>NC_142538.1:8354000-8985000 GCF_056151865.1 Erythranthe guttata
GAATTTGGTACTTAGGATTAGATAATTTGAGTATTCCGTGTGGGATCGACATCCGACTCTCACGAGTCCACTTTTACTACTTGTTTGCGATACGTGCACTTGCGTGTTAGGTATTTAGCACTCCAATAGATGGTATCCTCTTCTTTTTTGGTCTTCCACGTCGAGATTTAAATTCAGGTGGGCCAACACAAATTTCCTCTTCGTTTGTAGTGTATCTAACATACGGTAAATAGGGATCATATAGTCATATGGTTCTGTCCTCTCGTTCCCTAATACACACACCGCATGAACACAAGAAAATCCAAGAATCTGCCATTCTCGACATGTGCAAGATTTTTGCGCCAAGTCAACAACAATAGACGGATTACTGGGAACTTCAAAAATATTGTCAGCGGCCTTCTCAGGCTTCCACGACCTGCCTTCAACTTCAATATCTTGCGAAATTTTCTCCTTCTTAGGGTAGCACATAGATGACCAATTAGCTGCTTTATCTCTTCTCTTAGTCATCTGCTTCATTAATTTGCTTCTAATTGCGTCTATCATAGTCATAACTGGTAGGTCGCGCAACAGAAGAATTTGCGAATTCCAAGATTCCACGCCGTTCGAATACATGATTTCACCGTATCTATGCCCATCAAAATACGCATTCGCCCATTTATTATAAGGCAAGTCATTCAAGAATTTCACAACTTTGCTAGAACCAGTGACCTTGAGCTTCTCGATCTTCTTATCAAAAGACGTCTTTGAGAATTCAAATACGCATGATACAAATTGGCCAACAATTGCCTCCCTATAACTTGTTGGAACCCCTTTAAATTTGTTGTTCAAATTACCTATCAAATGTCTGAGGCAAAATGAGTGAAAACAATATGGAAACATGTTCTTAACCCCTTCTAGAATGTCATGTTGCCAATCAGAAATAAACGTAAAGATACGATCCTGGTTAATTGGCTCCTTTAGCAATGTTAAGAACCAAAACCAGTTATCGTCATTCTCCTCATGAACAATAGCAAATGCGATAGGGAAAAGTCCTGCAAAAAAACTTATCCAAAAAAAATGCAAAAATTTTAAGAACTAATCATAATTTTGCTATTATAATTTGCATTTTGCTCTCAACAAAATTAATGGTTTGCATTTTTCATTTTTTCGTTTCATGTTCTGCATACTAACCATTAGCAAACGACAACATCATTAACAGCCATAAAAAATACTAGATTATGATAAATTAAAATATTGCTATTGTAATTTGGATTTTGGTGCCGCCAAAATTATTGATTTGCATTTTGCATTATACATGTTTTCAATTTTTCCTTTCGTCTTCTGCATCCTAAAAACTTAAATAAACATTGACATCTAAAAAAATTTAAATTATTTTTTGTAAGTAACATCGATCCGAACTTGTCTTTCACTTGGTTTACAACATCTGTAGGTGTCATTTGTGGCATGATTCGTAAATCACCAACCGTCAATTCACCAACAATTTGTGTACTCATCCTAATTTTTTTCGACCGACGAAGTGCAACACCACAAGTATGCAATTGATTAAATGTCCTTACGTAGAAAAAACCATTAATTTTGTTGGCAGATGCATGGGTTCTATAGGGAAGTTCTTAGATTCTTTGAGTTTGCAAACAACAGTCACCCTATTACTTTCGTTCTTCACATAATCAAATTGAAATCCATTGTGATAAGCAAATTTGACTAAACATTTCCTAAAATTCTCTACCCCCTCTTTAAATATTTGCCCCACATCTGTAATTAAGTTACTCCAATTTGAACTCAACATCACCATTGGATTACGTGATCCTTCTGATGCAAGACTACCCATCTTTGGATTTGCATCAAGCATCGACATTTGGGTTCCAGTTGGATATTCAAGGAAATCTGTTGTTTTAATTTAACATTACACCATCTTTCAACTTCACATTAACACAAATTTCATCAATCAAAAATTTCTCAACATACTCCATCATCACGCCGGCCAACATCGTCGTCATCCGCCAACATACATTACCCGTGATTTAAAAAATTGTATGTTAATGTAAAATTACCAGGATATAAAGTACTCCACTTCAAGCAAACAAAATTTACTAAACACTTATATCTCGAAGCACCCGACACTTTTTTACTGCTACGAAACCATCGAACTTAAATACCAATTTAATTGAGCGGGGCAAACTGCATAACGAAATTAACAAATAAAAAACCTCAATTATGCTATGGATCGACCAACAAAGAAAAACGATAGTAACGAACAACAAAACAAACCTGTTGACGTAGCTCCTCTTCATGTTCATAGCAATACGAAAAACAAAAATATACCTAATTGCATTTGATTTCACAAAACTAAAGCCATACAATTCTAAGATCTTATAATGACGAATGAGTTCTTTAATTCTACCACGTTTGATAAACGCCCGATATTTTTTTCCATACCACGTCTCATAACTCCCTTCCAAATTGGGCCGGTCCGACCCGGTTCGATCTGGTCTGACCCGACCTGATTTTCTTTCTTTTAATTAATTTTTTTTACAGCGGTGGTCTGGCTCATTGGAGCTTCGGTTAGCTGACTCAACATTAGTAAACTTCAACATTAGTTGACTATTGACATTTTTTTTCGGCAGCGTGTCGTCGCATCTCTAGTTAATTAGCACACTCAACATTAGTTAACTTAAACATTCGTTGACATTCGTCGGAGCTACGATTAGCTGATTTCAACACTAAAACAATCGGGTGTCTGCTAATGCTTAGTCAGCTAATCAGAGCCCTAAGTACCCGCCGCCGACAAAAAGAGTTAAAATAAAAAATAAAAAATAAATGGTCGGATGTCAGCTAGTGCGAACTCACCTAATGCATAGTCAGCTAGTGTCAACTCAACTAATCAGAGTTACGACGTCCCGTTGCCGGAAAAAAAATAATAAAAAAAAAAGAGTTGGACGTCAGCTAATGTTGAAGTCAGCTAATGCAAGTAAACTAATCCGAGTTCTGACGATCCGCCGCTCGGAAAAAAAAATTAAATAAAAAATAGTATGTTAACTAATGTTGAAGTTAACTAATGATGAGTCAAATAATCGGAGCTTCCAAGACAAGCCGCCGGAAAAAAAAAACGATGTCAACTAATGTAGAGTCAGCTAAATCGAAGCTCAGACGACCCACCACCAAAAAAAAGAATTAAAAGAAAAAAAAATGTGATATCAAATGTTAACTAATGTTGAAGTTAACTACTATTAAGTCAGCTAACCGGAGGTCCGACGACCCGCCGCCGAAAAAAAAAAAAAAAAAAAGGGATGTCATATGTTACTAATCTCGAGTCAGCTAAACGGAGCTACGACGACCCAGGCCACCACTGTAAAAAAAGAAATTTAATAAAATAAAAAACTTAAATTATTTGTTTAATAAAATGAATAGATAAAAATAATAACAAACCTTAATTACGGTTTGAATGGGTAAAAAACTCGAAAATGGTATAAACTAATTATTTGAGTTTATATCAAATGAAACTTACAAGAAATGAATTTTCTATACTATATTATCTATAAAAGGATGAATATGCTTGGAGTTTCTTCCATTTTTTGAATGTCCAAAAATGCCCCTAGGTAATTAAGTTAGTAAATTTATTTAGTAACATAAAATTAATAAATTGATACATCTACACGTAGTGCATCCACAATGAATGGGTACATGATGAATGTAGTGAGTAACCGATTCTACTTATACTTGGGAATGAGCAAAAGAATTTGAAGAGTTGGGAGAATGAATGGTAAAATATACTCTTTAAATACTGGTGTGCTACTATAAAACATATCATATGTGGAGTGGAAAGAAGTGAAATTCCCCACTTTCACATTTCGGTGAACTAATATTCATATTTTATTTCTATAAGTACCTTTTTCAACAGTTAGTAATTAAATTTGCAATTCATTTGTTGTTCAATTTTTTGTTGCATATTAAAATAAAATGGCGTCCATCACAAAGAAAAGTTTAGCATTGAAATAAACAGGCAACTTCTCCTAAGAGACAGCTTATTTACTTGACGTGCATCGAGAGTGGCATGTCGGAATTTTCAGGTTTAAGAAATATTTTATTCATATTTTACGGTGTTTCATAATATCGAATTTCCTAGAAATTTAGATTCTACTACAAATATTTCTTATTTTCTACTACAAATATTTTATTATTTTAATAATATTTTAATTTTAAACAAACCAGTGAAGGAGAACTTGTACAAGCATCTCGAATAATTCTCCAGTTTTGAAAATTGTCATTCTCAAAGGTTGGCGGCGCTATTCGCCAAAGGAGATGTAAGGCTTGTGCGCGATGGACTCTACCTGCGAGGGGAGTGTGTCGGTCGCATTCTTTGATGATGGTTCTGTGTATGGATAGTTTGGTGGCTAAAGAGCAAAATATGGAAAAGTGGTGGTGACGGCGGTTTTAAAGCTTAAATAAAGAAATAGAATTAAGCCTCTTTCTTTGGGTGAATTGCATTTTGCACCCCAAAAATGGTAAGAATTGGCGTTTTGCACCCTTCGATTTTGGAATTGGCAAAATACACCCTCAAATTAAATATCTAATGACAAAATGCATCCTACAACTGTTTCGTATGAGATTTTAACCAAAATTTGAATATATCATGATATTTAATATTTAGGAGTTTCAGTATTTTTAACAAAAATGATGAGAATTCAATTTAGGACAAACATAAGCTTATTTCATACAAACAATTTTAAAACAACATAAAATGTGAGGTTAGAATATAACTAGAAAAATAATCGATCATTGAGATTTAAAAAGACAGAATAAATCTCATAAAATATGTAATGAAAATTGTTAATAATGTAGATGTTTTTTGAGCATAAATTATAACCTTTTAAATTACATTAAAAAAATATCATTGTATAAACAAAATTATTATTTTTTAGCTTATATATAATTTCAATTTTGATACGAAAAACTAACAAAAACAAATCATTATTTTTTCCTTTGTGATTCATTTATAATATAACGAAATAATAATTTAAAAATATAAAGTACAAAAAAAAAAAAAAAATCACCAAGCAAGAATATATTTGTATGGAGTTTGCAAACACCACAAACTTTAAGGAAAAAAAGTTAACTATATCACCAACTTCGAATTTTCCAGATGTTTCTGCAAACTACCTTGATATGAGAAAGTTTGCATTGTAAAATAGTTAGCTACAAAGACTACTATTACTACCCTGTGTATTTTTATTTGATTTTCAGTGTTGATGTTGGTGTTTTTATTTTATTTCAACTATTGATATTGTCACGACACGTGCAACGCACGTGCACATGCCTAGTACTCAAAAACATAAAAATGCTTGGGCTTATCTACATTATGTAAGTTAGTGAGGCTATCTCAATTAAACTCAATTTGATTTTGTATTCACAAGAAATTCAACAAGTGAAGGCCGCGGCCCCGCATATCTTGTGAAGATTTTGGAGACAAAATCATGTGATTGTTCATGTGCTTTTGTTTCTCCGAGTTTGTCATAAACCACATACCATTTGGCTTCTTCGCAAGGACTATGGTATTTACATGTTCATCTATATATACACATTCACACGACACATTTCTATAGTTACAACCCAACTTTCAATTCACAACTTCAGAGCTTAAACCGAACGGTGTTAAGGTCAAATGTCTGACAACTAACATCGAGGGCCACATTAAAACAAGTTTTCAAGTGCAGGGGTCAAATCGATACAATTGAGAGTAGAAAGGGGTAAAGTGATGCCAAGTCAAAGTACAAGAGGGAAAGTGGACATAAAATGCACATGTCAAAATGGCTCGGAGTAAACAAAAGATCATTCATAAGTAATACCGTTAATCTATCTGTCCATGAGTACATCTTCTACCTGCTGACAAAGTATCTTCTTTTTGTACAAAAACAAAAAAATGAACAAAATCATCCACGAACTAGCTAACAAACATTCTATTGCCCTAAGACCTAGCTTATGTATAACTGTATATATATCATTTTCTGCTCAAGCGAGATGTAAGATCAAGGAATAAATCCTCACTGCAAGGAATAGTGAGGCCGCCCATTGGATGATGGTATCGAAATTCTTCTTCGGCTTGGCATAGCAAATCTTGAAACGAAGGATGGTTTAAATATGACAATGGAATAACAAATCTCTTCTTTTCATTTTCTCCGACGTAAACAGCTAAATGCCCTTTTGGAACTTCATTTGATCTTCTTTCGTTGGATAAAGATCGTTTCAGTATTTGGCGGATGGCCATTTTTGTATGAAGTGTGAATCTTGGGGAAGTATTTGAAATAAGTGAGAGCTGAGTAAGGAGGAGTTGTTGATGATGGTTGTAATCAAGAAATGGTGTTTGTATATAGAGTAAAAAGCAGTTTGCCCCCTAAACTAATGTCCGTTTTGCACTTTGCCCCCCAAACAAAAAAAATTTGCACGTTCTTACCTGAACTCCGTTTTTTGTTGCACGGTGCCTCAAAATTGGAATTTTCAGGTCATTTTGATCGGAATCTTGCACATGTGCTTTTCACGTGAGTTTTAAGGGGGCAAAAGAGTCTATTCCTTACATTCTTCATAGTAAATAAAAAAAAAACAAAAAAAAAAAAAAAAAAAAAGAATGAAAGAAAATAAGGGGCTGCTGATCTGCCATTTCGGAACCAGCTTCGTCTTCATCTGTATCAACCACGGCGGCGCCAACGAGACCCCCTCTCCCCTCGTAATCGATTCCGTCTCCCGTTCGCCGATTCTCTCTCTTCAGGACACCGTCGGAGTTGGGTGGCGTCGCATCGATGCTTCCGCTGTACTTCTCCAGATCTCTAAGTTGGGTCTCTGTTCCGAGGTAACATTCTTAGCAAATTTGCAGAGTTATATCTCTCTTCATGTGAGTGGGAAAATTGGCAGCGTTTCTGGTGGAGGATGAAGTTGAGGGTTTCCACATATAGATGGAAAAGCCGCCGGATGTAGCGTCGAATTTGCAGGCAGAGCAGTGTGAGTTTCCATCGTTGGGTCTGCAGAGGAGCAGTGTAGATGGTCAAAAGAATCCAAAATTTTCATTCCAAAAAAATCCCAAATTCAATTCAATCAAAATGTATTAGATGATTCTATCTTGGCTTCGGATCTTGGATTTGTTGGAAGAGGAAATAATGATATCTCCCCCACAAGCTGAAACCTACACTCAAATCCCCCACACACATTTTCTTCTTCTCTAATTCTTCTTTGCACAAAATTTGCCACCCATCAATTTCTTTTTGCTTTCACACATTTTATAGTTTACAGTTTGAAAATTTTTCTGAGGAGCAGGTTCTCTCCAGTGGCAGATTTCCCCACCTTGTTTTTCACTTTTTTTTTTTTTTTTTAATTTACTATGAAGAATGTAAGGAATAGACTCTTTTGCCCCCTTAAAACTCACGTGAAAAGCACATGTGCAAGATTCCGATCAAAATGACCTGAAAATTCCAATTTTGAGGCACCGTGCAACAAAAAACGGAGTTCAGGTAAGAACGTGCAAATTTTTTTTGTTTGGGGGGCAAAGTGCAAAACGGACATTAGTTTAGGGGGCAAACTGCTTTTTACTCTTTGTATATATAGGCTATAAACAAATGATGTATCCTCTATGAAATTGAAAAAAACATAAGCATATGAAATCACATGGATTTGTCTTAAAAAAAACAAATTCATAATGAATTAATTAGGCCAATAACATGAACTTATGAGATCGAAAATATTGTATCCGACCAACTATGGCAACATGGCCCTAATTAAACCACCCTATAAGTTTTCTCTTGTAACTAATGCATGTAAGCCTTACAAATTACAGTCCCTACACATATATCACATCATCTAACTTATACTGCATTTAATTCGGTGGGTCTTATGAAATTTTCTTGCTGAAATGTTTTGAAGATTTTAGAGACAAAAGCATGTGATTCTTCATGTGATTTTGTTTGTCATAAATCATATACCATTTGTCCACTTCGTAACCACTCTATCCAGCTATGAGGAATATGGCATTTACATGTTCATGTATATATATGTTTACACGACACATTTCTAAACTCACAACCAGCTTTCAAAACTCGATTTTCAAGATTTTCAAGATTTTCATCTGCTTCACTAAACTCTCGTATATTTCTTTGCTTTCATCTTCAGCCTCACCAAGATTTTCATCACTTCCAACAAAAATCGATGGCTATTCACAAAATTCTTAGACGGTCTTTATCGGCTGAAAAGAGGACAATTGAAGTTCCAAAGGGGCATTTGGCTGTTTATGTCGGGGAGAGTGAAAAGAAGCGATTTGTTATACCATTAACGTATTTGAATGATCCTTTGTTTCAAGAATTGCTATGCCAAACTGAAGAAGAATTCGGATTTCATCATCCAATGGGCGGCCTCACTATTTCTTGTAGTGAGGACTTATTTATTGATCTCACCTCTCGCTTGAGCAGAGCTTGATATATAAGACTAGGTTCTAGAGCAATATAATTTTTGTTAGCTAGTTTCTTTACATATTTTCCTATTTGTATACACAAAAGATACTTTGTCGGATACAAAATGTATTCCCGGACAAATTGATAGTAATTACAACTTTTATCATAAGCTCGTTTTTGAATTTCTTTTTTCAAAAATTTTATACCCATAACTTTTTTGTTTGATGTTGGTCACACGCAGAAAAGTATGTTCAAAACGTAGATCATTTTGTACTTGTAAATAAGGCAACTCGATCATTGGAATTTCATGAACCCCAAAAAATGAATCGGCTGAAGAGTTTGTAACTAGTGCCTATGCTTGTAATTTTATCCAGGCAAATAATCTCAGATAATAATTTATAGCCAGAGATATATATACAAAGGCATAATTCCATAGCAAAATACGTACCGGTGAGCACATAGCAAACTATTCTTAAGGGTTTTTTTTTATTTATTTTTTATATTTTTTTATTTTTTTATTTACTTTTTTTTTTATATTTTTTTTATATATTTTTTTTATGCAAACATGGTGTGCTCGCTGCAATTTTTTTATTTTTTATTTTACTTTCTTTTTTATATTTTCTTTATATATATATATATTTTTTATGCAAACATGTGCTCGCTGCAATTCAAGTAGCATACGCCTTATTTTGGAGGTTAATTAATTTCCTTTTGATCAACTATCAAACTTAGCACTTACAGGCCCGCCGCTTGATCAATTATCAAACGTAACGCTCACCCTTATTAAATAATTTAAAGGGCAAATGGCAAAAAGGCCCATCACATGGGACTTAAATGCATTTTAGTCCATAAAAAAAACAGTCACTCAATTAAGCCCATCCCTATGCCTTTAGTCTAAAATACCCTCAATAATATAATTCTTAACAATTCCACCCATTATGCTCTAACTTCCTTAATATTACACATTGACCCCGAATTTAAACAAATATATCACATAAACCCCCAAAACTTTTTTTTTTCAGAAAATAATTTTTTTTCTGAAATATTATTTTTCCGGCCAGATTCCGGCGTTGACTGCCGGAGACCGCCGGTCTCCGACGTTGACTTTTTTTTTTTTTTTTTTTTTTTTGAAAATTTTTTTTCCTGAATTTTTTTCCGGCCGGTCAACCACCGTTGACCACCGGTCTCCGGCGTTGACTTTTTTTTTTTTTTTTTTTTTTGAATTGTTTTTTCTTAGAAAAAAAATATTTTAATTAATATTACTGTCTTGACTACTAAATTACTGTCTCTGACAGTAATATTACTGTTTGGGACAGTAATATTATGAATATTATTTTTCCGAACAGTAATATTATTAATATTATTTTCTAAGACAGTTAAATTACTGTTGGAGACAGTAATTTAACATCCAAGACAGTAATATTAATTAAAATAAATTTTTTTGTAAGGAAAAAAAAAAAAAAAAAGTCAATTAACAGTTAAATTACTGTCTCCGACAGTTAAATAACTGCTGGAGACAGTAATTTAGCAACGAATACAATAATATTAATTAAAATTTTTTTTTAAGAATAAAAAAGTCAATTAACAGTTAAATTACTGTCTCCGACAGTTAAATAACTGCTGGAGACAGTAATTTAGCAACGAATACAGTAATATTAATTAAAAATATTTTTTTTAAGAATAAAAAAGTCAATTAACAGATAAATTACTGTCTCCGACAGTTAAATAACTGCTGGAGACAGTAATTTAGCAACGAATACAGTAATATTAATTAAAATATTTTTGAAGAAAAAAAAAAACAGTCAATTAACAGTTAAATTACTGTCTCCGACAGTTAAATAGCTGCCGGAGACAGTAATTTAGCAGCAAAGACAGTAAAATTAATTAAAATATTTTTTTTAAGAAAAAACAAAATTATTAAAAAAAAAAAAAAAAAAAAAGTCAACGCCGGAGACCCGGCGGTCAACGGCCGTTGACCGCCCGGAAAAGAATTTCAGGAAAACAAAAATTAAAAAAAAAAAAAAAAAAAAAAAAGTCAACGCCGGAGACCGGCGGTCTCCGGCGGTCAACGCCGGAATCTGGCCGGAAAAAAAATATTTCTAGAAAAAAAATTTATTTTCTGAAAAAAAAAAGTTTTGGGGGTTAATGTGATATATTTGTTAAAATCCGGGGTCAATGTGTAATATTTAAGAAGTTAGAGCATAATGGGTGGAATTGATAAGAATTAGGGTTAAAATTGGGGTCAAAATTGAAATTAGGGTTAAAATTGGTTAATTGGTGAAATTGAGCTAAATTGGGGTGTAAATCATGAAATTGGAGTTGAATTGGGTTTCAATGAATTGAGGGTAATTTTGGTATATATAAAGGAATTTTCCTTATTTGCAAATAAGTTTGAATGGGTTGGATTTATTTGAAAGACAAAAAAATTGGATGTCCCTCTTTTAATTAAGTGCCCTTGTCATGGGTTTTTTTGTGATTACCCCTAATTTAAAATTTAAAATTACTTGACGTATTATAAAGGGGTCTTTACAAATAAGCCCATGAATGGGTACTTATTCATAAAGACTTCTTTACCAATAATTCTACACATAGTCCAGATTTTTGTAAAGGACTAAAATAACACCTCATACTTTAATATGCTCCAATTTCATCCTTAACTTTATTTAACCTCAATTTGACCCCAAATTTCACAAATTATTCAATTTTGACCCAAAACTTTTTTTTTTCAAAAAAAAAAAAAAATTCAAATTTTTTTTTCCCGCCGGATTCCGGCGTTGACTTTTCAATTTTTTTTTCTCCGGATTTTTTCGCCAGTTTTCGGCGTTGACTTTTTCGATTTTTTTTTTCTTTCTCCCTTTCTTTATTTCCGTAACTTCTTTTTTTCGTTTAAACAACAATATTGCTGTGATTGACAGTAATATTAACTATCTTACTGTTAAACACAGTAAAATTAACTAAACTACAGTTTAACACAATAATATTGCTATATTAATCTCTAGCACAGTGATATTAACACAACAAAACTCATTATTATTGTGTAATAGAGTAATATTACTATGTTGACCGTTCAACAAATGTAAACATAATAAAAAAAACCAAAAGAATTAATATTACTGTGAGTGACAGTAATATTATTATAACAACAGTAATATTACCGTTAACAACAGTAATATTACAATAATAGACAGTAATATTATTACGTTACTCCGTGAATAACTCAAAGAAACAAAATATCCAAACAAAATAATAATATTGATGTGGTTGACAGCAATATTACTATAACAAGAGTAATATTACCGTCAACCACAGTAATATTATTGTGTTTACAGTAATATTATAATAATAGACAGTACTATTATTACGTTACTCCGTGAATAACTCAAACAAAACAAAAACCCCAAAAAAATAATAATATTGATGTTGTTAACAGTAATATTATTGTGTTTACAGTTATTTTACTCTCAACGACAGTAATATAATTACTTTGACTTGTCAACAAATCAAACAAAATAAAAAAAAAACAATAAAAAATAATAATATTACATTAATTTACTGTCAACGGCAGCACAATTACATAAATGTATTGTCAACGGCAGTACAATTAAGTTAATTAACTATCATTGACAGTATAATTACGTTAACTTAATATCAGTGACAACACAATTACGATCAACGTTTAGCAGCGCACGTAGAAAAACAAAAACAAACCAAAAAAAAAAAAAAACCTTAAAAAACCACTAAAAAAAGTCACCGCCGGAAACCGGCGAAAAAATCCGGAAGAAAAAAAAAAAAAAAATCAACGCCGGAGACCGGCGAAAAAATCCGAAAAAAAAATTAGAAAAGTCAACGCCAGAATACGGCGGCAAAATTTGTTTTTTGAAAAAAAACGTTTTGGGTCAAAATTGAATAATTTGTGAAATTTGTGGTCAAATTGAGATTAAATTAAGTTAAGGATGAAATTGTAGCATATTAAATTATGCTCCAAAAAAAGTCAAAATTGAATTTTTGTGGTCAAAATTGGATTTTGGTGGATAAAATTGATAAATTGTGTTACAATTAAGAATTGGGTATAAATGGTTGAGGGTAATATTGGGATACACATGAATGTTTCCTTTAGTTATAATAAATATTAAAGGAACGAGCTTATTGGTGAAAGAGATATAGCCCCTAAACCTAGAATAATAAACATATTTGGTTGGAGACTTATGCATAAAAACCCTATTATAAAACTAACATTAATACCCTTAGTAAAAATTTATGAAATACACTACATCATAAATATTTTACAGGACAAAATGCACCTCTGACTCCTAGAAATTTCTAATTTTCTCACTTTCCCCTTACATATTAAAAAATGAGACTCTCTCCTTTCAAAATTTTATACTAGCTGCACTTTGCCCCAATTGACACTTCTCGGCATTTTTTTCACTGGTATTTTTTTTTTTTCTCCATTCACTTGAAGTGCATTTTCGTCTGTTAACTTGGGCGAAATGCATTAATTAGTCCATTCAATTTAAAGAAACAAAATACAAAAAAATATAAATTCAATATAATCTTCTTCCCACGACACATCCCCACCAACCCTCACCGCCTAACAACTCTACATCCAGCTTCTAATTCCAGTTAATTTTCTCATGTTTCTATGTGTAATAGTTTGTTGCCAACAATTTTTTTTTTATTGAAAATTTTACAAAAACAAAATATAAGTAGATCATTACAATTAGGGGTGGGTTTGGGAGGACAACCTTACTAAACCCCTCGAATCACTATCATTACCGAAATTTTGGTATTATGGAATCTATTATCATTGCTTTACCAAAAGCTTCGGTATACCAAAAGTTCACGATGGTAAGTGATCCAGCCCATTACCGATTGGCAGATCCAGTGAAGCCCAAAGGCCCAACTAGGATCAAAAGGGCACCAGTAAGCCCACCAAGAGAGGAGGGCCCATTAAGCTAATGTCTTGTTAGGCGAGAGGGACCAAGCGACCCGCGAGAACGAGAAGCTCTCTCGCTCTCTCGCAAAGCTTCTTGCCAGAACAGCCCGGATTTGGTGCTAGCTGCATGTGCAGGTATTTAATGCATGTCTGATCTACTGACAGACTCAGAGGAATGTCGTTCTGGTCTTCTACTTTTTGCAGCTGCAGGCGCCAATGAAATGTCATATTAAACTGCATTGAAAGTAATTTGGAGTCCGGATGCCTAATTACCGCGATTGGACAGGTAAATTAAATTGGAGAATATTGGACGTCCGTCCCCTTTCTAGTAGTATAAATAGGGGCAGTAAATACAGGTATCAAACATAAGAAAAATCTTCTACCTCAATTACATATAAAAACATAATATCTTCTTCAAGAAGTTACTGACTTGGCCGTCGGAGTGCTAACTCCGGCCTAAGTCCGGTTCTCTCCTTTTTTGTATGTTTATCCGTGGGCCCCGGTCCGAATTCAGGCCTACCTAACTCTTCAAATTAACCCACCACGAATCCAGTCGGATTAGTGAGGTATGATAATAGTAATTATCAATTTATGTTATCTAATATTTAAGTTTAAAATGGATATCATTTTTTCAAAGCGATTCAAGATATATACATGTTTAAAATGTACAAAACTAGTATTTAAGATATAAGTATTCTAAATATATATTCTTAACTATCTAATATAAAATATTTCTTAAATAAAATTTTTGACATCAATTATATCATCATAAAAACTTTTAAGTTTTTAACATCAAGTATATTATTATTAATTTAATGAAGCAATTCAAAATATTTTTGACATACCTAAAGAGTATAATTAATTTAACTAATAGTAGTTAGTTAGCATACTATATCCACATTTTATATAATAAATTAATCATTAAAATAATTTTTTTTTTAACATTTCCGTATGGTACGATAATAATTCGGTACAAATATTTTGGTAAATAATCGGTAGGGATCGGTAGGGCGACGAGTTGGTAGGACAATTTGGTAAAAAAAAAACCCTACCCTAATTACAATGGGATAGTTAGTGAAAACCCCCCTCACTCATTGAGTATAATAAGAATGGATCCTACCCCCTTAACCCCCTTAGTTATTTAATTAAATACATATTTAATAGACTAATACTCAATAAACCTAATTTGCCCTCATATCTTTTATATTTAAAATATCTAATTACGTGAAACCCTATTTCTTATCTCTTTTTTCTTTCCACCAGCTGTCTTCCATTTCTTTCGTCCGCCCCACTTTGTGCCTCAGCCACCACCATTGCCATGCCCCTTCCCGCCGCAATCCCGCCTCTACTTGCCGCGACCTTGGTGCCCCAACCACCACCGCTGGAGTTGTTTGATGATGGAATCAATCGACCGCGATGAGGATGCAGAAACTTTGGACAGTATCTTCATGGAGAGTCGCCGCCTCCCCGCTCCATTGCCCCCGCCCTAGATCTACCAAAGTTTTGGCGGTTAGAGGTACCAAGGTTTTCGATTTCATCATCAGATTTTCGATTACGCCATCAGCAAGGCTTATCCGCACCACTGTCATCTCTGCCCCAATGTTGCCATCGCTTTGCTTTTTTTTTTTTTTTTTGCTGTTGAAATTGTGTTGGATATCTCGCAAAGGAAAATAGTTGTTTTCGTCACTTTTTTTTGTTGTTTTCGAATTCTACTATTTGTTTTAGATTGTTTCAAATTCTGTTATTTGTTTTAGTTGGTTTAGATAATTTTGTAGTCTATTTCGACATGTTTGTAGTTAATTTCGATAATTTTATAGTGATTTCAATAATAGTTGATTTCAAACTGGTAAACCTTGAATACCATAATTTTTTAGTTGTTTACCATAATTTTTAGTTGGTCGTGAAGCAAAACCAAAAAGAAATTAAAATTGTGATTGATAAAGAAATTTTTGCAGTTGATTATGGAAAGAAAACAAAAATAAATTGCAAATAAAAAGATATTCAAAATTAATTAAAATGTTTAAAAAACAATTTAGTTGATTTAAAAAAAATTAGTTTATTTATGAAAAAAAAACGGAAAAAGGCCCGAAAAAAAAATTAAAAAAAAAATATTTTTTATTAGAATCTTTTTTTTTATATTATTATTTTTTAATAATTTAATAAATAAAAAATGGAAATAAAAAATGATATTTTTATGTAAATATAAAAGGGGTAATTTGAAAAAAACCCTCCATTACACAAGTGTCATTACAGTAAGTCCAATTTTATTTTACACTTTTAAGATAAATCCAAAACAGTTTTTATTAATTAAAATTAATTAATTATCACCATTATACCCCTAACTAATAAATAATGTATATTTAAGTTTGATATTAAAAGATATATAATATCTTTTGGGGTAATGGCAAATAGGCCCATGACAAGGGCACTTAATTAAAATAGGGACATCCAACTTTTTTGTCTTTCAAATAAATCCACCCCATTCAAACTTATTTGCAAATAAGGAAAATCCCTTTATATATACCAAAATTACCCCCAATTCATTTGAAACCCAATTTAACTCCAATTTCATGATTTACACCCCAATTTAGCCCAATTTCATCAATTAACCAATTTTAACCCAAATTTCAATTTTGACCCCAATTTTAACCCTAATTCGTATCAATTCCACCCATTATGCTCTAACTTCTTTAATATTACACATTGACCCCGGATTTTAACAAATATATCACATTAACCCCCAAAACTTTTTTTTTTCAGAAAATAATTTTTTTTCTGAAATATTTTTTTTCCGGCCAGATTCCGGCGTTGACTTTTTTTTTTTTTTTTTTTTTTTTTTGAATTTTGTTTTCCTGAATTTTTTTCCGGTCGGTCAACGGCCGTTGACCGCCGGGTCTCCGGCGTTGACTTTTTTTTTTTTTTTTTTTCTTAAAAAAAATATTTTAATTAATTTTACTGTCTTGGCTGCTAAATTACTGTCTCCGGCAGCTATTTAACTGTCGGAGACAGTAATTTAACTGTTAATTGACTGTTTTTTTTTTTTTTTCTTCAAAAATATTTTAATTAATATTACTGTATTCGTTGCTAAATTACTGTCTCCAGCAGTTATTTAACTGTCGGAGACAGTAATTTAACTGTTAATTGACTTTTTTATTCTTAAAAAAATATTTTTAATTAATATTACTGTATTCGTTGCTAAATTACTGTCTCCAGCAGTTATTTAACTGTCGGAGACAGTAATTTAACTGTTAATTGACTTTTTTATTCTTAAAAAAAATATTTTTAATTAATATTACTGTATTCGTTGCTAAATTACTGTCTCCAGCAGTTATTTAACTGTCGGAGACAGTAACTTAACTGTTAATTGACTTTTTTTTTTTTTTTTTATTTTTTTCCTTAAAAAAAATTTATTTAAATTAATATCTTGGATGTTAAATTACTGTCTCCAACAGTAATTTAACTGTCTTAGACAATAATATTAATAATATTACTGTTCGGAAAAATAATATTCATAATATTACTGTCTCAAACAGTAATATTACTGTCTGAGACAGTAATTTAGTAGTCAATACAGTAATATTAATTAAAATATTTTTTTTCTAAGAAAAAACAATTGATCAAAAAAAAAAAAAAAAAAAAAAGTCAACGCCGGAGACCGGCGGTCAACGGTGGTTGACCGGCCGGAAAAAAAAAAGCAGGAAAAAAAAATTTCAAAAAAATAAAAAATAAAAAAAAGTCAACGCCGGAGACCGGCGGTCTCCGGCGGTCAACGCCGGAATCTGGCCGGAAAAAAAACAGTTCAGAAAAAAAATTATTTTCTGAAAAAAAAAAGTTTTGGGGGTTAATGTGATATATTTGTTTAAATCCGGGGTCAATGTGTAATATTAAGGAAGTTAGAGCATAATAGGTGGAATTGTTAAGAATTATATTATTGAGGGTATTTTAGACTAAAGACATGGGGATGGGCTTAATTGAGAGACTGTTTTTTTTGTGGACTAAAATGCATTTAAGTCCCATGTGATGGGCCTTTTTGCCATTTGCCCATATCTTTTTCATATATATCTTAAATAACAGTTTCTTAAATAATTCCACAATTCCCGCTTATTGATTGCAGAATTCTAATCATCATAATTTTAATATATCTCTCCCCCCTCTTTCTCTCGCAGGAATTAATCTGCAAATATAGGAATATTTTTTGGGTTTAAAAAACAGTGTGTGAATCTTTGTTTGATGATTGTGTTAAAAGAAGTGTATAAATAGTTGAATTAATCAATCTCTGCGAAATTATTATAATTATTAATTAATGACGAGTGATGAGATTAAGGTAGTTTAATATGGATCATAGTTATCTTAAACAATTAATTTATATTATTTGGTGGGTGAAAAGGTGTGTTCATATATATATGTAAACAAAGAGATGTTGTGTTCCTGGTGTGTAGTGTCGAGTGAAAAAGGAATTTTGTAGCAGTGTTGATTCCCTCTCTTTCTTTCTCTCTCTCTCACTTTATAGTGAGTGAAAAAGTGTGTGAGAGAAAGAGAGAGAGAGTGCGTGTGTTTTGAGTACATATGTTGATTGTAACCACTCTGTATTTGTCTCTCTCTCTCTATATACAAAATACAGAGTGGTTTTCACATAATGTCGGTTTTCATAATATAGAGTGGTTTTCACACAATGTCGGTTTTCAAAGTTACTTTTAAGTCATGGGTATAATTGTGCATTAACGTAACAAAATACAGTGGTTTCGAACAAAATACAGAGTGGTTTTCGTCTCAACAAAATATAGAGTCTAATTAAGCAGGAAGTTTGTCTCAATAAAATACAGAGTGGTTTTCGTACTTTTCCGCAAACTATGTAAGTGCTTAATAGTCATGGTTTTAGCACTGTTCGAAATAATGTTAATATGAATGCACATACTTTTTCTTCCCCATTGTTATGTGGTTTTAGCATATAGTCGATTGATCCTTTAAAATTACAAAGTGGTTTTGATATATTGCCGGATTTCAAAGTTACATGTCCGTTTTTATTATTATTATTATACATGTCAGATTTATATGTATTTTCTCAATCGTGGTAACAACTCTTTTTTTTCCCTTGTTAAATTAAAGACAACTTCTACCGTAATTTGGGGGAATTCTGAAAACAATGGAGAATGGGCTATGCCGGAGTGGTTTTTCTACAGTGATTTGGGGGAGAAATATTTGGGAGAATTATACGTAATATGATTTTTGGGAGGGATTTGGAATTGACTTACTGTATTTTCAATTTTAATAATTATACTAATTAGTGGGGGCATATATGGTTTTTCAGGCCCATTGAATTTATCTCAAATATCATTTATAAATAATGGATTTATTAAAAATTAAAATCCTAACGAAGGGTGTTTGGCATATAGCCCCAATAATAAAAAAAGGAATCAAGTAATGAGTATTAGATAGTGGAAATTGACTAGTGAAGAAGGACATATTTAGAATAAGGAAAATGCTAGACCTACTACTAATAGTGAAAATAAGGGTGAATCCACTCTTATTAAAAAAGGGGCTCTTTGAGGAAACCCCCTCATTACTTTTTTTAATGGAGAGAGGTCCAAAATATTTCAGTCCATTGGGAAAAGCCCACACCCATTTTGAGCCATTATGTTTTCCAGCTTTGCCCCCACCCGCCACATCATCACAGCTGGGTCACGCGCACAACGTTTTTTTTTTCCCGTTATTTCCCCTTCTTTTCTGTATCAGTTTCCTTAATCGACTATGAAGCATAGTCGATTAAGGAAATTTAATTTTTTTAATGTTTTTAATTTTTTTAATTTTCTTAAATTTTTTTATTTTTTTATATTTTCTAATTTTGTTTTTAAATTTTCTTTTTTTTGTTTTTTTTTAATTTTTTTTCTCTATCAGGTTTATTAATGCATAGTCGATTAAAAATTTAACTATTAAAAATAACAAATCACAATTACAAATAAAATGCAAAATCAACTATATTTAAATAAAATATATACAAACACTGTAATTGATTTATACATTGGAATCAATAAACAAAAAATCAAAAAAAAAAATTAACAACTGGAGTCGGTTAACCTTAATCGACTACTGAACATAGTCGATTAAGCCTTAATCGACTATTGAACATAGTCGATTAAACCACACGTAGTCGATTAAGGGCCCTGCTTGTGCGAATTTCTTTTTATGCGCCGTCTTCCGCCACAATCTACCAAAACTAGATCTGCTCTTCATCGTCACCACGTCGTCGCCACACCACACCATCACCACCCCACTTCCATATTCTAACGGTTTTTTATACAAACAATCAAAACAGAACCATGTACTACGGTCAAAATCACCAAAACAAAGCCACCTATATAAAAAAATATGCAGCAAAATTAGAATAAAAATCCATAACAAATAAGTAAAATGAAACAAAACTACATTGAGTGCGTGTTTTGCAGCCCCCGTACAACTCTGAGATTTCTATCTGCAATTAGATTCCCGATCTCCAATTTTCAAATCTCAAACCAGAAACAACAGAAACAAACATTACTCCAGAAAATCAAAACCATAAATAAAGAGTAAATCTTAGAAATAGACGAACGTACGCATCTCCTCCGGTGTGGAGACTCCCCTCGAAGCTCCAATCGCCAAACCTCCGCCAGCGCCGCCTCGGCGCCGCCTTCTACCATCGCCCCATAGTCGGACCGCCACCAAACACTCAGATCAGATCATGTAGAGAAGGAAAAAAAAGAGAGAAAGAGATGAGAGTGTGAAGAGATGAAAAGAGAAAAAGAAAGAAAAAAAAACGGCGTAAAACATAATTAGGGTTTTGAAAGAGTATATTGGACAATTAAGGGTATATTTGAAATTGTGAAATAATATGATGGAATATTAGGTAAGGGGGTTTTATCTAATTATTTTTTGGAGGAGGTATTTCCTTAACTCATTTTCCTAGATAGGGGTTCTTGTTAATATCCTATTAAAAAAAGCTAGAGGGCGGGGTTATCACTAATGGTCCAAATTACAAAATATAAATAATACTACAAATAAAATAGGGTTAATAGCATTTTGCCACCTGTACTTTGCCCATTTTTGCGCTTTGGCACCTTAACTAAAAAAAATTGCACGGGCACACCCAAACTCGTTTTTTTTACGCACACAACCACCTAGGGGGAATATTACGGCGAATCTTGAAAGATTCCGGCACACGTGCGATGCACATGACTAAATACATGGGTTTTGTCTTTAATCTGAAGATATCATGTGTGGTAAAACTGGAAGTTTTAAGGACTCAATTGAACTTAATTTGAAACTTTCCTAAATTCTAAATTAATTGAAATAGAGTTGTGGTTCTTCTTCTTCCATGGGAGTGGGTCTTCTTCTTCTATGGGAGTTTCTCCCCATTAATATTTTTCAAAGAAACCCTTTCCAATGCTTCAAATACTCCACTATGCAGGCAATTCTCTCTCTTTCTTTCTAATTCTCAGTATGTTTCTGTGGTTTACAGTAAATGTTAAAATTAATTACGCTTTAGATATGTGTATGTGTGAGAAAATTCAACTATGATAACAAATGTGAGATGCAATGCATATGAAGCAGTAGAAGAAGAGCAGCAACAGGTGGAGTCGCGTGGTGTGCAACCAGGTGGAATTTGTGAGGAAGATTTTTGCCCAATCATCCATGGCCAGAGATGCACGTACGCAAATTCGTCCAGACTTTTGAACATGCCTCGCTAATTCTCTAATCAAAATCACTTCCATCTCCCCCATGAACACAACCGTACCTCCAATCGTTCTCCAATCCAAGAACTAACGAACAAGACTAAGAGAAACGATTGGACTTAATATGTTAATGATGATGAGGAGGAACATCGAGGAAAAATCCAAGTTGAGGACCAAGATCGTCTCACAAGGTTTTTGATTAAATTGATGAGAGAAGATAACCCATTATTTTCTGTAAAGCTTGGATTTTTTTCAAAAGTTGTTGTTAGTTCAAAGAACAAATTAATGGGGGCGAAACTTCCATTGAAGAAGAAGAATGAGAGTTTTATATCTTTCAATTTCACCCCTTGGAATTTTCAATCTTTCAATTTCATCCTTTGGAACTTTCAATTTTAACCCACGTGATATCTTCAGATTAAAAGACCAAAAAATTCTCACATTAAGTATGTGCATCGCACGTGCGCCGGAAAAATGAGAAGATTCGCCAGAATATTCCCCTTAAGTGGTTATGTGCGTAAAAAAATGAGTTTGGGTGTGCCCGTGCAACTTTTTTTAGTTAAGGTGGCAAAGTGCAAAAACGGACAAAGTACAGGTTGCAAAATGCTATTAACCCAATAAAATATATGAAAAAAATGAAATGGTGATACAAATGGATTGTTGTAAGATTGGGCTTCAAAAGTTTTTATTCCGTAATGAGCCCAAAATATAAAGTCACGGCCCAAGGAAAGAACAGTTAAGTATTTTCTAGAACATGTTCGAAATTCTAATTGTACTGAAATCCGTATCGCTCTCGATATTTCAAGAATTTGCAAGATCATTCTGATCACCCATATAAATACGCGTGCTTCTTCAACCAAATCCCGTCAAAAATTAGAAACCGAGTTATCAAATCAACAAGTTCATCATCCACCCAGTATTATTTTTTGCAGAGATGTCTCTGATTCCAAGCTTCTTTGGCAACGGCCGCCGGAGCAACGTCTTCGATCCATTTTCATTGGATGTTTGGGACCCATTTGAGGGCTTCCCATTCTCCTCAGCCGTCACCAATCTCCCTTCCTCCGCCAGAGAAACAACCGCGGTGGCCAATGCTAGGATCGACTGGAAAGAGACGCCGGAGGCACACTTGTTCAAGGTGGATGTTCCCGGGTTGAAGAAGGAAGAAGTGAAGGTTGAGGTTGAAGATGGCAGTATTCTTCAGATCAGCGGAGAGAGAAGCAAAGAGAAAGAGGAGAAGAACGACAAGTGGCACCGTGTGGAGAGGAGCTCCGGCAAATTCATCCGCAGATTCAGGCTGCCGGAGAATGCTAAATTGGAGGAGGTGAAGGCGGCGATGGAGAATGGGGTGCTGACTGTGACTGTGCCCAAAGAGGAGGTGAAGAAGCCTGAGGTCAAGGCGATTGACATCTCTGGTTAATGTTTGAATTTTATATTTCAGCAAGTTTTGGTTTGTCTCGTTGTAATGAATAATGAATAATGTTGGCGTATATTTGGGAGCGTATTTCTATCCGGTTTTGTGCAAAGTGAAATATCACTATGTATAATAGAAATTCCGGAATAAAGCCCAACTAGTAAATAACAAATTACATTTTGCTTTTCACATTAATTCATTTCTATATGTTAATTTGTTAAACTCTTGTATCAGTATTCAGTACCATTTTTAGATTTAAAACATTGGGAACTAGTTATGGCAATTGTAAATAATGGCTAACTCTATGAGGTAAGATTAAATTATGAAAAAAATCTATCTTCTTTGGATAACTACAACCACCTTCCTTCACTACGTATTGTTTTACAAAAAAAAATTTTGTTAATAGTTAAACTTATAAGACAATATATAGTTCATGGGATGTTGTAATTAACTCTGCCTTGTAATTTGATTTTGCTTTAGGAGTGACGGTTTGCCCCTTTTTATTAGTGAATAAACACTAACTGTCTCGACTCTCATGTAATAACCATCAAGTTCACACAAACATCAATCTTCTCATCAAGACACAAAACTCTCTCCCGCATTTCTTCTCACCTTCTCCTCCCACAATCACTCTCATAATAACCTCTTCAATCTCACCTCTCTCCATCCAACATTTCTCCATTTTGATCCCTATTTTCCAAACACCATACACATACCTCGAATTCACCATTTGTTCGCCGAAAAAAGGCAAACAAATCATCGGTACTCCTTTGCAAATACTCCCTAGCGTCGAATTCCATCCACTTTGCGTCCAAAATCCACCAACTGCAAAATGAGACAGAACCTCAAAATAGAACTCCTCCCCCTAATCGAATCCGAAACTGGAGGTCCGTCCGTTGCGTTCCGGGCGTTCTAGCGAACCATGGTCCCATAATTCATGTTTAATTTTGTCATTGTTAAGTAGAAATATCAGAAATATTTATTTACAGCATGCTTATAATTAAATTTAATTATTATTTTTTAACATGTGGATAAAATATAGGGCAAATTCCATTTTCCACACCTTTTGTACCACTTTATCCCATTTTACGTACGATCGTATCGATTTATCCCAATGTACTTGTAAAATTGTCCCAATGTAGTCCGCGGCGTTAGTTTATAGATTTCTGACCTTGACAATGTTTGATCAATTTGACCATGGCTTCTCCCCTTTCCATTGTGTTGTCCCTTTGGTTTAAGAATTGTCGCTCGACCAACTGTTTCAGCTCGCTCAGTTAAACCAGACTTTGTTAAACATCATTCACGGTGTCGTCGGTCGGGCTGAGAGATTATGGGAGGAGCTGGCAGCACCTGAAGGATAAAGAGATAAATATGTGCGAAATGAAAAGTCTCTAACTAGAGTTCCTTGCAAATTGATGCGATTGAGATCTACAGCTACCACAACTGTACGTCTGGGATGTTTAATGAAATCTCGATAAATCGAACAAAAGACCCATGATTTGGTGACTCCTATTGGGTCGTCTGTAGTGGCTGATTCCTTGCCTCGAGAATATTGTATGCTCTGTTCGGGATGGTTGTCAAATTTTCCCTACTTCATAAGATAAAAAAATGCAAGTAAATCTAGATTGATTTGAACGTACTGTTTAGTTCATATGGAATTATTATTTCCAACTCAAACCACACAATACTTTTGCATCTTAAAATGGTTCAATGATTTTCGTATATATATACTCTAATTTTGTGCTTCTATACATTTTTTTTCTCTTGATAAACTATCATATTTGTCTACAAAATGAAAACAAACAAGAAGAACTAATTTTACAAAATTGTGATCCTCCTACACATGTATATCGATCATGTTCTGCTCAAACGGGAGGTTAAATCAATGAATAGATCTTCACTGCAAGGAATAGTGATCCCACCCATCGGATGATGGAACCCGAATTCTTCTTCGGCCTGAAATAGCAATTCTTGAAACAAATGATGGTTTAAGTACGACAATGGAATAACAAATCGCTTCTTCTCGCCCTCTCCAACATAAACAGCCAAATGCCCTTTTGGAACTTCAGCTAATCTTCTTTCGTTGGATAATGACCGTCTCAAAATTTGACGGATTGCCATCTTAGTTTGTGTGAAGTGAATTTCGCTTTGGTCAACTAAAAACGAAGAGGTATTTGAAATAAGTGAAAGCTGAGAAAGATAAGAGTATTTTGATCAGGAGTTGTCGTTTGTAATTAAGAAACGGTGTTGTATATATATATATAGGCTAGAAAGAAATGATGAATTCTTCAGATATCTACATAACACGGTCAACATAAATGTGGTTGCTCTATGAAACTCGAAAAAACATACGCATATGAAAGCACATGGATTTGTCTTTAAAAAAATGAAATGAAGTCAAGGCAACAAGAATTTGTGTGATAGAAAATGTTGTATCCTACCAACTCTGGCAACACGGCCCCTTAAACCATCATCTCAACATCTCTATTTATTTCGATATATCTACTAATTAGGCCATCTTATCCTAAATGCCACATTCAATTCAATGTGACGTTTTCTTGCTGGTGGTGTTAGGGATGATATATAATTCATTATGTTGCTCTAATTAAAGGACAAAACCATGTGATTTTTCATGTGCTTTTGTTTCTCTAACTTCTCCAGCCACCACATATCCTTTGGTCTTTTCATCACCATTCAATCCAGCTAATTTGGATATACCATTTACATCTTCATCAATATATATATATATATATATATATATATATATATATATATATATATATATATATATATATATATATATATATACTTATACGACACATATCTAAACTCACAACCAGCCTTCAACTTCTCATATTTCACTTGCTTCATAAAACTCTCCTATAATTCCTTCATATTCTTTCATCTTCGGCTTCATAAAGATTTATTTTAACCAAAATCAATGGCTATTCACAAAATTCTTAGACGGTCTTTATCGGCTGAAAAGAGAACAACTGAAGTTCGAAAGGGACATTTGGCAGTTTACATCGGAGAAAGTGAAAAGAAGCGATTTGTAATTCCATTATCGTATTTGAATCATCCTTCATTTCAAGAATTACTATGTCAAGCTCAAGAAGAATTCGGATTCCACCATCCAATGGGCGGCCTTACTATTCCTTGCAGTGAGAATTTATTCGTTGATCTAACATCTCGCTTGAGCATAGCGTAATATATATACTAGGTTTTAGAGCATATAATTTTTGTTAGCTAGATTCTTTACATATTTTGTAAACACAGAAGATACTTGTCGGATACAAAATGTATTCCCGCACAAATTAATCGTAATACATATGGAAGATTTTAATGTATACTAGTTTTGAGCCACTTTGATACATGAATATATTGCCTATTATTTTTAACCACAACCAAGAAAAAAAAATAACTTGTCATATGCTACTAAACTGTACTTATCAGAATACAAAAAAGGCAACTCATTAGGAATTTCATTCAATCACCAACATTTGAATTTGTAGAAGAGTATTTAAGTGCCAATACTTCTATTTTGGCTCGGAAAACGAATCCCATAGGAATTAATAGTTTATAGCCAGAGAATAAATGAAATGGCAGTAATATGTTCGAGTTCACTCAGCGAGTAAAGAGAGCATAGTGAATTAATTGTTCACCTTTTGCTAAAGAATATCGTGTTGTCGTTTTAATTCAAGCAGCATACGTCTCTTTTTGGAGGGCCAATTTCTTTTGGGAATTTTTCGTAATAAATCCAGTTCAATTTTGAAGTATAATTATAGAGAAATTCGTGTTATAAGTATGTTTTGGAGTCGACCTCACTCATGTACGAATCAAGGTTCACAGAATTTAGAATTGAGTTTTGGGAGGTAGCTGCCAACCCTCGAACCCGAGAACGAATTGGAGCTGGTTTAGATCTATTTTGTGCTGCCGACTTCCAAACGACGCCGTTTCGGAGTTCGAGTGCTGGTCGGAGGTGAGCCCGACGATGCCATTTCGGGGTAGAAATCGAGATTGATGTTTTCTGATGAGGAAGACGTCGGAGATGGTGTGCAGCTGGTTGAGTGAATTTTTTTGTTTATTTTGGAGAAGATGGTTTTTTTTAAAAGGTTAAGGATTGAATTGAATTTTTTTCAAAACTTGATTTTGGGGCATATTGAATTTCGGGGTGAATCTGTAATTTTTGAAATTTATAATTAAAGTGAATTTTGGTCCTTTCGGGTCAAAAATAAACTTACAGTCGCACAATCGGCGTGTGGAGCACGCGATAAGCTGGCAGGGCCCTTGTTGCCTCTGACTAATTTTCATAGGGAGTTATTGCTAATGTTTTTAACATGTGGGTTTTTTCAGCAATTTTAGATTATATAGTGGTGGTTTTTGCAAAAAACCCAAAAATATAAAGTGAAGGCCCAAAGAAAGAACAAGTATGTTCTAGAAGATGTTCGAATTGTACCGGGAATCCGTTTCGCTCTTGAAATTTCAGGAATTTGCAAGAATCGTCTGATCACCCATATAAATACGCGTTCTCCTTCAACCAAATCCCATCGAAAATTAGAAACTATCAAATTCATCATCAAAAACCAAATCAACAAGTTCATCACCATCAAGTATTATTTTTTGCAGAGATGTCTTTGATTCCAAGCTTCTTTGGCAATGGCCGCCGAAGCAACGTGTTTGATCCATTTTCATTGGATGTTTGGGATCCATTTCAGGGATTCCCATTCTCCTCCGCCGTGGGTAATCTACCCTCCTACGCCGGAGAAACTGCCGCTGTGGCAAACGCTAGGATCGACTGGAAAGAGACGCCGGAGGCACACTTGTTTAAAGTGGATGTACCTGGACTGAAGAAAGAGGAAGTGAAGGTTGAGGTTGAGGATGGTAGTATTCTTCAGATAAGCGGAGAGAGAAGCAAAGAGCAAGAGGAGAAGAACGACAAGTGGCACCGTGTCGAGAGGAGCTCCGGCAAGTTCATCCGCAGATTCAGGCTGCCGGAGAATGCTAAATTGGAACAGGTGAAGGCGGCGAT
Organism: Erythranthe guttata; assembly: GCF_056151865.1. NCBI lineage: Eukaryota > Viridiplantae > Streptophyta > Magnoliopsida > Lamiales > Phrymaceae > Erythranthe > Erythranthe guttata. The sequence goes on from NC_142538.1 coordinate 8,381,509, forward strand.
GGAGAATGGGGTGCTGACTGTGACTGTGCCCAAGGAGGAGGTGAAGAAACCTGAGGTCAAGGCGATTGACATTTCTGGCTAATGTTTGAATTTTGTATTTCAGTATGTTTTGGTTTGTCCGGTTGTCGTATATTTTGGAGTGTATTTCTTTTTGGTTTTGTGGCAAGTGAAGTATCACTATATAGTATGTACAATAGAAATTCCAGAATAAAGCCGAACTGGTAAATAAGAAATTACATGTTGCTTTTCAGTACTTTACTTTTAATCATTTCTATATGTTAAACTCTTGTATCAGTATTTCCTTTAGATCTAAAACGTTGACAAATTATGGCCTTCTCTCTCAAGTTAAATTAAATTATGAAATGATAATTACAACCACCTCTCTCAGTTAACTATTATCTCTCTCAGTTACCTATTATCTTACGAAAACTTCCTCCTTTAATAAGTAAATTTGACACCGTAAATATGGACAATATATAGTTGATGAGAGTGATTGTAATTACCCAAAAATGAGAAATTTTCATAATTTAATCTTATCGAGAAAATTACAGTTTATGTCCCTAAACTTTACCACTAAAACGATGTATGTCCTTAAACATTTCAATCCACAAAATATGTCCTCAAACTTGCCACTTTTGATCACTTTATGTTCTGCCGTTAACGTCGGCAGCTAACTTCGACGGAAATTGCACGCGTGGCTCACGTGACGTCTATGTGGCCGTTAAATGTGACGTGGAATAATATATTGAATATTAAATGTTGACGTGGCACAAGAATATACTAATTTCCTCCAACTCACTCTCCCAAATCACGTTCATTCCCATTCCCAAATTTTCAATCCAATCTGCATTCTTGCTCGAACCCATACTAAAATCGAAGTCATAAACCCATAAAAAATCCAAACATTCTCACATTTGAAGAGTTTTTCCCTTCTCAGAGAACAGCAGATTCACGTGCAAACACATGTCTGCAATCGAGAGGAAGAAGGTAATTCTTCTCCCAACTCCGTCTCTAGAACATTGGGGTCGTGTGATTCTTCGCCTGCTGATGCTTGTGCCCCTTGTGGTCTCGATGAAGCGAGCACAAGGATGGTGAAGATGGCACAAATTCTACCCAACTCCGCAGTTTCAGAACCTGCCCAGAAGGTGTTCGACAAAATGTCTGAACCAATTCCGGAAAAAAAAAACATGCAGCACCTGTCAAAGCTGCATATAATTCTTTTTTGGCCAAGAATAAAGTGGCCAAGAACGGATTCCAGCTCCCCGACTTCCCCAACGAAGTGGAAGAAGACATGATATTTCAGCCCGAAGATGAAAATGAAATCGAGGAAACATTCGGCATTTGTTTATTGGGCTATTTTGCAGGTAAAACACCACGAAAAATGGCCATGGATTCACAGACGATTCTGCTATTTTCGAATTTCACCTTAATAGAAGGATTCGAAATGGGGTTTTAGGGATTGGATTTACGGGTTCATTGGGGATATGGAGAATTAGGGATTTTAAAATAGAAATAGGGGAGGAGAATGACGTGTCGCTCCACATCACGTTTCGTCAACCAAGTAGGCACTGGGTGTTGTACAACTCGACATTTAACGGCCACATAGACGTCATGTGAGCCACGCGTGCAATTTCCGTCGAAGTTAGCTGCCGACGTTAACGGCATAACATAAAGTGATCAAAAGTGGCAAGTTTGAGGACGTATTTCGTGGATTGAAATGTTTGAGGACATAAATCGTTTTAGTGGTAAATTTTAGGGACATAAACTGTAATTTTCCCTAATTTTATCTTATGGCTGAGCGTAATTTGGCCTTATTTTATGAGTGAATATGCACAAAATTGTTGTATGTAACAACCAATAAAACACAAGATTTAACAAATGATGAAATGAGATTAACCAAACCATCAAATGCTACATAAGAAGAACCACCCGATTTCACACAAACATCAATCTTCTCCTCAAGACACAAAACTCTCTGCCTCATTTCTCCACTTTCTCTTCCCAAACAATCACTATCTAAATAGCCTCTTCAATCTCACCTCTCTTCATCCAACATTTCTCCAATTTAATCCCGGTTTTCCAAACACCATACACATACCTCGAATCCACCATTCGATCGCCGAAAAAAGGCGACCAATTTATTGGTACTTCTTCGCAAATACTCTTCAGCACGGGAGGACTGTTCCCATTGCGTTTCCGCGCAAACCATGGTCCCAATAATTCATGTTTCATTTTATCATATTTAAGTAGAAAAACTCAGAAATATTTATTTAAAGCGTGCTTATAATTAAATTAAATTATTATTTCTTAACATGTGGATAAAATATAGGGCAGATTCTATTTTCCACCCCAGTTGTACTTACGATTGCATCGATTTACCCCATGTACTTGTAAAATTGTCCCAATATAGTTCTCGTCGTTAGTTTTCAGATTTCTGACCTTGACACTGTTTGATCAAGGCTGGAAAATTACAGAAATGACCATGGCTTCTCCCCTTTCCATTGTGTTGTCCCCTTTGGTTTAATAATTGTCGCTCGACCAACTGTCTCGCTCCATCAAACCAGACTTTGTTAAACATCATCCACGATGGCCAAACCTTTATGGCGTCGTCGGGCCGAGAGATTATGGGAGGACCTGGCAGCAAATGATTATGGGAATGATAAAGAGATAAATATGTGAGAAATGAGAGGTCTCTAGCTAGAGTTCCTTGGAAATTGATGCGATTGAGATCTACGGCTACCACAACTGTACGTATGGTATTTTCCATGAAATCTTGATAAATCGAACAAAAGATGACTTTGTAAGAACAAACACTTTTGGGCCAACCCATGATTTGGTGACTCCGATGGGGTCATCTGTAGTGGCTGATTCCATGCCCGGAGAATATTGTATGCTCTATTAGGGGTGGTTGTCAAATTTTCCCATATGATAAAAAAATGCAACTAAATATATCAAGATTGATTTGAACGTACTGTTCAGTTCATATGGAATTAGTATTTCCAACTCAAAACCCGCAATACTTTTGCATCTTAAGATTTTTGTATATACTCTAATTCAGTGCTTCTATACATTTCTTGATAAACTATTATGTCTGCCTAGTAAAGGAGAACAAACAAGAAGAACTAATTTTACAAAATTGTGATCCTCCTAAATATGTATATCAATCATGCTCTGATCAAACGAGAGGTTAAATCAATAAATAGATCTTCACTGCAAGGAATTGTGATCCCACCCATCGGATGATGGAATCCAAATTCTTCTTCGGCCTGGAATAGCAATTCTTGAAACAAATGATGGTTTAAGTATGATAATGGAATAACAAATCGCTTTTTCTCGCCCTCCCCAACATAAACAGCCAAATGCCCTTTTGGAACTTCAACTGATCTTCTTTCGTTGGATAATGACCGTCTCAAAATTTGACGGATTGCCATCTTAGTTTGTGTGAAGTGAATCTTGCTTAGCTCAAGTAAAAACGAAGAGGTATTTGAAATAAGTGAAAGCTGAGAAGGATAAGAGTATTTTGATCAGGAGTTGTTGTTTGTAATCAAGAAACGGTGTTGTATATATAGGCTAGAAAGAAATGATGAATTCTTCAGATATCGACATAACATGGTCAACATAAATTAATGTGGTTGCTCTATGAAACTCGAAAAAACACACGCATATGAAAGCACATGGATTTGTCTTTAAAAAAATGAAATGAAGTCAAGGCAACAAAAATTTGTGTGATAGAAAATGTTGTATCCTACCAACTATGGCAACACGGCCCCTTAAACCATCATCTCTATTTATTTCCATATATCTACTAATTAGGCCATGTTATCCTAAATGCCAAGTTTTGTTTTGCAATTGAATTTATGCCACATTCTATTCAGCGGGTCAATATGACGTTTTCTTGCTGGTGGTGTTAGGAATGATATAAGGGTCCCTCACAATTGACAAATAATTCATTCTTCATGTTCTTTTGTTTCTCTAACTTGTCCAGTAGCCACCACATATCCTTTGGCCTTTTCATCACCACTCAATCCAACTAATTTGGATATAGTATTTACAACTTCATCTATATATATGTTTATACGTCACATATCTAAACTCACAAACCTGCAGCCTTCAACTTCTCATATTTCACTTCATAAAATTCTCATACATTCCTTAATTTTATTTAAGATTTAGTTTCACAAAGAACCGATGGCTATTCACAAAATTCTAAGGCGGTCTTTATCGGCTGAAAAAAGATCAGCTGAAGTTCCAAAGGGTCATTTGGCTGTTTACATAGGAGAAAGTGAAAAGAAGCGATTTGTAATTCCATTGTCGTATTTGAATCATCCTTCATTTCAAGAATTACTATGCCAAGCTGAAGAAGAATTCGGATTCCACCATCCAATGGGTGGCCTTACTATTCCTTGCAGTGAAGAGTTATTCGTTGAGCTAACATATCGCTTGAGCAGAGAGTAATATATATACTAATTTTTAGAGGATATAAATTGTATTAGCTAGATTCTATTACATATTTTGTGAACACAGAAGATACTTTGTCGGAAACAAAATGTATTCACGAACAAATGAATCGTAATACTTTAATACACGGATGCCTTATCTTCTTACAAATTGTTATCAATATTTCTAGTTCTGCCATCATGAATACATGGTTGTCAAGAAAAAAAAACATGTCGTATGCTACTAAATTGGGAATTTCATGCAACCCCAAAAGAATCCCATAGGAAAACAACCAAATAATAGGTTATAGTCGAGTTCACTCAAAGAGCAGTGAGAACATAGTGAACTATTTGTTCGCCTTTTGCTAAAGAATACTATGTTTTCGCTGTAATTCGAGCATCATAAGTATGTTTGAAACCAAATTCAGCCATTCTGGTTATTAATAACGTTTACTGACCCATTAATTGTACATTATTAGTAAACCTAGTGAAATGGGAATCTAATAGATTTACTCATTACTAAAGAGGCTACTAGAACTGGAAAAAATAAAGAAAATAATGAATCTTCGGCCTAAGAGATTGAATCTTCAATAAAGGTGAAAGCCAACGAAAATATTAAATTGAATTTGTCTTCGTAAAACAACATTGGTAGGTCGACGAGAAAACACAAGAGAGAGAGAGAGAGAGAGAGAGAGAGAGAGAGAGAGAGAGAGAGAGAGAGAGAGAGAGAGAGTTCATAAAGTCTGTTCCTAATGGTATTGATCCTGCAATCATGATGCGAGAAAAAAATTAACTAGTCAATGTTCCTTGGAGTGCATTTTGGATGGGAAAATTAATTGAGGAGGTATTGCAAATCCGTAACAGCAACCTCATTGTACTTGTTTGGACAAAGAGATTCATTGTGGATTTCAAATCCACAGTTCTCATTTTTAGTTTTTCTTTTTTTAGCAATTGTGGTGAATTTCAAACCCCTTCCTAAATTATAATTGTTTCAAATCCTCCCCAATTGAATTGATTAAAAACCATTCATTTCAAATAACTCAATCTAAACACAACCTTAATGAAATTTGGTCTACCCTTATAAGCACGAGTATAGTTCAAAGATGCTTGTCTATTTCAATTCATTCATCATTCGACAACAAACTAAAAAGAGAACGGGGTTCATAAAATCCCATTCATAATTAACTTCTCTTAAGTTGTTAAAAACAAGGAAAATAGTACAAAGAACCATAGTGCGTCAAAAACTAGTTATGTTGGATTCATAAATATTGTTTACCGTTGTTGTGTTGAGTATTAGAACATTGTTAACGATGCTTCCGCTTCCTCCACCCTCGAGTAACACTTCTTTGGTTGGTCAACAACAAAAGAAAAATGAGAGAAAATTCATAAACTTTGTTGATCATGAAACCTATGATTTCACAAACATAGTGCAAGAAAAAAGTTTACATTGTTAGAAAACTGGTTTAACCACTATGTCGCTGACGAATAAGAATATTGTTCGAGATACTTCTCTAGTGCATCTACATATGTGTTCCATCTTCTGTCTTTGGGGAGGCAACCGACTCAATAGTATCCCTTCCCAAGGTGAAAATGAGGTTCCGAGGGAAAATCTCAAAGAAAAGAAAGACCTCTTATGCGGTAACTGTCAACAAAAAATAAATAATAATAAATCAATAAATAAAGAGAGAGAGAGAGAGAGAGAGAGAGAGAGAGAGAGAGAGAGAGAGAGAGAGAGAGAGAGAGAGGCAAAATGAACTACGCTCATAATTAACTTTAATAATTATTAAAATAAGAAAATTAGTGATAGAAACAATGAATGTGCCAAAGGCTTCAAATTTGTGGCCGTAAAGGTTTATAAATAACAATACTTCGTTCTACATTTAAAGATTAAAGACCTATTCGTTTGGCAGTTTGCTTACAAACTCTCTACCTCTACCAACTTTAAAAGTATGAATCTTTTTTGTTTCTTAACATTTTTTGTGCTTTCTTTTATGCCGCTTATAACAAAGTTATACCATCAACTAGTTGGTGTACTCAATTCTGTGATAAAAAAGAATGAAAATAATAAATTAACATAGCTTAATAATGTAGTTTAAATATCAAATGTCTTTTCATGTGCTATATTTATATGAAGGTGAGAGTTTATTTTCTTCTTATTATAATTTTTCTACATATAGATATTTTCGATGTAATTTAATTTTGTATAACACTACATTTGGACAACTTTCATTGATATATTATAAGCATATATGTAAAAAATTATTTTAAAATAAATCATGTTATTTTAGGGACAATAAAAAATAGGGTCTTTCTAGGGTGAGATCCTATGTTCTAAACTTTTATGAGATACCCCCTTTATATTGCGCCACGTGTCCCTGCCAAAAAATCCATTTTTTCCTCATTTACGTATTGTCGTAAATACCCTTCGTATAATTAATATTTTCAAAAAATCGGCCATTATATAATATTAATGTAATGTCAATTTTACCCTCTATATTTTTAATGCAATTTTAAATATATATTTATTGTTGAATTAAAATTTATAATGTCAATTATATCATTATTCGTAAAAATCATTAAACCACCCATCGAAAATTGCATCAACCTGAATTCGAACTCGTGACCATCTGAAAACACACAAGAATACTTACCATTAAGACACAACACATAATTGACAATAAACTAACAATACGGATATATATCACAAAGCTACAATTTATAATGGTTATAAAACTTATATAAATAATGTTAAATAAATTATTAATTCTCATATAATTATTATTATTATATATTAAAAATATCCCATACTAACAAATCTTTATATAATATAATTTAAAAATCTAAGGAAATGTTGTTCAACTCGTGTAATTTAAAAATGAGTTTCGAAAGAATTTGAAGTTTGAATTGAATCGTAAATTGGAAGATTTTATTAAATCGTAATATTTGAATCAATTAAACTCATGTGTTTTCAATTCAAAGACAATATTCAAAGATTTGATCGATTAAGCTCAACTCATTTCAATTCGTATACAATATTCAAATATTTGAATCGGTTAAACTCAATAATTTACAATAGCGTATTAATCAATCTGTGTATAGTTAAAGTTTAGTAACCTTTTTTTTATTGAATTTTATCATAAAAAATAATAAAATTTAATTCGTAAAAATCGTAAGATTTAATCGGTTCATGGTTAGATTAAATCTTACGATTTACGATATGATTTTTACGATTTTACGAATTAAATTATTATTTTGTTGTTAAAATTGAATTAAAAGGATAGTAGACTTTAATTATAAATAGTTAACTCGATTAATACGTTCTTGTCAGTGGTTGAATTTAATCGATTCAAATTTTTGAATAATATTTACAAATTAAAAGGATTTGCGCTTAATTGATTCAAATCATACGCTTTAATTAATCTTATGATTTGATTCTTGCGTAATTTAGGAATTATTTTTTTATGATAAAATTGAATTAAAAATGTATTACACTTTAATTAATAATAGTTAATTTGATTAAGACGTTCTTGTCAATAGTTGAGCGCGCTAATGAATCGATTCAAATATTTGAATAATTTTTACGAATTGAAAGCACTTGAGCTTAATTGGTTCAAATATTACGCTTTGATAAAATATTATGATTTACGATTAGGTTCTTACATGTGTTAGGAATTAAATTTACTATTTTTTATGACAAAATTGAATTAAAAAGATATTAGACATTACTTATAAATAGTTAAATCAATTATGTAACATGTTATGTCAATAGTTAAGCAACCGATTAAAATATTTGAATAATGTTTACTAATTGAAAGGATTTGTACTTCATCGATACAAATCTTACTAGTTGATTAAATTAAATATTAAAAGAAATTCACAATATAGTATTTGTAGTATATAATTTTATTTTAAAGTAAGAAAACTACTAATTGGAATGAGTTATAATTTTTTCTTCTTCTAAACAAACATATTATTTTATTTTTTATTTGGATTTGTCACACTATCGATTAAATAACATAAGTGAGTTTGAATTAAGTTATGCATTTTTTTATATTTAATTGAGCATTCTTTACATTAAATGGTGGAGTTTATTAATACTTCTAATATTATATAATTAATGATAGATGTTTGGCGTATTGAACTGCAATTCTTTATATTTTTAAAACTTTATTTTATTAAATTTGTTAATAATTTATTTAATATCATTATTAATTTAATAATAATGAATGTTGCAATTAATATTTGAATTCACAGTATGTATACAATTATTGTTAAATATATCATAATAAGTTAATGTGCTTGGATGGTTAGGAGTGATAAATGTATTAAGAGGTCACAAGTTCTATTCCTAATGAATGCATTTTTTTCGATTATTTATCAAATAAATCTCGGTCACAATGAATTTAAATTAATTATTTAATTAAAATATAGTAGGGGGTAAATTAGACAATTCAATGTTAATCAATTTTATATTAATTTAATAAAAAAAATAATCGAAGGATAATTTGGTAAAATACTTCATTTTTTAGAACATAAGCCATGTTATTTTCCTAGGGTCCAGATTTAATCTTAGAAAATTAATGGTGATTAATGCATATCTCATAAAAGTTTAGAACATGGGGTATCTCACCCTAGACAAACCCTAAAAAATAAACCCATCATGAGCTACTTATCCATAAAGGGGCCAAGACAAAAAAATATTTTACAAAAAAAATCTAGACAATGTCCAAAGGTGCGTAAAAGACTAAAATACCCCCTCACATTTTAATATGCTCCAATTTTATCATTTAATTCAATTTAACCTCAAATTTCATCTATTATTCAATTTTTTCTCCTAACCCAATTTTGACTACAATTTCGTCAGTCGTCGCCGTTGAGCGGGGTTGTTTTTTATTTTTTTTTACCTGTCTGCTTTTTCCGCTGGTTTTCAGCGTTGAGTTTTTTGATTTTTTTTCCTTTCTGCCGCGTCTGACAAGCGTGGCCTTGACTTTTTTTTTCTTTTCATTTTTTGGTCTGTTTAAACAGTGATACTGCTGTGGTTGACAGCCATATTAACTATATTACTATTTAACACAATAATATTAACTGTATTACAGTTCAACACAATAATATTAACACAACAAAAATCACTATAATTGTGTAATAGAGTAATATTAATATGTTGACCGTTCAACAAATGCAAACATAATACAAAGTCAAAAGAATTAATATTCATGTGGTTGACAGTAATATTACTGTCAACCACAATAATATTACTGTAACGAAAGTAATATTATTGTCAACTAAAAGTAATACTATTGTGTTTGTAAAAAGCGGTAATCGGATCCGAGTCGGTCAGGCACCGATTCACGATTAATCGGTGCGGCGGTGATTAATCGGTGATAAATCGGAAATAAAATTTAATATAATATATCTCTAGATATTATTTATAAATACTCGAAACATATATAAAAAGATATTTACACATAGTTATATCTCCATCATGTACATATTCTTAATAACATAATAAAAGTTTAATAATTATAAGATCATAATACAATATCCTTATAAAATATAAATAAAAAAGCAATTTTTTTGAATTTACATTTATTCTTGAACATTTCTGGCATACATCATTAGTTCTTTAACAACAATAATTAGCATAAACAAAATAAGGCATAAACTCATATTTTCTTTTATTAAAATCCCAACTTTTATTTTGAATTATAAAAAACAAAAAAAAAAAAAAAAAAAAAAAACCGATTTTTTACCGATTTTTGGCCGATTTTTGCAACCGAGTTTGATCCGCCTTAAAGGTTTGACCGCCTCAGACCGCCTCAGACCGCCTCAGACCGCCTAAAACCGCCTCACAGACAAAAAACCGATTTTTCAAACCTTTACACTAAAATCGTAAAGGTTTTGGACCACCTCCGCCTCGGAGACCGATTAATCGGCCGCCTCGGCCGATTTTTAGAATACTGTTTACAGTAATATTACAATCAAACAAAATAAAAGGCCAAAAAAATTAATATTGATGTGGTTGACAGTAATATTATTGTATTTACAACAATTTTACCGGCAACGACAGTAATATTATTACGTTGACTGGTCAACAAATCAAACAAGATACAAAAGCCAAAAGAACAATAATATTGATGTGGTTGACAGTAATATTATTGTGTTTACAGTAATTGTCCTGTCAACGGCAATATAATTACTATCAGCGACAATTCAATCATCATCAATGAAAGTATAATTACAGTCAACGTTCAGTTGCGGGCGTTACAAGCAAAAACTTCGGCAAAGCCTATGAAAACACCTCAATCCAACAACAAATTTTAACAACCAACTACAAGTTACAATTTATAGTAATCCCCTACAATTTCTCGAAAACAACTACAAAATCATCAAAACCAACACAAAATCATCGAGACCAACTACGAAATCATCGAAACCAACTACAATATATAGAAATCAACTAAAATATTATCGAAACCTACTATGAAAAATATCAAAATCAACTATGAATCACCGAAACCAACAAAAAAAAAAAAAAAAACAACTCTAATTTGCAAGGCGTCGGAAGACCGCCCATTTTCCACTGTCGGAAACAACTAAATGAAATATCTGTAAAATAACCAAAATCCCACGGCGTTTCAAGTACAATGATGAGCCGCCGCAGATGCTCCTCCACCGTCACTCCCCAATTCGACAACCTCCTCCTGCTCCAATTACTAGTGCCATGCCTCGAACTCCGCCTCTGAAATCTCCTCGCCGTGCGGCCGCTCTCTGGTTGTTATGGAGGGCGATGAAATTGACGTGGGTGCGGCAGCTACTGTTGAGGTTGGAGAGCGGATTGGCTGCGGCGACGAAATTTGCGGGGGCGTTTTGACCGAGGGAGAATGCTAGCTATGGAGAGAATGGACTTAGGGGAGGATTAATAGGGAAAGATTGCTTTGGATCTTGTTATTGTTGGTTGAAGATGAGGAGTAGTTCGTCTGGGTGTCGAAAAAGCAGCGGCTGGTGTCGTCGGAAATTACAAATTTTGGCGGAAGACAACCTCTGTCTCTCCATGTTCCTCAACGAATCCTCCAACTCTGTGTGGGTAAGAACTCGCGACCAGCGGCGGATCTACTATATGTCTAGGGTGTGCAGCTGCACACCCTTGAAATTAAAAAAAAAATATTCCCTATATATATATTGTTATATTATATTATATGTGATTATTTAACAAACGTAATTGGTAGTTCACCTGGTAAGTAGCTTTAATCTTTTGTGAAATGTCATAGGTTCGAGTCCCAAAATCATCAAATTTTTTATAGCTTTTCCAAAACTCTACAAATCCATTTATACTCACATTTTCTCTCTACAGATCCATTTATACTTAACATTTTCTCTCATTTTTCCAAAATTTACTCACATTTTCTCTCTACAAATCCATTTATACTCTAACATTTTCTCTCATTTTTCCAAAATTCTACAAAAAATTGCAATTGGTCTTAAAATTTCGATTTTCCTACATATTAATATTATTTTATGCTGGTATTATTATTATTAAAAAAAATCGGGGGCGCTGCCCCCGAACCCCGTAAACTTTCGCACCCCCTTGGCTAAATTCCTGGATTCGCCACTGCTCGCGACGGCGAATTGGAGAGGCATGAGTGATATTTGCGGTGGAAGATATCAGTCCACAAAGAGAGTGGTGGCGGTGGTGGAAGATAAAAGAAATAAAGGGGAAAGAGAAGCATTGGCGAAGGAGAGAAAGTGAAAAAGCCGTTGAGAAGTAAACATAGTGTTTCTAGGGTTAAACAAATTAAAAAGGATAAAATTGAATTATAATAAATTAATGGAGGTATGTCACAATTCATAACATCACATGATAAGTATGTCAAAATGAAAAAAAAAATTTGGGCTAATATTGATAAATGGGGTTTGAGGGGTTCCCCCTCACTGTCTTGAATCAATATTGAATACTATATTCTGGAGAACAAAATTTAAAATTTGCAATTTCCATATTTCGCATTTGGCAAAAGTAAAGCAAGTACGAGGGAGAAAAATTCTACTATCTTTGTAATTTCTGAAAAATTATAAGTATGTTTGAATAGCAAATTTTAAAATATTTTTATTGTTTTCCTAATTAATTACATAATTTAATGGTCAACTGTAAATTGATGGTTGATAATAATACTAATACTAACATACATAGACAATTGCATAACAAAATACAAATCTATGAGGCAATTATAATATAAAACATTAAAGGGACCAAAGCTCAATCTTTTAATCTATCCTTATTATTATGACCATAAAACAATTCGGGTCAGAAAACACAATTTCAGTAAATATTAACTAAATTATCAGTTACCTGAACAATGAAGTAAATTACAACTTGCATACTGCTGAAACGTGAATAAGGATTAAGGCCTAATACCATTACTGGGAAACTGAAACGTGAATAAGGATTAAGGCCTAATACCATTACTGGGAAACAAAACAATCCGTGCACGTTAAAATGACTAATTAAACAATTGTGCGAACCGCCTTATAAATGCACTTGCGTGGTTAGGCTTTTTCTTTACCATGCTATTGATCTTCAACCCATCGGTTAAAGCAGACGTCGATGTAAGAGATGCCTTCAGTATGCTTAAAGCCTGCACCCAAAACGATTCTCGCGTACATGCATGCATGGGAAAATATAAATAAATTAAACACGAGATATTATAAAATCAAATTATATTAATTACCTCTTGCAATCCAACGTGCACCTCCACTTCTTTGACATCAGATAAAGGGATTTCCATTTCACTACCAAAAAACATGGCTTTTGTAACGGAAAACTTGTGACACACTAAATCTGTCACAATTAGTGATCGAATTGGTGTCAAATTTGTGACTGCTTTCATTACAAAAACTCTGCAATTGATTGTGACGAGTACATGACCAATTTTGCGACGAATTTTGTGACAACCAAACTTTTGTCACATTTCAGTCACATCTTGTTTGACAGAAATTAGTTTTGTCACAAATCAGTGACATATTTTATGACGAAAAATAGTGTAGTCACAAATCGGTCATAATATTTTTAAAGAAGCAATAGTTTGACTAATATTGGTCACAAATTCGTCACAATCTCGTTTCCATCACAAATTTGTCACATAGATTTCAGTCATAAATCCGTCCCATGTCACGATTCGTCATTGATCCGTCGTTACTGCATCGCCGTCACACATCTGTCATACACAACTCCGTCATAAATCTGTCATATTTTAAATTTTGTCATTTATCTGTCACTATCTTTATTCAATCACAAATCCGTCACATGTAATTCAGTAACGAATCTGTCACATTTTAAGTTTCGTCATTAATTCATCACTTTTGATATCCTGATCACAAATTCGACACATATGTTTATTGATTAAAAATAATTACATTTTGATTTTGATTTATTAATCATTTATACTTATTTTGATCTTTGTAAAACAATTTAATGGTGACTAAAACTGATTATAATATATTAAAAAACATAATAATATAACAAATATGAACTATTCCAATGCTAATATTGTAAATATATTTTAGATATTGTTCAAAATTCATACTATTCCTCTTTAACAACATTGGTTCGGAAAATTGTTTAATTTTGTTTATTATTTTGCTTCAAAAAATATTTGTTATTTGATTTTAAATTACTTTCGACCGAGTTTGTAAGATACACAATTTTGAAATTTGATCCATTTTTGTTAATAAGTAACTTCATTAATTAATTAACTTACATATGTAACATATTGTATTTTTTTATGGGGGATTTTCGTAATTTACCCTAAAAATAAATAATAAAAAATGCATTGTTTCAATCATATGTCAATATTTTACTATTTTGAAAAAAGAACTTGATGAATTAAAAAATGAAGCCTACAATTAAATAAAATTATCAGGCTTAAATTAATTAATTGTACTTTGATTTGTAGTATATTATGTAATAATTAATGTTGTCAGAATCGGATCGGACACAAAACGGGATAAGCATTCGGGTTACGATTGGACCGATTCAACCCGGTTGTTTTAGTTTTTTAAATTTTTAATTATATTATAAATTTTAATATTTAAAATTATAATTTATATACATTTTTTTTAATCTTCACACTTTCTTCCCCTTTATTTTTTTTTTATAGACTCTTGCCTTTATTTTATTCACTTTTTTAATATTTTTTTATGCCCTTTTCTTCTCTCTAAATTTTCCTCTCGTCATTGCGGCCGGCTTCTCCTTCCCTTCATCTTCTGTTTCTTTCCCAAGAAATTCAGCACCTATCCCCTCTCTTTTACTCACAATTAATTAATTGTTACTTCTATTTTTTTTTCTTCTTCCCTCTCTATCTCTTCCTTATCTAATTTGTTTTCTTCTTATTCATCTTTTTTCTCCATCCATATTCAGCCATCTGTTCGACCCACGACCAAACCCGTCGGATTCCGGCAATTCACGGCCAGATCCGCAAATCCCGGCAACCCACGGCCTACTCCACCCAGATCCGGTCACCCCAGACGAACTCTGGCCAAATCCCGCCACCAACAGCCTCCGATATGAAAACCCGGGTCATTGACCAATTTTCGGGTTCATCGGTTTCAGCCGGTCAGAGGGTGTTTTTGACATTTGACTCCACGCTCCCACTACCATAAATTAATACCGTGGACACTGTCAACAAGCACCAGAAAACATCAACAAAACACCCGGTGACAAGGTTAGGGTTTCTGGATTTACGGTTTTTTTTTAAACTCCAACTCCGTTTCAAACATGAAACCATCGACAGCGGTAGACTGGGAATCAATTATTGTGATTGGGCATGGCGCACCGACCGACCACCAGCGATTTTGCGATTAGGCCCATAGCTCTCTACTAGCATCGGTGGTTTCTACCATCTATAGCAACAACGGCATCAGTGATTTGGCATCAGTGATTTTAGGTACTTATCTAATTTCTTCTACCGGCAATTTAAGTGGGTAGTTTCTGATTTTGTACTTTACTACATATCTGTGTCTACATGAATTCTGAGTTTTGGATGCAAATGTATATTGAAATGTTATAACTAATTCCCCAGATCTGCAGTTAGGCCGTATATAAACAATTATTGTTCGAGATTAACGTATTTTTATCTTCTCTAGTTGTTAGAGGTCGCACTACTTTTATTTTTTTAATAGTGTTTTCAAGGTCGTATTAACTCTAAGGTATTGTGCCTTTAGCAGTCTAGGACTTTTTTCCATCTAAGTAGTGAGATTTGCTTTTAAGGTTGGTTTTAGTCATGGCCAATGCATTTGAGTTGTGCTTTTACATTTAGCAGAATTTTCATTTTTCTCTTCTAATGATCTTGAGATATCAATGCCCTATCCAAATATTATTCAATTGCTTCTAGACTAATGTGCCGAAGGTGTTATACTACTGCAAGTTTTCAAATTAGATTTAATCTTTTACTAAGTTGAAATGAATGTTTCAATAAAACTTTGTCCATACAAGTCCTTGAAAAGTTAAGATTGCAGGTTTGCTTCTAGTGTTCAGACAAATATGATTTTGCATAAAAGTTTCTCTTTTTTTTCGGATTTTTTTGTAGTAAAGAGCTAGAATGAAGATCTTAGTGGTCGGATTTTTGTATTTTGCCCCTTCCTTACCTAGTGCTTACGATTTTGGGGGTTAATCATAATGTTTCCTCTGAATAATATTGATGCAAGATGCATTTCTTGTTTTTCAAATGCCAATAGCACCAAGAACTCATCACAAACTCTGCATGGCTCATGCATAATCGTGGACGACAAGAGTATTTTTGTTTCCTATTGTGATAGATTACACATCAGTAAGTATAGAGGAATAATTATAAATTCTTTTTCCATAATCATGAAATCTGCACATTGGAATTTACTGATTGTTAAATAAATTTCTTTGCTCGCAGGGTCTCGTGTAAATTTTGTTCGAGTTCAAATTTGAGGGCTCAATGCAGCAACGGTCTGATCGAAACTAGCTTTCTGCATCAACAAGCTCGAGCACGTAACTGAGAAGGATATTGATCTCGAACATTGTTACAGAAGAAATATCTTTTTTAACTTGTATCGAATTGAAAAATTAGGTGGCTTCCTTCAATTTTAATGCAAAACTCTTTCGAGTTTTCTTTCGGTCTATGTATTATATGTTTTGACTATTGTGGAATCATATGTAAATTTGGTCTTCTAAGAATTTTCTGTGCGAATTTACTTGGTATCTTCTACTTTTTGTTAGTTTTGTTTTGTAGTAGATTGTGTGTTGATTATCAAGAATTTTGAAGTTGAATGAAGTTTTGAAATATTCGTATAACAAATATAAAAAAACTAAAATAGCTTTGAATAGCGAATAGCGAAACTTCCTGAATCAATAACCAGTGATCGAATTGTGACCGAAAGATAATTAAATATTTGTAACATATTTGTGACGAGATACTTGTGATGGAATTGTGACCGAAAGATTATTAAATATTTGTAACATATTTGTGACGAGATACTTGTGATGGAATTTTGTGACGGAAGTTTTGAATGAAGTATTTGTGACCGATGTTCTTGATGGAATATTTGTGACGGACGTTTTTTTGTGACGATGTTGTCACGGACAAGTGATGTAAATTCTCAGTGATTTGTGACACATTAATGACCAATAAAAAGGTTTGTGACGAAATCCGTCACAATACTTGGAGACCCTAGATTACGTATTTGTGACGAATTTGTTTTTAATTGCGACAGACGCATCTGTCATAAACATTGTGACGGACAAGAAAAATCAGTCACAAATTTATTTTGTGACGAGGGTTTTTCTGACAGAACAATTCGGTCACAAATTTGTGATAAAAGGGCTTTTGTGACAGATTTTCTTACATTTCGTGACTGAATCATCCGTCACAAAAGCCCTTTTTTTTGGTAGTGTTTTCTTCAGTATAGAAAGGGTGGAGGTCATACACATAGGAGTCACGGTTAAATCATCGGTCACCATGTACATTTTTGTTCCTTTAACGAAATTCTCTTGGCCTCGACTGAACACCATTTCACGAAACCATCCGGAATCTTTTCCAATTGAATATGACAACCATTCTTTTCTCTGGTTCATATCCCGATGGTAATATAGAGTAGCTTGTTCACTAAGAGGAAGAATCGTACCTCCGGAAACATAACCTTTAGGAAGATTGGGTTTCATCACCCTATTTTTTAAGCGTGGACTCACCCAATACTTGTCATCGATAAAATCCGCTATGCTTTTATACAAATTGTCTATACTATTAAGACAAGTGTTACCACCCATAAGGCACTCAACTCCTCCTAGTGGGATGGTAAGAAAAGAAAAAAGGAAATCTACGAAATCATCATCGCCTTGAGCAAACAATAACTTATTGCTCGATTTTTTTACCACCAACCTTAAATTCATCTTCTTGGTCGCTTCTAATTTCTCCTTCTTTTGGAAGGAAATTCCCGCTTCGTATTTTAGACTGGCAAAGTCATCATAAACCTTTGTTTTATTGAGTATAAGGTCGGTTAGCGGAGTACGCGACATTAACGAGGCCTTGAGCAAATCCATAACCTAAGGCAGACAATGATTATTAAAATTCACAAAACCGACATAGTTATATGGGAGAAAATTGTAATTTAGATCATCTATATTGGCCAATTCAGTGATTTAGTCCTTTTGGTTATGCTATTTCAAGTTTACATGCAATAACTTTGCAAATTTAGCAATTTTGGTCCTATTTTGCCAGAAATTTTAGTTTTAACAAACTCATTAAATTTGTTGAAGAATTTATAACTTTTAAAAGTCCATAAGCAAAATCCATCAAGTGCCACATCATGAAATGCAAAAATCAAGCAACATAAAACCAAAAAATGCTAAATTGCAATTTTATTGCATGTGAAATTGAAATATAATAACTTAGACGACTAAATCCCTAAATAGACAACATAGAGAACCAAAATTACAAAAGAAAAAAAATTCCTAATTATTAACAGTATACACATTCAATAAAAATTACAAAAGTAAAATAACATAATCAAGAAACAAATTATATTAATTACCTCATTGAACCCAAAAGTCACATTCCTTAGCTCGGCGCCTTTAGTGTCGGTGATGCCAAGATTTCGGAGAGTTTGCACAAAGCCTACGGCCACATTAGGCACCATTCTCAGATCATCGGAGATCAAGAAAGAAGTTGTCTTAATCATGAACACTCCAGCGGATCCATGAACAGCAGTTTCAGACTCATCTAAACAAACGCTTTTGTTCTTCGTTTTCCCACAAAGGCAAGTTACGGTAGCATCTCTTCGCATTGCTACCTTTGACCATCGGTGCGTACAATTCCAGTCCGGGCAAGAAAAGTACTTAAAGGTCAAAGGATCACTGATATCGAGTTTCAGCTTTCGGCATTCACCTTCAAAGGAACTTACGGGATTGAGAAGCATGTGCTTATGGAATTGACTCCGTAAATTGATGCTGTCAAGATTCGATAATCCATCGTACAAAGTGGTTAAGCTTCCAATGTTGACAGGCGTCGTCGCGTCTTTATTATCTCCGTAGTGCTTCTTCAAAACTCTCGCAATCGTTCCCAATGGCAAAGTTAAGAAACTCAGCAGAACTTCTGCGAAATCGCTGTCGACTTCTGCAAATAGTACTTTGTTCTTCTCTTTGTTTATCAAAACCTTTAGAGAGAACTCAACTCCATTATCAAGAAACATAATGCTGTTGTTGTACGAAACGGAATAAATCACAGGTTGAGTATTGATTTAAAAGGTGAGTGCATTGGAACGGAATTGCAAAAGATCCCTGTGATTGGATTTCTTTGAAGAAAACAAATCGGCTTTGTTTGTAACGGTTTTCCCCATGTAATTAGTTTATTTAGATAAAATTGGATTTCCTGTCATATTCTATATACTAATATTTCCCGGTGCAATGCAATGCAAATGATAACATTTTAAAACTAACTAGTACTACACCCTTGGGATGCACGGTGAGTACATATTTTTAATCGTCAAATAAATATATATATATATATATATATATATATATATATATAACATGATCTGAAAAAATCTGTACAACATAGAACACATTGGGGATACGATGCTACACCCAGTGATTTTCACCGAATAGCTCTCTTCTTGACATATATCCTTTTTAATTTATTTTATAATTATATTTCTAAAACTCCATGGGATATAACTGTATTCGTAGTGGTAATCTTATTAACTAGGGTGCCTGGTTATATTAACTAGGTGTAACATCGATATTGCCGAACACATTGGCCACCAAATGTGATTGAGTAACCTATACCTATTTCATCTCACAATCGTCAGGAAAAACTCCAAACATCTTACTATACAAAATTGAATGTATTTTTTCTAATATTCAGCAATTAGTTAAAACATTCAAACTTTTTTCATAATAAGGAGAGTTCTGTATAAATTTTGTTGATTAATCACATTCATATTAGTTATTAAATGCTAGGAATTACATATTCTATCATTCTTGTCAATGTTCTGAAAACCGAACCGGACATTGACCTGGCCAAGATATCGGGGTCACGCTTGGACCTGTTCAACCGGGGTCCAACCGGGGTTTTGAATAATTTATTTTTAATTATTTATATTTAATTTATATAGTATTATTTATGCAAAAAAAATACGTAAAAATAACCTGTTTATCACCAACTAGCATTTTTTCTCGTGCGATGCACGGGGTATTATTTAAATAGTGAAAAAAAATCAATTTAATGCATAATAAGAAATTATAGTACACTAATATACTAAAATTTAATAATATAGTATTATTCATATTTTATATAACATTAGTTTTTTTAAATCTTACATATTAAGATTTATAATCCAAATAAATAGACTAAAATTTAACAAATCGAATTTCTAGTTTTATCTCTTAATAATTTTTGAAAATTATAGTTCAAAAAATTAGTATAGAAAAAATATTAAAAATAAATAATTACATAAGTAGCAATAAGGTAGGATTCTTCACGGGCTAGTTTTAATTTTGATAATTGTTAAAAAATTAATTAGAAATTAGTAGAGAAAAAATATTAAAAATAAATAATTACAGAAATACCATTGAGGTTTTTTTGGGTTGCCCAACGTTTCTTTCTTTTATATATTAGATAAGATACCATTAGAGTTTTTTAGGATTTCTTTCTTTATTATATAAGATATCAAATATTCATATGAGTTAAGCATAAAATTATAGTCATCTTATAAATCAAAACTCAAAAGTTAACATTTAATTTGAAGTCATACATCTTACTAAAAAAATAAAAAAATAAAAATAAAAAAGGTCTTGCATCCAATGCAAACATTTAAAATAAGTCTCACATCAAAATTAAATATTTAAAGTAAATAGTAAATGCATAAAAGACACTATCATCTTCATATATCACTCTTCCTCATACTCATCTCCAATTCCAATTTCTCTTTTTCTCTTTTTAGAAAAAAGGTGTATGTTGTACTTTTTTTACAGAAAAAGACTTCTGTTGTTGTCTTCTATTTTTTTTTCTTTTTTCTGGGCATTAAAATGATGCCGTTTTGACTTCCTTTTTTTTTTGAATTAATTAAAAACGCGTCTATGCAGCCAAAAAACCAGTTTTTAGCCGGTTTCCGGGTTTCCGGTCAAAAGACCTGGTTTTGACATTTTGACCGGTTTTTTGTAATTTTTGGTTTTATGGGGCTAACCGGACTGGACAAGGCACCGGTTTGCGGTCGAACCGGCCAGTCCGGTCCGAGTTTCAAACATTGATTCTTGTTCCTTTTTTTCCCACTATTCATAAACAGATTGTTAACCTAGGTACCGATGCTTCCGCGCCTTCCAGAAAAAGTTGCTACTGTTATTCCAGTCTTGCTCATTAATATTTTCATTTTTTCCAACTCTTTGCTCCAAACCAGTACAACCATTTATGATCCGTGGGTGACCTGAAATTAACAAGCAAATATCCAACAGAAAAATGAATCGAAACACAATAATCAACATGAGAAATGCGCTTAATATAATGTAAAAAACTGGCAGACATAATAATGGCTTATAGGAGTGGACGGAAAAGGGTCTGAAATGTGAAGTTGAAAGCAAAAATGGTCGGTGAGCACTTGAATTGAGGGCCTGAAAATTCACTTGTCATTTGTTTCTCAATGTTGGGTGCTAAATACCAACACGAAAGTGTACGTATCGCAAACAAGTAGTAAAGTAGACTCGTGAGAGTCGGATGTCGATCCCACAGGGAATACGCAAATTATTTAATCCTAAGTACCAAATCCTAACAATTGTGATTTTTATCCAGCCTACGCAGGGTTGTCAAATTAATTAACTAAATAAATTAAACTAATTAAGAAAGCAATTAAACACGAGAAAAATATCAATATAAAACGGATCTAGGATTTTATCTTTCCCCTATGCGATAATTCTTCACCCAATTAATCTCCTATCATGCAAGTTACGATTCCCGATTATTAACCCAAGACACGAAATTACTCATAACCAGCTGTCGCTGCGTTATAAGCCTATTATTCATAAAAGATTCACTATATGTCTATGCAAACCTAGTATAAATAAAGCATTCAATAACAAGTCTCGTAAACGGCTACCTAAGGTATTATCTGTATGTCTACGATAATACATGCAATCAACACACACATTCGGTGAAAAACTACTCGAAGGCTCTTCTATCCCTGTTCTAATTATTAAAACGATCTGTCAATCAATTCTAACAATAACACATAGCAACATAAATTAGCTACGTTCATGCGCTAAATAAGATCAAGATAGAAGAAATAATCGAAGAATTAAACTTGCATAAAAGTCGAAAAAGAGGTTCGAATTACCACATAGGGTTCCAATAAAATCCTAGAATAAAAACTTAGCTACTCATGTTCGTTACGAAAAACATAATAAAAATACGAAAAATCATAAAAGCTAATAAAAGAGGAGAACTTTGATGAAGAGTCGTCAAGTCTTCGTCTTCGTTCTTGTGCTCCTTGATTGCGTGTAGAAAGATGAAAAATAAAAACCTAAAGATTAAAGATAAAAAGTAAAAGATAATCCTAATTGTGTGCTTGTGGCCTTTAAATAGGGTGCAAAAATATAATAGGGCGGGTTTCCTTGTGTAATTAAACTTCCTTCACTGCGCCCCTACGTCCATCCAGACGGCCGTGCGAGAATAGGCTTTAAAATCCGGACGGCCGTCCGGTCCTTGATTCTCCAGAATTCTGATTTTTTTACTTTTGGCCCACTTCTTCTCCGAACTTGCAGTTTTCACCCCAAAAGTTGTCAATTCTTCAATTTGCACCTAAAATACAAATAATAACCATATTAAGCACCAATTATCGTAAAAACACATCAAAAGCTCCAATTAAAAGGTACAATTAAGTGTATAAATATACACTTAACACTCAACATAAGTTACAATTGTTGATTGTGTCGACATCTTAATAAATTATTATTTGTGTTGACAAACCTGCAAGAAAAACAAATATATTTAAATACTCACCAAATTAATTTACTCAACTAATATTGAACAATAAGCTATTGGGATCATTGGGACTTTGTGGCTTTCAATTGTTAGGCACTTTGGTTCGAGGTAGGTAATATGGGAATGTGTGGCTAATTTTCTTGAATTGAGGTGATTACGCCAAAAATTGAAAGATAGGCGTTGGACACAATGAATTCACCTCTAGGGACTTTAATAAATTTGATTCTCCAAAATTCACACGTCAACGCTTTTGCCTTTGAGGCAATGGATCGAGTTTTCAACACAATTCAACAACTAGTCCTTATTTCTCCCTTCGAATCTATTCTTCTTCTTCTTTTTCTCTTTTTTTTTTTTTTTTTTTTTTTTGAATCGAAGAATTTAGATATATATATATATATATATATATATATATATATATATATATATATATATATATATATATATATATATATATGAAGATGCACATATATATCTATTTTTTTTTTTATTTTTTTTTTTAATTTTTTAATTTTTTATTTTTTTTTTCGGACGAAGAAGAAGAAGAAAGATCTTATAAGAATTTTTCGACCAACCTCAAGGGGATAATTATTAAAAAATCTCCACTTTTCTACCTTCTACATATTGGCTAAAAGAAAGAACACCTTTTCTCCGAGGCTCAAATCAAGGTTCTAAGGATAAATTGACAAAAAGGGTAGGCTTGAAAGGCTCAAACGGTTCAAAAAGAAGGCCCAAATCATATCCCAAATTACTTACTACCAACACTTCGTATCATAAATGTCCTAAGGTGAGATTTAAAACCGAACAAAGCATGATTGAGCACAAATAAATTCCAAATTTAAAATGCAAAACATTCAACCAAAGCAATGCACAAGGTGTGATTCCTAGCAATAATTCACTTCTACGTTCCGTTGAATCGAAAGCTAAACGAATACATACTCCTTATCAACATAAAACAAGTAATCACATCATCAAACATTGACCATCTCCCATCATCATAGTTCATCGATGCATCGAATTTTTTTTTTTTTTCAAAGCAAATAATAAAACGGAAATAATAAGACGCAAATAAAGCATGCAAACTAAAAATAAAAATTAACTAAAACACAAATAAAGCGCACATAAACGAAAACAAGTAGTTAACCACCCCCAAACTTAAAATTCACATTGCCCTCAATGTGATTCGCCCGGAGTTTAAGGATAGAAAACACCTGTTTTTAAGCGTCGGGACCATCGTCGGGTTGCTCACCAACTCCAACTTGCGCATGAGCATCACCATCTCCTTCATCATCCGAAAGCTCGGGTACCGGCTCAATAATCGGTGCGGGAAAATCGTCGAACACCTTGTGGGCGTTCTTGGTGGAATGGGTTTTTCGAGAACATTGCACCGTTCTTGAATCTCCCTGCACAAATCAATAACAAACCATCTTGATTACGTATTATGTGTGTGTAGTTGGTAAATTTTCGGTGAAATTTGTCAAAGAAAAGAGAAAATTTCGAAAAAAGAAGGCGAAGGTTCGAAGTGGGGGAGAGAGGGGATTTGAAATTATGGAAATTGTTTTTTTTTTTTTTTTTTTTTTTTCTGCACGGCCGTGCGAGATTTAGGTGAAAAATCCGCACGGCCGTGCCCTTTCTCAGAATTAGGCAGTAGCCTCTTCAAATTTCACACGGCCGTGTGAAATTCCTGCCTTTTTCTTGCACGGCCGTGTGGATAATTGCAAAATTTGCAATTAAGCCCCTGAAAAATAAAAACTTCTTATTAGTACCCCTGAAACTTTTTTTTTTTTTTTCTTAAGTAAAAATAAAATAAGAACTAACACTAACAAGATAAAAACAAAGATTAAAAGAAAATAAAATAAAAGAAAGAAAAACGAAATCTCGGGTTGCCTCCCGAGAAGCGCTAAGTTTACAGTCTTCAGCCGGACTTTGTCTGCTTCTTTGTTCAAGCTAACGTGACCGAAGTCACTTGGCAATTGAATTCCTCTCCCCGATGACTCTCGTTTGATTTTTTAGGTGGCCACATCCTCCTTGCACGTTCATCACCGTTAGCACCCCAACTCTTTTAACTATCTCTCGGAGGTGTTGAAATTGAGTTCGCACAACAAACGTGCTCCTTCCGATTCCCTTTTCCGTTATCATCTCCTGCACTCAACGATGCTTTCCCATGGTCCAAAATTGAAACATCAAATTTTTCATGATTTGTAAAATCCATAAGATCAATAGTAAAACACTCATTATTCTCACATGGATTTTTATTAGCACAAAAAACATTAAATTTGATCGTTTCATCATGCACTGTCATTGTAAGATCACCATTCGCACAATCAATTAAAGTTTTTGAAGTGGCTAAAAACGGTCTCCCTAAAATCAGAGGTATCTCCCTATCTTCATCTATATCGAGTACAACAAAATCAACCGGGAAGATAAATTTGTTCACCTTTACTAGCACATTCTCTAAAATACCTTTTGGGTAAACCAAAGACCTATCGGCTAATTGCAGAGTTATAGCCGTAGGTTCAATTTCACCTAACCCAAGATTTTTAAAAGTGGAATAAGGCATAAGATTAATGCTAGCACCTAAATCAATAAGCGATCTAAATTTTTTACCTCCTATAGTACAAGGGATAGTGAACTTACCTGGATTGCCGAGTTTTTGTGGAAGGGGCCGTGTAAGAATTGCACTACATTGTTCCGTGAGTTGGATCATCTCGTTCCCTTGCAATTTCTTCCTCTTTGTCACGAGATCCTTGAGGAACTTCACCCACTTTGGCATCTTTTGAAGGGCTTCAATAAACGGAATATTTATTTGGATTTCCTTCAGCTTGTCCAAAAATCTTTGATAATCGGCATCGAGCTTCTTCTTTATAAGCTTCTGAGGATATGGAATTGGAGGGGCTCGTGATTTCACTGGAGATGATAGTGGTTCTTTGTGAGTTGCTTCTTTTTCCCCAATCACTCTCGGCTTCTCGATTACCGTGTTTTGCTTCTCCTTTGGTGGGGCTTCCTCCAATTGTCTCCCATTCCTTAAACTCACAGCGTTGCACTGCTCGACGTTGTTTTTCCGAGGATCTTCTGTATTTGACGGCGGTGCTCCCGATGGCCTCGTGGTTAGCTGGGTTGCAAGTTGACCCATTTGTGTTTCCAAATTCCGGATGGAGGCTTGGGTGGTTGTCATGAATTGCGCCAAGATATTTGCGAGATCTACACCTTGAGGTTGAGCTTGAGGCGGATTTTGGAATCCGGGAGCTGGTCGTGAATGATTTGGTGGTTGACCTTGAGGTGTTGCTTGCCTTTGTCCTTGCTGATTTCCTCCCCACCCAAAGTTAGGGTGATCCTTCCATCCGGGATTGTAAGTATTGGAGTACGGGTTCCTCTGTTGTCGGTTGGTGTCATGCACATAATTCAGAGACTCCGTTTCTTCTACGCGCTGATCGGGAACTTGGACTGCGTGGACTTGCTGAGTCTGCAAAGCCGTTACTTGCTTCGATAGCTTCTCCAATTGGGCCGTGATTGCAGTGACTCCGTCTGACTCCAAAATTCCTCCCGTCTTGACTGCTCCGCTATTCGACCGGTCCGATGCTCGCATGTATTTATTCCTAGCGATTCGTTCCAAGAGCTCGTATGCTTCGTCGTAGGTCAAACTCATGAACATACCTCCAGCTGCAGAATCGAGCACTGTCCTCGAGTTGTCTTGCAGTCCATCGTAAAATATTTGCAGTTGGCGCCACTCTTGTAGTCCGTGATTCGGGCACCTCCTTACTAACTGTTTGAACCGCTCCCACGTCTCGAATAATGCTTCACCGGCTTCTTGTATGAAGTTTTGAATTTCTCGCCGGATTCTCTCAGTTTTTGTTGGGGAGTTGTATGTGTTCATGAAAAGTTGAGCTAGCTGGGCCCACGACGAGATGGAGTGCGGTGCACGAGTTTGCAACCATTCTCGGGCTGCTCCTTGTAAGGAGTGTTTGATCAGGCGGAGTTGCAATGCTTCGGGTGATACTCCGTTCATCTTGTGCGAGTCACACGTTTCGAGGAAATTGACTAAGTGGAGATGTGGGTCTTCATGAGCCAATCCGCTGAATAACCCATTGTTTTGGAACATCGTGAGGAGTCCCGCTCGAATCTCGAAATTGTTGGCTTCAATGGGGGGCTGCTGGATACTTGATTGAAACCCATTAAGCGTTGGAACGGTGTACTCATGCAGTGCTCGTTGACGCGGTGGTGGATTAATTAGCTGGCGTTGCTCTTGCTCATTGACGACTTCCCCAACCGCAATCGGTATGCGCCCTTGGTCATCTTCCCTACGATTGATCTCTTCTTCCATCGTTGCGGGAGCGTTTTGAGCTAACCGTTGATTTCCCCTGGCTTGCCTAAACGTTCGCTCAATTTCGGGGTCGAGAGGTAGCAAGCTCGTGTCGTGTCCTCTTCGCATAAAAAGTACCTAAAACAAAATAATAAAATGATTAAATAAAATAAATAAAATGGCTGAAGTAAGAAAAATTGTTTAAATTTAATATTAGGATAAATAAACAATTTAGCCGTAGTCCCCGGCAACGGCGCCAAAAACTTGTTGGGTGCTAAATACCAACACGCAAGTGTACGTATCGCAAACAAGTAGTAAAGTAGACTCGTGAGAGTCGGATGTCGATCCCACAGGGAATACGCAAATTATTTAATCCTAAGTACCAAATCCTAACAATTGTGATTTTTATCCAGCCTACGGAGGGTTGTCAAATTAATTAACTAAATAAATTAAACTAATTAAGAAAGCAATTAAACACGAGAAAAATATCAATATAAAACGGATCTAGGATTTTATCTTTCCCCTATGCGATAATTCTTCACCCAATTAATCTCCTATCATGCAAGTTACGATTCCCGATTATTAACCCAAGACACGAAATTACTCATAACCAGCTGTCGCTGCGTTATAAGCCTATTATTCATAAAAGATTCACTATATGTCTATGCAAACCTAGTATAAATAAAGCATTCAATAACAAGTCTCGTAAACGGCTACCTAAGGTATTATCTGTATGTCTACGATAATACATGCAATCAACACACACATTCGGTGAAAAACTACTCGAAGGCTCTTCTATCCCTGTTCTAATTATTAAAACGATCTGTCAATCAATTCTAACAATAACACATAGCAACATAAATTAGCTACGTTCATGCGCTAAATAAGATCAAGATAGAAGAAATAATCGAAGAATTAAACTTGCATAAAAGTCGAAAAAGAGGTTCGAATTACCACATAGGGTTCCAATAAAATCCTAGAATAAAAACTTAGCTACTCATGTTCGGTACGAAAAACATAATAAAAATACGAAAAATCATAAAAGCTAATAAAAGAGGAGAACTATGATGAAGAGTCGTCAAGTCTTCGTCTTCGTTCTTGTGCTCCTTGATTGCGTGTAGAAAGATGAAAAATAAAAACCTAAAGATTAAAGATAAAAAGTAAAAGATAATCCTAATTGTGTGCTTGTGGCCTTTAAATAGGGTGCAAAAATATAATAGGGCGGGTTTCCTTGTGTAATTAAACTTCCTTCACTGCGCCCCTACATCCATCCGGACGGCCGTGCGAGAATAGGCTTTAAAATCCGGACGGCCGTCCGGTCCTTGATTCTCCAGAATTCTGATTTTTTTACTTTTGGCCCACTTTTTCTCCGAACTTGCAGTTTTAACCCCAAAAGTTGCCAATTCTTCAATTTGCACCTAAAATACAAATAATAACCATATTAAGCACCAATTATCGTAAAAACACATCAAAAGCTCCAATTAAAAGGTACAATTAAGTGTATAAATATACACTTAACACTCAACATAAGTTACAATTGTTGATTGTGTCGACATCTTAATAAATTATTATTTGTGTTGACAAACCTGCAAGAAAAACAAATATATTTAAAGAGCTTGAAATCTCAACAGAAGGAACAAATTATTGGTGTGGCGTCTTTGTATCCATTGTAATCTTGGTTCGTGATTTACTAATCATTGGGTCAGGGTTCGATAAACTTGTTTCTTTAGGGGATCTTGGGGTTTCAAAACCATATATTCTTATTGGGTTTCGTCACATGTCGGCGTAGTTCATATCACTTGGGTGGTTAGCGGTGGCTAGGGTTTTTGGTAGGAGGCGATTGGGGTGAGGAGTAATTGGCGGTTTGGTCTAAAATTCTTAGCATTTTGAAGCTATGACCTCCAAAAGAAAGAGCTCGACGAGAGGAAACCAACGGTAGTTAAACCATCGAATTTCGACCACCGGAGAGAGATATGACTCCGGGAAGCAACTTCGCCGGTTGGAGATCTATGGGGGCCGGATTTTAATATTGGAGTTGAGAGAGGAAGAGAGAGACGACTGTGAGTGACTAGGGTTTAAAAATGATTATAAAAGGGCATTTTAAGTACATCAGGGTGGGCTAGGGGGGTCTATCAAATTAATTTCGAAATGAAGGAGTACGTACAAGGATGTAATTAGTTAGGTGATTAGTTATATATCAATTAAATGTATATCTCAGCGCAAATTTGGGGCCGGTCGGATCAATCAAATGAGCTGATTGCATCGACAAACGCGTCGGTCACGTTTAATAGTGGCCGAAACTGAGCTAAACGGTCTCTTTTCACTGCGAGCGCATGGACAATGGGGCTTTGCCCAACTAACATGCCGACGGCGCCTGAAAGAGCTTCGCGTTCATATGCAGATCGCCTCGAAACTCATCCGAGTCAAAAGTTATCAACGCTTTAAGCCGCTACGGTACAAGTTTTTCAACATAAAACCAAATTGTGTGCATAGATTTCAGGTGCGATCATACCAGCACTAATGCACCGGATCCCATCAGACCTCCGAAGTTAAGCGTACTAAATAAGGGAGGTCTCTAAAATAATCGCTACAATATATATATGGATAATTAGCTAGAACCCCCGTATTTGGAATTTATATAGATGGGGTCCATTTTATTAGTTGATTATAGCTATAAGTCACTTCATCAATAAATGTAATATAAATTAAATTAAATTATTTTTCTATTGACATTAATACCCTTAGTTATTATTTATATTAAGATAATTAGTTATGGAAAATATGAATAAAATATCACATTTCACTCTCCATTTAACTCCTCTCTCTCTCCTCTCCCTCACGTCTCTCTCTAATTTAACTCCTATCTCTCTCTCTCCTTTTTTTTTTCTTTTTTTTTCTTTTCTAGTTTAGTAGCCTCACGGCTCTCTCACTCTAATGAATCTCTTGTTTGTTTTCTTATGACCTATAGTTGCAACGACGGTAAAATGCAAGTTCAACCAAAAAAGCTTCCAATTATAATATGCACACATTTTCATCAATGCATATTTACAATATCAAAACGCATCATAGAATCCCTATAGAAAAATACAATGTTCGAAGTTGCAACAACGAGATACAAAAAATACAATTACTATTGCAATATGCAATACATAATGAAACAGTAAAATACAAAAGAAAAAAGCTACACACACATTAACTTTAATACGAGTTTACAAAGAGAACCAAAAAATATTTCAAACATTTCATAGTTATTCCCAAAGAAGAAGAAAAAACTAATATTAATTTGCAATAACGAGCTGCAAATTAAAATATGCAGAACTGCCAAAGTGAAATTGAAAACCGTCTAAAGGGACAACATCAACAAACTTCACGTTGCAAACAACAACATAAAAAATATAAACTACAACAACATCAACAAAATAGTGGCAACAACAACCAAATAAAAGTATGCAAATAACCATATCCAAATGTAATTGTCAACAATAAACTGCAAAATGCAAACGATACAATGACAATAAGTTATTTTCAACAAGTATTTTGTTATGATAGATGAAACCACTTGTTACGACACCAAACTGCAAATATTACAGTAAAGTGCAACTTATACTATGATAACAACAAAGTCGAAATGAAATATAATATAAAAGCAAAATATGCATCATATAAGTAAAATCCAAAATAAAAAGCAAAGTGCAAAAAATACTATGCTAAAAACAAAAAAAATCCAAACAAAAACCGATAAAATGTTGCAATTGACATAAAAAAATTATATAATAAAAAACAGCAAAATCAAAAGCAAGAAACCAATGATTTTCACATAAAACAAATATGGTAATTGGGGTCGAAGAATCAATATATCAACATCTTTGAATCCATTGATGAAAATGTTCATGACAATTCGTGCATAAATTGCCGTTAAAAACATAAAAGAACAGACATAAAAGAGCAAATCACCTGAACTTTTTCCATCTTTAATCATTATCTCTGTTTTTTTTTTTTTTTGTTTTTTTTTTTTTTTTGAAATTTACATCTACGAGAATAACGATTAGAAAAATCAATTTTACGATTGTTTCTAGGATTACAGTATTTGTTTCGCATAAAAAGGGAGAGAATTTTTTTTTCTTTCAGAGATTCAACGATCGAGATAATCGCGGCCCTATTTTTGCTAGATGGGTTCACGGGGAATAAATTTGCTATTTATTGATTTAAGAATAAAAATTTCCTATGTTATTTAAGGGTATATCAGCCATAATTAATTATAGGGGGTTCTAATAAAATTGGACTTATATACCTACAGAATCTAGTAACGGGACCTATAAAAAATTACCTCAATATATAATACTACAAAATAAATGAAGTGGAAAAAAACCCCGAAATGAATTCATAATTATGGATAAAGGTGATGCAGATGGATTGTAGTAAGATTGGGCTACAAAAGTTTATCCAGTTATGAGCCCAAAATATAAAGTCAAGGCCCAAGCAAAAGAACAATGAAGTATTTTCTAGAACATGTTCGAAATTCGTTTGGCTCTCGAAATTTCAAGAATTTGCAAGAATCGTCTGATCACCCATCTAAATTATAAATACTCATTCTCCAACCAAATCCCCATCGAAAACTAGAAACTCAGTTATCTGCAAACTATCAAATTCTTCATCAACAACCAAATCATCCATCCAGTATTATTTTTTGAAGAAATGTCTTTGATACCAAGCTTCTTTGGCAACGGCCGCCGTAGCAACATTTTCGATCCATTTTCATTGGATGTTTGGGACCCATTTGAGGGCTTCCCATTCTCCTCCGCCGTTGCCAATCTCCCTTCCTCCGCCAGAGAAACAACCGCGGTGGCAAATGCTCGGATCGACTGGAAAGAGACGCCGGAGGCCCACTTGTTTAAAGTGGATGTTCCCGGGCTGAAAAAGGAAGAAGTGAAGGTTGAGGTTGAAGATGGCAGTATTCTTCAGATAAGCGGAGAGAGAAGCAAAGAGCAGGAGGAGAAGAACGACAAGTGGCATCGCATCGAGAGGAGCTCCGGCAAGTTCATCCGACGATTCAGGCTGCCGGAGAATGCAAAATTGGAACAGGTGAAGGCGGCGATGGAGAATGGGGTGCTGACTGTGACGGTGCCGAAAGAGGAGGTGAAGAAACCTGAGGTCAAGTCCATTGATATCTCTGGTTAATGTTTTAATTTTGTATTCCAGTAACTTTTGGTTTGGTTTGTGTGGTTGGTTGTAATGAATGATGAATAATTGTTTTTATGTTGGCGTATATTTGGTAGTACTGTATTTCTTTTGAATTTTGTATTTGAGCAAGTTTTTGAAATTGTTTTAGTACTGTATCACTCACTATGTATAACAGAAATTCCAGAACTGGTAAGTAACAAATTACATTTTAAACTCTTTTCACATTAATTCATTTCTATATGTTAAAACTCTTTTTATCAGTACCTTTTTCAGACCTAGAACATTGTGAACATATTATGGCATGGGTAAATAACAAAAATCTATCTTGTTTGAATAACTACAACCACCTTCCTTCACTACGAATTATTTTATGCAAAAACTTCCTCTTAAATTATTGAACTTGTAAGACAATATATAATTGATGGTGATTGTAAACTCTCCCTTGTAATTTGATTTTCCATTAGGAGTGACGGTTTGCCCCTTTTTATTAGTGAATAAACACTAACTGTCTCGTGTAATAACCAATCGAGCAGAAGATTTAACAAAAGATGAAATGAGATTAACCAAACCGTCAAGTGCCACACACTAAGAACCACCCAAATCATTAAGACACCAAACTCTCTCCCTCATTTCTTCTCACCTTCTCTTCCCACAATCACTCTCATAATAGCCTCTTCAATCTCACCTCTCTCCATCCAACATTTCTCCATTTTGATCCCTATTTTCCAAACACCATCCACATACGTCGAATTCACCATTTGATCGCCGAAAAAAGGCGAACAAATCATCGGTACTCCTTCGCAAATACTCCCCAGCGTCGAATTCCATCCACTGTGCGTCCAAAATCCACCAACTGCAAAATGAGACAGAACTTCACAATACAACTCCTCTCCGTAATCGAATCCGAAACTGGAGGTTCATTCCCGTTGCGTTCCGGGTGTTCCAGCGAACCATGGTCCCAATAATTCATGTTTAATTTTGTCATTGTTAAGTAGAAAAATTCAGAAATATTTATTTAAAGCGTGCTTATAATTAAATTATATTATTATTTTTTAACATGTGGATAAAATATAGGGCAAATCCCAATTTCCACCCCTCTTGTACCACTTTATCCCATTTTACTTACGATTGCATTGATTTACCCCTATGTACTGCTTAAATTGTCCCAATGTAGTCCGCGGCATTAGTTTTTAGATTTCTGACCTTGACAATGTTTGATCAAGGCTGGAAAATTACAAAAATGACCATGGCTTCTCCCCTTTCCATTGTGTTGTCCCTTTGCCAAACCTTCGGACCTCAGGCGTCATCGGCCTTAGAGATTATGGGATGAGCTAAAGAGATAAATAGGTGAGAAATGAGAGGTCTCTAACTAGAGTTCCTTGCAAATTGATGCGATTGAGATCTACGGCTGCCACAACTGTACGTATGGGATTTTGTATGAAATCTCGATAAATCAAACAAAAGACACCTTTGTAAGAACAAACGCATGATTTGGTGACTCCGATTGGGTCGTCTGTAGTGGCTAATTCCATGCCTGGAGAATATTTTATGCTCTGGTCGGGATGCAGAATATTTTATGCTCTGTAGTGGCTGATCAAGATTGATTTGAACGTACTGTTTAGTTCATATGAAATTAGTATTTCCAACTCAAACAACACAGTACTTTTGCATCTTAAAATGGTTCAAAGATTTTCGTATATATATACTCTAATTCTGTGCTTCTATACATTTTTCTTCTATTGATAAACCCTCATATTTGTCTACAAAATGAGAACATACAAGAATAACTAATTTTACAAAATCGTGATACTCCTAAACATGTATATCGATCATGTTCTGCTCAAACGAGAGGTTAAATCAATAAATAGATCTTCAGTGCAAGGAATAGTGATCCCACCCATCGGATGATGGAATCCAAATTCTTTTTCGGCCTGGAATAGCAATTCTTGAAACAAATGATGGTTTAAGTACGATAATGGAATAACAAATCGCTTTTTCTCGCCCTCCCCAACATAAACAGCCAAATGCCCTTTTGGAACTTCAACTGATCTTCTTTCGTTGGATAATGACCGTCTCAAAATTTGACGGATTGCCATCTTAGTTTGTGTGAAGTGAATCTTGCTTAGCTCAAGTAAAAACGAAGAGGTATTTGAAATAAGTGAAAGCTGAGAAGGATAAGAGTATTTTGATCAGGAGTTGTTGTTTGTAATCAAGAAACGGTGTTGTATATATAGGCTAGAAAGAAATGATGAATTGTTGAGATATCGACATAACACGGTCAACATAAATGTGGTTGCTCTATGAAACTCGAAAAAACACACGCATATGAAAGCACATGGATTTGTCTTTAAAAAAATGAAATGAATTCAAGCCAACAAGAATTTGTGTGATAGAAAATGTTGTATCCTACCAACTCTGGCAACATGGCCCCTTAAACCATCATCTCAACATCTCTATTTATTTCGATATATCTACTAATTAGGCCATCTTATCCTAAATACCACATTCAATTCAATGTGACGTTTTCTTGCTGGTGGTGTAAGTGTTAGGGATGATATATAATTCATTATGTTGCTCTAATTTATGGACAAAACCATGTGATTTTTCATGTGCTTTTGTTTCTCTAACATCTCCAGCCACCACATATTCTTTGGTTTTTTCATCACCATTCAATCCAGCTAATTTGGATATACCATTTACAAGTTCATCTATATATATGTTTATACGTCACATATCTAAACTCACAGCCTGCAGCCTTCAACTTCTCATATTTCACTTGCTTCATAAAACTCTCATATACTACTTCATTGTCTTTCATTTTTGGCTTCACAAAAGATTAATTTTAACAAAGAATCGATGGCTATTCACAAAATTCTAAGGCGGTCTTTATCGGGTGAAAAAAGATCAACTGAAGTTCCAAAGGGACATTTGGCTGTTTACATCGGAGAAAGTGAAAAGAAGCGATTTGTAATTCCATTATCGTATTTGAATCATCCTTCCTTTCAAGAATTACTATGTCAAGCTGAAGAAGAATTCGGATTCCACCATCCAATGGGTGGACTTACTATTCCCTGCAGTGAGGATTTATTCGTCGATCTAACATCTCGCTTGAGGAGAGCATAATATATATGCTAGGTTTTAGAGCATATAAATTTTGTTAGCTAGATTCTTTACATATTTTGTACACAGAGAAGATACTTTGTCGGATACAAAATGTATTCCCGCACAAATTAATCGTAATACTTTAATACATGGATGCCTTATCTTCTTACAAATTTTTATCAGTATTTCTAGTCCTGCCACCATGGATAGTTTGTACTTGTTAGAATATAAAGAAGACAAGTCACAGGGAATTTCATGCAACCACAAAAGAATCCCATAGGAAAGCAGCCAAATAATAGTTTATAGCCGAGTTCACTCCGCGAGCAGTAAGAACATAGTGAACTATTTGTTCGCCGTTTGCTAAAGAATACTGTGTTGTCGCTGTAATTCAAGCATCGTAAGTATGTTTGAAACCAAATTCAGTCATTCTGTTTTTAACCACTGAAAAAGAAAAACATATTGAACTTGAATACTCGAACTTGAGTATTATCTTTAAAGATTTTAGTTATTATATTGGTAAATTTGTAGTCTTTTATTTACTCTAAGATTTACCTATTGGATATGCTATTGTAGCTGTAGGAATTTTTTCAGCTAATGAGCTATATTTATCTCAGCCATTGGAGACGGGTTTTTTTTTTTTCTCTCTGTCGACAAATACCATATTTACTAAACTTGAACTTAGACCTTGCAATTTTGTCTTGGAGATAGTACAAATTGAAATTTGTGAAACCACCATGACAAACAGCAATAAATCAAATAGTTTCATAACTTTTCACCAGTGAGGATACTGGAATAATCACATCTTCAGAAGGAATCTGTTGGGGCTAAATACCTAACACGCAAGTGCACGTATCGCAAACAAGTAGTAAAAGTGGACTCGTGAGTGTCGGATGTCGATCCCACAGGGAATACTCAAATTATCTAATCCTAAGTACCAAATTCTAACAATTATGATTTTTATCCAGCCTACTTAAGGTTGTGAAATTTAATCAACTAAATAATTAAACTAATTATAAAAACAAATAAACACGCGAGAATATCAATAAAAACGGATCTAGGATTTTATCTTCCCCCTATGCGATAGTTCATCACCCAATTAAACCTCTATCATGTAAGTCACGATTCCCGATTATTAACCCAAGACACTCAATTACTCATAACCCGCTGTCGCGTGTATTATGAGTCTATTATTCATACCCGATTCACTATATGTCTATGCAAACCAATTATGAATAAAACATTAAATAACAAGTCTCGTAAATGGCTACCTAAGGTATTATCTGTATGTCTACGATAATACATGCAATTAACACACTCATCCGGTGAAACTACTCGAAGGTTCTTCTATCGCTGTTCTAATTATTAAAACGATCTGTCGATTCAATTCTAACAATAACACATAGCAACAAAAATTAGCTAGATTCATGCACTAAATAAGATCAGATAGAAGAAATAATCATGGAATTTAAACTTGCATAATATTAGAAAAATAGGTTCGAATTACCACATAGGGTTCAAACAAAATCCTAGATTAAAAACTTAGCTACTTATGTTCTCTACGAAAAGCATAAAAATACGAAAATTCATAAAAATCGAGAAATAAAAATAAAAAGGGAGAACTATGATGAAGATTCGTCAAGTCTTCGTCTTCGTTGCTCCGTTCTCTTGCTCCTAGATTGTGTGTAAAAAGATAGATTCCTAATTGTGTGCTTTTTTGGCCTTTAAATAGGGTGCAAAAATATAAGAGGGCGGTTTCCTTGTGTAATTAAACTTCCTTCACTGCGCCACTTCCTGAACCCGGACGCCCGTGCGAGAAATAGCTCTGAAACCCGGACGGCCGTCCGGTCTTTAATTCTTCAAAGTTTTGATTTTTTTACTTTTGGCCCATTTTTTCTCTGAATTTGCAGTTTTTACCCCATAAGTTGCCAATTCTTCAATTTGTACCTAAAATACAAATAATAACCATTTTAAGCACCAATTATCGTTGAAACACACCAAAAGCTCCGATTAAAAGGTACAATTAAGTGTAAAAATATACACTTAACACACCCCAAAACTTGAACTTTTGCTTGTCCTCAAGTAAAATCAATTTATGAGCACAAACCTCGACTATACATCTCATTACATAGGTCGATTTGATCAACTTCGCGTTTTTAGAACTTGCAATTATGATGACAATTCCTAGGTATTCGTAAGCTTAACATTCAACGGCACTTAGTCACTTACTATCACCAAAAACCACAAATCATACAATTGCTTCAAGTATCCAATATTTGCAAATTAAAGATAGAAAGAATTTATACTTACATGCATATATTTGACTCCAAATACTCACACATTTATTCTACTCAACTAATATTGAACATTAAGCTATTGGGATCATTGGGACTTTGTGGCTTTCAATTGCAAGGCTCTTTAGTTCGAGGTAGGAAATATGGGTATATGTGGCTATTGTTCTTGAATTGAGGTGATTACGCCGAAATTTGAAATATAAGCGTTGAAATAATGAAATCACCTCTAAGGACTTTAAGTCAACTCGATTCTCAAAAGTTCAAAAGTCTCCACTTTTGCTTTTGAGGCAATGGATCGAGCTTTCAAAACAATTCAACAACTAGTCCTTACTTCTCCCTTCTATTTTCTTCTTCTTCTTTCTCTCTATTTTTTTTTTTTTTTTCGTGGAAGAAGAAGAAGGACCTTATAAAAATTTTCAACCGAACTCCAAGGGGTAATTTTTCAAGAATCTCCATCTATTCTACCTTATACACATTGGCTAAAAGAAAGAACACCTTTTCTCCGAGGCTCAAATCAAGGTTCTAAAGATAATTTCGATAAAAAGGTCGGCTTGAAAGGCTCAAACGATTCAAAGAAGGCCCAAATCATATCCCAAATTACTCACTACTCAATACTTCGAATCATAAATTTCCTAAGGTGAGTTTTAAAACCGAACAAAGCATGATTTAGCACAAATAAATTCCAAATTTAAAATACAAAACATTCAACCAAAGCAATCCACAAGGTGTGATTCCTAGCAATAATTCACTTCTACGTTCCGTTGAATCGAAAGCTAAATGAATATCTACTCCTTATCAACATAAAACAAGTAATCTCATCATCAAACATTGACCATCTCCCATCATCATAATTCATCGATGTGTCGATCCAAGCAAAAAAAAAATTTAAACTTTTTTTTTTTTTCTCATGCCATTTTTTTTTAAATAATAAAACGACAACTAAAACAAAAACTAAAACATGCAAACTAATAAACAAGTAAAACACAAATTAAGCGCACATAAAAGAAAACAAATAGTTAACCAGCCCCAAACTTAAAATTCACATTGCCCTCAATGTGATTCGCCCGGAGTTTAAGGATAGAAAACACCTGTTTAAGCGTCTGGACCATCATCGGGTTGCTCACCAACTCCACCGTGCTCATGAGCATCACCATCTCCCTCATCCTCCAATAGCTCGGGTACCGGCTCAAGAATCAGTGCGGACAATGGTTCCGGTTCGGCGCACTCGGGCGTACCGCACGCCAAATGGCGCACAATGGCTTGGAGCATCTTCCCCGACCACCGTTGAAGAGATTCGATTGTGCTCACCTTGTGCTCCACCGTGGCAAGCCGATTTCTAGTAATGACCAACTCTCGCTCCATTCTTCTTTGAAAACGGCGGTCCGAACTTGTGCTTGGACCCTCGGGTGGAGCTAATGGTTGGCTATCGACGGGTTGCTCGCCACCGTGGATGGGTGCCTTGAATTGTCGGGCCGCAAGGTTACTCATCGGCTTCCGAATTTGTGTGATAATATCCGTCGTTTTGGTTGGGACCTTCGCCTTCTTGCATAGGCCGGTAACGAGGCAAGGGAAATAGAACCCTTTGGAGTTGTTGATCATGGAGATCCAAAAACGGTCGGATATGATTTCGCCATTATTGATCGGTGTGCCCTTTAAAATGTAATATGCAAGAGCACACCGTTCATGGTCCACGTGAGTCCATGAGCGGGTGGGGATGAGGTCGGCGCATATGAAAGTAAGGCATGCCTTGCCTATTTGGTGGATGCATTTCCACTCCAACTCGTATTCCTCCTCGGTGGAGAATTCGGACCAAATTGGGGGCCCATCACACAACACCTCGCCGAGTTGATCTTTTGTTACCGCGAGTTGCATTTGTTCCCAGTTGAATGGCTCATGTCGGACGTTGTAGAAGGAGTTGATGGCCTTGGCACTCCAATCGACCCGCTTCCCTCGAACCGTGCTCGTCTTCCTATCCGAAGTTAGGAGAATACGGGTGTTGGCGTAGAACTCGCGGACCAAAGATAAGTTTATCGACTCCGCCGGTTCCAACAATGATTGCCACCCTCGTCGTAGGAATTCTTGATGCAACGATGCACATTGCGGTAGGGTGACCTCATATGCGCGCTCCGTCACAAGTTTCTTCACTTTTTGTTTTTCAAAACGAACCTTGGCGCCTTCGACACAAAATGCATCGTCATCGGGGGTTGGAATTTGATAGGCTTTCTTGCCCTTCCCCTTGCCTTTTGAAGTGCCTTCGCCTTGTGAGGTGCCCTCCCCGTCATGTCCTCGTTTCCCCATGATGTGAGAATGCCTTGTGGAAGGGATTTGAAGTGAATTGGTGTGCAAAATTTCCCCCAAACTTGACTCGGGCAAATCGTCGAACACCTTGTGGGCGGTCCTTGTTGAATGGGTTTTTAGAGAAATTTGCACCTTTCTTGAATCCTCCCTGCACAAATCAACAACAATCCACCGTGTTTGAGTATTATATGTGTGTAATTGTGAATTTTCGGTGAAATTTGTCAAAGAAAAGGGAAAATTTTGAAAGAAGAAGGTTAGGGTTCGAAGTGGGGAAGAGAGAGGAATGGGAATTGTGAAAATTGTTGTGTAGAAAACCCTTCTTTAATACGCACTGTTTTTATTTCGCACGGCCGTGTGACCTCTTGCACTGTTTTTTCGGACGGCCGTGCAAAATTCAAAAGTTGGGCAGTAGGTTGCTGTTTCTCGGACGGCCGTGCGAGAATTCAGTGTAAATTCCGCACGTCCGCGCCCCTTCTCGATTTTATACAGTAGCGTCTCCAAATCTCGGACGGCCGTGCGAGAATTCAGTTATTTGTTCGCACGGCCGCGCCCCTCGCCGATTTTATACAGTAGCACCTCGATAATCTCACACGGCCGTGTGAGATTTCTGCCTTTTTTCTTGCACGGCCGTGTGAATAATTGCAGAATTTGCAATTCAACCCCTGAAAAATAAAATTTTCTTATTAGTGTGCATGCTTTTTTTTTTTTTTTTTTTTTTTTATAAATAAAATAAAAACTAAAACTAACAAAATAATAA
The DNA here is from genome assembly GCF_056151865.1 of Erythranthe guttata. Classification (NCBI taxonomy): domain Eukaryota; kingdom Viridiplantae; phylum Streptophyta; class Magnoliopsida; order Lamiales; family Phrymaceae; genus Erythranthe; species Erythranthe guttata. The sequence continues at coordinate 8,422,359 of NC_142538.1, forward strand.
TAAGAAAAAAATTAAAATAAAATAAAATAAAATAAAGAAAAACAAAATCTCGGGTTCCCTCCCGAGAAGCGCTAAGTTTACAGTCTTCAGCCGGACTTTGTCTGCTTCTTTGTTCAAGCTAACGTGACCGAAGTCACTAGGCGATTGAATTCCCCTCCCCGGTAATGCTTGAGGCGTTGCCCATTGACTTTGAACGATTTTTCGGTTTCGGGATCCAATAACTCGACTGCGCCGTGCGGAAATACTTCGAGTATAGTAAACGGTCCGGACCATCTTGACTTGAGTTTTCCTGGAAACAACTTTAGACGGGAGTTGTGAAGGAGAACCAATTGCCCCTTTTGAAATTCTCGATGCAATATCTTGTTATCGTGCCAACGCTTGGTTTTTGATTTCACGATTCGTGACCTCGGCTTGCCCGTTCGTCTGAGGGTGGTAGGCCAATGCGACCTTGTGCTTTACACCATACTTGGCCAAGAGTGTTTCGAATTGTTTATTGCAAAAGTGAGTGCCTCCATCACTAATAATTGCTCGTGGTGTTCTAAAGCGGGTGAAAATCTGTCTTTTCAAGAAAGCACAAACCACTGCAAAATCATTAGTAGGAAAGGCGGCCGCCTCAACCCATTTAGATACATAATCAACAGCCACTAAGATGTATAGGTTATTGAATGATGGGACAAAAGGCCCCATAAAATCTATTCCCCATACATCGAAGGGCTCTACTTCGATCATTGTATTTAATGGGAGTTCGTGCCTCCTTGAAATATTACCAACTCGCTGGCATCTATCACAACTTGAAACAAAATTATAGCAATCTTTAAACAAAGTTGGCCAAAAGAAACCTGATTGAAGCACCTTTCTCGCCGTGCGCTCACCTCCATAATGTCCCGCATAATGCGAGCCATGGCAGTGAAAAAGTATATCTCCTTTCTCGCTTTCCGGTACACATCTTCGAATGACTAAATCGCTGCATTGTCTAAACAAAAAGGGTTCTTCCCAGAAGTAGAAATTCACATCGTGTAAAAACGTTTTTCGTTGATGAAAAGTGAGCTCAGGTGGAAGTACATGGCTAACTAAATAATTCACAAAATCCGCATACCATGGTACTTCTTGATTATCAATAACAAGCAATTGTTCATTCGGAAAGTTTTCATTAATGCAAATTGGATCTTCTAATTTCGTTTCTAGCCTAGATAAATGATCGGCTACTTGGTTTTCGCTACCCTTACGATCACGAATTGCCAAATCGAATTCTTGCAACAATAAGACCCACCTAATAAGTCTAGGTTTTGCTTCTTTCTTTTCTATCAAATATTTCAAAGCCGAGTGATCCGTGAAGACAATGACTTTTATGCCTATAAGATATGATCTAAATTTTTCGAATGCAAAAACAACTGCTAGCAACTCTTTTTCAGTGGTGGTATAATATAATTGTGCCTCGTTTAGAGTTTTATTAGCATAGTAAATTGAATGAAATTTTTTATTCTTTCTTTGACCCAACACGTCACCTACCGCAAAATCATTAGCATCACACATAAGCTCAAAAGGTTCATTCCAATCGGGCACAACAATAATAGGAGCAGTTACTAACCTTGTTTTCAAGTCGTCGAAGGCTTTGAGGCATTCGTCATTGAAATCAAATTTGACGTCCTTCTCCAACAAATTGCACAATGGCTTGGCAACCTTGGAAAAATCCTTGATGAACCGCCTATAGAATCCCGCATGTCCCAAAAAACTTTGAATCCCCTTTACGGAAATTGGTGGCGGTAATTTCTCGATTGTCTCGATTTTTGCTCGATCGACTTCTAACCCTTTCCTTGACACCTTGTGTCCTAGCAAAATTCCTTCTTGCACCATAAAGTGGCACTTTTCCCAGTTGTGCACCAAATTTGTCTCTTCACACCTGCGAAGAACCTTAGCCAGTATTTGGAGACAGGTATCATACGTATCACCGAAAACAGAAAAATCATCCATAAAAATTTCAAGACCACATTCAACCATGTCCGTAAAAATTGCCATCATACAACGTTGAAAAGTAGCAGGAGCATTGCATAAACCAAAAGGCATACGTCTAAAGGCAAAAGTACCAAAAGGGCAAGTAAAAGTGGTTTTGTCTTGATCCTCGGGAGCTATGGCGATTTGGTTATAACTGGAATACCCATCTAAAAAGCAATAAAATTCTTGACAAGCTAGCCTATCAAGCATTTGATCAATAAAGGGCAAAGGGAAGTGGTCTTTTCGAGTGGCTTTATTCAATTTTCTACAATCCATGCAAATTCGCCAACCCGTTACTGTCCTAGAAGGGATTAATTCATTTTTTTCGTTTTTTATAACAATCATTCCCCCCTTCTTGGGTACACATTGTATCGGACTAACCCACGCACTATCGGAAATAGAAAAAATAATACCTGCGTCTAACCACTTGATGATTTCTTTCTTCACAACTTCCTTCATGATGGGGTTCAATCGCCTCTGTTGTTCCACTGAAGATTTATGGCTCTCCTCCAATATGATCTTGTGCATGCAAAAAGTTGGACTTATGCCTTTGATGTCGGCAATTGTCCATCCAAGTGCTAGCTTGTGCTCTCGCAAGACCTCCAAAAGTCTCTTTTCCTGTAGACCTGTCAAAGATGAAGAAATAATAACAGGTAAGGTCTCATGAGCTCCAAGATATATATATTTTAAATGAGATTGTAAAACTTTAAGCTCAAGTTTCGGAGGTTCGATCACTGAAGGCTTAAAAGTGACAGATAACGGGAGCTCCGTTTCCAAACTTTCAAAGCGTGGTCTTGACAGCGGCTTTCCCACATAATTGTTCCGTCACTGCTTCTTCCTCAACTGATGTTCCTACACTCAAAGATGCTTCCAACGGATCCGCAATTAAAGGTTCAACAAAATCAAAATTCAATTGATCTAACACATCAAAAGCAAAACATTCATCACCCTCTTGAGGGTGCTTCATTGTACGGAAAACATCAAATTTAATCGTTTCATCCCCCAAAGACATAGATAAAATTCCATTATACACATCAATTATATTTCTACCCGTTCTCAAAAAAGGTCTTCCCAAAATCATATGAATTTCTTTATCTTCTTCCATATCAAGAACTACAAAATCTGCAGGAAAGATGAATTTATCTACTTTACCTAACACATCCTCTACTATTCCTTTTGGGTATATGAGTGATCTATCGGCTAACTGTAAAGTCACAGATACCAATTTTATATCTCCTAATCCCAAACTTTGAAAAACTGAGAAAGGCATGAGATTAATGCTCGCACCTAAATCTATGAGAGATTTTGCAAAGAACTTACCTCCGATAGCGACTGAAATCGTAAACTTACCCGGGTCTCCAAGCTTTGGTGGAATTGGGCGAGTAAGAATGGCACTGCATTGTTCGGTTAAGGCTATCATCTCATGTTCACCGAATTTCCGTTTCTTTGATACCATGTCTTTCAAAAATTTCACCGAATGAGGCATTAGTTCAAGTGCTCGAGTAAAAGGAATATTAATATGTAATTCACTCAATTGCTCAAGAAAACTTTTGTAATACGACTCATTCTTCGCCTTTATCTGGCGTTGAGGATAAGGTACCTGAGGGGTCGGCTTAGGTGCAACGACCCTTTTCTCACCTGGTGGATCTGTCAGAGTCATAACTTCTTTTTCTCGTTGCTCTCTGTTAACCACAAATTTTTCGAGTCTGCAAAATATAATAAAAATACAAGACAGGAAAATAGGGAACAAATAATTTATTAATCAAAACGATGTGGATTACAATCTTCGTAATTCCCCTGATTCTTCTCTCCTATTCTAATTTTGATTCAAGGGCTTAAAAGCTTGTTCTTGAATCGAACATATGATTTCCTATCACGAACATCTCGAATTTAAATATGTTATGAATTCGAGGAATCGAATACATGATTTCCTATCACGAACACCTCGAATTCAAATATGTTGTGAATTCGAGGCGGAGGCTCGAGACGTGAGCTTGAGAGCTCGATATGTGTCTGTGTGAGTCTAATTTTTAGATGCACCAAAGATCTTCTTTTATAGACACAATCTAGGGTTAGGGTTTCTCGACTTGTAGAGTGGGCCAGACATTTAAAAGCCCAAATATATTATGGACTTTAATCTGAGACCTAAATTAATAACCGATTTATTTTGGTTATTAATTAGTAATTTATCTCAAAATTTCGATGTCTACAAATGCCCCCACTTCTAGTCTCGTCGAAGAACATGTTGAATATTTGTAAGACGAGACTTGAAGTAATCGAATTTTCTTTCATTTATTGGCTTCCACACCTCTTTCCTCAACTTTGGGGTTTAATTTGATAAGTCCTTCACCTTGAGGGACTTAAATGATAAGTCCTATTCTTTGATAAGGGCTCAAACGCAATTTATTGCTTCTTGATTTGGGGATCTAACTAATCCATCCGCAGCACTTCACAATTACTCCGACGGCCGCTCACACTTTGGTCTCAACATCTCTCTTTGTAACTTTGAAAATTTCTCCATATGCATATGTTTTTCACATATTCACGACCACACCATGGGCGGTGGTAATGAAGAGCGGCGCAGTAGCATCTTTGGATTCGCCGGAAGAGTTCAGCGCAACACCTAGACGATGGCGAGCTTGGACTATAGGCAGCATCTTTGTTGTCATCGGAGGAATAGGTGGCGCGGCTCTTCAGTCTACGGTGAGTTTGACTGGTGGATTTGAGCGGCCAGCGGTTTGCGGCGGCGAAAGAGGATATAACACCGTCGAGGGCTTCCGGCGGCAAAAATTGAAACGGAATTCTCCAGGCGCCGATGTTTGTCGGCGGGCATATTCCGGCGGCCTCCCGGATTTGACATAACGGGGAGAATTGTTGGCAAAGTCAAATGATCGCCATGGCTGGCCCCTTTTTTTTTTAATTTTTTTTTTAAATTCATTTAGGGACCAAGATTGTGGATCTGTATTTTTTTTTCTGCTGCCAAAGAGGGGATTTGCTGGAGATTTTCTTCCTTCGTCAATACTCCAAATCTTTTGGCAACTCAATCGGTCGAAGCATAGTAGATTGGAGAAGAAATCGTGCCACGCGTCTTTGCCCCCAAGCGAATAAATAAAGAGTTTTACCCCTTTTTTTTCTTTTTTTTTTTTTATTCCCGTCCGTATTCACGAGTAGCAATGGTTTCTTAGCCGCCATTGGACAGTTGAATGGACTTAATTTTGACATCGGAGGAAGAGATGAGGGGCGAAGATAGTCCCACTGGGCGTGCCAAAATTTGTTAACCACAAATTTTTCGAGTCTGCAAAATATAATAAAAATACAAGACAGGAAAATAGGGAACAAATAATTTATTAATCAAAACGATGTGGATTACAATCTTCGTAATTCCCCTGATTCTTCTCTCCTATTCTAATTTTGATTCAAGGGCTTAAAAGCGTGTTCTTGAATCGAACATATGATTTCCTATCACGAACATCTCGAATTTAAATATGTTATGAATTCGAGGAATCGAATACATGATTTCCTATCACGAACACCTCGAATTCAAATATGTTGTGAATTCGAGGCGGAGGCTCGAGACGTGAGCTTGAGAGCTCGATATGTGTCTGTGTGAGTCTAATTTTTAGATGCACCAAAGATCTTCTTTTATAGACACAATCTAGGGTTAGGGTTTCTCGACTTGTAGAGTGGGCCAGACATTTAAAAGCCCAAATATATTATGGACTTTAATCTGAGACCTAAATTAATAACCGATTTATTTTGGTTATTAATTAGTAATTTATCTCAAAATTTCGATGTCTACACTCTCATCCATCCTTGTTTGTCGCCTTCTTCGTCACTTCTTCCAGTTGTCTTCCATTCCTCAAACTGACGACTTTGCATTGCTCGTTGGTGCCCTTTCGAGGGTCTTCCGTATTTGACGGTAATGTACCGGCTGGCCTCGCGTTCAATTGGGTTGCAAATATGCCCATCTGTGTTTCCAAATTTCGAATGGATGCTTGGGTGGTCGTCATAAATTGGGCCAAGATATTCGCGAGGTCTCCACCTTGAGGTGGAGCTTGAGGCGGATTTTGGAATCCGGGAGCTAGTCGTGAATAATTAGGAGGTTGGCCTTGAGGTGGTCCTTGCATTTGCCCTTGCTGATTTCCTCCCCACCCAAAGTTAGGGTGATCTTTCCATCCCGGATTATACGTGTTGGAGTACGGGTTCCTCTGTTGTCGGTTGGTGTCGTGCACATAATTTAGAGATTCCGTTTCGTGTATGCATTGGTCGGGAGCTTGGACTGCATGAACTTGCTGAGTCTGCAAAGCTGCAACTTGTTTTGATAGCTTCTCCAATTGGGCAGTGATTGCGGTGACCCCGTCCAATTCCAAAATTCCTCCCGTCTTGACTGCTCCGCTATTCGACCGGTCTGATGCCCGCATGTATTTATTTCTAGCGATTCGTTCCAAGATTTCGTATGCTTCGTCGTAGGTCAAACTCATGAACATACCTCCAGCTGCAGAGTCGAGCACGGTTCTCGAGTTGTCTTGCAGTCCATCGTAAAATATTTGCAGTTGGCGCCACTCTTGAAGTTCGTGATTCGGGCACCTCCTTATTAGCTGCTTGAACCGCTCCCACGTCTCGAATAATGCTTCAACGGCTTCTTGTATGAAGTTTTGAATTTCCCTCCGGATTCTCTCAGTTTTTGTTGGGGAGTTGTATGTGTTTATGAAAAGTTGTGCTAGCTGGGACCAAGACGAGATGGAGTGCGGCGCTCGAGTTTGGAGCCATTCCCGGGCTGCTCCTTGTAAAGAGTGCTTGAACAGGCGGAGTTGCAGTGCTTCGGGTGATACTCCGTTCATCTTGTGCGAATCACACGTTTCGAGAAAGTTGACCAAGTGGAGATGGGGATCTCCATGAGCCAATCCGCTGAATAACCCATTGTTTTGGAGCATAGTGAGGAGTCCCGCTCGAATTTCGAAATTGTTGGCTTCAATGGGGGGCTGCTGGATGCTTGATTGAAACCCATTGAGTGTTGGAACGGTGTACTCATGTAATGCTCGTTGACGAGGTGGTGGATTAATTAGTTGGCGTTGCTCTTGCTCATTGACGATTTTCCCCACCGCATTCGGTAGGCGCCCTTGGTCATCTCCCCTACGATTAATCTCTTCTTCCATCGTTGCGGGAGCGTTTTGAGCTAACCGTTGATTTCTCCTAGCTTGCCTAAACGTTCGCTCAATTTCGGGATCAAGAGGTAGCAAGTTCGTGTCGTGTCCTCTTCGCATAAAAAGTACCTAAATCAAAATAATAATAATAAAATAATTAAATAAAATAAATAAAACGGCTGAAGTAAGAAAAATTGCTCGAATTTAATATTAGGATAAATAAATAATTTAGCCGTACTCCCCGGCAACGGCGCCAAAAACTTGTTGGGGCTAAATACCTAACACGCAAGTTCACGTATCGCAAACAAGTAGTAAAAGTGGACTCGTGAGAGTCGGATGTCCATCCCACAGGGAATACTCAAATTATCTAATCCTAAGTACCAAATTCTAACAATTATGATTTTTATCCAGCCTACGCAAGGTTGTGAAATTTAATCAACTAAATAATTAAACTAATTATTAAATCAAATAAACACGCGAGAATATCAATAAAAACGGATCTAGGATTTTATCTTCCCCCTATGCGATAGTTCATCACCCAATTAAACCTCTATCATGTAAGTCACGATTCCCGATTATTAACCCAAGACACTCAATTACTCATAACCCGCTGTCGCGTGTATTATGAGTCTATTATTCATACCCGATTCACTATATGTCTATGAAAACCAATTATGAATAAAACATTAAATAACAAGTCTCGTAAATGGCTACCTAAGGTATTATCTGTATGTCTACGATAATACATGCAATTAACACACTCATCCGGTGAAACTACTCGAAGGTTCTTCTATCCCTATTCTAATTATTAAAACGATCTGTCGATTCAATTCTAACAATAACACATAGCAAAATAAATTAGCTAGATTCATGCACTAAATAAAATTAGATAGAAGAAATAATCATGGAATTTAAACTTGCATAATATTAGAAAAATAGGTTCGAATTACCACATAGGGTTCAAACAAAATCCTAGATTAAAAACTTAGCTACTTATGTTCTCTACGAAAAGCATAAAAATACGAAAATTCATAAAAATCGAGAAATAAAAGTAAAAAGGGAGAACTATGATGAAGATTCGTCAAGTCTTCGTCTTCATTGCTCCGTTCTCTTGCTCCTAGATTGCGTGTAAAAAGATAGATTCCTAATTGTGTGCTTTTTTTGCCTTTAAATAGGGTGCAAAAATATAAGAGGGCGGTTTCCTTGTGTAATTAAACTTCCTTCACTGCGCCACTTCGTGAACCCGGACGCCCGTGCGAGAAATAGCTCTGAAACCCGGACGGCCGTCCGGTCTGTAATTCTTCAAAGTTTTGATTTTTTTACTTTTGGCCCACTTTTTCTCCGAATTTGCAGTTTTTACCCCATAAGTTGTCAATTCTTCAATTTGTACCTAAAATACAAATAATAACCATTTTAAGCACCAATTATCGTTGAAACACACCAAAAGCTCCATTAAAAGGTACAATTAAGTGTAAAAATATACACTTAACAGAATCCAAGATGAACAGTTTCCACCAATCGCAATGCATGGATCGACTTCACTAGGAGTGCTGACGTCAGCATTACTCAGAACTTAATTGGGGTTAGTTATAGCTTGAATGAGCTTGTAACAAGTCATGTAACCGAATCAGAGATTCTTCAATGTATTCGTTTTGTATTTAAATAGATAGATTATAAAGCTTGGTAGAATATTTTTCGTTTTCTCTTCCAAAGCCTTTAGCCATTGTTGTTCGATGGATAAATCTCGAAGCTTTATTTATTCTTCCAATGTCTTTGATCTGTAGATTCTAATATGGTGTCAATTGATTAGTTTCTTTTCTTTGGATTCAATTTCTTTTCCGTTAGCATCTAGTTTCTAGAAAACTTAGTACATGATAGCCAAGCCTTCATTTTGAATTCTGAGGAAAAAAAAAAAAAAAACTAGTGTTGCAAAAACATGCCCGTACTCTCATTGATGGGAGGCAATGGCTTTTTGCTTGGCGAAGTGAAAACGCGCCACAGATACGACAGAGAGAGAGAGAGAGAGAGAGAGAGAGAGAGAGAGAGAGAGAGAGAGAGAGAGAGAGAGAGAGAGAGAGAGAGAGAGAGAGAGAGAGAGAGAGAGAGAGAGAGAGAGAGAGAGAGAGAGAGAGAGAGAGAGAGAGAGAGAGAGAGAGAGAGAGAGTTCATAAACTCTGTTGCAAATGGTATTGATCCTGCAATCATGATGCGAGAAAAAAATTAACTAGTCTATGTTCCTTAGGGTGCATTTGGATGTGACGATTAATTGAGGAGGTATTTCAAATCCATAACAACAAACTCATTGTACTTGTTTGGACATAGAGATTCATTGTGGATTTCAAATCCACAGTTCTCATTTTTATTTTTTTATTTTTAGCAATTGTGGTGAATTTCAAACCCCTTCCTAATTATAATCGTTTCAAATCTTCCCCAATTGAATTGATTTAAAACCATTCATTTCAAATACCTCAATCTAAACACAGCCTTAATGAAATTTGGTCTACCCTTATAAGCATGAATATAGTTCAAAGATGCTTGTCTACTTCAACTCATTCATCATTCAACAACAAACTAAAAAGAGAATGGAGTTCATAAAATCCCATTCATAATTAACTTCTTAAGTTGTTAAAAACAAGGAAAATAGTACAAAGGACCATAATGCGCCAAAAACTAGTTATGTTGGATTCATAAATATGTTTTACCGTTGTTGTGTTGAGCATTAGAACATTGTTAATGATGCTTCCGCTTCCTCCACCCTCCAGTAAAACTTCTTTGGTTGGTCAACAACAAAAGAAAAATGAGAGAAAATTCATAAACTTTATTGATCATGAAACCTATGATTTCACAAACATGGTGCAAGAAAAAAGTTTACTTTGTTAGAAAACTGGTTTAACCACTATGCCGCTGACGAATAAGAATATTGTTCGAGATGCTTCTCTAGTGCATCTAGATATGAGGTTCCGAGGAAAAACCTCAAAAAAAAAAAAAGACTTCTTACGCGACAACTGTCAACAAAAAATAAATAATAATAAATAAAAAAGAAGAAAAATAAAAAAGAAAGAGGCAAAATGAACTACGCTCATAATTAACTTTAATAGTTATTAAAATAAGAAAGTTAGTGAATTTAGAAACAATAAATGTGCAAAATGCTACAAATTTGTGGCCGTAAAGGTTTATAAATAACAATATTATGTTCTACATTTAAAGATCAAAGACATATTCGTTTCGTAGTTTGCTTACAAACTCTCTATCTCTACCATCTCTACGTACCAACTTTAAAAGCATGAATGTTTTTTGTTTCTTAACATTTTTTGTACTTCCTATTATGCCCCTTCTAACAAAGTTATACCATCAACTAGTTGGGGTACTCAATTGTGTAAACAAAAAAATGAACATAGCTTAATAATGTAGTTTAAATATCAAATGTCTTTTCACGTGCTATATTTATATGAAGGTGAGAGTTTATTTTCTTCTTATTGTAAGTTTTTCTACATATAGATATTTTCGATGTAATTTAATTTTGTATAAAATTACATTTGGACAACTTTCCATTGATATATTATAAGCATACATTTACATATGTAAAAATTTATTTTAAAATAAATCATTTTATTTTAGGGACAATTACAAATAGGCCTATTATGAGCTACTTATTCATAAATGGGCCAAGACAAAAATATATTTTACAAAAAAATCCAGACAATGTCCAAAGGTGCATAAAATACTAAAATACCCCCTTAAATTTTAATATGCTCCAATTTCATCATTTAATTCAATTTAAACTCAATTTAACCCCAAATTTCATCAATTATTCAAACTAACCCAATTTTGACTACAGTTTCGCCAGTCGTCGCCGTTGACCGGCGTTGGTTATTTATTTTTTTTTTCACCTTTTCCACTGGTTTTCAGCGTTGCTTTTTTTGATTTTTTTCTTCTTTCTGCCGCGTCTGACAGGCGTGGCCTTAACTTTTTTTTTAAACTTTTTTTTCTTTAACATTTTTTGATCTGTTTAAACAGTGATACTGCTATGGTTGAGAGACATATTAACTATATTACTACTTAACATAATAATATTAACTATATTACAATTTAACACAGTAATATTGTTATATTACTCTGTAGCACAGTAATATTAACACAACAAAAATCATTATTATTGTGTAATAGAGTAATATTAATTTGTTGACCTTCAACAAATGCAAACATAATAGAAGGTCAAAAGAATTAATATTGATGTGGTTGACAGTAATATTACTGTCAACTACAGTAATATTACTGTAACGAAAGTAATATTATTATCAACCACAGTAATATTATTGTGTTTACAGTAATATTACAATTGAAGACAACAATAGTATTACGTTAATCGGTCAACAAATCAAACAAAATAAAAAGGCCAAAAAAATTAATATTGATGTGGTTGACAGTAATATTATTACGTTGACTGGTCAACAAATCAAACAAGATACAAAAGCCAAAAGAACAATAATATTTATGTGGTTGACAGTAATATTATTGTGTTACCAGTAATTGTCCTATCAACGACAATACAATTACTATCAACAACAGTTCAATTACTGTCAATGAAAGTATAATTACGGTCAAAACAAATAAAAACTTTAGGAAAAAAATAAAAAAAAAGTCAACACAGGAAATCGGCAGCAGAAAAAGCAGGCATGAGAAAAAAAAACTCAACGCCAGGAATCGGTGGCAAAAAAAAAAATCAGAAAGAAAAAAATTTAAAAAAGAAAAGGTCAAAATTGAATTTTTGTGGTCAAAATTAATGAAAATGAAGTTAAACTGGGGTTACACTTATGAATTGAGTTTAAAGGGTTGGGGGTAATGTTGTTATATATTAAATTTTACCTTTATTTATAATACATGTTATATGAACACAGAGATGGTTGGTGAGGGACTTATGCATAAAATGTAATGAACACAGAGATGGTTGGGAAGGGACTTATGCATAAAAGTAGACACGACCACGGACCGAGTTTGACCCGGATCCGATGACCGCCCAGCCCCTCCAATGTATGGTATGCATAAAAGTAGACACGGCCACGGACCGGGTTTGACCCGGACCTGATGACCGCCCAGCCCCTCCAATGTATGGGTCGGTTTCGGGTCCCGAGACCCGACGAGTCCACGCATGAGACCCGGCCCGAGGACCCGACCCGGGACCTGGGTATTAACTGTAGCATTTTTGTCCAAAAACCGCTCGGCAAGGGGTTCGAACTCGGGGAAGATTGGTAAGAATCTTACCTATCGGCCAACCAACATGTTTGATTAAAAGCAAACAATATAATATAAAAAGCCGGTGTAAAATGATAAAATGACTTATAAATATGTTTAATAAATTATTAATTTTTATATTTATTAGGGCAAAGTTGCACCCCTAGACTATGACGGTTGTACCACTTTGCCCCTCTATACTATAAAACGTCTCAAATACCCCTCTCCGTTTAACTTCTCTTTGTGAAAGCTAATGTGGCACTTTGACTTTATTGCTTATAGCCCTTTTTTGTACCATTGGATATTTTCTGATGATTTTACCCCTTCATTCAAGTATATATAGGTGTGTGTGTGTGTGTGTGTGTGTTGAAGTCCTTTTCACGAGCTCAAGTTTTCCTATTTTTTTGATAAATTGCTGCATTTTTTGGTCAAGTCTTTTTGCTCCATCTTTTGTGAAGTCTGAATCATATAATGTGCCTCCATGATGAAATCTTATGGTCTAAAATTGATCAAACATGTGTTTTCTGCACAAAAATCAACAAAACTGAAATTGTAAAAAACAATACCAAAATAAAATACCTACAATTACAAAATCAATCCTAAAAATGAAAATTTTCCCAAAAAATAAACACAGTTGTAAAAATCAAGTAAACCCTAAGTTCACTTCACTCACAATTTCTTATCAAAATCGACAAATACATCAACTATTATACAATTACTAAGTTTCACACAGCAAACCCTCAATCAAAATTCAACCCCTAAACCCTTAAACAAAATTACAAACAAAGACGAGAAAAACCCTAGAAATACGACTAACCTTTGCCACGGTCTTCAAATGTCTTCTATCAGAATTTTCGTCGGTTAATTAGCTACCAAATGTTCGATGATGATTGATTTTTAGACGATGGCGAGATTCTAAGAAGAACAAATCACTTTTTTTTTCCAAAGTTGTTTTCTGCATTGTTTTGGTGTTCTCGTGAGTGAAGTTGTGAGATAGTGGAGAAGAAAAGGTGAGTCAACATACTATTTTACACTGATAAAGGTAGATAAGTAATTGCACCTTCAAACTAGCGTTGTTAATAATTTAACGTTTGACCACAAATAAGAGGGAGGTATTTGAGACGTTTTATAGTATGGGGGGCAAAGTGGTATAACCCTCATAGTTTAGGGGTGTAAACAGTACTTTGTCCTATTAATTACTATTATTTTTTTTAATTAAATTATTAACAAAATGCAATACCTTTCATATTTATCATAAAATAATTATTTAAAAATATAGATGATGTTTATTTTAACAAAAATAGATTATATCTCATTCCAATTAATTTTCTTACTTTAAAAATAAAACTATATATGACGAGTATAATCAAAATATTATGATGTCATTTCTCTTTTTAATAAGTGGTTTAATTTGTAAAAATTGTAAGAATTAAATCGTAGATCATATGATGTAATCAATTTTTTTTTTACATTTTATTCAAATATTAGAATGGAATTGTAAGATTTAAATGGATTAAGCTCAAGTCCTTTCAATTTATTTTAAATTTTTATTATATTATATTTGTTAATAATTTAATTAAAATTGTATAATAATAATGAATGTGATAATTAATAATCTATTTAACATTATTTATTATAATTATTTTACACTTTTTGTTTATATAATATATATTTCTTGCCTGGATTGCCATTTATGTTTGAGGAACCCAAGTTCGAATCCTATCCTAAGCATTTTGAACAAAATTTAAAAATCCGCTTTGGACCCGGACCCGACTCACCACGGGTCGGTTTCGGGTCTCCAAAATGTTGGACCCGGACCTGGACCCGACCCGTGGTCGTGTCTACATAAAAGGCCATTTATTGTAAATTAAGTATTAGATACCTACCTAAAATAGCTCCAAATTTTAAGTATGAAAATATAATAATGTAAACTCAAACTAATTATTATTTATAATATGCTATATTAAAAGTATGATAATCTTTTCATATATTATAATTTATTTCGAAAGTTGAAGTTTATTTACTTACAAATTCCACAAATATGAAAATTTAAACTCAAACTAATTATTATTTATATTATGCTATATTAAAAGTACGATAATCTTTTCATATATTATAATTTATTTCGAAACTTGAAGTTTATTTTCTTATATTCTTAAATAAAATGTATTTCATGTAAAACTCATAATATTGTTTTTCAGTGACATATCATAAACATGTAAGTGAACGTTATCAGGTTAATTTGGATTATTTAGAAATAACAAATTAAAATTAAAAATAAACATTGATAACCAAAATATAAGAAATATGTCCAGAAATAAGATAAAATAGTTGTGAATAACTAAGATTGATTTTAAAATATTGAGATAAAATAAATTCTTAAATTTTATTTACTATCGTTATTTATGCATTTTATTAGTGAAAGTAATAATATGATTTAACCATAGTCAATTATATAAAAAAAACCATAAAAACATAATAAGTAAATACATGATAGTGTATGTTACTTATTTTTTAGTAATATAATTTTTATGTCAAGGACCTGTTAGTATACTATAAATTATGTTAAACGTTGTTTAACAATAGTAAATTATGTTAAAAGTTGTTTTTTTTTTTTCATGGTTATCGTAATTATGTTTATACAATAAATTTCAACATTCTTTTTCTTTAGAGTTACATTTCAAGAGCTTTCCAATGATCTTAATATTATAAGCATATATATGTAAAAATTTATTTAAAATAAATCATCTTGTTTTAAGTTAACCACTAGATACCTAAAGTAGTTTCAAATTTTAAATTAATTCTAATTTAATTTGTATTACTCAAACTAATTACTATTTCCTAATACCAGTAATAATAGTTATATTTTGTTATATGAAAAGTATGATCATCCTTTAATATATTATAATTTTTTTGAGAAGTCAAAGTTTATTGTCTTAAATTTATAAAGAAAATTTATTACATATAAAACTCAAAATAGAGTTTTTCAATGATATATTATAAAGATGCAAGTGAAGGTTCATGTAAAAAAAAGGTTTAGCTGGCTATTAGAAACTTAATGTACTTTTGATTTTCAAATTGGTGAACTTTTCATTGTAGATGTCAAGTTAATTAAGGAATATTTAAAAATAATAAAATAAAATTAAAAAAATACTCATATGTAAGAAATATGTCTAAAAAAAATAGTGGTGAATGATTAAGATTGATTTTAAATATCGAGGTTAAATAAATTCTTAAATTTTATTTACTATTTTTATTTATGCATTTTATTAGTGTAAGTGATAACATGGTTTTTGTTTTTCATGATTTAACTATAGTCAATTATGTAAAAAAATAAAAAAAAAATTAAAATATAATCCGTAAATAACTAATAATGTATATTACCTATATTTTTAGTAACATAATTTTTAAATTGAGGGCTACACGTTTAATGTACTTTTAATCTTTAGATGTAATAATTAGCCTTATTATATAATTCTCTGTCATGTATTCGATATCGTTTTGGATCGCTGCACGCATATTCAGAAACTCAATATATATGCATAGATCATACCAAAAATAACATAATAAATACTAAAATAGCCTTGTCATTAATTATTTTTAAATTAACTAATTAAGAGTGGTAAGGGGCAAAATTGATAAAAAAAATGTAATTAATACTTTATTGGAACTCTAAAATGACAAAATAATTTGAGACATAAAAACACCCCAAAAAGACAAATTATATGAGAGAGCGGGAGTACTTCATAATTAGTCTTATTGTTTACTTAAGTATATTTTATAAATGAGTTTATTAGGGATAACCCCCTTGTTCATATTTTCTAATGAGGTAGATCCAATTTTTTTTCCCCTTTTTGAGATAGACCCAATTTTGCCAACTTGGCAAAATATATTATATAATTTGCCTTTAATACCCTTGTTTTATTTTTAAAAGGCATTTATTTCCTTTACTACGTGATTTGAGATTTGCTGATACGTTGCCTAAAATCACGGAATAAAATTACGTGAGATCATTGGCCGTTATATCAAATCGTGTACAATATTTTTCGAAGGTTCTCTTCAGCGTTCCAGAGGTTTTTTATCGTCTTTGACGATTTCTGCACCGTCGTTGAAATAGGATCGAATTTGAGTGTTCGTTGTTGGACGTTGTTAACCGGGTATGAATGCGTTATTCGTTTTTATTTTTCGCTCAATGTCTAGGATTGTCGATTACGGTGGTTAGAAATTGTTAAGAGTTGTGTTGATACTTGATTCTATTAAGTAGAACGTTTTTTTAACAAAATTATTCCGTCATATATACATCGTTATTTTTTGGCGGATGATTTTTGTTTGGAAGAGGATTGACAGAGTTAGATGAGGATGGTTCACGTATATCGGACCAGAGTTGTTTTATATGAACATCGTAGTTGGTTTACGCATTAATTGAAATAATTGTCCGCCGTCGTGGAGTTCATGAGTCTGATCCCGGTCGATAGTTGGTTTATTTGTTTATAACAGCCGATTTAAGTGTGCTGGGTAGTACATTAAAATATAGTTCGTAGTCTTTTTTAAATTAGCGTATGGATTTTGCATTTAAAGTTTATTTTTGATGATATTAATGTATTGTCATTCATATGTATTTGCAGTCTATTTAATCATTTTTTAGTATTCTGCATTTTTAATTTTGTTTCATGATTATAGGTTTTTTCGATGGCGAATTTCGTACGGATGTTGTTGAGGTTTGGTGGGTTGGTTGCTATAAAGAGGTGTTTACGATGTAATGGCTCGGTAACTTCGGTTAAGTTTTAAACCGTTGTAATACAGTAGTATACTATTATGAATACCGTATGATACTACCATTATCATTTTATTATACTATTATGAGATTATTAATGTACTAGAGTTTTTTAAGTCGACATATTGGTTTGATTGTGTTATGATGTGTTTTATGTATTTTATCAAAACCCTAGATTGAAATTATGAGATTATTAATGTACTATTTTATTGGTTATGTTGGAATACTTTACGTTGGTGTTGTTCTCAATGTTCTTGTCATTTCAGTGGTATATTGTTTGTAACACAATTCATATCACTATTATAACCGTAATATACTATCATAGCAGATCAATGTACTATATTGAAATTATTAATATACTATGTGGTTGAATAATACGGGATCCATAGTCGATTAACGAGATCCATAGTCGAATTAGATCAATAAGATAGTCTATTACATGATATAAGGAAAATTACCCTAATTGATTAGTATTCCAAACAAACATATTATTCAGTTTCCATATGTATTATTATTTTTTCATATATATTATTATTTACCTTAATCGTTTTCATATAATAAGGAAAATTACCCTAATTGATTAGTATTTCAAACAAACATATTATTCAGTTTCCATATATATTATTATTTTTCCAATAGTCAATTAACTAAACCCATAGTCGAATTAGGTACATGGGATAGTCTATTAAAAGATATGAGATAGTCTATTAATTTTAAAACACAAATCCGCCGCCGTCACTTCTCAAATCTAGGGTTTTGATGATTCTTCGGCACATAGTCGATTAACGAGATCCATAGTAAAATTATACCAGTGGGATAGTCTTTTAAATGATATGGGATAGTATATTAATACAGATGTAATTCGACTATGCATCTCGTTAATCAACTATGGGCCGAAAAATTATCAAAACCCTAGATTTGAGTAATCCTAGATTTGAGTAACCCTAGACTGGAGCAGTGACGGCGACGGCGACGGCGGCGGCCAAAGACGATATCACTTCTGGTGGATGTTCTGCCCATCAATTGTTGCAATATCACTGATTAAGTGCTCGAATTCGGTATGCGATTATAACAGCTCTGCAATTACACAAACGTAATAGTCGATTTAGCCAAAACATATCAACAAATCGATGGATGATAGCGATTCAGCGAGTGGCGATGACGTACCTACGACAGCTTGCTCGGAGTGCACGAAAATCGTCGTTTCACGGCAGTGCAGACGTCTTCCCCTTTCAATCGGCCGTACCGGAAAGTTGTTCTGGGAGGTTTTGCAGTTTATTCGATAGTGGATTTGGGATGATAGTGATTTAACGGAAAAATAGGAAGGGATTTGATTTTATTTCAAAAGGTAAAGTAACGGGTTTTGTGGGATTTGATTGAGGGTAATTATGTAATTAGGAAAAATTTGGGCTGTTATAAAAATGGCAAATATAAATTTGGGTCTACCCCTATTATTTGAATGTTTAAGGGGGTTATATCTAATAGACCCTTTATAAATATTATAATGTAACTCAAATATCAATATTAATAAAAGAATTTATGAAAATAAAAATAAAAATGAAATAATAGACGTGGATGATTAAAACTATTTCAAAATTTGAGGTCAAATAAAAAAAATACAAGGGTGTATACGTAGAATTAACCGAAGGAAGGTCAACATAGTTTACTCAACATTTGGTCAGAGGTAAAAATATAATCTAAGAAAAGTAACTGATCAAATGAGTTAAATCTTTGCTACTATTCAAATTCAAGGGAGATATGCATTTCTCAAATTAGATGCAGTCTAATTGTAATTACACCAAATATCAGGGCCTTGATGTAGTAAATTGCACTTTCTTTAAGGAAATTATTGGTAAATTTAACCACAGTGATCATAACATACGAGTAACACGAAAAAATACTTAATTGTTTCAAACAATAATTATGCAGAGAAATTTAAGATAATAAAATTAGCATCTATCACAACAAAATAAGAGAAATTTTAGTGTGAGAATGAATTAATATATAACAATTTATTTTAGCTATTTTATTGTGGTTTTAAATTCTTATTAATATCAAATTGCACTTTCTTTAAGGAAATTATTGGTAAATTTAACCACAGTGATCATAACATACGAGTAACATGAAAAAATACTTAATTGTTTCAAACAATAATTATGCAGAGAAATTTAAGATAATAAAATTAGCATCTATCACAACAAAATAAGAGAAATTTTAGTGTGAGCATGAATTAGTATATAACAATTTATTTTAGCTATTTTATTGTGGTTTTAAATTCTTATTAATATCAAATTTGGACTAATTTTATTTCATCATACGTATTGATACATAAGGAGAACATGAAGTTTTGTACTTATTTAATTTTATTTAAAAATATCTTTTGTTGTTAAATATAGTATGAAACTTTTATTTATTAATAATAAGTCATATATGTTAAGTAAAATTATATATAATCACGTGCAACACACATGGTGCTTGCTAGTTCCTATAAAAACTCTAAATAAGTATATTCAAACATGGTCATAGTGTTAAGGCTCCCAAATTCAATCAAATCAAAAGTAAAATGACCCTCTATATACACTTAAATCTTAATCCTTCAATGACATATATGACTAAACATTCAGTAAAAAGAAAACCAAAAATACTTGATTCAATGCAAATTATTCATCATTCAAAAACAAACTTGTACATATCAATCACCATTCAACAACAAACTGAAAAGAGAAGAGAAAATTCATAAAATCACATTCATAATTAACTTCTGAAGTTGTTACCAACAAGAAAAATAGTGCATTAAAAACAAAGGACAATACTGCATCAAAAACTAGTTATGTTTTGATCATAGATAACTGGTACCAAAGAGGGCTATAAACTTGCCAAAGAAAGGTGCTCAATATAATTCATTTTACCGTTGTTGTGTCGCTCCCAATAACATTGTTGAAGATTGAAGCTTCTGCTCCCTCCACCCTCCAGTAAAACTTCTTTAGTTGGTCAACTACAAAAGAAAAATGAGAGTAAATTCATAAACTTTGTTCATCACGAAACCTATGATATGACAAACATGGTGCAAGAAAAAAATTTACTTTGTTAGAAAATTGGTTTAACCTGTATGTCTCTGACGAATAAGAATATTGTTCGAGATGCTTTTGTAGTGAATTTACATATGTCTCCCATCTTCTATTCTTCGGGAGACAACCAACTCAATACTAGCCCTTCCCAAGGTGAAAATGGGGTTCCGGGGGCAAAACTCAAAGAAAAGATAGACCTCTTACTCGACAATTGCCGACAAAAAATAAATAATAATGAATAAAAAAAGAAAAATAAAAGAGAGAGACAAAATGAACTACACTCATAATTAACTCTAATAGTTGTTTAAATACAAAAATAAGTGAATTTAGAAACAATGTACGTGCAAAAGGCTACACATTTATGGCTGCCAATGTTTATAAATAACAAAATTTTGTTCGACATATAAAGATCAAACAAATACTAGTTTGGCAGTTTGCTTACATACTTCCTAGAAAAACTCCAAATAAATATATTCAAACCTGATCATAGGGTTAAAAAAAATGATATTCCTCGCTATCACTCTTTGCCCCACAAATTGACTCCCAACTTCAATCAAATCAAAAGTAAAATGACCTTCTATATGCACTTAAATATTATTCCTTCAGTGACATATAGGACTAAACATTAAACAAAAAAAAAAAAAAACCAAACAAATACTAGATTCAGTGCAAATTGTTCATCATTCAAGAACAAACTAGTGCAAATAATTCATCATTCAATAACAAACTTAAAAGAGAAGAGAGAAAGAGAGTTCATAAACTCCCATTCATAATTAACTTCTAAAGTTGTTAACGACAACAAAAATATTGCATTAAAAACAAAGGGCAATAGTGCAACAAAAACTATTTATTATTCCAACCCTAGATAACTTGTACCAAAGAGGGCTTTAAACTTGTCAAAAAAAAAAAAAAAGGTGCTCAAGAAAATTTATTTTACCGTTGTTGTGTCGCTCACAAAAACATTGTTCAAGATCGATGCTCCTGCTCCCTTCACCCCTTCACCCTCCAGTAAAACATCTTTGGTTGGTCAAGTACCAAAGAAAAATAAGAGGAAATTCATAAACCTTGTTCATCACGAAACCCATGATTATACAAACATGGTGCAAGAAAAAAAGTGCACTTGGTTAGACAACTTGTTTAACCAATATGCATTTGACGAATAAGAATATTGTTCGAGTTGCTTATCTAGTGCATCTACATGTCTCCCATCTTCTGTCCTAGGGGAGACAACCAACTCAATAGTTGCCATTCCCGGAGTGAAAATGAGGTTTCGAGGGCAAATCTCAAAGAAAAGAAAGACCTCTTACTCGACAACCATCAACAAAAAAATAATAATAATAAATAGAAAAGGAAAAACAAAAAAAGAGAGAGACAAAATGAACTACGCTCATATTTAACTTTAATAGTTGTTAACATAAGAAAAATTAGTGAATTTAATAACAACGTAGGTGCAAAAGGCTTCAAATTTGTGGCCATAAATGTTTATAAATAACAAAATTATGTTCTACATTTAAAGATCAAAGAATTACGGCAAATTGCTTACAAACTTCCTATAAAATCTCAAAATAAATATATTCAAACATGATCATAGGGTTAAAAAAATGATATTTCTCGCTATGTCTCTTTGCCCCACAAATTGGCTACCAAATCTAATCAATTCAAAAGTAAAATGACCCTCTATCTGCACTTAAATCGTAATCGTTCAATGACATATAGGTCTAACCATTGAATATAAAGAAAACAAAAAATACCTGATTCAGTGCGAATTGTTCATCATTCAACAGCAAACTAGTGCAAATCATTCATCATTCAACAACAAACTGAAAATAGAAGAGAGAGTTTATAAACTCCCATTCATAATTAACTTCTGAAGTTGTTAACAACAAGGAAAATAGTGCATTAGAAACAAAGGAGAATAGTGCATAAAAAACTAGTTATGTTCCCATCATAGATAACTTGTACCAAAGAGGGCTTTAACTTGCCAAAGAAAGGTGCTTACGGAAATTTATTTTACCACTGTTGTGTCGCTCAGAAGAACATTGTTAAAGATCAATGCTCCTACTCCCTCCACGCGCCAATAAAACTGGTTTGGTTGGTCAACGAGAAAAAAATGAGAGGAAATTCATAAACTTTGTTCATCATGAAACCCATGATTTTACAAACATGGTGCAAGAAAACAGTTTACTTTGTTAGAAAAGTGGTTTAACCAGTATGTCTTTGACGAATAAGAATATTTTTCGAGATGCTTATCTAGTGCATCTACATATGTCTCCCATCTTCTGTTCTTGGGGAGACAACCAACTCAACAGAAGCCCTCCTAGGGTGATAATAGAGTTCCGAGGCCAAACCTCAAAGAAAAGAAAGACCTCTTACTCTACAATCGTCAACAAAAAAATAATAAAAAAATAAAAAAAGAAAAAGAAAAAGGATAAAAAGAGATACAAAATAAAGTACTCTCATAAATAACTTTAATGGTTGTTTAAATAAGAAAATTAGTGAATTTAGAAACAATGTAAGTGCAAAAGGCTATAAATTTGTAGGCGTAATGTTTATATATAACAAAATTATGTTCTACATCAAAGATCAAGAAATACTCCGATTGGGAGTTTTTTTCTTACACACTTCCTATAAAAACTCCAAATAAGTATATTCAAAAATGATCATAGTGTTAAAAAAAATTGATATTCTCTCTCTCTCTCTCTCTCTCTCTCTCTCTCTCTCTCTCTCTCTCTCTCTCTCTCTCTCTCTCTCTCTCTCTCTCTCTCTCTCTCTCTCTCTCTCTCTCTCTCTCTCTCTCTCTCTCTCTCTCTCTCTCTCTCTCTCTCTCTCTCTGCCCCGTAAATTGGCTACCAAATTCAATCAAATCAAACGTAAAATGACCCTCTATATGCACTTAAATCATAATCGTTGAACGACATATAGGTCCAACCATTTAACAAAAAGAAAACAAAAAATACGAGTTTTAGTGCGAATTGTTCATCATTCAACAACAAACTAGTGCAAATCATTCATCATTCAACAACAAACTGAAAAGAGAAGAGATAGTTCATAAACTCGCATTCACAATTAACTTCTGAAGTTGTTAACAACAAGGAAAATAGTGCATTAGAAACAAAGGGCAATAGTGCATCAAAAACTAGTTATGTCCCATAGATAACTTGTACCGAAGAGGGCTTTAAACTTGCCAAAGAAAGATGCTGACGAAAATTCGTTTTACCACTGTTGTGTCGCTCAGAAGAACATTGTTAAAGATCAATGCAACTACTCCGTCCACCCGCCAATAAAACTGGTTTGGTTGGTCAACTAGGAAAAAATGAGAGGAAATTCATAAACTTTATTCATCATAAAACCCATGATTTTACAAACATGGTGCAAGAAAAATGTTTACATTGTTAGAAAACTGGTTTAACTAGTATGTCGCCGACGAATAAGAATATTGTTCGAGAGATGCTTCTCTAGTGCATCTACATATGTCTCCCTTTGTGAATAAAACCTCACAGTAGCCCTTCCCAAGGTTAAAATGGGTTCACACGGGCAAACCTTGAAGAAAAGAAAGACCGCTTACTCAACCACTGTAAAAAATAGAAAAAATATTAAATAACAAAATGAGAGAGACAGAGTGTTTATGACTTACGCTCATAATTAACTTTAACTATTATTAAAAATAAGAAAATTAGTGATTTTAGAAACAATGTAGCTGCAAAAGGCTACATATTTGTGGCCGTAAATGTTAATAAATAACAAAATCAATTCTACATTTAAAGATCACATAAATACTTATGTGGCAATTTGCTTACATGCTTCCTCTAAAAACATCCGAATAAGTATATTCAAACATGATCATAGAATTAAAAAAATGATATTCCTCGCTCTCAAAATGTATCAATCATAAGTAAAATAACCATCTACATGCATTTAAACTTTAACCCTTGAATGACATATAGGATTGAACATTTAGTAAATAGAAAACTAAAAATACCAAATTCAGATACCGAGGTCTTAAATTCTAGCACTACCAAAATTTGCTACATGATTATTTAAATAGTTTCAAAGAATAAAAAACAACAGATTTAAGGCAACATGCAGAACAAAACATCATAGATCCGTTTCTCCAAATCATATCTATCAGCACTTGAACAATCAATCTAAACAAAATTGGAAAAAAAAACTTTGGAAAGTATGGCAAACACCTCGGCGGCGGAGGTTCACGAGGAGGTCTTAGGCGGCAGAGATCTTCAGCCGATGATCGATAAGCCCACACAAACAATGGCATTGATGTCGGAATTCAGAAACGGCTGCGCACAGACATGTATATTTCTTTTGATCATTTTCTATCATGTATATAAAGTGACAGTGACCCAGTAACCTAGGAATCAAAAGGCTCACTTAAAGACAAGGCCCATTGGGCTTAGATTTATGTATCACTGTGTCTTAAAATGATTTATACAATTTGTATTATTTTCTTAATTTCTTTTTAATACTTTTATTTTTTATATATGAAATTGCACATACTGTAACATCTTAATTTAATGTGAAATAATGATTAAGTCGTAAAATGTGAAAGCAAGATTACGGAGCGAAAGGTGAAAATGTGTGGTGGCTAGAAAACATGAAATATGGATTTCTTTTAGTTTTCCTATTTCAAATTATTTATCGATTTACAGAGATTAAAAAAAAAAGTCATGTTAGATATTTTTTTTAGATATATAAATGTTGCACGTAGGGGTGTGAACGAGCCGATCTCGCCTATTTTGGCAGGCTCGAGCTCGAGCATAAGCTCATTTGGTTTTTTTTTAATTATTAAATTTTGTTATTAAAAAATATTTAGATTATTGTAAAATAAATTCAAAATAAACAATAAACTGTAATAATATATAATTTTTAATATTTATATGTTCTTTCCATATTATTTATATACTATTTTATATTATTATACATTATGTAAGTAAAAATAATAAATACAAAAATCATTGTGTAATAGGTTAATATGAATATGTTGACCGTTTAACAAAGGTAAACATGATAAAATGCTAAAAGAATTAATATTGTTGTGGTTGACAATAATATTACTGTCAACCACATTAATATTACTGTAACGACAATAATTTTATCGTCCACCACCAAAATATTATTGTGTTTACTGTAATATTACTATAGTATATAATAAATAAAATTACGTTAATCGGTCAATAAATCAAACAAAATAAAGAGGCGAAAAAAAATATTGATGTGGTTGACATTAATATTATTGTGTTTACAGTAATTTTATAGTCAACGACAATAGTAGTATTACGTTGGTGGTCAACAAATCAAACAAAATAAAAAAAACAAAAAAAATATTAATATTGGTGTGGTTGACAGTAATATTATTGTGTTTACAGTAATTGTACTGTCACAATCCGTGAAAGTACAATTACTGTCAATGACAGTACAATTACGGACAATGTTTAGCGGCGGGCATAAAAAAATGGACAAAATTTTGAGGGAAAAAAAAAAGGACAACGCCGGAGACCGGCGCTGACTGCCGATCAACTCCGGAAACCGACGGTGTAAACAACATAAGAAAAAAATTCAAAAAAGTCAACGAGCCGGAAAATGGCGGCGGAAAAAAAATGTCAACGCCGAAGACCGGCGGTGAGGAAAACAAAAGCCAAGATTTTTATGGTCAAAATTGATGAAATTGAAGTTAAATTGGGGTTAAAATTAGGAATTGAGTTTAAAGGGTTGGGGGTAATTTTGTCACATACATTATTTTATATCTCTCTTTTCACTCTCTCTTAGCCTCCATTTTCTCTCTCTCTTTACGAAGATCACCATCCTCCATAGATGCAGCCGCAATCGCCACCGCCGCTACAATATCGGAACCGTGCAAGAAATCTGGTTGTAGATCCCTTTCTACCTCCACCGCTTGTCTCTGATGCAAGATCTGTGATCTCGCTGCCGCCGTTACATTTCTCGATTCTCGATAATTTGGAGAGGGTATACGACTTCATCGACAGTAGCTCAATTATCTCCAGTGAGTTAGTTGCCGTTTTAATTACATTTTATTTTATTTTGTTCGTCTAAGGTTGGTGATTTTTATGCCGTATGTGTACATGATTGTAAATGGAGTTTTATTGTTGTTTCAGTATACTGATAGATTTTAGTGTGTAGTTTAATTATGGAGTTTTATTGTTGCTTTAGTACATTGATGAAGTTTTGTTATGTAATTGAATTAGTGAAGTTTATTGATGCTTTAGTATTTTTTCATGGATTTTTCTGTTTCATAGTTGATTAGCACGAGAGAGTATATTGATGTATTGTTATGCTCTATAGTCGATTTGCATAGTTATAATCGATTTTATTTAATTTTCATAGTCCGGTAAATTTGCTACCTTACTCATATCATAACTTTATGCTAATTTATTTTTCAGATGATGTGGCTACAACTGCAAAATCGAGGGGAGGACATTCGAACATTTCATAAAGAGAAGTTGGATTCGGGTCGGAAGCTTTTGCCATAGTTTATTCATTTTGTGATGGCTCAATTGATATTTTTTCTTAGTTGAAGGATTTCCGCCTGTGGATTGGGGGAAGATCGTGTTTTTGTAGATGTATTTGCTCAATTACATAGTAGTTTTCGTTGCAATTGGGGTGTTCTCTTTTCTAGTTGATTTCGATAAATTGTAGTTGTTTTCGACTTATTGTAATTGACTTCGACAAGTTATAGTTGATTTCGATATTTTGTAGTTGATTTCGACATTTTATATTAGATTTTGATTTTTTTATAGTTGATTCAGGAAAGAATGAAAAAAAAAATAGTTTTTAGTAATTTTGTAGTTCATTTCAATTTTTGGTAAACTTATTGAAAACCACAATTTTGAAGTTGTTTACGATAATTTTATAGTTGATTATGGAAAAATATGAAATAATAAAAATTAAATTATAGTTGCTTTAGGAAATATTATAGTTGATTTCGAAAATATAATAGTTGTTTTCGGAAATACTGTACTTGATTTCAGAATTTTTTTAGTTAATTCTGAAAAGGAAAAAAAAACTGATTTTTGATTTAAGTTTTATTTTTTTAAGTCAGTTTTAAATAAAGGGCTAAATACACTTTGCACCCCTGAAGTATAGCCTATGTAACACTTACCCCTTTAAAGTATCATTTGTGACACTTACTCCTCAACATCAAATATTTTATAGTTTAAAATTAAAACATAATAAACATAACAATCTAATAATTATTGGATCATAAAAATTGAAAAGCAACTAAAACTAAATTATTGGAAAAAAAAAAAAAGTAATATATATTGTATAATAATTAATGAAAATATATTTTAAGAAATTAATGAACTAAAATAAATATAAATACTTAAGATTACTATTATTTATGTATTGATTTCTTAAAACTTATCGATATGATTATATTCGATTAGTTGGTCCAATAGCAATTAGATGTTATTATTAATATGTATCCAACAGTACAACATAATATTTTTAAATGTTCAAATATTGCATTTTTCAACAGATATTTTTATTTGTATAATTTAATTATTCTTTTAGTTATTATTTTAAATAAAAAAAAGAAAATTTTTAAGGTATTAGGATTTAAAATACAAATTGAATTGAGTTTGAGGGGTAAGTATAACGAATGATACTTTAGGGGTAAGTGTTACAGATGATATACATTAGGGGTGTAAACTGTATTTCGCGCTTAAATAAATACACGAAAAAATTATTAAAAAAAAAGGAAAAAGAAAAAGACACTAAAATGGTGGGTAATGGGTAGTGAATAGAGGGAGGATAAATTTGAGAATAAAAGAAAGGATGAGTCTATCACTAATAAGTAAAAAGGCGTTGGACCCATCCTTATTAAAAATAAAAATAAAAACGATAGAGGTGTTTTTTTACTAATAGTCCCTAAAAAGTAATGCATAATTAATAAATATATTGGAAAACTAATAAGAAAGGTGCAATGCACATTCAACTAGTAAAAATAAAAAGATGTCTTAATCCCAGAAGCAAGAAAACACACTTCTTCACGGCATTTTGCTTCCAAAAAATACTAAATTTCAATAATTTGGTTGTTTGCCAATATTATTACTATTCTTTTTTTTACTCCATCCGTCCCATATTATATGTTATTTTGGGGTGTTTATGCGTGTATTAAAATATCAATAAATTTTACCAAATATAACATAGTAAATACTAAAATATACTTGTCATTAGTTATTTTTTAATGGGGTGCATAAGTCCCTAACCAATCATCTCTATTATTCTAGGTCTAGCGGGCTATATCTCTTTCGCCAATAACCTCATCCCTTTAATATTTATTATAAATAAACGAAAAATTCATGTATGTGACAAAATTAGCCCCAACCCTTTACACCCAATTCTTAATTGTAATCCCAATTTAATCAAATTTGAGCTGAAAAATCCAATTTTGACTTCTTTTTTTCAAAAACTTTTTTTTTCAAAAATTATTTTTTAACCGCCGGTTTCCGGCGTTGACCGGCGGTTAACGTCGGTCTCCGGTATTGACTTTTCGATTTTTTTTCCCCGCCGCTAAATGTTGATCGTAAGTGTGCTGTCATTAACGGTAATTATATTGTCACTGACAGTAAATTTTTTTTTTTTTTTTTCAAGAGAACGACACCCGATGAGGGTGGGGTTAGGCTTGACCCCCTACCTGTTTATAAAACAAAATTTAAGAAGTACATAATGAGTTTCGCTCAAATTGCTACTGCCCAACATATGGCTAATAATAGCAATTGACAAACAAAAGACAATAGGTAACTAACAAAACGTTAAGAAAACGGGCAAAACAGGTGGCCCAAATAATAAAAAGGACGGGGTGGGAATGATCATAGAAGGTCGGGGAAGACCAAGGTAGACCGTTCGCCTCACCACAACAGCCGAGGCCACTTACACTTTCGCCAAAAATGGGCGAAACAGGTATAACGGCTGCGAAATGTGTGGCACCATTCGGCAAACAGTCTAGTCTTGATAGACCCAAACAATCCATAATCACCCCAACCCTTCCTAACATGTAAAGTTCACGAAAATTCCTAAATTGCCAATAATATAAAAACGTGGAATGCATGGCACCTATGTGCAAGACTGTCGTCGAAAGGATGGATATCCAAGCTGGTCCATCCGAATCATCTGCTGAATAGGTCGGGGAAGTTCCGCTGTTGTGAAGGTACGAGCCAACTCGGTCTGACACCCCAAGTTAGCTAATGCATCAGCTACTTTATTGCCCTCCCGGTAGATATGTGTAATCCTGTACTCCAAAGTAGAAAGAGAGTTCCGGATCGCCGTGAGAGAACTCTGAAGACTCCAATGACCTTGGTCCGTGTGCGAAAGAAGTCGAACAACGACTTCTGCGTCAAGCTCGATCCAAACTCTAGTGAATTGCCTCTGAATAACAAATCGCAGCCCCGAGGCAAGGGCAGCAAGCTCGGCCGCAATACTGCTCGGGGCAGAGATCCTCTCGTGAAATGCAACTATGGCCTCAGCGTCCGAACCTCTGATAATCCCGCCAATAGCTGCAATCTGGGTGGATGCTCTACGTGCTCCGTCTGTGTTTAGCTTCACCCAACCCGGATCCGGTGGAAGCCAAACAACTCGATGAGGTGTGAGAGTTGGTGTTCTGACTCGGTAATATAGGCCAAGAGACTCAGCCACGTGGGGAATGCCAGTCCAGCTGTCCGCCGAAAGTAAGTTGGTTTGGTGAAGAATCCTGATGTGCTGGATGACCCTGTAAATGATGGAAGAAGCGCGAACCGTGATATCCTTGTGCTTGCTGTCATTTCTTGCAATCCATAAGTACCACAAGATCAAGCAAGGCACAATGGTCGTGATGTGTGTGTGGTGTGTGAGTGTGTGCGAAGTGAAGTGCTGCCAATAAAGTAAAATCTGGGGTATGTGCGTAGTGTGTGCAGGTGTATAGCCAAAAAGATAGAAAAAATGATGCCATACCCTCTTAGCCGTCGGGCTCTCCACGAAGATATGATCAATCGACTCAACAGAAGGAGACTCGACAGACTGAGATACAAGACTCGACACAGGAATAGATGGATCTGGACAACAATAGCACCTCGAGGCAAGAGAGGTGCCTCGAGACTGAAGTTTG
Organism: Erythranthe guttata; assembly: GCF_056151865.1. Lineage (NCBI taxonomy): Eukaryota > Viridiplantae > Streptophyta > Magnoliopsida > Lamiales > Phrymaceae > Erythranthe > Erythranthe guttata. The sequence continues at coordinate 8,452,686 of NC_142538.1, forward strand.
GTATCCACTGGAAGACGCTGAAGAAGGAGACGCCAAAGAAAGATAGAAATTGTAGGAGTAAGACAAGATCCCCAAAATATACGAAGAAGAGGGGTAGGGGTATGCTGCTGTCGTATCAAGGCCCAAGCCGAGGTCAAGGAAAACTTGCCATCCGAAGAAGCTCTCCAAATGGGCAAATCACCCGAAGCACCAGAGATTGGGACCGAGCAAATCCTATCGATCCACTCAAAAGGAATATCCTCAGCTAGCTTGTTTCGATCCCACTGACCGTTAACCAAATAATACTCCACACGAACTGACGTTAGCCGACCACCATCAATAATGCCCGAAAGGGGACCATCGCCAAACCAGTGGTCGTGCCAGAAATAAACATGACCTGGACCAATCCGCCAAAATATTTGAGCTTGAACACGCTCTCGGACACGGCACATGCGCTTCCACACCGTGCTATAGAGTGAAGACACAACGGATGAACCTGGGAACCGATTCCGACAATACTTGTTTCGGAGAAAACGGGCCCAAAGAGAATCCTGAGCACGGAATCGGAACCAGAGCTTGTAAGTGAAGGCGTCAATCACATCCGTCAAACGCCTCAACCCCAAGCCACCCTCACCAACTGGCCGACAAATCGTCTCCCAAGCAACCCAATGAGGCCGGCGCTGATTACCACAAGATCCCCAGAGAAATCGGGCCATGCACTGCTCAATCTGCTGAATAATGTACTGCGAAGGTTGAATAACCTGAACAAGATGCAAAGCCATAGTCGAAAGCGTACTCCGGATCAAGGCAAGACGGCCCCCGAAAGCCAAAGCGGTCCGAGCCCATCCCGAAATCCTGGCTTGCATGCGATCAAGCAAAGTGTGAAACAAACTGCCCCGGTCCCTCCCTTTGTATAGTGGTGCTCCAAGATAAATGATAAATTAGCATAATTATACTATCACTGACAGTACATTAACGTAATTGTACTGTCGTTGACAATACATTTATGTAATTGTACTGCCGTTAACAGTACAATTAGAGTCAATGACAATATTATTATTATTTTTTTTGTTATTTTTTTTTTAATTTTGTTTGATTTGTTGACAAGTCAAAGTAATTATATTACTGTCGTTGACAGTAAAATAACTGTAAACACAATAATATTACTTTCAACCACATCAATATTATTATTTTTTTGGGTTTTTTTGTTTTGTTTGAGTTATTCATGGAGTAACATAATAATATTACTGTATATTATTCTAATATTACTGTAAACACAATAATATTACTGTCACTCACAGTAATATTAATAATTTTGGCTTTTTATTATGTTTACCTTTGTTGAACGGTCAACATATTAGTATTACTCTATTACACAATAATAATGAGTTTTGTTGTGTTAATATTACTGTGCTAGAGATTATTATAGCAATATTACTGTGTTAAACTGTAGAATAGTTAATTTTACTATGTTTAACAGTAATATAGTTAATATTACTCTCAATCACATCAATATTGTTGTTTAAACAAAGGCAAAAAGATGTTAAAGAAAAAAAACCAAAAAGTCAACGCCGAAAATCGGTGGCAGAAAAACCATGAAGGAAAAAAAAAAAATCAACGCCGGAGACCGGCGGTGATGGACGAAATTGTTCATAAATTAAAAATGTGTTTCGGGTCAAAATTGAATAATTTGTGAAACTTGGGGTCAAATTGAGGTTATATTAAATTAAATGGTAAAATTGAAGCATATTAAAATATGAAGGGCTATTTTAGTCTTTTACAAACCTCTGGACCATGTTTGAATTTTTTTGTAAAAGAGTTTATTGTCTGGACCTCTTTATGAATAAGTACCCATTGATTATTTGTAAAGTGCCCCTTTTAATTAACTAATTAAGAGTGATAAGGAGAAAATTTGAAAAAAATACAATTAAGTTTTATTGAAACTCTAAAATGACAAATAATTTGGGACAAAAAAAACCCCAAAAAGACATAATAAAGGACAGAGGGAACACCGTAAGATAAGTTGACAATATTTTATTTAATAAATTAAAAAATAGTTTTTTGTAATTAAAATTTTGAAATACTAAATTTTGGGGTGCAAATCAGACGGAATGGATCGGAAATGACTTTTTCGGAAAATTTAAAAAAAAATCGGAAGTAAAAAGTGGGTTCCAATTTCTGTTTCAAAAAAATCGGAATGCCAAAATTCATTCCGATTTCCGAATGCCTCGGAACCAGAGGAATTTCGGAAATTTCAGAAATTACATTAGTTAATAATCTTTTATTCCAAATTCGGATATAATGAAAATTTTCAAAATAGTTTTCTTTCATTTTAAAAAAACAATTGCATGAAAATGCAAGAATATCCAAACGAAAATTCGACAAAACGCAATAAATAAAAACACATGTCGGAAGAACTAATTGAAACATAGATCTTCTTACAAGGAAATCATGCAAACATAAAGTTTATGATATCAATTAATAGTTTCTAAGGTCTTAATTGACTTGAGCCTTCGATATTTATATTTTTCATATTCAATATAACATAAGTTACATTATCGAATTACAAAATATATCATAAAATTATATTATATATTTTGAAAAATCATAGAAATATTCGGAACTAAAATCGGATCGAAAATCGGAATTTTCAGTAATTTTATATATCATTTCGATTCCGTTCTAAATAAATTCGGAAGAATCGGAAATCGGAACTTCATAAATCGCAATGAAAAATAGGGTTCTTAATTCAGATATTTTTGGATCGGAATTGACGGAATTCGGAAATTCCATTCTGATTTCCACCCCTAGGCATATTTTACTTGAATTGCAACATGCACACTGTATTCTTTAGTAAAAGGCAAAAGAATAGTTCGCTATGTGATCACTGTGTAGCTGCGAGGATCAGAACATGTTACTGCACTTGTATTTATCTCTCTGGCTATAAACAATTATATGGTTATTTTCCTATAGAAGCATAGGCACTTAAATACTCTCTGTCAGTTCAAATGTTGGGGGTTGGATGAATTTTCAAATCAACTTCGTTTCTTTATATATCCCCAATTTGGTAGCATACGACAAGTTTTTTTTATCTTAACAATTTTGGTTGTGGGTTAAAACTAATAGGCAATATATTCATGTTGGCGGGACTAGAAAAACGATAAGAATTTGTAAGTAGATAAAGCATTCATGGATCAAAATGGCTCAGGACTAGTATACAAAAAATTTCATAGGTATTGCGATTAATTTGTGCAGGAATACATTTTGTATCCGACAAAGTATCTTCCGTGTGTACAAAATATGTAAAGAATCTAGCTAACAAAAATTATATTCTCTAAGACCTAGTATATATAATATGTTCTGCTCAATCGAGTACATATATCATGCTCTGCTCAAGTGAGAGGTGAGATCAATGAATGACTCTTCACTGCAAGGAATAGTGAGGCCGCCCATTGGATGATGAAATCCAAATTCTTGTTCAGCTTGGCATAGCAATTCTTGAAACAGAGGATGGTTTAAATATGATAATGGAATAACAAAGCGCTTGTTATTGTTTTCCCCAACATAAATAGCCAAATGACCCTTTGGAGCTTCAGTTGATCTTTTTTCCGCTGATAAAGACCGCCTAAGCATTTTGTGAATGGCCATTGAATTTTTGTTAAAGTAAATATTTGTGAAGTTGAAGATGGAAATGAATCAAGGAATATATGAGAGTTTTTTGAAGCAAGTAAAATATGAGAAGTAGTTGAGTTGTGAGTTTTAAAGGTGGGTTGTGACTTGTGAGCATATATATATAGAGATGAAGTTGTAAATGGTATATCCAAATTAGCTGGATTGAGTGGTGATGAAAAGGCCAAAGGATATGTGGTGGCCGGAGAAGTTAGAGAAACAAAAGCACATGAACAATCACATGGTTTTGTCCTTTAATTTGTTTGATTGAAAATTTAATGTCCTACAAACTATGGCAACAACCAACATGGCCCCTAATGATGACCTTACAACATATCATCACAATTTTTCTCAAAAATCATACGAAGATTTATAGACAAAACCACATTATTATTCATGTGCTTTTGTTTCTTCAACTTTGCCAAAAACCAAATAGACTTTGGCCTCTTTGTAACATTTCAATCCAGCTCTATTCGCAAGGATACATACGGAATTTATAACAAGTGTACTTCATCTATCTATATATATATATATATATATATATATATATATATATATATATATATATATATATATATATATATATATATATATATATATATATATATATATATATATATATATATATGCAAAGGTACATTTATAAAATCACAACCACCTTTCTAAACACAACTTCTCATAATTCACTTACTTCACAAAAACGATCATACATTCCTCACTAGGAATTAGTAAACAAATAAAAAAAAAAAACTGATGGCTATATTCACAAAATTCTTAGACGGTCTTTATCAACTGAAAAAAGGTCAACCGAAGTTCCAAAGGGTCATTTAGCTGTTTATGTTGGGGAAAACGAAAAGAAGCGCTTTGTTATTTCATTATCATATTTGAACAATCCTACATTTCAAGAATTGCTATGCCAAGCTGAACAAGAATTCGGATTTCATCATCCAATGGGGGGAATCACTATTCCTTGCGGTGAGAATTTATTCATTGAACTCAACTCTCACTTGAGTAGAACATAATATATATATATATATATATATATATATATATATATATATATATATATATATATATATATATATATATATATATATATATATATATATATATATATATATATATATATATATATATATATATATATATACTATGTGTTGGAGCAATACAAATTTTCTTAGCTAGTTCCTGGACATAATACCTTGTTCTATTTTTTCGTCTTTTTATTTTCAAAGACACAGAAGATAATACATACTTTGTCTCAAGAATTTACCTTGAAAAGATTTTTTTATAAGTCATTATATACTTACAAGTTCATTGTATGTTCTCCCTCTTTAATTTTACACAATATCTGCAAGTGCTAAATGCTTGTGTGATTAAAGGAACAAAACAATCAACAAAGAGTGAATAAAGGAACAAAACTAGGATACAATTATGCCACGTCCATAACATAAAATCTACATAAGGAGTTACATAAAGAGAAGAAATGTGAATAAGAAAAATACTTTTATGCTCAAAATACCTAGTGGTCGAGCCCGCGTCATAATTTGTGTTAGCAGAAGCCTTTGTTCGCGCCGCTCTTGCCTAATTCTATAGCTCAAAGTGCTACTATAATAAACAGTGATATATTTTTTTCGTTAAATTGAGTAATTAGGTGTACAATATTCAGTTTGTACGATTTACAATTTGTATGCTTTAAGATTGTTTATTTTATTTTAGGGGCTCTCTGAGAAAACCCCCTCATTACTTCTTTTAATGGAGAGAGGTCCAAAATATTTCTCTCCATTTGAGAAAAGCCCAGACTCATTTTGAGCCGTTATATTTTCCAACTTTGTCTCTGCCCGCCACATAATCGCTGGGTCACGCGCTCAGCAATTTTTTTCTTCCGTTTTTTTTTTTTTTTTTTCTGTATCAGTTTTCTTAATCGACTATGAAGTGTAGTCGATTAGCCATAATCGACTATGCTTCGTAGTCGGTTAAGGAAATTCTTTAATTTTTTTTTTATTTTTTTTTCTATATCAGTATATTAATTGAATATGATGAAGCATATTTGATTAAGAGTTTGCTACTAAAAATAACAAATCAAAACTGCAAAAAAAAAATGCAAAATCAACTATATTTTACAAAAACAAAAAACAAAAAACATAAGAACATTATAATTGATTTATTAAAATTGGAATCAATAAACAAAAAATTCAAAAAAATAAAAAATAAAAAATTGAAGTCGATCAACCTTAATCTACTACCAGAGCATAGTCGATTAAGAATCTGCTAATAAAAATAACAAATCACAACTGCAGAAAAATGCAAAATAAACTACAATTTACAAAAACAAAAAAAATACCAACATTATAATTGATTTATACAATTGGAATCAATAAAAAAGAAAAGAAACTGGAGTTGATCAAACCTTAATCGACTACTAGAGCATAGTCGATTATTGAACATGTACATAGTCGATTAAGATTCCAGCCTGCGCGAATTTCTCTATATGCGCCGTTATCCGCTCAATCCAACAAAAAACCCTAAATCTGCCTCCCCATCGTCACCACACGGCCGCCACACCACACTATTCATGCTCTTGTAGAAAATCCTCAAATAGTGTTTGGGAAACGTGATTTCTTCGACAGATAAAATTAAAATAAAACAAACAGTAATTAATTACTCCATCAATTTCTACTCACAAAAATTTATGTTGCAGAGTATTCAAAATCAATTTTTAATGGAGATGATGAATTTAAAATAAAAACAAATCAATCGGTTTAAGAAAACAAACTGCATCGCCAACACCTTGTTTGACGGGGTCTTCATATCGTCGAGCCGAAACCTCGTCGTCGCAAGCGTTCGCTGCCAGAGCTCCACCCCCAATATGTCCAATTATGATGGTTGCAACAGTTCTTCACCCAATATGTCGGCCAATGTTCGTCGGAGCAGTATTTAACGGCGTCGGCCAAATTCTGATCGAGAAGATCAGAAGCAGGTCGAGAAGAAAAAAAAAAAGAGAAAGAATAAAGAACGAGAGAAGAGAGCAGAAAGAAGGGAGAGAAGAGAAGAGAGAAAAGGAAAAGAAAAAACAACGGCGGAGTGATATGTCAAAATTTAGAGTTAAGAGTAAGAATATAATTGGAAGATTACCTTTATTAATTATCCAAACTAACAACAAAAGGGGGGATAATTACACTTTTCGTCCCTATACTTTAGCACTTATTCGTTTTTCGTCCTTAAAAAGTTGGAGTGACATTATTCATCCCTAAACATGCCATTTTTCTGCTATTTTTGTCCCTCCGTCAATTTGGCTGGTTAATTTGGACGGAAAACAACATGTGCTTCGCACATGATACGTAAGAGTCAACCCCTCTCTTCAATTTCAGATTGCATCTTCTTTAGAACATAAACCTTCTTTTCCAAATGGCTAATTTCTTCAATATCACACCTCTTTGGACTCGTAAATAGCCTCAATAATCCCCAAAAGACAATTTTTTCCATCATACAAAAATCTAATGCAATGCAATTTATATTTTGAATGATGTTTTTCTTCGAAGAGAAGATGTTAATTAATATATTTGAATTTTTTGAATGAAATTTATAATATGTTAAGCTACTCAACAAGAATTCTTTGTTTTGTTACATATTGAGGATTTGCACGATTTGCAATTTTGTAAACTTTAATTTAGATTGCCTAACCTTATTAGTCATTATCTCCATATTGGACGAAAACACAATTGACGTTAACTACTCATTTAAACAAAAGAAATTGTCATCGCCGGTGTAGGGAATATTAATCCTATATTATTTAAACTTGTTTTTGATTGATGCAATCTTCAATCGTGTCTAATAATATTGAATAGAAAAAAAATATTAGATGTAGTTGCATGTCTTCTATATTCATTAATTCTAAAGTGTGTATATGCACACAAATTGCAAAAGGTTATTTCACTGTAAGTTTTGAGTTCAAATATGGAAATTTCATGCAAAGTCAAAATAAATATTATTCATACAACAATTGTATCGTTCACATTCAATTCTGCGAATTTCCTCTTAATTAGGTGGGAATGGGTCTCTTGCATGGTGGTAGCTCGTTTGCAAAGTTGAAATGGAATGTGCATGGTGGCTCGTTCCGTAGCAAAGTTTAAAGATGAGTCTTGTTTGGTGCCAATGCATGGGTAATTTGAGTTAATATGAGTTGGTTTCACGAAGCATATCAACAGCAGCATACATGTGAGTGGCCACATGGATTAATCGTCCATGTCAGCAGCATATATTAAGATTTTTAGGTTCACGTCAGACCTCCATCCAAAGTAACAGCAAGAATTAACGGCAGGACGGAAACTGCTAAAAAATGGCATGTAGAGGGACGAATAATGTCACTCCAACTTGTTTAGGGACGAAAAACGAATAAGTGGTAAAGTATAAGGACGGAAAATGTAATTATCCCACAAAAGGGTATGCTGCTTGATTTCATTTATTTTTAATAAAACTAGCATATTTCAATTAAGATTGACAAAAAAAAGAGAAAAAAAAAAAAAAAAAAAAAGTGAAATTAGACTAGAATTGTTTGGGAAATTTCTTACAAGAAAATTAACCCTTAAAAAAAGAGCGTATGATGCTTGAATTGCAGGGAACACACGGTATTCATTAGTAAAAGGCGAAAAAATAGTTAGCTATGTGCTCAGTACACAGCTGTGTAAATTAGAACAAGTTACTGCCATTGTATTTATCTCCCTGTTTTATAAACAATTATTTGGTTATTTTCCTATGTGGGATTCTTTGTCTAGGCCAAAATACAAAGTCTTCTGCCAATTCAAACTTGGGGGTTGCATGAAATTTCCAATGAGTTGCCTTCTATAACAAAATCTTTCGAAGGTATTACAATTAGTTTGTTCGGGAATACAATTTGTATCCGACAAAGTATCGTATGTGTGTACAAATAGGAAAAAATTCTAGCTAACAAAAATTATACTCGAATATCAAGCTCTGCTTAAATGAGAGGTCAAATCAATGAATAACTCTTCACTGCAAGGAATAGTAAGGCCACCCATTGGATGATGGAATCCGAATTCTTGTTCCGCTTGGCATAGCAATTCTTGAAACGAAGGATGGTTCAAATACGACAATGGAATTACAAATCGCTTCTTTTCACTTTCTCCGACGTACACAGCTAAATGCCCCTTTGGAACTTCAGTAGATCTTTTTTCGTTGGATAGAGATCGTTTCAGTATTTGGCGGATGGCCATTTTTGTGTGAAGTGAATCTTGCTTAGATGGAAGTTTAGAACTGTTTGAGAAGTATTTGAAATAAGCAAGAGCTGAGAAAGGAGGAGTTGTTGTTGATGGTTGTAATCAAGGAAATATGGTGTTTCTATATATACTTTAGAAATCGAAATAAATGGTGCTTTATGAAACTCGAGAAACCTACACATATGATGTCACATGCGTTTGTCTTTCAAAACAAATCATAATAAATTCAAGCCAAGATGAATTTGTGTGATCGAATATGCTGTATCCCACCAACTATAGCAACATTGGCCCTTAAACCACTCTATAATTAGTTTTCTCTTCTATCTAATGTGACCCCACAAAATTATAATAGCTGAATGATTGCCACTCATATATATGTATGTATGATCTTCCATTTGCTAGTATAGTTGGCAATGCTAAGTTATGTTTTGTAATTTAACTTATGCCACATTCAATTCGGTGGGCCGTATGACATTTTCTTGCTCAAATTTTGTGAAGAATTTTGAGACAAAAGCATGCGATTTTGTTTGTCATAAACCATTTGGCCACTTCATAACCACTCTATCCAGCTATAGTTAAAAAGTTCACTAAACTCACAACCAACATTTGTTGAGGATTATGGCATTGAAAAGTTCATCTATATATATGTTTACACGATACATTTCTCAACTCACAACCAACCTTCAAAACTTGATTTGCAAGATTTTCATCTGTTTCACTAAACATATATTTCTTTATTTTCATCTTCGGCCTCAACAAGATTTTTACTTGTAACAAAAATCGATGGCTATTCAAAAAATTCTTAGACGGTCTTTATCGGCTGAAAAGAGATCAACTGACGTTCCAAAGGGGCATTTGGCTGTTATGTCGGGGAGAGTGAAAAGAAGCGATTTGTAATTCCATTATCGTATTTGAATAATCCTTTGTTTCAAGAATTGCTATGCCAAACTGAAGAAGAATTCGGATTTCATCATCCGATGGGCGGCCTCACTATTCCTTGCAGTGAGGAGTTATTCATTGATCTCACCTTTCACTTGAGCAAAACACAATAAATTGAATAGGTTCTAGAGCAATAGAATTTTTGTTAGCTAGTCTCTTTACAGGTTTTTCCATTTGTACACACACAAGATACTTTGTCGGATACAAAAAGTATTCCCGGACAAATTAATGGCAATTACAAGTTTTATCATAATCCCTTTTTTTGCATTTTTTTCAAAAGTTTTATCTCTAACTTTTTGTTTGATGTTGGTCACACACAATAAAGCATGTTCAAAACGTAGATCATTATGTACTTGTCAGAATATAAATAAGGCAACTCGATCATTGGAATTTCATGAACCCCCAACAAATGAATCGGCTGAAGAGTTTGTAACCAGTGTGGATGCTTATATTTTGGTCCGGGCAAAGAATCCCAAATAATAATTTATAGCCAGAGATATAAATACAAGAGCATTGAGCACATTGCAAACTATTCTTTTGGTTTTTTTTTTTTTTTTTTTTTTTTTTGCAAACATGGTGGCTCGTTGCAATTCAAGCAGCATACGCCTCATTTTGGAGGGTTAATCTTGTTCAATGTTTACTAATTTTAATTTGGTCACTGATAAGTTACAACATTCAAAAATATGTTTTGAAAAAGTGCCTATAATCAAATTTAATTATTATGTTTCTAACGTCTGAAAAAACATATATGGGACTTGGTTAAACTTGAGAAATTATATGGAAATTTCAATTTGTGGTATATTTGACAAGATAAAATAGCGCAAGTAAGGTATGTTAAACAAAGAACAAAAGATTGATTTGAACTGTTGAGCTCATATATATAGAATTAGTATTTCCAAATCAAATCACACAATACTTTGGCATCTTAAAATGGTTCAAAGATTTTGCTATATATCTACTCTAATTTTGTGCTTCTATACATCTTTTTTTTTTTTTTCCATTCGTCTAGAAAAGAACTAACAAGAACTAATTTTACAAAATTGTGGTCCTCCTAAACATGTATGTATATCATGTTCTGCTCAAACGAGAGGTTAAATCAATAAATAGATCTTCACTGCAAGGAATAGTGATTCCACCCATCGGATGATGGAATCCAAATTCTTCTTCGGCTTTAGATAGCAAATCTTGAAACAAAGGATTGTTCAAATATGATAATGGAATAACAAATCGCTTCTTTTGACTCTCCCCAACATAAACAGTTAAATGCCCTTTTGGAACTTCAGCTGTTCTTCTTTCGTTGGATAACGATCGTCTCAAAATTTGGCGGATTGCCATCTTCTTGTGATGTGAATCTTGCTTTAATTTGTTCAAGTAAAAACGAAGAGGTATTTGAAATAAGTGAAAGCTGAGTATTTTCAGGAGTTGGTTGTTGTATGTTTGTAGTCAAGAATGTGGTGTATATATAGGTTGTTTTCTTGAGATACTACCTAAGTGTGGTCAACATAATTGTGGTTACTCTATGAAACTCGAAAGAACATACGCATATGAAATCACATGGATTTGTCTGAAAACATGATAATAAATTCAAGCCAACATGAATTTCTGTGATCGAAAATTTAGTGTCCTACCAACTATGGCAACATGGCCCACACATTTCATTATCTCTTCTTATTAACTTAAATCCCGAATTATGCTTACTGTGTGTAACTTAGGTTTTGGTATATATCCAATTATACATATACATGTGATCTTCGGCCATTTGCTAGCGTAGTGGGCTGTTGGGTGCTAAATACCTAACACGCAATTGCACGTATCGCAAACAAGTAGTAAAAGTGGACTCGTGAGAGTCGGATGTCGATCCCACAGGGAATACTCAAATTATCTAATCCTAAGTACCAAATTCTAACAATTATGATTTTTATCCAGCCTACGCAAAGTTGTCAAATTTAATCAACTAAATAATTAAACTAATTATGAAAGCAATTAAACACGAGAAAATATCAATAAAAACGGACCTAGGATTTTATCTTCCCCCTATGCAAGAATTGCTCACCCAAAACCCCTCAATTATGAAATATATGATTCATGATTATTAACCCAAGACACTAATTTACTCATAACCCGCTGTCGCGTGTATTATGAGTCTATTATTCATAAACGATTCACTATATGTCTATGCAAATCAATTAAAAATAAAGCATTAACTAACAAGTCTCGTAAATGGCTACCTAAGGTGATATCTGTATGTCTACGACACCACATGCAATTGACACACTCATCCGGTGAAAACTACTCGAAGGCTCTTCTACCTACCGTCTAATTATCAAAATAGCTCTGTCGAGTCAATGCCAATAATCACAGATAAAGCACATAAATTGATCAGGTTCATGCACTAACAATCATAACAAGTAGAAGAAATAATCATAAAATCATAATTGCATAATCTCAAGAAAACGGGATCACCATCCCCACATAGGGTTCCAATAAAATCCTAGATTAAAAGCTTAGCTACTCGTAATTCTTATGATAAACAAAATAGAATAAATGAAATAAATAAGAAAAACTATGCTTGAGTCTTCGTTGATCTTCGTTCTCCGCGTTTTTTGGTGTAAAATTTCGTGCTTATGGTGTAGAGACATGTTGCTTTTATAGGCTTTTCTTGATAAGGAAGTAGTAGAAACCTAATAGGAATCAATTTCCGCCACTTTCCCCCATCAGGACTTGTTCTTCGATTTTCGCCATGTTGGAGTCCGAATTTTGGAATATTGTGTAAATAAGAATTGTAGCCCTTGAAATTAGCTTTCCAATGCCGCCAAAATCACCTAATTCGGAGTTTGTATGAGAGAGATATGCTCGAAATCGTGGACAGTGTCAAAGCTGTGGCGAGATTCCTTCTTCCAATTTGATTTGTTTCCTTATTTGCAACTTTTTCCTTTCTTTTTGATCTTTTTTCCTTCATGGACACCTAATTCTCGTTTTTCACCTATAAAACACAAAATCAATCAATTAAAGCACAAATATAATTAAATCTAAACAAAAGATCCACGTAAAGTAAACGTATTGAGTGTAAAATCTACACTCAACATGGGCCTCTATTTTTATTTTGTATTCACAACAAATTCAATAAGAGAAGGCTGCGGCCCCGCACATCTCATCGTATATCTCGATATTTCGTAATAAATACTAACAATTAGGAAATGTTATCCTAGATGTTATCCTAAAATTCTTAGACGGTCTTTATCGGCTGAAAAAAGATCAACCGAAGTTCCAAAGGGGCATTTGGTTGTTTACGTCGGAGAAAGTGAAAAGAAGCGATTTGTAATTCCATTATCGTATTTGAACCATCCTTCATTTCAAGAATTACTATTTCAAGCTGAAGAAGAATTCGGATTCTGTCATCCAATGGGCGGCCTTACTATTCCTTGTAGTGAGGAGTCATTCATTGGTCTCACCTCCCACTTGAGAAGAGCATAATGTATATATTAAGTCTTAGAGAAATATAATTTTTGTTAGCTAGTCTCTTTACATATTTTTCATATTTGTAAATTGTAACACACAAGTACTTTGTCGGATACAAAACGTATTCCCGAACAAATTAATGGTAATTACAAGTTCTTATCATAAGCTCTTTCTTGCACTATTTTTTTCTCAAAAAAGTTATCTCTAACTTTTTGTTTGACTAGAAAAATTAAGTAGAAATATTTAGGGTAAATAGCATCTGCGGTTAACAGTTTTGGCAGATAACCCACTCTCGTGTGCTTGTAATATCATCTCATAACCCCCTTGTGGTTGATTGGTTGTATTTGTTAGTTTTTCCGTCAAACTTAACAGCACGATCAAACTTCAAGGAGTCATCTGCATAAATTAAAGGGAAAATGTAAGCACAAGGGGGTCTCTGCAAAAAGTAGTATTTGACATTTGACACGTGCAGTTAATTTTGATGAAAAAACTAACGGGTGCTATTCCCATCAATAAACCACAAGGGGTTATGTGTTGATATTACGAGCACAACAAGGGGAGTAATCTGCAAAAACTTGTAATCACCGGGGGTTAAGTGCGATTTATTCAAATATTTAAAAGAGGAAATGTGCAAAATTATTTCTGAAAAGACAAAATATCGGAGATGGGGGAAACTGATTCAGTTTGTTTTAAGAGACCAGGTTTTCAATGAGCTGATTCAAAGGAAGAAGGCAAGGGCATTTTTGACATTCCTACACATCTACCATATATTGTGTGTGTTTGTATGGAAATTAAAAGCCTCTCTCTCTCTTTTTTTTTTTTTTGAGTAAAAATTAAAAGCCTCTCTATCCACTGACTCATACGCAGCTTTTTTAGCTTGAGGAACCACAAAGAGGAAGCATCATATACGAAGCAAGTTAACATATATTTGAGTTCCACCCTCCGGAATTTGTTGCAAAAGAGATCGTTGGAATAAAGTTTCCTCCATAATTAAAACGGTATATAGGCACTTAACCCATCTGTGGTTACAAGCTTTTGCAGATGACCCCCTTGTGCTCGAAATATGAGCACATAACCCTCTTGTAGTTTATGGAGTTGGCTTCCGTTAGTTTTTCCGTCAAACGTAACCGCGTGTTTCAAACTTTAAGGGGGTCATCAGCAAAAATGAAAGAAAATGAAAGCACAAGGGTATCATCGGTGGAATAAATATATTGATGTTTGACACATGCAGTTAAGTTTGACGGAAAAACTAACAAAAACTAGGGGTGTAAATGAGTCGAGCCGGCTCGCGAGCTTCCGGAGCTTGCTCGAAAAAAGCTCGTACTTGAGCTCGAAAAATCGAGCTCGAGCTCGAGCTAACGAGCCCAAGCTTTTCGACGAACCGGGCTCGAGCTTCATTTTAGTTGTTCGACAGCTTGCAAGCCGGCTCGCGAGCTTTACCTTTTTTTATATTCTTTAATAATATATAATAATGGATATTATTAATAATAAATAAAAAAGAATTATATTATTTTTCTAATTGAATGAAAATTTGGTTGTGCCGAGCTCGAGCTCGGGCTCATTTGGCATACGAGCTCGAGCTCCTTAGAAACACAACGAGCTCGAGCTCGAGCTGAAAATTAAAGGCTCGTTGAGTTCAAGCTCGAGCTCGAGCCTTGTATAGTTCTAGCGAGCTCGAGCTCGAGCTCGCGAAATAAGGCGAGCTTGGCTCGAGCTCAGCTCGTTTACACCCCTAACGGAAGCTACCCCATCAACCACAATGGGATTTTGTGCTGATATACAAGCACAAGGGGATTATCTGTAAAAGTTTGTAACCACGGAGTTAAGTGCTATTTACCGTAATTAAAATTGACTATGTTTGTGATATTGATAAATAGTTTGATTTCTTTCAGTCCATTGCAGCAGTAAATGCTCAAGCTTTAGAGACTTGGGAATTTACACGATGACAAGTGGTCGTATGACGATTCCACACAGACAAGATATACACGCTCCAGGTTACGAAAATCCGCTCATTTGTGGAACTTTAATTAGACTACCACAAATAATATTGATGGTTTCAAGAGATCTGGGGTATAGATTTCGATGCTACAAAGTTACGTTCCTCTTTAGCCAAGGCTATCTTAGAAATGTAAAAGTTCTTGAGATGACGGAGATTATTCACCGTGACGCTTCGTAAACCCTAGCATAATTCGAGAAACATACTTTCTACCAAAGGACAAGTAGAGATTATCTTCTGAAAAGTGTCGTCCTCAGTATGTACTTGTACGAGATGAAGTTTCTTCGGATGCTTACACAGTACTCTCCTTTCAATAGCCTTTTGCTCCAACACAATTTTTTTCACATGCAAAGGTTGGAGTGATTCGGTTTCAAATACTACAACGGGGAGATGAATAAATCCCGAACTTTGTTCCGAATGATTATAAAGACAAAGCTTCTTCATAACCATAATCGGGAGTATTCGAATCCATTTCTCAAGAAGCGAAACTGCTTCGTGATCCGAAATGCAAAGATGAAATTCGTCTACGTACATCCTTTGATCACAATATATCTGTAAAGTGTTGTCGACGGCGGATAGAAATTCTTGTTTGTTACCTTTGTAGCTTGTGTCAGAAAAATCATGATGAGGGCGAGTACAACAATTGCAACGCCATGACTTTCACAAGACAAATGTTTGGGCAGCCTCGTCTTGGGAGAGGAAATACAGTATTTGTTGTGAGATGCCTTTTTTGGCAACTCGGGATATCCTATCCATGGAGTTCGACGGACTAAATTTTTAGTTAGGGGCTAGGTAATATGATTTTTTCATAAATTTTGACCTTTTTCTTTTTCATGACTTTCATGTTAGAGTCGATGAACTAAAATTCGACAAATCCGAATCGAAATCAACTATTTTGGGAAAATTCTACTGTTTTCAGAGAAAAAAAAAGCTAAATTTAATTTGGATTCCTATTTCGATTTTATTTTAATTTAAAAACGATTTCAATTTTACAAGCTTGAATTTTTTTAGAATTTTGAAAGTTTGACAGATATTTTATGCTTGCAATAAAAAGCAAAACAATTTTTTAGTTAGAGGAAACTCCTAAAACCAATTTTCATTAGATATCTATACATCTATCTATATCTATACATATTATCAAAGTGTGAATGTAGTTGGTGTTTCTTCCGTTTCTTCCCTTTTTTGTACGTATAAAAATACCCCCACAAAATATAGTTCAAAATCATATTTTAAGGGCAATAATATAATTTACACTAATGTTAATAATTAACCTTTTATCATTCATTGTATTAAGAATAAAAACCGGTCACCAAAAACTATCATGCATTTATAATACAAAATATTAACCATCACACAATAATAATGCAATTCATGGAAGGAATTCATATATTTTTATAAAATGGCACTTCAATACCAAAGTTCTTATGATTTAATTAAAAAAATTGTAACTTTAAAACAAAAAACCCAAAATTTCTAATATGATATAGTTCAAAATCATATTTTAAGGGCAATAATATAATTTACACTAATGCTAATAATTAACCTTTTATCATTCATTGTATTAAGAATAAAAACCGGTCACCAAAAACTGTCATGCATTTATAATGCATTTATAATACAAAATATAAACCATCACACAATAATAATGCAATTCGTGGTAGGATTGTGCATGGATCGGTTTTAACCACCAACCAACCCATTTTCAACCCACAATTTGTGATGGTTAATCAACCATCAACCGACCCATTTAAGTTGGGTCGATAATGTTAACCAACCCATGTATAGTTGGGTCGATAATAGTTTTTAATATGCTAAAAAGTTGGTTAGTCGGTTAATATCGGCCAACCAACTTTATTCATTAATTTATTATTTATTAATTCTAATTAAAATATTTAATATTTTTAATTTCAAATTTCTATTTTATATCACATTTATTAAATTGTTTAATATTGACCAAAATCCTAAAAGCAATAAATCTAACCTAATTATCTAATTTGAACTATTTTAATTTTAAAACATATATTCTAAATATTTAGACGATAATTATCTGTTGTACTATTTACGTTTAATTGCAATATATATGCCCGTAATGTTTTGATTTTTTCATTTCAATATTATTGAACTAGTCGCATTTAATTTATAAAAGATATAGCGTTGTAACAAGTAATAAAATATTAAAAAAAAAATTACAAAATATTTAGATGGATGACCCATCAACCAAACCACCAACCAACCCATTAAATTAGTTTTCAACCATCACCCAACCCAAGTAAATTGGGTCGATTACGGTTTCCAATATTTACCAAAGTTGGTTGGATGGGTTGGGTTGGTTTTATGGCTGGTTTTTAACCAAACCAACCAAACGCACAACCCTAATTCGTGGAAGTAATTCATATATTTTTATAAAATGGCACTTCAATACCAAAGTTCTTATGATTTAATTAAAAAAAATTGTAACTTTAAGACAAAAAACCCAAAATTTCTAATATGATTTAATTAACGGAAAATTAGCAAGAACCCCTTATCTAGAAAATGTAGTTAAGGAAACACCCCTTAAAAAATATTAGAGAAAATTCCCTTAGCTAATATTCCATCCAAGTGATATTTTCAATCCAAACATACCCTTATTTGATTATAACTATTTTAACCCTAATTATTTATCATTTTTCCAAACCTTTTTTTTCCTCTACGCCGTTTCTCTCGCTTGTCTTCTCAGCAGATCTTAGACCACTATCTCCCCCTCCGCCACCGCCATGGCCAAAATCACGAACCACTTCTGGAAATCCACGACGACTGACTATGGCGACGACGCGACGGAGGATCCTGCGCTCGCGAATACCCCAATAGCGTTCCCATTACTCATAGTTTCTTGAGTTTGCGAAGATTTCTTCTTTGTCGCTGCAATTATGAAATTTTAATGATTTTGCTACCTCTTTTTGGATATGACAGTGGTCATGAAGAAAATTGGGTTTGGGTGACTTTGTTTTTTGTGGTTTTGTTTGGGTTTTATTTTTCATTAAAAACCGTCATTATATGGCAGTGTGGTGGTGGTGGTGTTGTGAGGCGGCGGCGTGGTGACGAGGAGGAACAAATCTAGGGTTTTTTGGTAGATCAGGCGGAGGACGGCACATGTAGAGAAATTCGCGCATGCTGGACTCTTAATCGACTATGTGTTTTTTTGGTAGTCGATCAAGTTAATCGACTATGCTCTGGTAGTCGATTAAGTTAATCGATTATGCTTTGGTAGTCGATTAAAGTGTTAATCGACTATGCTCTGTTAGTCGATTAAAGTGTTAATCGACTGTTCTGGTAGTCGATTAAGGTTACTTGATTTCATTTTCTAATTTTTGTGTATTGATTCCGAGTTGTAGAAATTAATTACAATTTATGTATATTATTTGTTATGTAAAAAAAATGTCGATTTTTGTTTTTACATAGTTGTAATTTTTATTTTTATTTTTAATAGTCAGTTCCTTAATCGACTATGATGATATTTCATAGTCGATTAATATATCGAATAGAGAAAAGGTTAAAATATGAAGAAAAAAAACGGCTGATGAAGTGGCATGGACATAATTGGTGATAGTGCTGATGAGATGGCAAAGACATAATTGGATAAATGGGTGGCTTAAATTAGGAAGGGATTTTTTCTCAAATGGTGAAAAATAGTTTGTGCTCTCCCTATTAAAAGAAGTATTGAGGAGGTTATATCAAAGAGCTCATTTAAATAAAAAGATGTCAACTCGGGAGCCATGTTTCCTTCCTTTCATTTCTCTCCCGTTCCTAAATCCTAGAGTTTGGTAAATAGATAAATTTTAACAGATAATTTAAAGAACAAATCCTTCTAATCAAAACTGAAATCAACCTCTGTTAATAAAATTGGTAATTTCCAATCTCTGTTTTGACGATGATACTCTTATTTTCTGCCAAGCCACGGAGGCGAATGCTACCACTCTTCAAACCATTTTGAATAAATACGCAAGAACTTTTGGGCAAGTGATTAACTTTGAAAAATCAACGATGACTTTCTGCCCAATGACTACACAGGAGAGACGAGATGCAATTCAGCAAATCTTGGGGTTTCAAATTGTTGACTGACACGAAAAGTATTTTGGGTATGCCCGCTAACATGGGCCGATCGAGGAAAGATATTTTTGCTTTTCTCCGGGATAGGATCTGGTCCAAAATCAAAGGATGGGGCGAGAAGCAACTTTCACAAGCAGGGAAGGAGGTTTTAATCAAGGCAGTCTTGCAAGCGATCCCATCATATATTATGGATTAAATTGCAAATACTACCCCTGTGTTATCTCGAAATAGCAAAAACCCCCCTGTGATAAATAAACTAGCAAAAACCCCCCTGTGAAATTTAGTCAAAGGCAGAATCCCCCCTAGCTGATTTTTTAGACTTGAAATGACAAAATTGTCCCTCAAAAATGTATTTATATATATACATATTATATGTATATTTATTATTTTTAATTTATTTGTTTAGAAATTAAAAAAAATAGTAAACAACTAAATTGATTATTTTTTAAATAAAATAATTAAAATATTTATAAAATATAAGAATTTATTAATTGCAAGACTCCAGGGGTATTTGTGTCTTTTTATATAAAGTCAACCCTCAAATAGTTCCATAGGGGGGTTTTTGCTATTTAAATAATTTCACAGGGGGGTTTTTGCTAGTTTATTTATCACAGGGGGGTTTTTGCTATTTCAAGATTACACAGGGGTAGTTTTTGCAGTTTACTCTGTATTATGAGTTGTTTTTTGCTTCCGGATAGTATCCTCAAGGAAATGGAAACACCTATCAGAAGGTACTGGTGGGGTGATGGTGAGAACCGAAAAATTCACTGGTTGGCATGGAATCAACTATGCAAATCAAAGGCCGACGGAGAATTAGGTTTTCGGGACATGAAATGGTTCAATATTGCATTGCTGGCCAAGCAAGTCTGGAGGATCTTGACTCAGCCCCATCTTCTGCTCTCTAAGATTTTGAAAGCTCGCTATTTTCCCCATTGTGATGTGCTTACGGCTGATATTGGGAGGCGCCCATCGGCGACTTGGAGGAGCATATGGATGGCTTGAGATTATTTACGGCTGGGAATTAGAAGGAGGATTGGTAATGGGAAATCTACTTCTATTTGGGCGGATCCATGGCTCTCCGATGATGGCGCTTTTCAAGTTTTTACAAAAAGGCCAATTTATTCCTCCTTTCCGAACACAGTTTCAGACATGATAGATGCTAATACAGGTTCATGGAATATTGCGGCTTTAGAAGAATGGTTATGGCCAATCGACAAGGACATAATATTAGCGGTTCCGATCGGAGGTTCGATGACTGAGGATAGATGGATATGGCATTATACTACCCATGGCAGGTTTACCGTTCGTTCATGCTATCACACTTTGCTCTCTAGATGTCAAACAATTACTGGCGGGGTAACTACGATTAATTGGAAACTTGTGTGGAATCTTCTTATCCCTCCTAAGATTCGCATCTTTATTTGGAGAGCCTGCTCTAATATTTTACCAACGAGAGCGGAGTTATATCGGAGGAAAATAGTGGCAGACCCTTTATGTCGACGATGCGGTTCTGTGCCCGAGACTTTTCTCCATATTATTAAATGCTGCCACGAGTCGCAAGAGATATGGCGTTCACATGTGTTTTATAGGGTTGCAGGTAACCCACCTCTGTCCACCTGGATTTGGATGATGCAACAACAACAAAGTTTAGATCCCAATACTTTTCACCTAGCAATTGTTATCACGTGGAAATTGTGGGATAATTGGAACAAAGTGATTCATGGCGAGGAGGGGAGCCCAACGTCGGAAGTAATAAGCTGGTGTTTTAATTATCTGAATACTTATAAGGCAGCCCAAATCCGATTCACTCACAGCAAGGATAAGATGCACCCAGCCGTCTGGAAACCACCGGAGCACGGAGAGATTAAAATCAACTTTGATGTCACATTTCCCAAGGAGAAAGATTACTATGTTCTGGCAAATGTCGCTCGTGATTGGCAAGGAAAATGCCTTTGGTGGCATGCCAAAACAATTCAAGGACGACCCAAGGTTGTCGAAGGAGAAGCCCATGCGGCACTTCATGCAATTTCAAAGGCGCATGAACTTGGCTCATCGGCCGTGACTCTAGAAGGAGATAACCTTCAAATTATGACGGCACTACGGGAACGTAATGCCTCCGAAGCATCGTTTGGAGCCCTCATTGATGAATGTTTACGTACTTCTAATCTTTTTAATTCATGCAATTTTGCTTTCGTCAAGCGCTCGGGAAATCTTCTTGCCCACGCTATTGCTACCACCTCTGATCTTGGTTGTATTGGCGGTGATGTTCTGCCTTTGAACTTGGCTCATATTGCCTAATAAATTTTCAGTTATTCCTCAAAAAAAAAAAGTTGGTAAGTTATTTTGCTTATATTTCATACCTTTCTCTTCGAAAATTAATTTTTATATTAATACTTTATGTAATTAAAATAGCTTTCAAAATTAGTATTTTATAATATAAAAATGGTTAAAATTGATTTTGCACCCCAGTACTATGCGAAAGGTATCATTTACACCCCCCAAAGTATAGAAAACATCAAACGCCCCCTATTTTTTTATTATCGATGGTTAAAATTTTAACGGTGTTAAATTTGAGCAAGAAATGACTATTTTACCCTCCTGTATGTATGATATAATCCCTAATTGTTTTAATATTTATTTTTGTGGATTGTTAACGATTTTTTAGGTTCATTTAAATAGATATTTTTTGTCGATTTTAGTGTTTCATTTTAGGGGTTTTCAATTTTATATTTTTGGGGGTTTCGCCATTAGAATATGAAACCTTTGGCTTTATATTTGCAATTCTCTCATAAGGTTTTATTTCAATTTTAGTTTTTTTTAGATTTCAGGGGTTTTTAGTTTCTTTTTTTGGGTTTTGCATTGATGATCTGCAAAGCTTCATTTTAATTGATTCGACTTTTCAATTTTTTATGCATAAAGAAAAGAGAAAAGGTTGAAAATAGTGAAAAAAAAAATGACCGGATAAAGTGAAATAAAAGGGTTGAAAAAAGCAAAAAATCTGGTGAATAATGGCCAAAATTATAGATATTTTTTGGGGTATATTCGTAAAAAAAAAACCAACAACTCTTAGCAAGAGCCGGTCAAAAGGTTTGACTAACGGAATTAGTAAAAAAACTAACGGGAGAGGGGTGTTTGATGTTTTTAATACATCAGAGAGGGTAAATGATACGTTTCACATAATACATGGATGCAAAATGAATTTTACCCCATAAAAAATATATAAAATTAATAAAAATATATAAATGGGTTGTGTATAGGGCGTTTAAGAGTGCATATGTTCAAAATCCGTATCCACTACAGGTGAATATTTTAAAAAAGCGTACCCGGCGATTAGCAAACGGGGCGAGGTGGGACGGGGCGGGTTAAATTGCCATTCCTAATTTCAATTTTGATGCATGGGATACAATCATTATCAAAAATAATTATATTTAGATAATTTTCCTTTATCGTGGCAATATCAATTTTGTCACAAGTCAACCTAAACTCCAAACAACGTAGTCTCATATTTAGGACACAAATCGTCACATAAATAGTAAATAAAGTATTCAAAAATTCAGAGGAAACTATAGTGGGAAATGATTTCTTTATCTGGATAAATAGAAGGGAACGGAATTAGATGAATTATTTTTAATGTCGAATTAGTCTTCGTCACAACACAAAATAAATTATGAAATATCGGATATTTACCCAATAGAAGTAAAATTTGTCGCAACAACAGTACACACCTAACCCATAAATCACTCGCGTTGTTTCTTGTGACAAATTATTATAATTGCCATATAATCACATTTTATGTGACAAGATGTAGTTTTGTCCCGTAAAGTTTCTGGTTATGTACAACTTTGTATTTTTTCACAATAGCTTGTTACTACTGTGACAAATTCGCAATTCGTCGACAAATTCACAATTCGTCACAAGATGATCTTTCTTGTAGTGGTTTAACTTATTTCATCTGATCTTCTACTTCGTCTATTTAGTAAAATCGTAAATCACGTGCGTAGCACGTGGTACTTACTAGTACACAGAAAAGTATGTTAGAAACGTATATTTATAGCCAGAGATTTCATGAACCCCAACAATTGAATTTAGCAGAAGAGTTTATAACTAGTGCTGATTGCTCGATGCTTCTATTTTGGCTCGATATATAAATACGAGGACATATTTTCGTTCTCCAATAAGCAGCTGCGCAGTGAGCACACAACGAACTATTCTTTCGCCTTACACTAAAGAATACCGTGTGCTCACTGCTATTCAAGTAGCATACGCCTCTTTTTGGAGGGTTAATTTCTTTTTCGGAAGGCACCCCTACTAAATCTAGTTCAATTTTTGGCAAGAAACATAATCACATGAGATACCTAGTTCTTCCACCATATATCTGAAAGCAAAATGATGAATGCATAATAATGAAGATATACATTCATTTTATCACATGGTGGGCCAACTTAACATATATAGACAACTTGGTGTACACATCAAATCTTGTTATTGCAATAGGCCATCTAGACTTTATTAGAGGGCCATTTTATCATAGTTGATAGGAAACAATATTTTCAAATCACACAAATTGTTGCTGCTTATAATCTTTCTAATAAATTAAAAAACAAATCCATGTGACTCCATATGTACATGTTTTCTCAAGTTTCATAGACCACCACATATCCATTTTATTATCTTGATTATTTATCAAGTATATGGAATTAATAGTTCACCTATATATACAACACCATTTCTTGATTTCAACCATCAACAAATCCTCCGAAATACTCTTACCTTTCTCTCCTTTCACTCATTTCATAATACTCTAAACATATCCGATTTCGGCTTTTAAGCAAGATTCATTTCATACAAAAAATGGCCATCCGACAAATGTTGAGACGATCTTTATCCAACGAAAGAAAATCAGCTGAAGTTCCAAAGGGTCATTTGGCTGTTTATGTTGGGGACAATGAAAAGAAGCGATTTGTTATTCCATTATCGTACTTAAACCATCCTTTGTTTCAAGATTTGCTATTTCAAGCCGAAGAAGAATTCGGATTCCATCACCCGATGGGTGGAATCACTATTCCTTGCAGTGAAGATCTATTTGTTGATTTAACTTCTCGTTTGAGCAGAACATGATCGATATACATGTGTAGGAGGATCACAATTTTGTAGCATTAGTTTTTTTTTCTTTTTTCAAGAAGGGTTCTTCTTCCTGTTCCTTCTATACTAGACAAACATAATAGTTTATCAGTCAAGAAATGTACAGAAGCACACAATTATTAGAGTGTATACACAAAACACTTTGATTCAGTTTAAGATGCCAAAGCATTGTTTGGTTTGAGTTGGAAATACTATTACTATATGAACTCAACAATTCAAATCAATCTTCTGTTCTTAGTCTTAACATAGCTTGATTATATTGTCATTATTGCCTGCTAAGTCAAGAAGACCGATGCATTAAATGATAATTATAAAAAGATTAGTTTTGTTTTATAAAATTTTAATTCAACATAAGTTAACTTTTACATTGGTAGAATTTTTTTTTATTTAAAAAAAAAATAAAATTTAACTTTTCTTTTTTTTTTTTTTCCGGCCGCGGGTTGTCGGAGCTCCAGTTAGTTACAGTCCTTTGTAAGACTTCTTTCACCCTTGAGAACATGTCTAAATACTAAAATAATTATCTGTCATTTGTTGGTTACATGGGAATGTGATCTTTCCGAATAATGAAAGAATCAAATTCAGTGAGCACCTGAATCGAGACGGTACGTAGTTTGTTGGTCCTGGTTAATGGTGGTGAACTGGGATTTTGTGGATGTGATGACAGTGTTTGTTGGGATCAATTTGGTCATCACTCCTCCAACAGTTTCAATGCTGAGGTCAATGGAGACACATCCAATGGAGGTCATTCTTAAAAGGAAATAAACCCTCCAAAAAGAGGCATATGCTACTTGAATTAGTAAAAGGCGAAAGAAGAGTTCGCTATGTGCTCGGTGTGTCGCTGCGTGAATTAGAACATGTACTGCACTTGTATTTATCTCTCTTGCTATAACCAATTATATAGTTATTTTTCTATGTGGGATTCTTTCTCTGAACCAAAATAGGCAAAATGGCTCAGGACTGGTATTCAAAGTTTGTCATATGTATTACGATTAATTTGTCCGGGAATACAATTTGTATCCGACAAAGCATCTTTTGTGTTTACAAATACTAAAATATATAAATCTAGCTAGCAAAAAAATAAATGCTCTAAGACCTAATATTATGCTCTGCTCAAGCGAGATGTAATATCAATGAATGACTCCTCACTGCAAGGAATTGTGAGGCCGCCCATTGGATGATGAAATCCAAATTCTTGTTCAGCTTGGCATAGCAATTCTTGAAACGAAGGATGATTTAAGTATGATAGTGGAATAACAAATCGCGTCTTATTGTTTTCTCCAACATAAACAGCCAAATGCCCCTTTGGAACTTCAGTTGACCTCTTTTCAGCCGATAAAGACCGTCTTAGAATATTGTGAAAAGCCATCGATTTTTGTTGAAATAAATATATATATATGAGAGTTTTGTGAAGCAAGTGAAATATGAGAAGTAGTTGAGTTGTGAGTTTTGAAGGTGGGTTGTGACTTGTGAGCATATATATATATAGAGATGAAGTTGTAAATGGTATATCCAAATTAGATGGATTGAGTGGTGATGAAAAGGCCAAAGGATATGTGGTGGCCGGAGAAGTTAGAGAAACAAAAGCACATGAAGAATCACATGTTTTTGTCCTTTAATTTGTGTGATTGAAAATTTAATGTCCTACAAACTATGGCAACAGCCAACATGGCCCTTAATCATGACCATACAACATATCATCACTAGCTTTCTCTTTCTGATCTAGTAATTAATTTGACAATATATCTATATATTTATCTTTTATTTCTATTTTGGCCACATTTTTTTGGAGGGTCCTATGAAATAGGTTTTCTTGCTGTTGCTGTTGGTAAATCATTAATTATTTTGGTCTAAAATGTTGTGAAAGATTGTTCATGTGCTTTTGTTTCTTCAAGTGTGCCAGAAACGACGTAAACATTGGCCTCAATCCACCTATATTCTCAAGTATACATACATTTCTTCAAGTGTACTTCCACCTATATATATATGTGCAATGACACATTTCTAAACTCACAAGTAACAACCAGCTTTCAAAACTGAATTTCTCACAATTCACTTGCTTCACAAAACACTCATTTATTCCTTATTTTTCATCTTCAGCTTCACAAATTAAATATTTATTGTAACAAATTCGATGGCTATTCACAAAATTCTTAGACGGTCTTTATCGGCTGAAAACAGGTCAACTGAAGTTCCAAAGGAGCATTTGGGTGTTTATGTTGGAGAAAGTGAAAAGAAACGATTTATTATTCCATTATCATATTTGAACAATCGTACATTTCAAGATTTGCTATCCCTACTGTTGGTGGTAATATCTACACGCAAATGCACGTATCGACGTATCGTACAAGTAATAAAGTGGATTTTTAAGTCCAAGTATCGGTCCCACAGAGAATATTTAATTATCTAATCCTAGACGCTAAATTCTACCAATTGCTATTAACCCCACCCTACACAGTCAAAAGAGGATTAATAAACTAAATTAACTAAACTAAATTAAGCAAATTAAAAAAGACAAGAGCATGAAAGCAATTAAAAGCGACGATTTAATCAGAGTAAACAGGCCTAGGATTTTATTTTCCCCCCTATGTGATTATTACTCCCCCAATTCCTTCAATTATGCAAGTAATTAACTTGGATTATTAACCTGAGATGCTAAATTAATCATAACCTGCTTCCGCGTGTATTACGATTCTAATACTCTAGATTCAATTATTGTATTCCTACGCAATTAATTCTAGAACACAACATTAATCATAAATCTCAATAATTGCTACCTAAGAGATTAACTATATTCCTATGTTAATACCACAAAGGCTCTTCTACCACAGTTATAATTATTAACCCGATCTTCCGATTCATGCGATTAACAATAAAATAAAAGCACATAAAGTGCCAGTTTCATGAACTTAATAAAACAAGTAGAAGAATAATCTGGAATTAAAACTTGCATAAAATCATACAATTGGGTTCATAAATCACACATAGGGTTTGAAATAAAATCCTAGAAATAAAGACTTAACTACTCATAGTTCTTATGATAAATAAAATAGAATTCATAAAATAAATAACAAAAAACTATGCTTGAGTCTTTGATATTCGTTCATGGCGTTATTTGGTGTCAAATTTTGTGTTTATGGTGTAGAGACTTGTTGCTTTTATAGGCTTTTCTTGATAAGGAAGTAGTGGAAACCTAATAGGAATCAATTTCTGCCACTTTCCCCCATCAAAATTTGTTCTTCGATTTTTGCCATGTTGGAGTCCGAATTTTGGAATGT
This sequence comes from Erythranthe guttata, assembly GCF_056151865.1. Classification (NCBI taxonomy): domain Eukaryota; kingdom Viridiplantae; phylum Streptophyta; class Magnoliopsida; order Lamiales; family Phrymaceae; genus Erythranthe; species Erythranthe guttata. The sequence goes on from NC_142538.1 coordinate 8,480,468, forward strand.
TGGGTGTTTAAGAATTGTAGCCCTTGAAATTAGCTTTCCAATGCCGCCAAAATCAGCTGATTTAGAGTTCGTATGAGAGAGATATGCTCGAAATGGTGGGCAATGCCAAAATTGTGGCGAAATTCCTTCTTCCAAATTGATTTATTTCCTTATTTGCAACTTTTTCCTTTCTTTTTGATCATTTTTTCTTTCATGGACACCTAATTCTCATTTTTTCACCTATAAAACACAAAATGAATCAATTAAAGCACAAATATAATTAAATCTAAAAAAAAAGGAAAATCTGGGCCGAATCCTCCTTGTGTTTTTCACCTATAATTAATTTTATAACCATTTTTCACCTATAATTAATTTTATTAGCCAGTTTCTGGGGTAAACAACATAAAACCCCCCCTTGTGTTAAGGAAAATCTGCGCCGAATCCTCCTGTGTTTTTTTCTTGCGTAAAACCCTCTCATGTTTTATTTTACTTTGCACGAAATCCCTCTTCCCGCTAAAAGTTAACGTCGTTAACTATAGAGGGGATTTTATGCAATTTTTGTCATAACAAAGGGGGATTTAGTGTATATTTTTGTACATATAAAATATACTATGTCGGGTACAAAATATATTCGTGGACAAATTAATGGTATTAAGTACCTATGAAAGATTTTTCGTATACTCTGAGCTATTATTATATATGTGAATACGAGTAACACGAGAAAATATGTAATTGTTTCAAACACAACTTATGCAGAGAAATTTAAGATGAAAATTATCAACAATCACAACAAAATAAGAGAAATTTTAATTTGAGCATTTTTCCCTGCTTGAATTAATATATAACAATTTATTTTTGTTATTTTCTTGTGGTTTTATATTCTTATTGAATATGTGATGCCTACACTTAGGCCCAAGACAATGAATAAGTCATCACATGTGTAATTGAATTCAATCAATTTGATAACAAATTGTGTGAAGCCCCATCTCACCTAAAACAATAACAAGTTCAATTAATTTTCGTATTATATGTCATAATAAAAATGGAACAAACACCGTACAATCCGTATTGTTAGAATCCCATGGATTCTAATTATACGAGAATTAAGGAAACTTGTGCCACAAGTTTGCATATACCGTGAGCTAAAGAAGGGAAGAGTCCTTGTAGCTTTTAATTCTTTTAATTTGTCATTAATTGATTTATAATAGGAATTATTGTTCTAAAGAGTTTCCTTGTATTGAAAATATTGTTTCCTACTTAATTAAGAGTTTCCTAACCCTAATGGACTATATTTTCCTTGTAGGATTCTTATCACCCTTAGATGTATAAATACAGCAGAACGGCACCTCATACTCTATGGTTTATGTTGGAGAGAAAAATCATATTTTTCTGCTCTTTTTATTGCTGCGCATGGAACGTCTTTGATCGAGAGAAAATATACAGAGAAAATATCATTGGCTCTCGTTTTTATAGTTCCATCGTGATACGTGATTTTCATAGAAAATATATCGGCTTCAAGGCTTTGTGGTGAAGACACCAAGATTCAAGGAGTATCACAAGTTTGCTTCTTCTATACAAAAAGAAGATCGGTTCTTCGGGAGAGGGGCTTAAACAGATCTCGGGAGGAGATCGATCCGCCGACTGAGGGATTCAGCGTTGAAGAGAGTTCAACCGTGCGGAGCAAGGGACGTGCTGCATATTAAATATTTATAATTCAGCGTAGTATACAAGAACGGCGTCAACAAAGAGGGAGTCTTTGTATTTTGATTAAGTCCTACTATTGTATTCGTAAAACTAAAAATTAGTAAATTTTATTTGCAGGTCCCCGTGGATGTAGGGTACAATTGTATCCGAACCACATTAAATTTGTGTCTCGTTTATTTCTGTTTTTACGAACTGCTTCACGAACTGTTGCAACACTTCACGCAACAGTAACGAAAAACTGAATCTGACACAAATAATTTATATCTGCACGAAATAAATTCTAACAATTGGCATCAAGAGCCTGTCACTAGATACACTTAGTGAGATTTTGGGATTTAATTTTTTAATTTGTTTTGTGCAGATATGCTTCATCGTGAAGGAGCGTCTACAGTACGACCACCTCTCTTGGATGGATCAAATTACTCTTACTGGAAATCGAAGATGAAGATGTTCATCAAGTCCGTTGATGAACGAGCTTGGCGTGCTATCGTGACTGGTTGGACCCCGCCCATGGCTAAAGGAACGGATGGTATGCAAACGGTAAAACCAGAAGAAGCATGGACTAATGAAGAGATATTACTTGCCAATTACAACTCAAGGGCGATAAACTCAATTTTCAGTGGCGTTGGTGACAATCAGTTCAAACTGATAGCATCGTGTGAATCAGCAAAAAGGGCATGGGAGATCCTACAAGTGACATATGAAGGCACATCAACTGTTAAAACATCTAAGCTGTAGATGCGAGCCACGAGATTTGAGAGTCTTCATATGGAGGAGAACGAGACGATTGCTGATTTCCACGCTAAGCTGTGTGATATTTCAAATGAATCGTATGCACTAGGTGAACAATACTCGGAAACAAAGTTGGTAAGAAAGGCACTACGTTCATTACCAGAAAGATTCGCTTACAGAGTTGCAACAATCGAAGAAGTGAGAGATATCAATACGCTAAAGCTAGATGAACTCATGGGTAAACTGCAAACCCAAGAAATGAATTTTAGAGCAAATATTCGAGAAAAGAAAAAGGTGAAGAATGTGGCATTCCAAGCTGAAGCTTCCCATGGCATCTCACAAGGCCAAACATTTCATGAGTAATGACATTGATGTTGAAGAATCCTTAGCAATTATGTCGAATAACCTCGAAAGCCTGCGTCAAAAAATTGAAAATAGAGAAAATTCCTCTCAATCAGGTAAGTCTGTCAACCCTAACAAATTTAAAAAGTTTTCTAATAATGGTTATTTTGGTGATGCAAAGTCTAGGAGAAAGCAATGTCGAGAGTGTGGGGGTTTTGGACATATTCAGGCTGAGTGTGCGAACACTTTGAAGAAAAACAAGATGTCACTCACCACTGTTTGGAGTGATAAAGAGGACAGTGATGAGGATGAGAACAGCAAAGGAGATCAAACCACTAACTTTATGGCATTCAGTGGTACTACTTCGATGAGCAGAACCGAGGGAACTGTTGCAACAGTCTGTCCGACAGATTTCAGGTATGATGAATTATCTTTAAATAAGGACAGTAGTCTGACTTCATCATTTAATTTTGCAGGTGAATCTGAGAGCAGTAGTGATGATGAAGAGCCAACCCTCGAAGAGGTGAAAGATGTATATGAAAAAATGTACCGGAAGTGGCTTGAAGTATCTGAGGTAAATAAGCGCCTTGAAAATGATAAGCATGTTCTCATAGAGGAAAATAAAGTGTTGAAGGTAAGAATTTCTACTCTTGAACAAAATGTTATTTCTTCTAGTAGAGAAATAGATAGCTTGCAGGCTAAATTTGCTCAAACCCAAGATGTTATTTATAAGTTTAATACTGGTAGAGTAACTTTGAATGAAATTTTGAACAAAAATCAGCCGAACTACTGTCGTATAGGTATAGGGGGTAACCAGCTATCTACTGGTGCATCGAAACAGAAAGAAAATCCTAAAAGAAAAATCAATTTCGTTAAGCAATCCACTGTTTCACAGACTGTTGCGACAGTTGCACCAACACAGCCATTTCAAAGAAATGTTTTTGTTCCTACCTGTCATTTTTGTCATGTTCCTGGTCATATACGACCCAGGTGTTTTAAGTACTTGAAAATGGTTAAAAGAATAATGGCCCGCTCACCACTTTCCGCTAAAATTGATCACACTTTTGTGTCGTCTCAAAAACCCAAGATAAAGGTTGATTTAGTGAATAAAACTCAACAAAAAATCTGGGTAAAGAAGTCTGATCTTAATTGTTTATCTGCCATTAGTTCTTTAAACTCATGTGATGATAGTACTAACTGTTCCAACAGTTCTGGTGACAAAGCTAGTTTGGGGAATAAAAAACTTGGTAATCTAAATTGTGATAATTTGTATGCGAAAAATAAGTTTATGAATCCAATTCAGCATTCGAGAACTAAGCTTACTGATATTTGTCATCTTTTCATAAGGGGCTTGGTCGAAAAGGGGGTTGTCTCAATTGATTATGCTGCAACGGAGAATGAATTAACTGATGCTTTTGCAAAAACCCTTGATGCACAGAAATTTGATTCCTTGCGAAAATCGTTGGGAATTTATGTTGTTTAATCTCATGCAGTTGCATGAACTGTTGCAACAGTCTGTGTGTCCAGACTTGCAACTTTTAGAGGTAGGACACTTCATATGTTTTTGCATCTCATATAGGACCTGCATTAAGCATACTGCATATGATTGAGACAAATGTGAATTTGATACTTCGTGTATTTCTAAATTTTGTGGGGTAGAACTTCACCAATTCTCAAAATGATTACTTAAAAGGCTCCAACTTATTTATTTCTCTGAATAGTCTTGTCATGGTTGGATGTTTTTATAGGGAAAAACTGCCTCTTTTAATGAGTGAAAGCTACTCTTGAACTACTGTTACTAATATATATATCTACAACCATTTGGTCAGTGAATAGTTCGAATCCTTTTTGAGTCGAGCCAGTAAATCACGTGGCCGAAAGCTCGCTACAAGGCTCAATTAGAAAGCCCAGGGGACTACACATTGCACGGCCAATATAAATTATATATATGGTCAGTGAATAGTTCGAAGCCTAGTTGAGTCGAGCCAGTAAACCACTTGACCGAACACTTACTACAAAGCTCAATTAGAAAGCCCAGGGGACTACACATTGCACGACCACCATAATCTCGTTCCTTTTAATTGCTCTGTTTTTCGTGGGAAAAAGCTACCATTAGACGTGTGTGTACGCTACCTAATAAGAGCATCTTTGTGTTTGACTTGGGATTATTAAGTTTGTTGGTTGCATTGGCAGTTGGATTTTTGGGGATTGCGCTTATCGTGAATGTGAAGATAAATCCCATATGTTTTGTTTGTCCATGCAGTATCCTATTCACATATGTCTCTTCACTCATGTCTATTTCTCATGTTTACTTTTTGTACTGCATTAGGCATTATTTAAAAAAGAAAAAAAAAAGGGAGAGAGAGACGGGATTTTTGTTTATGTGCCGGTTAAATTTGTTTTTTTTTTTTTTGTTGCAACCGGATCGATTGGGCTTACTCCTCACATTTCCACGTTTCTTATGAAGTTTGGCAAAGTGTGTAGTCTTTGCTATTTAATGTTGGATTTGATATCACTATCCTTTGATTTTCGCATTGCAATTATCGTGTGGTATTGAGTTTGTGAGTTTGTGATTTTGTGTGCACGTTATGTATAGTGATTCTTCTCACTTACTTCCAAGATTCTCTCTTCGTTTTGATCTTTTTGTTAAGTGTTTGAACAGCTTGCTTGAATCATCAAGATCATTAGTCCATGTTGAGTTATCTCTGCATGGTGATTGCCCAGAAAGGGGGAGAAAAGAACAGGAGAAAAGAACAGTAACGATGGCATGAACGGGGAGTTCCGACAACTGTTGCGACAGTGCATCAGACAGTTGCTGGAACAGTGCAGGAATGCAGGGGGAGTTCAGACAACTGTTGAGACAATGCATCATACAGTTGTTGGAATAGTGCAGAAATACAGGACAAATAAGGAGGAATTCATTGTAAAGGGAAGTTGATTCTCCTACTGCATATTTTTTTTTGTTCTTTGCTTAATTGAACAACTGTACACTATCTGCTGAACTGTTTGATAAACTGTTACACCAGTTTATATTTGCAGATGTTATTTTGAATTTGCTGACCCTTGTTCATGCATATATCATATATTTAGGGGGAGTAAATGTTCTGACCAATCAATGCCAAAGGGGGAGAGTGTTAGAATCTCGGTGGGATTCTAAGTCCACAACACCAAGTGGAAACCTATGGAGATGTTTATTGTCATTAATTGGTTTAGGTCTTCACAAGAATATAAAAGGAGGAGCTAATGCAGACGTTATTTGCTGAGTTTTTTTATCACGTGGATAATTTACCACGTTGTCATCCACCGCCTTCCAAGTCTATCAAACCGAGTAAGCAAAGGGGAAGAATGAATGCATTTACAAGAGGAGCTGCCTAAGGATCATTCACAGAGGGATATACACATGCAGGGGGAGCTGACTCCGGTGTGAACCACCTGCCGAAGCCACTACTGTGGGAACAGTTGCTGAAACTGTGGCACTTACTATTGCAGCAGTTGATGCCACTCTTGTTGTTGAAAGAGTTGATGATGATCTTTAGTTTTATTTGTTTCCGTCTAATCATCTGATTGTTTTATTTTCAGGTTTTTTACTCAGTGAGAGAAAATGATTATAATCAATAAACGACAAAGGGGGAGATTGTTAGAATCCCATGGATTCTAATTATACGAGAATTAAGGAAACTTGTGCCACAAGTTTGCATATACCGTGAGCTAAAGAAGGGAAGAGTCCTTGTAGCTTTTAATTCTTTTAATTTGTCATTAATTGATTTATAATAGGAATTATTATTCTAAAGAGTTTCCTTGTATTGAAAATATTGTTTCCTACTTAATTAAGAGTTTCCTAACCCTAATGGACTCTATTTTCCTTGTAGGATTCTTATCACCCGTAGATGTATAAATACAGCAGAACGGCGCCTCATACTCTATGGTTTATGTTGGAGAGAAAAATCATATTTTTCTGCTCTTTTTATTGTTGCGCATGGAACGTCTTTGATCGAGAGAAAATATACAGAGAAAATATCATTGGCTCTCGTTTTTATAGTTCCATCGTGATACGTGATTTTCATAGAAAATATATCGGCTTCAAGGCTTTGTGGTGAAGACACCAAGATTCAAGGAGTATCACAAGTTTGCTTCTTCTATACAAAAAGAAGATCGGTTCTTCGGGAGAGGGGCTTAAACAGATCTCGGGAGGAGATCGATCCGCCGACTGAGGGATTCAGCGTTGAAGAGAGTTCAACCTTGCGGAGCAAGGGACGTGCTGCATATTAAAGATTTGTAATTCAACGTAGTATACAAGAACGGCGTTAACAAAGAGGGAGTCTTTGTATTTTGATTAAGTCCTACTATTGTATTCGTAAAACTAAAAATTAGTAAATTTTATTTGCAGGTCCCCGTGGATGTAGGGTATAATTGTATCCGAACCACATTAAATGTGTGTCTCGTTTATTTCTGTTTTTACGAACTGCTTCACGAACTGTTGCAACACTTCACGCAACAGTAACGAAAAACTGAATCTGACACAAATAATTTATATCTGCACGAAATAAATTCTAAGACGTATAAACATAATGACGATGACAATGCCAGCCCACCAAATTAATCAACTCTATCTAATAATGGTCTGCTAATTTGTGTGCTGGTGAGGTTTGTAAACACCTTAGTCCAATCTTGTGAATAATTCACATTTAATAATTCTGTTTTCTTGTTGGAGATATGGTGGGAATAATGTGATTGTTTCATGTGCTTTTGTTTCTTAAACTTTGCTACACACCACAAATCTTTTAGGCCTCTTTTGATCACCAATCAGTCCAGCTAGTTTCTCATGGGTACATACGGCCTTTAATTTACAAGTACTACTATCTATATATAGAGGTTTACATGGCGAACATTAATTCAAAAACACAATTCTCATATTTCAATTGCTTAACAGACAGAACTATCAAATACATATTCCCTCATTTTTCATCTTCGCTTCACAAAGATTTACTTCAACAAAAAATCGATGGCCATTCACAAAATGCTTAGACGGTCTTTATCGGCTGAAAAAAGATCAAATGAAGTTCCGAAGGGGCATTTTGCGGTTTACGTCGGAGAGAGTGAAAAGAAACGCTTTGTTATTCCATTATCGTATTTGAACAATCCTTTGTTTCAAGAATTGTTATGCCAAGCTGAAGAAGAATTCGGATTCCATCATCAAATGGGCGGCCTCACAATTCCTTGCAGTGAAGAGTTATTCATTGATATCACCACTCACTTGAGCAGAGCATAATATATAGACTAGGTTTCATAGAGCAATACTTTTTTTTTTGTTAGCTAGTTCCAGCTGGACATACTTCTTTTTTTATTTTCAGACACAGAAGATACATATTTTGTCTCGAGAATTTAATGATATTATTACCTTGAAAAGATTCCTACACTCTTGAGCCATTTTGATAAGTCACTGCATAAAGAGAAGAACTGTGAATAAGAAAAATACTTGCTGACTGGGGATCAGCAATCAACAAGGCCTATGGCCTATTAAAAAAATAATATAAAAAAGTAATAGCCCCCAAATAATATGTATAGGCGAAATGTATGAAATTTTTTTCTTTCTAGATTTCAATATTAAATAAAATCAAATTATCTAGCAGAAACATGTAGCATGGCATAGTAATTCTTGAAAGGAAGGATGGTTCTAATACGTTAGCAGAATAACAAAGCGCTTCTTTTCAACTTTCTCCGATGTAAATAGCCAAAAGCCCCTTTGGAACTTCATTGAATCTCTTTTCAGCAGATAAAGAATTAACGTCTAATTAAGCATTTTGTGAATATTAATTCAAAAACTCAATTCTCATATTTCAATTGCTTCACAGATAGAAATATCAAATACATATTCCTTCATTTTTCATCTTCGGCTTCACAAAGTTTTACTTCAACAAAAAATCGATGGATTCACAAAATTCTTAGACGGTTGTTGGGCTAAATACCTAACACGCAAGTGCACGTATCGCAAACAAGTAGTAATAATGGACTCGTGAGAGTCAAATGTCGATCCCACATGGAATACTCAAATTACCTAATCCTAAGTACCAAATTCTAACAATTATGATTTTTATCAAGCCTACCCAAGGTTGTCAAATTTAATCAACTAAATAATTAAACTAGTTATAAAAGTAAACTCAAGAGAATATCAATAAAAACGGATTTATGATTTTATCTCCCCCTATGCGATAATTCATCACCCAGTTAAATCACTATCATGCAAGTTACGATTCCTGATTATTAACCCGAGACGCTAAATTACTCATAACCCGCTGTCGCATGTATTATGAGTCTATTATTTATACACGGTTCACTATATGTCTATGCAAACCAATTATGAATAAAGCATTAACTATCAAGACAGCTCGTAAACGGCTACGCCTCTTTTTGGAGGGTTAATTTCCTTTTCGGAATTCAACGCTGATAAATCTAGTTCAATTTTTGCCAACAAACGTAATCACATGAGATACCTAGTTCTTCTACTATATATCTGAAAGCAAAATGATGAATGCATAATGATGAAGATATACATTCATTTTATCACATGGTGGACCTACTTAACATATATATAGACAACTTGGTGTACACATCAAATCTTGTTATTGCAATAGGACCATCTAGACTTTGAGGGCCATTTTATCATAGTTTGTAGGAAACAATATTTTCAAATCACACAAATTATTTTGCCTTAAAGTCTTTCTAATAAAGTCCAAAACAAATCCATGTTACTCCATATGTACATGTTTTCTCAAGTTTCATAGACCAGCACATATCCAATTTCCTATCTTGATTTTTTTTCAAGTATATACAATTAATAGTTCACCTATATATACAACACCATTTCTTGACTCCAACCATCAACAAATCCTAAAAAACACTCTTACCTTTCTTGCCTTTCATTCATTTCATAATACTCTCAAAAAAAAAAAAAAAAATCGACTTTCAAGCAAGATTCATTTCATAAAAAAATGGTCATACGACAAATGTTGAGACGATCTTTATCCAACGAAAGAAAATCAACTGAAGTTCCAAAGGGTCATTTAGCTGTTTATGTTGGGCATAATGAAAAGAAGCGATTTGTTATTCCATTATCATACTTAAACAATCCTTTGTTTCAAGATTTGCTATTTCAAGCTGAAGAAGAATTTGGATTCCATCATCCGATGGGCGGAATCACTATTCCTTGCAGTGAAGATCTATTTGTTGATTTAACTTCTCGTTTGAGCAGAACATGGATATACATGTTTAGGAGGATCACAATTTTGTAGCATTAGTTTTTTTTCTTTTTTCCAAGAAGGGTTCTTCTTCTTGTTCCTTCCCTGTTTCTAGACAAATATAATAGTTTATCAATCAAGGAATGTGCAGAAGAACACAATTAGAGTGTATACACAAAAATCTTTGATTCATTTTCTGCCAACGCATTGTTTGGTTTGAGTTGGAAATACTAATTCTATATGAACTCAACAATTCAAATCAAACTTATGTTCTAACTTCTAAGTCTCAACATACCTTGATTATATTATCATTATTGCCTCCTAATCAAGTCAAAAGGAACGATGTATTAACTGATAAGGGTGAATTACAGCTTGCACCCCTGTACTATCGAAAAGGTCGCATTCAACCCCTGTACTATCAAAATCTACAAATACCCCCTGCTTTTAACAGTCAATGGTCAGACATGTGACGGTGTTAACTTTTACTGTGCAATTACTCTTCTACCCTCATTTTTACGTCTGATGAGTGTCGAAATTTCGCCAAGTCTTTTCATTCCCTCACAAAAACACACACTCACTCTCTGCCTCTCCTTTCGAATTTTCATAAGGAAAAAAGTCTCACAAAAATCTCCCTTTCTCTCTGAGTTTTTGCGAAATTGGTTTTAAGAACTACTGAATGAGTGCATTCGAAGGAAGCTTACTGTAGAAGAAGTTAAGATTTTCAATTTTAGGGGTTTTCTCGACTAAGCCATTCAATTTTACTTGTGTGGGTACAGTAAATTTTTTTGGGGGGTTTCTTGAATTCGATGAGCTTTGAAGGTTTAGGGTATGTTTTTTAGTAAAATTTAGGTTTTCTTTTTTATTGTTGTCGATTTTTACTGTTCGTTAAAATTAGGGCTTTCGTCGATGTGTACTATTCGTTGAAATTTAGTTTTTTTTATGAGATTTTATTGATTGAATTTTTATTTTTATTTTTATTTTAATGCAGAAAAAATGAATGATCAGTTGTTTACTCTTAAGATCCACTAGGGAGGGAGATTCACAATTGATGGTTTTGACTACATTGGAGGGATGACATTGGAGTTGATGGTTCCAGAAAAATAAGACATATAATGTTTGGATCTAAAACACGATCGTTGAGAATTTGAACCATTAGAAGATATTTTAGCGTGAAAAAAAATAAAGAAAACGAAGCTGGAAAAATAATAGGAATTGAAGTTGAATGAAATGCAGAATTCAAGGAGAAAAGAAAACATGAGAAAAACGAGAAAAGAGGGGAAAGTTGGAGAAAAAACGAGGAGAAAATAAAACAAGAGAAAAAACGAGAAAAAGAGGAAAAAAAAAAGGAGAAAAAACGATCTGAAAAGGTGAAAATTTTGGTGAGAAAAAATGGGCAAGAGTATGCAACATTTATGTAGTGATTTTAGAAAAAAGCCAAAGGCTCTATGAAACGGTCGGTCAACGCGTTTGACAAACGGAGTCAACAGTCAGTGCTAACGGCAGGAGTGTATTTGTAGATTTTGATATTATAAGGGGGTGAATGCGATCTTTTCGATAGTACAGGGGTGCAAACTGTAATTTACCCAACTGATAATGATAGAAAGATCAGGTTTGCTTTATAAAATCTTAATCCGTGAATATGAGTTGGGAAATTAAAATTAGGGCGAATTTGACATACACCCACAAATTCAAATTTTACTACAAATAGACTCTCCATTTAACTTTCATTTCTAATAAACCCACAAAAATATTAATTCACAAAATGGCCCTACATATTTTTATTTGAGATAAGTTCAAACCACCCCCATCGCATCCCACCCTCCTACCAGGGCGGTCTGACCCAATCAAATATTTTTTTTCTTTTTCTTTTCTTTTTGAAAAAAAAAAGATTCTTTTTTTTCGGCGGGTCGTCGAAGCTCCAGCTAACTGACTCAGCATTAGCTAACTTCAATTACTTAACTTTAGACAATCCATTTTTCTTTTATTTATTTATTGTTTTAATTTTTTTTTCTGGTGGTGGGTCGTCGGAGATCCAATCAGTTGACTCAACATTAGTTAACTTTAAGGGTAAATTACAAACACCCCCCTGAGGTATGATCAAATTACAAAAACACCCCTCTTGTTTGGATAATTACAATGACCCCCTCAACTCTTCAAATTTAGTGGAATCTTCAAGATTATATGCAATAGTATCACTTTTGTACCTGTTTTATTCCGTTCGAACTCTACATTATGAAGCAAGATGATCATAATATGTGTTTTTTAGCTTGTATATATCAGTTTGTGGTGCATCAAAAACTGTATTTTTACACAAAACGAGTACAAACTAGAGCACATTCCACGGAATCTAGATGATTATGTTGAATTTGGCACCATAAGGGTGGAGGTGTAAGAAAAAATCATAGCTTAGGGGGTAGATGTAATTAACCAAACAAGAGGGTTTTTTTTGTAATTTGACCATACCTCAGGGGGGTGTTTGTAATTTACCCTAACTTTAACATTGGTAGGGATTGTTTTTTCTTTTTTTTTAGAAAGAAAAATTCACTTCTTTTTTTCTGGCCGCGGGTCGTCGGAGCTCCAGTTAGCTACAGTCCTTTGTAAGACTTCTTTCACTCTCGAAAACATTTCTAAATGCAAAAAATATATAATTATGTGTTATTTGTTGGTTACATGGGAATGTGATCTTTCCAAATAATTAAAGAATCAAATTCAGTGAGCATCTGAATCGTGACGGTAGTTTGTTGGTGCTGGCTATTGGTGGTGAACTGGGATTTTGTGGATGAGATAACAGTGTTTGTTTGGATCAATTTGGTCATCACTCCTCCAACAGTTTCAATGCCGAGGTCAATGGAGACACATCCAATAGAAGAAGATATGATCATGCATTCTATTTTTTTAATTTGCTTACAAATATTTTTTCAACTTAAATCAACAGCTGAAGAAAAAGGTTACCAGGGCCAGTCCGGCGTATTCGGGAGCCCGGGGCGAGAATATAATTGTTCGATAGTTCGGGGGCAACGTCGGAATTTTTTTTTCCGCGTCTTAAGCTTAATGAAATAATATAAATAAATTATTCATTAATAAAAACCTTATAAATAGAAGTCTGAATATATTCATGTCTAGATAAAAAAACTTTTGTGTAACCAAATGTTAGAATAAGAAAAATATTAAAATTTGAAAAAGAATAGAAGAGTAATTTTAAAATAAATCTATAAAAAAAGAAAAAATAATAGAAGAGTAATTTTATTTTTTCTTGAAAAAATAGAAGAATTTCTTTTTTAAACAATAAGACAATTTTTACACATAAAAATATATAATATAAATATTAGAAAATTAAAATTTTGGGGCCCCTATTACATGGGGCCCTAGGCGTGGGCCCTGCTCGCCCCACCCCAGGGCCGGCCCTGAAGGTTACAGTACAATATCTTCGGTTTCATCACCTCCCTTCTCTGCTGAGGATCCCTCCTTGGGCTGCAGCACCATAAGTTGCCACATCTGGGTTAACACCCTTGTTGGGTTAAAGAAGCCAAAGAATCGTCTCATGGCGGGACACGGTGGCACCATCGGAGTGGTACGACAATATGCAGAGAAAATTCCATCGGACAAGGAAAGTGATGATGGATTTTAATTTCCTAATAACTGACAAATTTGCGCTTCTTTAAAATTCTCATTTTGCCAAAAATTCTACTATTGGGGATGTTATATTTTCAGGCAGGGCCGGCCCTGATGGTAAGCCACACAAGCAAGTGCTTTGGGCCCCCCAATCCCAAGGGGCCCCCAAAAATAAATATTTTAATTATATATATTTAGATATATTTTATATTATTCTTACACTAAAATTGATTGTGGTATTTTGTTGTTTTTTGAGATAAGGCTGTTGGTAATTTCAATACAAAAAAAGCAAGCTTTCGTTATTATTTATTAAATTATATATAATAATGATTTTGTTGGTTATATATTTTACTTCAAAAAATGCTAAATGATTGATATTATAGTAATATTTTATTGATATGATTTATGCGTTTTAGCCCTATTATCTCTAATATAAGTATATATTTTAATCTTTTTATTGTGTTATCAAAAAAATTCACAAAGTTTATTGCTTTTTAATATTTATGTATTTTTAATAGATTAGTAAACTTTTAGTAGCTCAATAAGGCATTAATTTAAAAAAAATCGAAAAATAAGTATTAACAAAAAAAAAAAGGTAATACATATAAGGGAAAAAAAATCTACTTTTGTCGAAGCTCGCTTAGGGCCCCAATTTTTGCAGGACCGGCTCTGCTTAAGTGCCAGTACATTTATTTTGGCTCGGAAAACGAATCCCATAGGAAAACAACCAATAATTGTTTATAGCCAGAGGATAAATGAAATGGCTGTAACATGTTCGAGTTCACACAGCGAGCAGTGAGAACATAGTGAACTATTTTTTCGCCTTTTGCAACAGAATACCGTGTTGTCATCATTATGTCGTCTAATAATCAATTATAATATTATGCTATTAACAGAATTGTATGTGGACGACATGAAATAGCCAACACAGAACAGCTAGATTATATGAAAACAAAGTAGTCCCGGCTTATGAACTTTAGAAGCAATAAATATGTTATCAATGAGACATGTATAACATATGTGCCTTTTGGCGAAATTTTGACTGAGCTGAGCAATGTTGTCCTTAAATGTATATAATATATGTAAGTCCTGAGTAATAGAACTGATCGATGAAAACCAAACTAACAGAAATATTTTCAACTATTGAGTCCATAAATAATTTGTAGCAACAAATCAAAACCAGATGATTTTTCATCTTAAAATGGATCAGCAATATTCATACTCTAAATTATTCAAACACGAGGTACCAAATGTATTTTTTGTGAATATGAGGAACCAAATGTGAAACCAATGCAAACTTGAGGAATGAAAATTATAATTTTCCCAATTAGTAACTCAAGCCACACAATACTTTGTCATCCTAAAAAATTGAGAACAAACAAGAAGAAATAATTATAAAAAATTGTGATCTTCCTAAACATATGTATATCATGTTCTGCTCAAACAAGAGATTAAATAAATAAATTGATCTTCACGGCAAGGAATAGTGATCCCACCCATCGGATGATGGAATCCAAATTCTTCTTCGGCTTGAAATAGCAATTCTTGAAATGAATGAATGTTCAAATACGATAATGGAATTACGAATCGCTTTTTTTTACTCTCCCCAACATACAACCAAATGCCCTTTTGGAGCTTCAGCTAATCTTCTTTCGTTGGATAATGACCGTCTTAATATTTGCTGGATTGCCATCTTTCTGTGAAGTGAATCTTGCTTAACTCAACGAAAAACAAAGGGACTCTTTTAAGTGAAGGTTGAGAAAGCTAAAAGTATTTTTTTATCAGAAGTTATTTGTAAACAAGAAACGGTGTTGTATATATAGACTAGAAAGATATGATATGCATTCATCAGAAATCTACACAATTGATGTGGTCAACATAAAATTATTTTCTCTATGAAACTCGAAAAAAACATACGCATATGAAGTCACATGGATTTGTCTTTCAAAAATGAAATGAATTCAAGGCAACAAGAATTTGTGTGATAGAAAATGTTGTATCCTACCAACTCTGGCAACATGGCCCCTGAAACCATCATCTCAACATCTCTATTTATTTCGATATATCTACTAATTAGGCCATCTTATCCTAAAGGCCACATTCAATTATATTCAGCGGGTCAATGTGACGTTTTCTTGCTGGTGGTGTTAGGAATGATATAAGGGTCCCTCACAGTTGACAAATAATTCATTATGTTGCTCTAATTTATAGACAAAACCATGAAATTTTTCATGTGCTTTTGTTTCTCTAATAACTTCTCCAGGAGCCACCACATATCCTTTGGCCTTTTCATCACCACTCAATCCAACTAATTTGGATAGTATTTACAAGTTCATCTATATATATATGTTTATACGTCACATATCTAAACTCACAACCTGCAGCTTTCAACTTCTCATATTTCGCTTGCTTCATAAAACTCACATATAATTCCTTCATATTCTTTCATCTTCGGCATCATAAAGATTTATTTTAACCAAAATCAATGGCTATTCACAAAATTCTTAGACGGTCTTTATCGGCTGGAAAGAGATCAACTGAAGTTCCAAAGGGGCATTTGGCTGTTTATGTCGGGGAGAGTGAAATGAAGCGATTTGTTATTCCATTATCATACTTAAATCATCCTTCGTTTCAAGAATTACTATGCCAAGCTGAAGAAGAATTCGGATACCATCATCCGATGGGCGGCCTCACTATTCCTTGCAGTGAGGACTTATTCATTGATCTCACCTCTCACTTGAGCAGAACATGAGTTACACACACACACACACACATTAGGTCTTAGACCAATAGAATTTTACTAGCCTGTTTTTGGACAGTTTGTTTTTTTGTTTTTTGTACATAGAGAACATACTCCGTCAGGGTACAAAATGTATTCCCGGACAGATTAATTAATGGTATTACCTATGAATGATTAATGGTATTCGTTGTCTATTTACAAGTTCTTATCATAAGCTCATTATCATATATGCACTTCTTTTTCTTCAAAAGTACTCTATCTCTCAATTTTTTGTATTTCTTTTTTGGTGTTTGTCACAGCAAGAAAAGCATACATTACTGTTTAATTTCTAAACAGTGATCCATTTGTTTATGCTAAACTTTGGGACCAAATGCTCATATAGGAGATTTTGACCTCCATTTTCTGATTATGAATGAGATTTAGAATATAACGTAACAGTTCATAAATATAACAAACAATTATATTGTGCCAAGTAGCCTGTTGAGGACAAAATGCTAGCAAAAAGTATCCAACGTTGAGACAATCAAGAGTTTTATTTGTAGGCGGGATTGGGGAACCAGTAATTATCCTCCTTTGAAATAAGAAAATAAAAAATAAAATAAAATAAAAAAATTAAAGGGCAGAATATGCCTTTTTGTTGGAGCATTAATTTCCATTTCGGAGTTACCCCAGTTAATAATGTTTAATTTTAACTAGGGGTAATGGCAAATAGGCCCATGACAAGGGCACTTAATTAAAATAGGGACACCCAATTTTTTTGTCTTTCAAATAAATCCACCCCATTCAAACTTATTTGCAAATAAGGAAAATCCCTTTATATATACCAAAATTACCCCCAATTCATTGAAACCCAATTCAACTCCAATTTCATGATTTACACCCCAATTTAGCCCAATTTCATCAATTAACCAATTTTAACCCTAATTTCAATTTTGACCCCAATTTTAACCCTAATTCTTATCAATTCTAACAAATATATCACATTAACCCCCAAAACTTTTTTTCAGAAAATAATTTTTTTTCTGAAATATTTTTTTTCTTTTTTTTTTTTTTTTTTTTTTTTTTGAATTTTGTTTTCCTGAAAAAATTTTCCGGCCGGTCAACGGCCGTTGACCGCCGGGTCTCCGGCGTTGACTTTTTTTTTTTTTTTTTTTTTTCTTAAAAAAATATTTTAATTAATTTTACTGTCTTGGCTGCTAAATTACTGTCTCCGGCAGCTATTTAACAGTCGGAGACAGTAATTTAACTGTTAATTGACTTTTTTATTCTTAAAAAAATATTTTTAATTAATATTACTGTATTCGTTGCTAAATTACTGTCTCCAGCAGTTATTTAACTGTCGGAGACAGTAATTTAACTGTTAATTGACTTTTTTATTCTTAAAAAAAATATTTTTAATTTAATATTACTGTATTCGTTGCTAAATTACTGTCTGCAGCAGTTATTTAACTGTCGGAGACAGTAATTTAACTGTTAATTGACTTTTTTATTCTTAAAAAAAATATTTTTAATTAATATTACTGTATTTGTTGCTAAATTACTGTCTCCAGCAGTTATTTAACTGTCAGAGACAGTAACTTAACTGTTAATTGACTTTTTTATTCTTAAAAAAAATATTTTTAATTAATATTACTGTATTCGTTGCTAAATTACTGTCTCCAGCAGTTATTTAACTGTCGGAGACAGTAACTTAACTGTTAATTGACTTTTTTTTTTTTTCTTTTTTTCCCTTAAAAAAAATTTATTTTAATTAATATTACTGTCTTGGATGTTAAATTACTGTCTCCAACAGTAATTTAACTGTCTTAGACAATAATATTAATAATATTACTGTTCGGAAAAATAATATTCATAATATTACTGTCCCAAACAGTAATATTACTGTTTGAGACAGTAATTTAGTAGTCAAGACAGTAAGATTAATTAAAATATTTTTTTTCTAAGAAAAAACAATTCAAAAAAAAAAAAAAAAAAAAAAAAAATAGTCAACGCCGGAGACCGTTGACTTTTTAACTAATTTAAGTCCCATGTGATGGGCCTTTTTGCCATTTGCCCTTTTAACTAATTTGGTCATTGATGAATAGAAAATCGTGTTAAATTATTATGTTTTTAACCTCTGAAAAAACAAACGATCGAGGAAATTGGTTTAACTTGACAGATGATATGGAAAGTTTGATTTGTGGGATATTTGACGAGATAAAATAATGCAAGTAAATAGCAGGCAATAATGCCAAACAAGGTATGTTAAACAAAGAACAAAAGATTGATTTGAACTGTTTAGTTCATATACATCAATTAGTATTTCCAACTCAAACCACACAATACTTTTCTTAAAAATGTTCAATCTACTCTAATCTTGTATGTATATACATTTTTTTCTCGTTTGTCTAGAAAATGAGAACAAACGAGAACAACTAAGTTTACAAAATTGTGAAGTATAATTGATCATGTTGTGCTCAAACGAGAGGTTAAATCAACAAATAAATCTTCACTGCAAGGAATAGTGATTCCACCCATCGGATGATGGAATCCAAATTCTTCTTCGGTCTGGAATAGCAAATCTTGAAACGAAGGATGGTTCAAATATGATAAAGGAATAACAAATCGCTTTTTATCGCCCTCGCCAACATAAACAACCAAATGCCCTTTTGGAACTTCAGCTGTTCTTCTTTCATTCGATAACGATCGTCTCAAAATTTGGCGGATTGCCATCTTCTTGTGAAGTGAATCTTGCTTTTATTTGTTCAACTAAAAACGAAGAGGTATTTGAAATAAGTGAAAGCTGAGTATTTTCAAGAGTTTGTTGCTGTATGTTTGTAATCAAGAAATTGCGGGAAAATTACATTTTTCGTCCTCATACTTTACCCACTTTTTCAAAACTGTCCCTAAACATTTTGGAGTTACAATAGTAGTCCTTAATCATGCCATTTTTTGACAGAATTGGTCCGCCGTTAACTTTTGCAGTTAAGTTGGATGGAAAATGACATGTGCCTCTCACATGCCTTCAATTTACAACACTACATGAAAATGGACTTTCAACAATACGCATTGCGTCTTGTTAAACATATTTTTTATAATTATTATTTTTAATTAAAATTTAATATAAAATCGAAATCACGTAAATTCCAAAAAAATAAACTCTTTAGGAAATATTGTTTAAAAAATCAAAAAATAGTTTAAACATTGAAAATATTGTTCCAAAATCGGCATTTTTGGAATTCAATTAAAATATATCGTTACAAACCAAAATAAAAAACCCGATAGGAATTGGGGAATTAGAAATCTCCATTCCTATTTTCACCTCTAGTCAATTCCAAAAATCCCAATTGTGAGACAATATGTTGAGTTTTAAATCATTCAATATGGGTGAAAATTGGAAAGGAGTTTTCTTATGCTGCCTAGTTTGATCGGATTTTTATTTTATATTAAAATAATATTTTCATTCAATTTCCAAAAATTCCGATTTTAAAACACAATATTACTTTTTTAAACAATATTATGATTTTTTAAACAATATTTCTGAATTTATTTTGAAAAAAATATCGAGTTTTAGATTATTAAATAAGGGTGAAAATTGGAACGGAGTTTTCTTACTCCGCCTACTACGATCAGATTTTTATTTTATTTAAAACAATAATTTACATTTGGATTCAAGAAATTATGGTTTTAAAACATAATATTATTATTTTAGATAATACTTCTAAAAATATTTTGAAACAATTTATCGAGTTTTACATTATTAAATTAGGGTGAAGATTGAAATGGACGTTTCTTATCCCGCCTATTTGGATTGAATTTTTATTTTATTTTGAAACAATGTTTTTATTTGAATTCCGAAAATCTTGATTTTGAAAGCAATATTTTATTTTTTTTAAAACAATGTTTCAATTGTTTAAAGAATATTTCTCAAAATATTTTCAATGTTTAAACTATTTTTTGATTTTTTAAACAATATTTCCGAAAGAGTTTATTTTTTTGGAATTTACGTGATTTCGATTTTATATTAAATTTTAATTAAAAATAATAATTATAAAAAATCTGTTTTAACAATACGCAATCCGTGTTGTTGAAAGTCCATTTTCATATTGTGTTATAAATTGAAGGCATGTGAGAGGCACATGCCATTTTCCATCCAACTTAACTGCAAAAGTTAACGGTGGACCAATTCTGTCAAAAAATGGCATGATTAAGGACTACTATTGTAACTCCAAAATGTTTAGGGACAGTTTTGAAAAAATGGGTAAAGTATGAGGGCGAAAAATGTAATTTTCCCAGAAATTGCGGTGTATATATAGATTGTTTTCTTGAGATACTACCTAAGTGTGGTCAACATAAATGTAATTAATCTATGGAACTCGAAAGAACATACGCACATGAAATCACATGGATTTGTCTGAATACATGATAATAAATTCAAGCCAAAAAGAATTTGTGTGATCGAAAATTTAGTGTCCTACCAACTATGGCAACATGGCTCGAATTATGTTTGCTGTGTAACTTAAGGTTTGGTATATATCCAATTATACTAGCTGATTAATTGCCACACATGTACATGTGATCTTCGGCCATTTGCTACTGTAGTTGGCCCTTATTTTTATTTTGTATTCACAACAAATTCAATAAGTGAAGGCCGCGGCCCCGCACATCTCATCGTCTCTGTTTATTTCGTTATATGTAATAACAATTAGGAGATGTTAACCTAAATGCTACAAGTTATGTTTTGCAATTTAATTTAACTTATGCCGCAATTTAATTCAGCTGAGTCTTTTCTTGCTGGTGGTGTTATGAATAATGTCTCTAACCCCACAAATGACAAATCATTCATTATGTTGTGAAGATTTTAGAGACAAAATCATGTGATTCTTCATGTGCTTTTGTTTCTCTGAGTTTTTCATAAACCACATACCCTTTGGCTTCTTCGTAAGGATTATGGCCTTTCATGCTCAACTATATATACACGTTCACACGACACATTTCTAAACTCACAACCAACTTTCAATACTCAACTTCTCATATTTCACTTTCTTCTCAAAACTCTCATACATTCCTCCGTTTTCATCTTCGGAAATTTGCTGTAACAAATATCGATGGCTATTCACAAAATTCTTAGACGGTCTTTATCAGCTGAAAAAAGATCAGCCGAAGTTCCAAAGGGGCATTTGGTTGTTTACATCGGAGAAAGTGAAAAGAAGCGATTTGTAATTCCATTATCATATTTGAACCATCCTTCATTTTAAGAATTACTATGCCAAGCTGAAGAAGAATTCGGATTTCGTCATCCAATGGGCGGCCTTACTATTCCTTGTAGTGAGGAGTCATGCATTCATTGACCTCACTTCTCACTTGAGAAGAACATAATAGGGAAAATTACATTTTTCGTCCTCATACTTTACCCACTTTTTCAAAACTGTCCCTAAACAATTTGGAGTTACAATAGTAGTCCTTAATCATGCCATTTTTTAACAGAATTGGTCCGCCGTTAGTTTTTGCAGTTAAGTTGGATGGAAAATGGCATGTGTGCCTCTCACATGTCTTCAATTTACAACACTACATGAAAATGGACTTTCAACAAAACGAATTGCGTGTTGTTAAAACATATTTTTTATAATTATTATTTTTAATTAAAATTTAATATAAAATCGAAATCGCGCAAATTCCAAAAAAAATCAACTCGTTTCGAAAATATTGTTTACAAAATCAAAATATAGTTTAAAATTTAAAATATTGTTCCAAAATCGGCATTTTTGGAATTCAATTAAAATATATCGTTTCAAACCAAAATAAAAAACCCGATAGGATTGGGGAATTAGAAATCCCCATTCCAATTTACACCTCTAGTCAATTCCCAAAATCCTAATTGTGAGACAATATGTCGAGTTTTAAATGATTCAATATGGGTGAAAATTGGAAAGGAGTTTTCTTATGCCGCCTAGTTTGATCGAATTTTTTTTTGTTTTAAAATAATATTTTCATTCAATTTCCAAGAATTCCGATTTTAAAACACAATATTAATTTTTTAGACAATATTATGATTTTTTAAACAATATTTCTGAATTTAATTTGAAAACAAATCGAGTTTTAGATTATTAAATAAGGGTGAAAATTGGAACGAAGTTTTCTTACTACGCCTATTACGATCAGATTTTTATTTTATTTAAAACAATAATTTGATTTGGATTCAAGAAATCCCGGTTTTAAAACATTATATTGTTATTTTAGACAATACTTCTAAAAATATTTTGAAACAATTTATCGAGTTTTACATTATTAAATTAGGGTGAAGATTGAAATGGAGGTTTCTTATCCCACCTATTCGGATCGAATTTTTATTATATTTTCAAACTATGTTTTCATTTGAATTTCGAAAATCTTGATTTTGAAAGCAATATTTCATTTTTTTAAAACAATGTTTCAATTGTTTAAAGAATATTTCTCAAAATATTTGAAAACAATATATATCGATTTTTTTTTTTTTGGGAATTTATATAATTTCGAATTTCAATCAAGTTTTAGTTATGAAAAATCTGTTTTAACAAGACGCAATGCTTGTTGTTAAAAGTTCATTTTCATGTAGTGTTGTAAATTGAAGGCATGTGAGAGGCACATGCCATTTTCCATCCAACTTAACTGCAAAATTAACGGCGGACCAATTCTGTCCAAAAACGGCATGATTAAGGACTACTATTGTAACTCCAAAATGTTTAGGGACAGTTTTGAAAAAGTGGGTAAAGTATGAGGACGAAAAATGTAATTTTCCCAACATAATATATACATTAGGTCTTACAGCAATATAATTTTTGTTAGCTAGTCTCTTTACATATTTTTTTATTTTTCACATTGATCTGTACACACACAATATACCTTGTCGGAACACAATATGCATTCTCTAACAAATTAATGGTAGTTACAAGTTCTTATCGTAAGCTCTTTATTGCACTATTTTTTTTTCAAAAACTTTTGTCTAAGTTTTTCTTTGACTAGAAAAATTATTAAGTTGAAATACTTTACAGCGAAAATGTGCAAAATTATTTCTCGTTATATCGGAGATGGAGGACACTGATTCAATTTCTTTTTAGAGACCAGGTTTTCAATGAGTTGATTCATAAAGAAGAAACATGTAAAGGTGGCCAACCTTGTGAATCCAAACATTTAATATCGTGTGAATTCCCTTATCTGTCCATCCA
Source organism: Erythranthe guttata (assembly GCF_056151865.1). Classification (NCBI taxonomy): domain Eukaryota; kingdom Viridiplantae; phylum Streptophyta; class Magnoliopsida; order Lamiales; family Phrymaceae; genus Erythranthe; species Erythranthe guttata. The sequence goes on from NC_142538.1 coordinate 8,503,996, forward strand.
ATCCGAGTGGCCACTCGGGTTGGAAACATGCATTAGTTAGGGACAACCGGAACGTGGCGATTTGACTCAAGAACGTTAAGCTCCAAACAAACATAAGACCAAATCATCATGAGGGTACCACTCGGAGACGATCGTTTTGCCGAAATGGTCCCAAGCCTAGCTCCCCTAAGACCGTCCTCAAGGGTGGGGTTATTAGGTTTAATAATAAAAATTACTCAAATCAATTACATTGATTTCAAAAATACCAATTCAATAATTAAGTTCAGTCCTAGGAAACAAAATATAAATGCCCATGAACAAGTACGAGCAGGGATGGCAGCGGAACGGATACCCTCAAAAAGTATAATACCAGAACCATACCAAACCCTTAAAAAGCTTATCGAAATACCATAACCATTACTACCAATATCTGGATACCCACGGGTAACCATTTACCATGTAAATTATGGTGAAATGAAATAATTTGGGACCTATAACCAATGTTAGATAGATATGGGAATGGGGACACGGCGACACACAAATACGGACACCGGGATACACTTAATCAAAAAAAGTAGGACACAGGAACATGGGAATACGTGTAAATATTACAAATATAGGGGTTTATTTATATTTATATTTATTACTAAATTATGTTTTATTTTTTATTTATAATATTATAATTTACATGAATATTGAATACGTTTATCTATATCTATATCTATACTACTTATAAAAGTATGAATATTTAGGAGGTTTTGTTCCCCTTTTGTATAGACAAAAATATCCTTTGCATAGGTAAATTTGTAAGGACAATTTAATCATATTCATTAATAAATTAATTAATAGACAAGGAAGACTTGTAAACTTTATATATAGTAATTAACACACTTGATAGTTGTGGCAAAATCATTCATTATTAACAAATGACCAAAGTATTATCATATGACAATAATTATGTAACACGTTCTCCATAGTCAAATTATATTTAATTTATTTAAAAAGCTCTAGATATATATATTTTAATATGAAAAAATATCCTTTGGATATTTACAATAATATATTAATTATGATAGAAAAAGAGGAAATTAGAATATTAAAAAAAATTCCTTAATAAAAAGTATTATGTTTGCGAGTTCTATGGTAAAATCATTAAGTAATTTTTGTAAGGACAATTTCATTAATAAGTTAATTAACAGGCAAGGAGACTTGTAAAATTTATATATAGTCTTTATAATTAACACACTTGATAGTTGTGGTAAAATCATTCATTATAGGGCAAATTACGGCCACCCCCCTGATGTATGGTCAAATTACGAAAAAACCCCTCTTGTTCAGGTAACTACAGCCACCCCCCTCCTTTTAAATATTTTTACGTAAAATTTATGTAATTCGGTTATTTACCGAACCAAATCGTATATTTTGTTCGGTAAACGGTATGAAATGTTGGTGTACCGAAATTTTGGTCCGGTTTTACCGAATTAACAACCCTAAATTTACCTCTGGAGGGGTCTTTTCGTAAGATAAATACATAGTTGAGGGGGTGGCTGTAATTACCCAAACATGAGGGGGATTTTCGTAATTTGACCATAGCTCAGGGGTGGCCGTAATTTGCCTTCATTATAAACAAATGTCCAAAGTACATGTAACGTTCTCCATAGTCAAATTAAATTATACTGAATTTCTTTTAAAAGCTCTAGATATATACTTTAGGGCTTATTTTACATACCCCCTAGGTACCAAATAAACTAGGAATAAAACCAAGTCAAAAATCATCCTTTGACATACCCCTGGAGAGGCGAAAGTACTATACTACCCTTATATACAATTTTCGGCCAAACTGCTTTCAACATTTCTGGTTCTGTATTTAGCATTTTCGCTAATTTATTTATTATTATTATTATTATTATTATTATTATTATTATTATTATTTTAATAAACCTGTTTAACTTAATGTAACTACATGTAACTATAGTAAACTATAGTCATTCGTAGTTATGTTCGTTTTTTTTACCCCATATATTTAGTCGATCAATTGTATACACACACGAATACTGGCTTATACAAAAGGGATAATTAGTGAGAACCCCCCACATCATTTACATATATTAGGGTGGATATAACCCCCTTATTATTATAGTTAATTTACTTATTGTCGTTTATTTATAGTCGTTTATGCAGTAACTAATGATGGTTGTTTAATGTATATTCTCTATTAACTGTATTTTCATTTAAATATTATATTTGTTGTAGATGGATAACAATGTTAATATTTTTGTGAAGTACGGTGGTTTGGTTGCTTTGAAGCGATCTTCTGGACTTACTTTCTAAGCATTGGTTGATTTTGCGTGTTCAAAATGGCAATGTCTGAATGCATCTAGTATAAGCATGACATATATGGTGGCATATTGTGGAAAATGCATTATTGCGGATGATGAAGACTTGGTATCCATGTTTGCATTGATGCGCGAGTTGTCTTTGGTGCGTATAAATATCGTGGTGAAGGGTGCAGCTGACATTGTGATTCGACCGATTCAACATGTGGATGCACCAATTCAGCATGCCCACACGCAGATGATGCTGCCAATGATTGGCTATGACAAAGATGTTGAGGATACGGAAGATTGTGATTTAGAAAACGTGGTTGCGGTGGTTGAGGGCAAGAAGTTGTTGAGTGTTGATTGGATTTATTTGATAAAAGACGTAGGTCAGTTTTTTGAACGTGGTGTTGCCGATTTCAGAAAAGCGCTTATTAAGTTTTCAATTGAAATGGGTTTTGAGTAACAGTATATCAAGAACGAGTCATATAGGGTGACAGCGGTGTGTAAGTACAAACATGAAAAACAATGTTTTTTGGGACTGCGAATAAGAAGAGATTAAGTGCAGCTATTATTATCACTACTAGAAAAACGCGATTTAGCGACGGCAATTTGTGACGGATAATTGTTCTATTTCTAAAAGCAACATTTAGCAATAGAATTAGCAACGGAAGATAAAAACGTCGCTTTCCATTTGTAATGTCATACTCAGCGACAACCCATTAGCGATGGACATCAAAGTCGTAGCTAAAGTAAGTATTGAGCGACGGACGTTTGTCTCTATATTTGTTTCTAAAAATTCATATGCATTATAATGAATTTATTCAAACAAAAAATTATTCCCGTCTTTTCCTTTTTCACATTTATTCTCCTTTTTATTCTTTAAAATGTATTTCTCAAATTTTGCCCAATTTGTCTCTCGCTCTCTACCTTCTTCTCTGCGTTCGTCCGTGCATCTCTGTGAGAATACGAGCATCCACCACCATTTGTTCTCCAATTGAGGTATTGTTATTTTCTATCACTTTATAGATCTATAGATTTCGTTCTCAAATAATCTCTTTGTGTCCTCTTCGATCTCTTTCACAATTAGCATTAACAAATTTCTAATTTAGGGTTTTTTCCCTTCAATTTTACTTAGATATGCTGAAGGACCAATTTTATTTGGACGAATTTTATTTGGACCAAAATTTATGACAACTCTTTCATCCTTGTTGTGTGTTTGTTGATTATTTTATGGTCTCTTATTTTTTTTTATCCGTTTGGAGAATTCAGGGCGGATTTTTTTCTTCGACAGTGCAAGATGGATTTTGTATATAAGGGTTTGGTCTTACTTTTCGATTAAAATTATTAACTTTTTTTTTATTTTTGTTTTTTACCGAAGACACAGAGTGCATTGTTGATTTTGTACTGTGTAATATATTTTTTTTTCTTCTTATTTTCAGGTTTTAATGAAAGCTTTGGTTTGTGAGGTATTGTTAATTTTACAATAAGATTGGTAAAATTTTCTTAGCATTGTGTGCTTCTACATTATACGAAAGATGTGTCTTCATATACTTGCATAGTATGTTATAACGTTAAGTCAACTCACTTTATTGCAGGGTGTGGTTAATTGTGTTGCTGGAAAAGAGAAAACAAAGTTAAGTAAGTATTTCGTGCTTGAATACTACATATATATATATATATATATATATATATATATATATATATATATATATATATATATATATATATATATATATATATATATAATGGCCTATCACTATCTCTAAGTAAATATTGACATAGCTAGTTAAGATGGTGTATTAGCTTAATTTTGAATTGGACTTGAGTTCTAAATGTTGGTAGTTTGTACTAATATTACACTTACATATTACATTTTTTATCTTGGCCGAAAAGGTCCACTTCTAGTAATAACCTTCCTCTATTTGCTATTTATTTGACTGGACTTAAGCATTCTCTAATGAACTGCACATTACCAATTTGCAGTTTTAATCTATTGGGATTTGCGTTAATGTAATCTCTATATTGTTGTCTATGACCTCATTATTAATTGCTGAAAGAGTATATTATACTTCTTGAACTCTATTAAAACTTTTAATTGCATAGCTCCATTTTCTTTGCAGTGTCATTTGATAAGTTGACTATAAGTATTTTCTTTTCTTTTTTATGATCACAGGAAAACATCAGAGAATAAGGTTGAACCACCTTTACCGAACAACATATCGCTAGATTTTCTGCCAAACTTTGTGTAAGTGTTCGAGTTGCGCTCATGTGTGTTTAATGAGGATTTTTATGTCCAGATTATACACTGCAGTTATTGGCAGCTATCTAACAAATTTTACTAACAGATAATTAGCTTATTCATTTTTTTCCAAAGCCATCCTTCTTAATCTATTTTAGAAGTATATGTTTGAGATTCTAATAATATGTGTTTGATTTGATTCATGACCAGGAGTCTCAAGCTGCAAACTACAATTATATTTGCTCTGTAAGTGGAAAATAAACTAATTTAATAGCTTTTATAGCAAGCATGCTTGTGTTGGTCCATTGGTTTTTTTTCCTCCCATTCTGGTAATATTTTTTTCACTTTCATCTTTTTGAGTTAGTTTATGCATTAATTTTATTTAATGTGCTCTTAAAGTGAATGCATTTTTGTTCTTATATATTTTTTTCTCTCTAGTAAAACTGAATTAATTTGCATAAGTTTGGGAGCACAAATGATATTTATTTTAGCTTTAGAAATAATATACATCTTTGCGAAGTTATTCATTTATAAGATATGAATTTTGTGTGAATGTATATTTATTACTTCAACTTTTATTGTATCAGGCAGTGTGGTCTGAGACAAAAGTTGATGGAGAAGGAAATGGAGATGCACAAATAGAAGACCGAGATGAAGAGAAAGATGAAGATGGTAATGGATATAGGTCTTTGCAGTTCTTATAGGAAGAATTGTAAATTTATGATTTCGGTTTATGCTAAACCTTTTGCACTTTAGTGTGTAATGAGGATTGAAGATATTAAGTAAATATAAAAACAAGGCAGTGATGTATTTGAAAAGAAAAAAAAAACAAGTTATTTATTTATTTATAATTTTCAATTTTTTAATTTCTTTATTTTTTAATTTTTTTAATTTTTTTTTATTAAATTTACTATTTTTTTGCAACGGATTTAGCAAGGATGTACGCGTCTCTAATTAGAATGGTTGTTTTAAATAGCGACGGATTTAGTAATGAATGTAATGGGTGTCGTGACGGAATATGTTGTCATCGTCGATCGAATTTAGTAACGTCATTGTCGATCATTAGCAACAGATAATTTTGTCGCTATAGATAGCGACGGATTATACTTAGTCGTAGCTAAATATTAGCGACGCGGCTTTTAGCTACGGATTTTGCAAGGCACGATATTCGTGGCTAACCATGTGGTAGCGACGGATGTATGTTGTTTAGCGACAGATTCGTCCGTAGCTAAAAGGCGGATTTCTAGTAGTGTATTGACTTGATTGCTGGTGAGATTCGATCAAGGCCAGGTACCCGACCTCGTGAAATAATTACGCAGGTGAGAGACAAGTTTGGAGTTGATATTAGCTATTATTTAGCGTGGAGATTGACTGACGCAGGTAGGGCATTAATCTTTGGCGATCATAGCAGCTCATATTCATTTATTCCGTCATATTTTGAAGAAGCGGAGCGGACAAATCCTGGTAGTTTATTTCACTTGGAAATTGATGATGTGAAGAATAATTTTCGCCGTTGTTTCTTTGCATTTGCAGTTTGTCATCCTGTTGTCATGCTTGATGGCACCTTTTTGAAGGGCAAACACAAGGGCATGTTACTTAGTGCAGTCGGAAAAGACGGCGATGAACGTAAGTTGTACAGTGTATGTTATATTGGTTTTTACAGTATAGTTGTTTTGACAATAGTTATTTCCATAAATAGTTGTCTACATAATAGTTGTTTTCATCCAAACCAGTAATTAATATCATTTTTTCACATCCAAGTTTGTTTCCAATTGCATTTGCAATTATAGATGAAGAAACTGATTGCAATTGGTCATGGTTTCTAAATCACTTGAAAACTATTGGAATGGATAGGGTTTTTACGTTTGTCTCAGATCGTAATCATGGGATTTTGGTTGGGGTTCAGAATGTGTTTCCACATTGTCTTTATGGTTACTGCTACAAGCACTTGAAGGGAAATTTGAAAGATCGATTTAGGGGTGAGTCAAAGAATTATCCTAAAGCTGTGGTGAGGCAATTTCGAGATTGCGCTTACGCTGCCACAAAACCTGAGTTTGAAAGATGCTTGGAGAAATTCAAAAGAACTGGTGGTGGAAGAGCACGCAATTTTCTAGCTGATATTCCAAATGAAAAGTGGTCGAACGCATATTTTGAGGGACCAAGATATGGCCAGATGACGTCAAATGGTTGTGAATCTTGGAATGCGCAAGTAATGGATGAACATTTTCTGCTAGTCACTAATTTGATTGATGGTATTCGAAGTAAGATAATGGAACAGCTTTGTGACAGGCTTATTAAGGGAAATTATTGGCACACTGTGTTAACATTTAAAATTGATAAACTTGTGAAAGATCTAGTTGATAAAGCGAAGCCTTGGTTAGTTAAGCAAGCTTCTGAATTTGTGTGGGAAATGTACACGGATCCAACTGCGATTATAGATGTTCGAGAGAAGACATGCTCATGTTGGGAGTGGCAGATTACCGGGCTGCCATGTTTTCATGCTGCTGGGATAAAATAATCAAGCGATTTTTTTTACTCAAATTCATCTTTTTGCTTCCCCAATCTAGAAAGGTTTTCACAATTTCAGTTCGCATTGCTGAGTATTTTGATTCAGCTTCGTCCTTTATGATTGGTTGTCGCTCGAAAAGTTTTTTAATCAGATACAAAACCACCACACCACAATCAACACTATCGTCCTTTTGTTGTGGCGCTTCAGCGAGTGAAATGATTTTCTCTTCTGGACATGTATGAGTATGAGGTTGTGATGTTCTGCTGTTTTTTCCAGGGCCTTTTTCTGAATTTGTACATTTATGTAAGTTGAAGGTGTATTATATTGTAATATGAAAACAATGTATAATGGAAAAATTACCAGTTCCATTGCTTCTGCAAGATAATAATCATTGGAGCGACGACGCATATAATTGTAGAATATCCAATCCCCATGAAATTTGTCTAATACAAGTAATGTCCAGTGATCCTGACATCTATTTTCCGCTGTACCAATGTGGAGAATGGGGAACGCCAGATAACGGTAGTTAATTATGTCATCGGGTGGATCGAATATCCCATCAGGCCTCCCCCTTACGTAGTTCTGCAACACACGGTTCAATTGAAAAAATATAAACCGGTATGAACTATGAATTAAAATTAGTGATGCGTTTGTTACCAAAAAGTATGAGGGGAAGACGAAACTAATTATTACGGAAGTGGTGAGCTCGAAGTCTTCATCTTCTGCACCAAGTGTGATTGTTTGGTCTTCACAATCACCATTTGTGAGCGATTTGATTTGCATTGCTTGCTTTGAGCAGTTCCTCTTGTTTGTCTTCCAAAATCTTACATTTTGTACTGAGATCTACTATTTCGAGGCTCGATGTACTCATAATGGTTGATTGCATTTGTGTTGCAGCTTGTGTTTGAGACAACAAGTTCCACGATGGCATGTCTTGATTTTCTGGCTTCCGAGCATTTTCTTGTATGCCGTCACTCCCCTTCTCATTGTTGGAATCTGTGTTGAGCCTTTTGTTTGCTTCTACCAAGCTGTTGTTGCATAACTTTATGGTTGTCATCTCAGCTTTCAACTCCTCTTTATCTGCGACAAGCGTTTCGATAGTGGTATGTAGATTCTCATTGGCGTCCTTTAGTTTTCGTATTTGTTCTGAAAGATCGGCGTTTTTTTCTAGCTCGTACTCCCGACATCCTTGGAGAACCTCCAACTCTGTAGATAACTGTGGGTCAGTTGAGGTTTCAATTCGTTGCTCTAATTCTTTGTTATGGTCCGAAACATTGGTTGCTTTTGTTCGCCATGTTTTTGCCTCCTGTAAAGCACATGCAAGCCTTGCCTTAAGTATTGTGTTCTGTGTCAACAAATCATCGTTGTGTTCGTCAACATATTTTCGTTTCTTGCTCCCCGAAGATTGCTCAATGGGACTTGTTGTGGCAGGTGCATCATGGTCATGTTCGTCATTGTTCTCATCATCTGCATCAACCGATTCACTTTCACTATCATCCGGTTCGTTTCTTGCTTCTGAATCATCACTCTCCTCGTCCTCATAGTCATGCGGCTCGTTTTCACTAACATCTTGTTCTTCATAATTGCCACTCAACAATGAACATTCCACATCAGTCTCTATTATGGGGGTGTCTATTACTTGTTCGTTGGTGATGTCCTTTATGGTTGTACAAACAATTTTTTCCTTAAAAGTTTTTCAAGCTCCATTTTCTGAATCTTGGAAATGCGTCTGGGCATACTGGTTCGACAAGATTGACTCGTTCACACATCCAGGATTGTCAAGTTACGTCACAAAAAATAGGTTAACACAAATAATGAAAATTAATATTTGTAGACTGTAGTCAATTAATTCAAACTTGATAAATAGTTAAACAAATATGTAACCACAGAAATATTACAAAATAGTCATGGAATAAATAAACTATTACTGTAAAAAGAGTACTGGATGTGTGCATACATTTTCATTTAGTTGTAAGTGAACTATTATTTTACAAAACAATTGTTTAATTAATCAAGTAATAGAAAACATCAGTCTCTTAAAATAAACAAGCACAGATAAACATCAAATACAGTTATAATCAGAAAATGTTCACTAAACTAAGCAGTTTGTTTTAGTGTTCAAAAACTAATATAGTTCAATTATTACAAAACAAATGACTTACCAGAAAGAGAGGTACGCAACCTTTCACCACTTCTGCCTCATTATCCTTTACATACTTCATTAGCAAATCAACAACCAGTTTCCCCCAATTGTACTCTTTTAATTGATCGATGTCGTCGCACAGCTTGAATATCCACGCACTTACCACATCTCCTGAAATTGTGAATAAAAAACTGGACTATATATGTACTATTAATATACGTACGGTGTCCTCAATATCCTCTTCAATGTTGCTTCCAACAATTTTCATCAACTATTTTTTGAGTATTTTTGGCGAAACCTTTGTGTAGCGTTGGAATCTCCTCCTTCCGAGTAGAGACTGTTGAATACTACTTCTCTTTGAATATTTCACCCGTGTTCCAGATTGGATTCCAAATATCAAGTCAAACTCGTTTGGATGTATAGTGAGAGCTTTGCCTGCTATTTCAAATGCACCTCGTTTTCTGTCATACGTAAGTAGTAGTTGTATACTACCATCTTGTGCCCCCCTTACTGTGGATGGAAGTTCTTGTTTTTTCGCAAATGGTAATACTAAATGGTAGAAGGGCGTTCGTTTTAGGCAATTAAGGTGTGCTTTCTCTTTAGGTAAACGTTCCTGAAGAATGACCACGTTGCCCAAAAAATTAGAAATAACATTAAAGAAATTATCAAACTTGGCACCTTTAGAAAAACACTTTTGATAAACACATTTTCACAAAACCAACACTTGCAGTATCTTAATTGTTTTTCACTTACACCATCTTACCGAGCTCAATCGCATCACCATTACAACAACTGGAGGTCGAAGAATCCCGAAAGCTTCCTCCGCTTCCAAAAATCTACGGCCTAAACTCCTAATTTCATTTCAGAACTTTGTTCTCTTCTCTCTTAGAGTTTGCTTATAATTCTCCATGGAAGAACTCACCCTGGCCAGCAGGAGATGTTGTCGTGACGCGTCTTTATCCACGACATCGGAAGTTAGCGGCGGCGCATCTTCATCCGCCGTACCCATGGCGTGATGGTGTATTGTTTCGAGGGGGGGATCGGTGGTGGGGTGGTAAAACCGATCATCTTCTTCTCGGGTTTCAAGATTTTGGTTGTGGATGGTCGGGTGGTGGCGGTGGGAGAAATAAAAAGCCTGGTATGTAGGCAATAGGTTTGGTTTGTGTACGAAGAGAGGGGAAGATGAACAGCAATTTGGAGGAGAAAAAAAAATGGAATAAATTTTATTAAAATGTGAGGATATAAAAGTAAAGTCATTGTAATTTTTAACGGTGTCAAGTTTCTGAACATGGACTGTTAAAATTAGGGGGGTTTTTGTAGTTTTTGATAGTACATGGGGGTGAATGCGACATTTTCGATAGTACAGGGGTGCAAACTGTAATTCACCCTAATTATATTACTGTCGTTGACGGTAAAATTACTGTAAACACTATAATATTACTGTCAACCACATCAATATTTTTTTTTCGCTTTGTTGTTTTGTTTGATTTGTTGACCGACTAACGTAATAATATTATTGTCTACTATTGCGATATTACTGTAAACACAATAATATTATTGATGTTATAGTAATATTACTATTACAGTAATATTGATGTGGTTGACAGTATATTACAGTCAACCACATCAATATTACTTCTTTTATTTTTTTTATTATGTTTGCCTTTATTGAACGGGCAACATATTAATATTACTCTATCACACAGTAATAGTGATTTTTCTTGTTTTAATATTAATGTGACAGAAAGTAATATAAAAATATTACTGTGTTAAACTGTTGTATAGTTAATATTATTATGTTAAACAGTAATATAGTTAATATGAATGTCAACCATATCAATATTGATGTTTAAATGTGGGCAAAAAGATGTTACAATAAAAAATAATTCTAAAAAAACAAAAAAAAAACGACAAAGTCAACACCGGACACCGGCGTTGACTGGCAGTCAATGCCGAAAATCGGGGAAAAATCAGGAGAGAAAAAAAAATGAAAAAGTCAACGTCGGAAACCAACGGAAAAATCAGGAGAAAGGAAAAAAAAAGTCAACGACGACGATGGGCGAAATTGTACTCAAATTGAATTTTGGGTGAAAATTGAATAATTTGTGAAATTTGTAGTCAAATTGAGGTTATATTAAATTAATTGATGAAATTCGAGCATATTAAATTGTGAGGGGATATTTTAGTCATTTATACATCTCTGGGCAATGTGTGGACTTTTTTGTAAAATAGTTTTTTGTCTGAACCCCTTTATGAATAAGTATGGGATGATCGGCTTATTTGTAATGGACCCACATAAATTTTATCAATTCCATCCATTATACTCTAACTTCATCAATATTACACATTGACCACGAATTTAAACAAATATATCACTTTAACCCCAATTTTTATAATTTTTTGAATTTTTTTTTTCAGAAAATAATTTTTTTCCGGCCAGATAAGGCGTTTATTTTTTATTTTTTTTGCAATTTTTTTTCCTGAAATTTTTATCCGGCTGTCAACCGCCGTTGACCGCTGATCTCCGGGGTTGACTTTTAAAAAAAAAATATCTCTAAATTACTGTGTTAACAACAAAATTATTGTCTGAGATAGTATATTGAATACCAAAACAATAATATTACTGTCCCAAATAGTAATATTAGTTTCCCGAACACTCATATTACTGCCCTGGACAGTAATATTATGAATATTACTTTACGAACATCGATATTACTAATATTACTGTCCCAAAAAAATTATATTATTGCATGAGACAGTAATATTACGGTCGAAAACATCAAAATTGCAGGCCAAGACGATAAAATTAATTAAATTACTATCTCAGACAGTTAAATTACCGTTGAAGACGGTAATTTAGCAGTCAAGACAGTAATATTAATTAAAACAATTCTTTTTAAAGAAAAAACAAGTTTTCCGAAAAACAAAAGTCAACGTCGGAGACCGGCGGTTGACCTGCCGGAAAAAAAAAATTATGAAAAATAAAATAAAAAATTAACGGTGGCTGACTGGCAGTGGCGGTCAAAATTGGGAAGTAAATCATGAAATTAGAATTGAATTAGGGTTTCAAGGAGGTGGGGGTAATTTTGGTATACAGAAAAGGGTTTTCCTTATTTGCAAATAAGTTTGAATGAGGTAGATTTATATGGAAAACAAAAAAAGTGGATGTCCCTATATTAATTAAGTGGTCTTATCATGAACCTATTTGTCATTTACCCTAGATTTATAACAGCAAATACCAAAAAGAAATAAACCTCCAAAAAGAGGCCTATGCAGCTTGAATTGTAGAAAACACACAGTATTCTCTACTAAAAGGTGAAATAATAGTTTGCTATGTGCTGACGGCACAGCTGCATGAGTTAGAACATGCAAGGGTCACATAGTTACCAAGAGAAAACTTGTCTAGGGTGGTTTAAGGACCATATGTTGCCAGAGTTGGTCAAAATAACGAGTTGTCCTTTCCTTTTGTGTGTTTGCGTGTGTATATATATGTATATAATTCATGTTCTGCTCAAGTGAGAGGTGAGGTCGATGAATAAATCCTCACTGCAAGGAATAGTGAATTATGAAATCTGAATTTTCCTTCAGCTTGGGATAGCAAATCTTGAAACAAATGATGATTCAAATACGATAATGGAATAACAAATCATTTTTTTTCACTTTCTCCGACATAAACAACCAAATGCCCCTTTGGAACTTCAGTTGACCTCTTTTCAGCCGATAAAGACCGTCCAAGAATTTTGTGAATAGCCATCGAACTTTGTTAGAATCAATCTTTAATTTGTGAAGCCGAAGATGAAAAAGAAGGAATATATGAGTTTTTTGTGAAGCAAGTGAATTATGAGAACTTGAGATTTGAAAGCTGGCTGTGACTTGTGAGTTTAGAAATGTGTCGTTGCACATATATATATAGATGAAAGTACACTAGAAGAAATGTACATATCCTTGTGACTTGTGAGTTTAGAAATGCACTGGATTGAGGCCAATGTTTATGTGGTTTCTGCCACACTTAAAGAAACAAAAGCACATGAACAATAATCTTTCACAACATTTTAGAGCAAAATAATTAATGATTTGACAATAGCAACAGCAAGAAAACCTATGTCATAGGACCCTCCGAATAAATGTGGCCAAAATAGCACATGTATCCAAATAAAAGAGAAATATATATATATATATATATATATATATATATATATATATATATATATATATATATATATATATATATATATAAGAGTTTTCTATATCTTCAAATTAATTACAAGAGAAAACTAGTGATGATATGTTGTATGGTCATTATTAAGGGTCATGTTGGCTGTTGCCATAGTTTGTAGGACACTTAATTTTGAATCACACAAAATAAAGGACAAAACCATGTGATATTTCATGTGCTTTTGTTTCTCTAACTTCTCCGGCCACCACATATCTTTTGGCCTTTTCATCACCATTCAATCCAAGTAAGGGTATAGAGCATTTACAAGTTCATCTATATATATATGCTCACAACCAGCCTTCACAACTCACAACTCAACTACTTCTCATATTTCACTTGCTTCACAAAACTCTCATATATATATTTATTTCAACAAAAATCGATGGCTATTCACAATATTCTAAGACGGTCTTTATCGGCTGAAAAGAGGTCAATTGAAGTTCCAAAGGGGCATTTGGCTGTTTATGTTGGAGAAAACAATAAGAAGCGATTTGTAATTCCATTATCATACTTAAATCATCCTTTGTTTCAAGAATTACTATGCAGAGCCGAAGAAGAATTTGGATACCATCATCCAATGGGCGGCCTTACTATTCCTTGCACTGAGGATTTATTCCTTGATCTTACATCTCGCTTGAGCATAACATAATATTAGGTCTTAGAGCATATACTTTTTGTTAGCTAGATTTATATATTTTAATATTTGTAAACACATAAGATACTTTGTCGGATACAAATTGTATTCCCGCACAAATTAATATATTAATACATATGACATATTTTGAATACCAAACCTGAGCCATTTTGCCTATTTTGGTTCAGACGAAGAATCTCACATAGGAAAATAACCGTATAATGGGAAAATTGCATTTTTTACCCTTCAAGTTTGCACTGATTTCATATTCAGTCCCCCATGTTCACCAAAAACACATTTGGTCCCCCATGTTCACCAAAAACACATTTGGTACCTAATGTTTCAATAATTTAACATTTTTTGTCATTTTCGTCAATTTACAGTTACTCCTTCAGTTAAGGAAGTGACGGACACACGCTTGATTTCCTCAGTACTAACAAAAAATTGACTGAAATGACTGAAAATGTTGAATTTTTAAAATATGAGGGACAAGATATGTTTTTTGGGAACATGAGGACCAAATATGTAATCAGTGAAGACTTGAGGGACCAAAACTGTATGTTTCTCACCATATAATTGCTTATAGCCAGAGAGATAAATACAAGTGCAGTAACATGTTCTAGTTCACGCAGCTACGCACTGAGCACATAGCAACATAGCAAAATATTCTTTTGCCTTTTAGTATAGAATACCGTGTGCTTGCTCCAATTCAAGTAGCATATGCCTCTTTTTGGAGGGTTTATTTCCTTTTAAGAATGGCCGGAATAATTCAATTTAGAATTTAAGGGAAATTAGTTGATAGACCCTAAAAAATATTGTCTATAGCTTTAAGGACAAGTAGATTAAAAGTCCCTACGGTGACGAAGATTTGCATAGTTAGTTCTATTAATAAACAACAACTTTAACAGTAACGGTGAAGATGATTTGCACAACTTAATTATATTAATAAGCCACAACATAGTTAAAATACAACAAATAAAAAACTAAAACAAGGATAGATGCACATCCACAACACATAAACAACTTACACATACATCTTATAAATCTTATTTACAGAGCTCAGTGACGTTACAAATGATTAGCTAAAAAACATGTAATTCATATAATTTTACCATGACCTTGGGCTAATTAGACAGCTTAGAAAGCTTATTTGCATAGTTTAATTACACGGTTTAGGTACATGGATGACCAAAAAGCTTAGTTAAAATAAACTGAAGAAAATAACTTAAATCTCTTGTGCCTACATCACCACCAACATCACCATCTGCCATCACCGAACAATTCCTCATATTATTTTCTTTTTGGTTTTCATGATTGTAACCAAAATGGTATATGTTTGCGTTTGTGTGGTTGCATATTTCTAGGGAAAATTACATTTTATGTCCCGAAACTATACCACTAAAATGATTGTCCTCAAACTTTTGGATCCATGAAATATATCCTCAAACTTGCCACTTTTTAACAATTTGTGCGCGGCCGTTAACTTCGCCACTCAAGTTAAACGGAATATCACATGTGGCACACATGATATCGACATGGCTGTTAAGATTGATCTGGCTTAAACCCTACGTCAATTTGGCCTATTGAATATGACGTGGAGTGACACATCATTCTCACCCCCTATTTAAGTTATGAAATCCTTAATTTCTCATTACCCCAATTCACTGATCCTGATCAGATAAACCCTATCCCCAAATTCCCCATAGAAATCCTCAAATTGAGGTGAAATTCAGCACCAGCAAGATCGCATAATCCTAATTTCGCAAATAATCGAACATTTGTGGAACTGAAGTATCACAAATCTACCAACAATCTCCAATTTTAGTAAGTTTCTTCAAAGTTCTTATCTTTGAACTTCGATTTTATGAATTTGGAATTTGTTATGGGTTTATGAATTTGAACTCCGTATGACTTCGAACAGCATTGAAGACCTGATTGTAAATTTGGGAGTGTGTTTATGGGATTGAAAGAAATTTTTGAGATTTGATGGCTAGGGTTTCGGGTGTGAAGCGTGAAGTGAGAATTGAGGATCTGGGAAGTTTGGAATTGGGCTTAGGTCGACGGATTTGTGTGCCAGCTCGACATTTGACGGCCACGTCGGCATCACGTGCGCCGCACGTGACAATTTGACTGACGAAGTTAACGGCGGAACACAAATTGTTAAAAAATGACAAATTTGAGGACATATTTCGTGAATGCAAAAGTTTAGGGACAAAAATTATTTTAAGTTTAGGGACATAAAATGTAATTCTCCCCATATTTCTATATGTAGGTGTGTGATTATATGTGTGTGGCTGTGAGCAGTGGCGTATCTAGTATGGTCCAAGGGTGTGCAACTGCACACCCTTGATTTAAAAAAAAAAAAAATTCCTATATATATCCCTTTATATAACTGTAAATCTGTAATTTGAACATGTAAAGCTGTAGCTGAAGTGGTAAGAGTTCTTCCTTCCATTCCAAGGAGGTCCTGAGTTCGAGACCTTCTTGTAACATTATCCTCCCTATTTAGTTGTTTTTTTATTTCTAATTTTTCTTTATTTCTAATTTTTCTTTATTTCTAATTTTTCTGTATATTACTCTATTTAGTTGTTTTTTTATTTCTGAGTTTTCTGTATATATTCCTTTTTAAATTCTAAATTTTCTGTATATTATTTAAAATTTAACTTTCAAAATTGGTTTGTAGTTTGTTGGTATAAATTTTTTACCCGTGCAAGATTTAATTTCCATTACATACAATATTTCAATTGTTTTCAATATTTTTGAATATGCATGAGGGTATTTTTTCATATTTCAAAAAATCAAAATCTCCTAATAAAACGTATATTTTGCTATTTGCAACTCTAATTTATTTACAATTCCTTTAATATTTTATATTATCTAAATTATTCCAAAATTTTGAATGTTATATATATATATATATATATATATATATATATATATATATATATATATATATATATATATATATATATATATATATATATATATATATATATATATATATATATATATATATATTATTTCAATTGTTTTCTAAATTTACGTCTGTGAGTATTTTTTTTATATTTTGAAAACTCAGAATATGCTAATGAAATACACATTTTGTAACTTGCAACTTTAATATGTTTACCACTCATTTAATATTTTCACCAATTTTATGTCTAAATATTTCATAAATTAGCCCAAAATTTGTAAAATAATCCCTTTAAATTTGAAAATATTACATATTTTTATTATTTAATGTGTATAGTATTAAAAAAGATAGGGGGCGCTGCCCCCGAACCCCCGTAAACTTTTACCCAACCATTATATTTTTTACTATATTTAATTCCGAACACCCTTGGCAAAAATCCTAGATTCGCCACTGGCTGTGAGGCAGAGTTTCGACGATGGCATAGAATTATGAAAGACACTTTGCTTTCCTCATAACGTCGCACATGTAATAGGGCAAATAGCACTTCAACCCCCTCGGAAAATTTAAGTTTTAACACCAACCCGTACAAACATAAAAAAAAAAAAAAAAAGAAATAGAATAAAGGGAGGACCCCTGAAAACAGAGCCGGTCCTGCAAAAATTGGGGCCCTAAGCGAGCTTCGACAAAAGTAGATTTTTTTTCCCTTATATGTATTACCTTTTTTTTTTTGTTAATACTTATTTTTCGATTTTTTTTAAATTAATGCCTTATTGAGCTACTAAAAGTTTACTAATCTATTAAAAATACATAAATATTAAAAAGCAATAAACTTTGTGAATTTTTTTGATAACACAATAAAAAGATTAAAATATATACTTATATTAGAGATAATAGGGCTAAAACGCATAAATCATATCAATAAAATATTACTATAATATCAATCATTTAGCATTTTTTGAAGTAAAATATATAACCAACAAAATCATTATTATATATAATTTAATAAATAATAACGAAAGCTTGCTTTTTTTGTATTGAAATTACCAACAGCCTTATCTCAAAAAACAACAAAATACCACAATCAATTTTAGTGTAAGAATAATATAAAATATATCTAAATATATATAATTAAAATATTTATTTTTGGGGGCCCCTTGGGATTGGGGGGCCCAAAGCACTTGCTTGTGTGGCTTACCATCAGGGCCGGCCCTGCACTTAAGTACTCTTCTGCAGATTCAAATGTTGGGGGTTGCATGAAATTCGCAATGAGTTGCCTTCTTTATATTCTGACAAGTACAATTTAGTAGCATATGACAAGTTTTTTGTTTTTCTTGGTAGTGGGTAAAAATAATAGGCAATATATTCATGATGGCAGGACTAGATATATCGATAAAAATTTGTAAGTAGATAAGGCATCCATGTACCAAAGTGGCTCAACACTAGTATACAAAATCTTCCACAGGTATTACGATTAATTTGTGCGGGAATACATTTTGTATCCGACAAAGTATCTTCTGTGTGTACAAAATATGAAAAGAATCTAGCTAACAAAAATTATATGCTCTAAGACCTAGTATATATATTATGCTCTGCTCAAGCGAGATGTTAGATCGACGAATAAATCCTCACTGCAAGGAATAGTAAGGCGACCCATTGGATGGTGGAATCCGAATTCTTCTTCAGCTTGACATAGCAGTTCTTGAAATGAAGGATGATTCAAATACGATAACGGTATTACAAATCGCTTGTTATTGTTTTCCCCAACATAAACAGCCAAATGACCCTTTGGAACTTCAGTTGATCTCTTTTCCGCTGATAAAGACCGCCTAAGCATTTTGTGAATGGCCATTGAATTTTTTGTTAAAGTAAATTTTTGTGAAGTCGAAGATGAAAATGAATCAAGGAATATATGAGAAGTTGAGTTTTGAAGGCTGGTTGTGAATTTAGATATGTGTCGTATAAGCATATATATAGATGTACTTGTAAATGCTATTTCCTTAGCTGGATTGAATGGTGATGAATAGACCAAAGGATATGTGATGGCTAGAGAAGTTAGAGAAACAAAAGCACATGAATAATCACATGGTTTTGTCTATAAATTAGAGCAACGTAATGAATTTTTTGTCAACTGTGAGGGACCCTTATATCATTCCTAACATCACCAGCAAGAAAACGTCACATTGACCCGCTGAATATAATTGAATGTGGCCTTTAGGATAAGATGGCCTAATTAGTAGATATATCGAAATAAATAGAGATGTTGAGATGATGGTTTCAGGGGCCATGTTGCCAGAGTTGGTAGGATACAACATTTTCTATCACACAAATTCTTGTTGCCTTGAATTCATTTCATTTTTCAAAGACAAATCCATGTGACTTCATATGCATATGTTTTTTTCGAGTTTCATAGAGCAACCACATTTATGTTGACCGTGTTATGTCGATATCTGAAGAATTCATCATTTCTTTCTAGCCTATATATACAACACCATTTCTTGATTACAAACAACAACTCGTGATCAAAATACTCTTATCTTCTCAGCTTTCACTTATTTCAAATACCTCTTCGTTTTCACTTGACCAAAGCAAAATTCACTTCACACAAACTAAGATGGCAATCCGTCAAATATTGAGACGGTCACTATCCAACGAAAGAAGATTAGTTGAAGTTCCAAAAGGGCATTTGGCTGTTTATGTTGGAGAGGGCGAGAAAAAGCGATTTGTTATTCCATTATCGTACTTAAACCATCCTTCTTTTCAAGAATTGCTATTCCAGGCCGAAGAAGAATTTGGATTCCATCATACGATGGGTGGAATCACAATTCCTTGCAGTGAAGAGTCATTTATTGATTTAACCTCTCGTTTGAGCAAAACATGATCGATATACATGTTTAGGAGGATCGCAATTTTGTAAAATTAGTTCTTGTTTGTCCTCCTTTTCTAGGCAGACATAGTAGTTTATCAAGAAATGTATAGAAGCACTGAATTAGAGTATATATATAGGAAAATCTTTGAACCATTTTAAGATGGAAAAGTATTGTGTGGTTTGAGTTGGAAATACTAATTCCATATGAACTCAACAGTACGTTCAAATCAATCTTGATTTACTTGCATTTTTTTTATTTTATCAAGTAGGGAAAATTTGGATCGCCAGAGCGTCGGAGCCTCTGTTTAGTGGGCTGATGTTGGCATTGAAACTCTTCTTGTTCACAGTATTTGTAGCCTAATTCAATTCAAAGCAACCCCATCAATTATGTAAAAGTTTCACCTTAAATTACTCAACAAAACATGGAGAATAGTAATTGGCTCCTCTCATTTATCCTTCCGATTATCATCGCAGAAGTTGCACTAATTATTGGCGGCTACGGAAGTGTGTGGATTGGCGGACGAAGAATCGGTACTCTTCAATATTCTCACATATTTGTCCATCCTTTACAGACGACCCAATCGGAGTCACCAAATCGTAGAACAAGTTATAAATTACCAAAAGGACAACACAATGGAAAGTGGATAAGCCATGGTCATGTTTGTTATTTTCCAGCCTTGACCAAACGGTGTCAAGGTCAGGAATCTGAAAACTAACCCTGCGGACTACATTGGGATAATTTTACAAGTACATGAGGTTAAATGGATCCAATTGGAAGTAAAATGTGGTAAGGTGATCCCGACCCAGAGTACAAGGGGTGGAAAATGGAATTTGCTCTATATTTTATCCACATGTTAAAAAATAATAATCTAGCTTAATTATAAGCACGCTTTAAATACATATTTCTGAATTTTTCTATTTAACAATGACAAAATTAAACATGAACTATGAACTATTGGGACTATGGTTCGCCGCAACGCCTAGAACGCAAGAAGTTCTGTCTCATTTGGCAATTAATGGATTTCGGACGACGCAAAGTGGATGGAATTCGAGGGTGGAGAGTATTTAGTATTTGCGAAGGAGTACTAATGATTTGCCAGCAATCAAATGGTGAATTTGAGGTATATGTGGATGGTGTTTGGGAAAGTAGGGAATTTGAGTGCTTATTCGATAATACAATATTGATATTTCACTTGGGCAACAAAACCAACATTATTCATTGTTCATTACAACTACCACACAAACCAAAACTTGCTGGAATACAAAATTAAAACATTAACCAGATATGTGAATGGACTTGACCTCAGGCTTCTTCACCTCCTCTTTCGGCACGGTGACAGTCAGCACCCCATTCTCCATCGCCGCCTTCACCTCCTCCAATTTAGCATTCTCCGGCATCCTGAATCGGCGGATAAACTTGCCGGAGCTCCTCTCGACGCGGTGCCACTTGTCATTCTTCTCCTCTTTCTCCTTCCTTCTCTCTCCGCTTATCTGAAGAATATTCCCATCTTCAACCTCAACTTTCACTTCTTCCTTCTTCAACCCGGGAACATCTACCTTGAACAAGTGTGCCTCCGGCGTTTCTTTCCAGTCGATCCTAGCGTTGGCCACGGCGGTTGTTTCTCCGGCGGAGGAGAATGGGAAGCCCTGAAATGGGTCCCAAACATCCAATGAAAGTGGATCGAACACGTTACTCCGACGGCCATTGCCAAACAAGCTCGGAATCAGAGACATTTCTGCAAAAAATAATGCTGGATGACGAACTGCTTGATTTGGTTGTTGATGAAGAAATTGATAGTTCGCAGATAATAAGTTTTTAATTTTCGATGGGATTTGGTTGGAGCACGCGTATTTATATGGTGATCTGATAATTCTTGAAATTTCCAGAGCCAAACGGATTTTGGTGCAATTCGAACATCTTCCAGAACATACTTGTTCTTTCCTGAAGAAATCGCATTTCACCCCCTTGACATTTTCCATTTTCAATTATCGCACTTCCCCTCTTAAAATTAAAAAAAAAAAAATAATAATAAATAAATAAATACAACACCCCTTCAAAATATTTTTTTTATTGCATTTTGCCCCAAAAGTTAATTTCTGTTGGGTTTTTGGCCAAAATTGATGATTTTCAGCCTTCTTAAGGGTATCTTCTTGATTTCATCAATCCAACCGAAATCCTTGTTATCCATGGTTCGCCGGAACGGCCGTTCTGGAACGAGAACGGTGCCCTCTGTTCCGGAATCCGTAACCAGAACAACACCCACACCAAAAAATTGCATTTCTTTCACTCTTCCGCTCATCCCTATCAGTCCTTTGTCGGCAGCCATCTAATTTTCGCCAACCACATAACTGGAATCATGTGATTTTCATTGATTTTCAATCTAATTTTAATCTAAATTCTCCTACTAAACTGTCAACTTTCAGTCTAGATTGTCTATTTTAGTCTAAACTCTCCAACTAAGCTATCTATTTTTGGTCTATGTTGTCTATTCCCAATCTAAGTTGTCCAATTGAGCTGCCTGGAAGACTTATAGCAAATTCAAAATATTGAACCGCTTTATTAGATATATAAAATATTTTTGAGAGACTTTTAGCAAATTTCTCCTTTAAAGTTATAGGTTCTTTTCGAGTTAACCATTTCAGTATGTAATGATTATGCAGACAATTATCCTACCATTGAATATTCTGATAAGCGTAATAGTTTGAAGAATTGCAATAAGTACAAACTATCTAGTTTTTCCATGTTAAAATAGTAATATTCGTGTAAGTCCTTTTCTCCAAATTTTTTTACGTAAAATGATACTTTGCACGGAATCTCTTTCTGTGAAAAGATAACACCGTTAACTATATAGGGGATTTTATGCAAGTTTTTCTAATAACATATGGGGATTTGATGCATGGTTTTGCAACGTGCACAAGGGGGTCTACGCAAAATTAATTTATTCATTTAAAATTCAAATTATTTTCTTAAATTAAGTCGAATACATCTATTAATTTAAAATATGAAAACCAAAAAAATTAATATTCAAGATGGAAGATGAAACAAATTCTCAAATTATTTATGTTATTTTCACAATAATTAATCCAGAATAAATTATAAAAATAGATGATAATTCTAATAAAATAATTATATGTTTAAAAAATCAAAATTCTTAAATACATTAATAAATTATATCATATAAAATTATTATTTTTTAAATACCCACTACACCTATTAAATTTATATTTTTCATCATAGTAACTGAATAAATGTGTTGGACTTTATTTAAGAAAATGATGTGAAAATTTTAAATGAATTAATTTTGCATAAAATCCCTTGTATTGTACAAAATATGCACTAAATCCTTTTCTTTATGCAAAAATTGCGTAAAATCCTTCTTTAGTTAACGGTGTTAACTTTTAACGGAAAAGGGGATTTGGGAAAATTACAGTTTATGCCCCTAAACTTTACCACTAACACGATTTATGTCCTCAAATATTCAATTCACGAAATATGTCCTCAAACTTGCCTGTTTTGATCACTTTATGTTCTGTCGTTAACGTCGGCAGCTAACTTCGACGGAAATAGTACGCATGGCTCACATGACGTCTATGTGGCCGTTAAATGTCGAGCTGGACAACACCCAATGTCTACTTGGCCGATGAAACGTGATGTGGAGCGACACGTCATTCTCCTCCCCTATTTCTATTTTAAAATCCCTAATTCGCCATATCCCCAACGAACCCGTAAATCCAATCCCTAAAATTCCATTTCCAATCCTTCAATTGAGGTGAAATTCAAAAATAGCAGAATCGTCTTCTCAAGTTTTTGAATGTCCGAGTAGTTAAAGCGTCACAATTGCAAAAAAAAAAAAAATCAATTTGGTAAGTTTCCTCAAAGTTGTTATCTTTGAACAATTTTCGATTTTGGTAATTATTCTACTTGTAGTGTTGATTTCACCTCAATGTTTCCGATGTAGCATAAAATATGAGTAAAGGATCTAACTATGGCTGTCGGAGCTCATCCTCAACGAGCTCTGATGCTCATTTAATATTTTACACAATCAATTGTAAATGTGGATTTCTTTTGCCAGTGATTACATCATGGACGCGAGACAATCAAGGGAGAAGATATCAAGGTTGCTCAAAATTATGGGGTAGAATGCTTTCCTTTTATTTGTTCATTACTGTATATTGAATTTGTTATTTCAAGCTTGCCCAAATTATGGGTAAAATGTGTTCCTTTGATTCAAATTTTGGGATTCGTTACAGAAACCAACCTATTGTGGTGCATTCAAGTGGTTGGATCCTGAAATATGCGGTAGATCTAAGATGATTATCACCAGACTGCTTAGGAGAGTGAACAAACTAGAGGGTGAATTAGCTTGCTTCAAAGAGAAAGAAGAAATATTAAACCAAGTTGAAGGTGAAGTGGCTTGTTACAAAGAAAAAGAAGAAAAATGGAAAAAGCTAGAAGGTGAACTTGCAAAGGAAAGAAGGATTATTCAGAAAAGAGCCAAGAAACTGGAGGGTTTGATTGCAATGTACAATAAGAGGATGAAGTTGCAAGTTGGAGTCTTTATGGTCATACTTCTGTTCATTGCCATATATGTCATGAAAATTGGCATAGAAAGAGGGTCTATGTAATATTTTGGTTGTATGTGGATGTTGTTTGTAATGTTTTGTTTATGGTCAATTTTCAGTTGTTAGAAGTTCTTGTAATGGTGGATTTGGTAATTTGGTTGTAGTTCTTGAATTTGGTGAATTTGGTAGTAGTTCTTATATGATCAATTTTCAGTTGTTAGTAGTTCTTGTAATGGTGAATTGGGTAATTTGTTATATTCTTGAATTTGGTGAATTTGGTAGTAATTCTTGTATTGGTCAATTTTCATTTGCTAGCTATAATGTTGGTTTCCATCAAGTACCTTGTATGTATTGATCAATTATGGAACTTATATATACATAATTCAAAAACAGATGCTTATTCATTAATTTGAAATTCAAATATCAAACATTCAATAACTTGAAATTATCATCAAACATCCCATACAAACCAATTGTGTTCAAAAAACAAATCAAAACATCTCATACAAATCAAGTGTGTTCAAATCCTAACAAACCATCAAACATTAAAGAGCCAAACATCCAACATTCAAACATTCAAACAAACCTCAAACTAGCTATCAAATCCAAATATCAAATATTCAAACATACAAAATAACAAAAGTACGATTTTGATCAAACTTGATCACTTCTTCATCTTGGAGGCTGACTTGGAACCATGGGCTGACTTAAAAACATGGGCTAACTTGGAAGCAGCTACTGACTTAGTGACTTGGAAGATGCCTTGAAATTTGTGATGGATGCAGAGGCTGACTTAGAAGAACTTGCACCAATTTCAGAGCCTGAGTTTCCCTTAAGCTGATCGGTCACTGATAATGCTAAATTGGATAGTGTTATAAAATTGACACCTCCTTTAACAATTATTGGAGCCTGGATTGTTGGAGAAAATTGACTTGGCTATAATAAATAAAAAAAAAAATATAAATTAATGTAAATACTTATTAAAAAACATAATTATTAAAATATTAATTTAAATACCTTAAAGGATCCAATTATGTTCCTTCTGCGTGTTACTGTCATTTTTTTCTGAGGTCTTCTAACCTGCAATTTTGAACAAATAGCTTGCATAACTGAAGTTTTATATATTATATACATTGAGATACTGAAATTAAAAAAATAATACAATTATAAACCTGTAATTTTTCTTTATTTTTTGTAGTATGGATTGGTGGTTGTGGTAGTTGTGGAATTGAAACTGAAGCTTGAGTTGAAGCTTCAACTTCATTCCTTTGGTTTCCTTGCTCAACACTCATACCAGGACCCTTTTTGCATGTTTTAGAGTTGTGGTTTGTGCCTCCACATGTTCTGCACTTGTGATCTTTTAACTCCAACCAGCCTATGAGGATTTTTTGCAACATGTGGCTCATCTGCTTCTCTCCTCCTAATTCTTTGAGACCTACCTACTTTATCTGTGTAATTGAGTGTTAATGGAGGCTCTAGTGTACTGGCAGGCCACAATTCAGGTCCATTTAAAGGAAAGATAGGAGTTTCATAAGCATTTCAGATAGATTTCCACTTTGTAACAATTGCGCACATAAGATTCAGGAACTTCATTTCTGCACCAGATAGCAGACCATGCATGTTTACAAGGGATTCCAGTGAGATCCCATTTCCTACAGCTGCATCTCCTCTCTCTAACATCAACACTGAGTTGAAGGTCCCATAATTTGGAAATTCCACTCATCTGACCTTATTTGGATGCACTCTTCAGCTTCTTTCATTGTCTTCACCAACACTTGCTTAATCTTAGGACAAAGAAGACCATCCCACTTAAGTGTTTTTTCTCTATTTATTTGAATTATTGTCATCAAAAGATTTCTAATAGATTCAAGCAAAGAGATAATTGGTTTTTCTCTTTCATCCAGTATGAAACTATTGAAACACTCACACATATTATTCAACAAAATATCACACTTGGGGTAGATAGTGAAATGAGACCTAGACCAGTTTTGTGGGGGTTTTTTGGCTAGCCAAGTATAGGCCTTTTCATCTATATCCTTCAACTCTTGCATTCTCCTCTGAAATTCCTCAACTCTAGTTGCCCTTGCTGCAGCCCATAATGCTGATTTGATGGCCAATCCAGTGAAACCATCCCTTTTCATGTTACCATGAAGATGCCTCACACAGTACCTATTTTCAGTAGCTGGGAACAAGGTTTCAAAGGCTGGAATCAAGCCCTTTTGCTTGTCAGACATGAATGTCCATGTGTGTTCATTTTCACTAAAGTTCAGATCAATATTCAGCATATTCAAAAACCACATCCAACTCTCCTTTGTCTCACTCTCAACTATTGCATATGCAATTGGGTAGATGTTATTGTTTGGATCTAATCCAACTCCACTACGCAACTGACCCCCATGATTACCCTTTAGACAACACCCATCTACCCCAACCACTGGCCTGCAACCAATTCCTAAACCCAATTTTACATGCATTAAAACATATATAAAATATTTTAAGCCCGTTTTCATCATTCAACTGCATTCTCACAGTAGAGCCAAGATTACTCCTATCTAACTCTTGACAATAATCCCTTATTTTGCTAAACTGTTCCTCTAAAGTCCTCTAAATCAGTTTCAGAGCCTTTTGCTTTGCCCTATAGGCCTGTGATCTAAATACATTGGCCTTTAAGGTGGTACAAACTTCATTTCTAAATTCACTTGTGCCCAATTTTGGTTTTTCTTTCAATTTTTTCACAAATGTCTTCCCAATCCAACCTGATTTAATGCTTGTGTTGTTATAATTCCAAGAGCATTTGTTATGATTTGGATTACAGCTCTTAATTTGCCAAGCACCATCCCCTGCATTTTTCCCACATAGCAAAACCACTCACATCCATCTTTTTTACAAACTGCCCTCAACCTAATCTTGTCAACCTTCTGAAATTTATCATCATACCTCTCCTAAAGCAATGACTCTCAATAGCAAACTTAGCCTCATCCATGCTACTGAAAATTAATCCTAGTTTAAGATCTGGATTCTTTTTTTCTGTCATAGGATTGAACTTAGGGTATTTCACTCCAACACTTTCTTGATCACTACCACCACTAACAAAGTCATCATCACTAGCAACAAGATTTTCCTCCCCATCTTCATTATACAGCTTATCAAACATGCCACCACTTATGAATTCAGTACCCTCATATATCTTACATGTGCCCTTGTCTAAACCACCAAACTCAGCTTCAGAATCGACATAAGCTTCAAATAGCTTATCATCATCCTCCATATCATATTCAGACTCATAAAAAATATCATCATCTTCACTGTCAACACCCTCATCACTTAACTCTACCCCAATTTCATCTATCCCAATTTCATCGTTTATGACAGATTCAGTACTCCCCTCTGAGTTATTAACATTTTCAATGAACATCTTAACTTCAAAGTTTGAAGGAATACAGTCATCTATGCTAAGAACATCAACATCAGTTTCAATTGGCCTAAAACAGTTCTCATGTTTTAGCCAAAATTTGAAACTTCCCTTCTTAGTGTACCCTAAAGCATTTGCAAAATCCCACATATCTAATATACCAAATTGGTCAATATCCACAAAATCAAAGCATTCTACCTGCTCTCCTATATACATTCTAGTTGGTTCATGCCTCATAATTCCACCATAAAAATTTTTTATGCTAAAACATATAGGTTCACCCATTTCAGCTAAGGTGTTTGAGGAAGCAAAAAAAAAAACACAAAAACAAAAAACAAAAAAGAAACAAAAATTAGACAAAACAAAAATCACATTTTCACACAATTTAACAACATAGCTACAAAATTAAGGATACTTACTGTAGTTTGGAGTCCACTGAAGGCCGGATTCACTCTTTCTTGACATTTTCTTCTCCAGAAATCACCCAAAGCAGCGCAGCTTCTGAGAAGAGAAAAATTCTTCAAATGTGAGAATGTTTGGATCTTTTATGGGTTTATGACTTCGATTTTAGTATGAGATCGAGCAAGAATGCAAATTGGACTGAATATTTGGGAATGGGTTGAGGTGCTTGAAATTCTGAAGTGTGGGAAATTAAAGTTTATGGGAATGAAACGTGATATGTGAATTGGTAATTTGGGATTTGGGAGAGTGAGTTAGAGGAAATTAGTATATTCTTGTGCGAGGTCAACATTTAATATTCAATATATTTTTCCACGTCACATTTAATGGCCACATAGACGTCACGTGAGCCACGCGTGCTATTTCCGTCGAAGTTAGTTGCCGACGTTAACGACAGAACATAAAGTGATCAAAAGTGAAGTTTGAGGACATAATTCGCTGATTGAAATATTTGAGTCGTTTTAGTAATAAAGTTTAGGGACATAAAGTGTAATTTTCCCATGGGATTTCATGCGAAGTAAAATGAAACAGAAGGGGATTTTACGCAAGAAAAAAAACACGGGGAGATATTTGGTGCAGGTTTTCCTTAACACAGGGGGTTTTATGTTGTTTACCCCAGAATTGTCTGTATATTGTTTACTGTATTTTTCACTGACGTAAAGCATAGGGCGTATTTAGTATTTTTTTTTTCACAAGGACGTAATTAGCACGCCAACATCAACAAGCACATACTTTTATTTATTACAAGCACGAGATCAGATAGAGATAGTAAATACATATATACATCTTATTGTATATATTTATTCACTCTTTTATTTATAATAAGCACGCACGTCACAGATATATTCTCTTCTTGCAAGTCTCGTCAATTAATCAACGTGTTAACCTGCAGCAATAAATCAAAGCCACAAAACATAATCCATGCATTAATTTCTTGCTTATAAATATATATATATGTATGAAAGAGAAATCTTGTTCTTGTTATACGGTTGATCGAATAATGTACTCACGTTGAACAGTCGAGCGATGGGGTGTATCTGTATGGAAAAGGGATGCCGCATTTATCTGGAAGGCTGTTAACCAAACTAGGGTTAGGCGAAACGCTAGGTATAAGCGCTGTGAGGCATCTGCATGCGGCTTGTAAATCAGTCGTTGTTTTGGACGTAACCGATGCACGAAGTGATCCTCGTCACAACTGCGCTGCACGTGATTGCGGCTGATTCTACCTCAGCCGGACATGTAATTATAATTACCAAGATGCAAATCATCATCAATAATGCACAACCAACCTTATTAAGCGACAATGGTGATGGTGAAACTGCAGCCATATATAGATAATTCGACTAATGTCGGTATACTCTTAGCAATTGTATATTGGAATTGGAGATACTGATTTGCTTTGTGAATATTCCATTCGGGCTTGGGGGTATTTATAATGAAGAGAAGTAGGAGAGAAATTAAATAGTATCATGATAACATATAAAGATCATTAATTATAGTTATAACAAAGCTGAAAAAGCAGAACTGGACCACATACCTGTTGACAAATTTTTCATCATAATTCATAGGTAAATGATCTCTCATCAGAAAATTCGGTATTGAAGGCTAGCTTTTTTAATTTTTTTTTTATTATTATTTTTATTTTTTAAGGGAATGCGATCATGTTTACTAATACAATTTCATATGGTAATCCCTATGAATATCATCAATAGTAATAATAATAATAATAATAATAATAATAATAATAATAATAATAATAATAATAATAATAATAATAATAATATTAATAATAATAATAATAATAATAATAATAATAATAATAATAATAATAATAATAATAATAATAATAATAATAATAATAATAATAATAATAATAATAATAATAATAATAATAATAATAATAATAATAATAATAATAATAATAATAATAATAATAATAATAATAATAATAATAATAATAATAATAATAATAATAATAATAATAATAATAATAATAATAATAATAATAATAATAATAATAATAATAATAATAATAATAATAATAATAATAATAATAATAATAATAATAATAATAATAATAATAATAATAATACCAATACTAATACTAATACTAATTAATACTAATTGTGATACTAATAATATTAATACCAATACTAATACTAATACTAATTAATACTAATAGTGATACTAATACTAATACTGATACTGATACTAATACTAGTAATAATACTAGTACTAGTACTAGTACTAGGGAAATTCTATACTACACCTGGTGAATATAACTAGGCACCCTAATTAATAAGATTCTCAATGGCCCAATGGGTTTTAGAAATATAATTATAAAATAAATAAAAAAGGACACATGTCAAGAAAAGAGCCACACCGTGAAAATCACCGGGTGTAGCATCATATTCCCCCCCTAGTACTAATACTAATACTAATATTAATACTAATACTAATACTAATAATAATAGGGATTTTTGTGCATAAGTCCAAGACCAACCATCTTTATTGTTTTAGGTTCAGCGGCTATATCTCTTTCGTCAATACGCACATCCTTTTAATATGTATTATAAATAAAGGATAATATATGTGACAAAATTACCCCCAACCCTTTACACCAAATTCTTAATTGTAACCCCAATTTAATCAATTTGACCAAAAAAATCCAATTTTGACTTTTTTATAAAAAAATTGTTTCAGAAGTTATTTTTTTTGCCGCTGGTTTCTGACGTTGACTTTTGGAATTTTTTTTCTGGTCTGTTTTTTCCGCCGCCGGTTTCTGGCGTTGACTTTTTCGAAAAAAAAATTTTGGTCTGTTTTTTCCGCCGCCGGTTTCCGGCGTTGACTTTTTTATTGGGTTATTTTTTTTTACGCCCGCCGCTCAACGTTGACCGTAATTGTGCTGTCATTAACAGTAATTATACAGCTAGTGACAGTAAATTAACGTAATTATACCGTCGTTGATAGTAAAATAATTGTAAACACAATACATTTACATTAACGGAATTTTATTGCCGTTCACAATACATTAACGTAATTATACTGCCGTTGACAATGCATTTATGTAATTGTACTGTTGTTGACTGTACAATCAGAGTCAACGACAATATTATTATTTTTTTCGATTAATTTTTTTTTGTTTGATTTGTTGACAAGTCGACGTGATTATATTACTGTCATTGATAGTAAAATAACTGTAAACACAATAATATTACTGTCAACAACATCAATATTAATATTTTTTGGGTTTTTTATTTTGTTTGAGTTATTGGCGGAGTAACGTAATAATATTATTGTCTATTATTGTAATATTACTGAAAACACAATAATATTACTGTGGTTGACGGCAATATTACTGTTCTTACAGTAATTTTAATGTCAACCATAGTAATATTAATTTTTTTTGGATTTTTATTATGTTTATCATTATTGAACGGTCCACATATTAATATTACTCTATTACAGAATAATAATAATGACTTTTGTTGTGTTAATATTACTGTGCTAGAGATTATTATAACAACATTACTGTGTTAAATTGTAGTATAGTTAATTTTACTGTGTTTAACAGTAATATTGTTAATATTAATGTCAACCACAAAAATATTGTTGTTTAAACGGGGGAAAAAAGATGTTAAAGAAAAACAAAATTAAAAAATAAAATCAAAAAAAGTCAACGCCGGAAACCAGAGGCGGAAAAAACAGGAAGAAAAAAATTAAAATAAAATCGAAAGCCAAACGGAAACCGGCGGAAAAATCAGGAAGGAAAAAAAAAGTCAACTCCAGAGACCGGCGGTCAACGGCGGTGACGGACGAAATTGTCCATAAAATTGTGTTTTGGGTCAAAATTGTATAATTTGTGAATTTTGGGGTCAAATTAAGGTTAGATTAAATTAAAGGATGAAATTGGAGCATATTAAAATTTGAGAGGCTATTTTAGTCTTTTACAAACATCGGGACCATGTGAGGCTTTTTTGTAAAAAAGAATTATTGTCTGAACCCCTTTGTAAACAAATATTCATTGATGGGCTTATTTGTAAAGTAAGTATGGTTAATTGTAATTGTTAATGCTAATGCAAATGTACTAATCCTAATACTAATTTTAGTGCTAATGCTAATTATAATTGTAATCATAATATTATCCAAATCATTATCCTATTCCTAATCCTATTCGTAACACTAATCAAAATTTTAATAGTAACCCTAATAATTTTAATACTAATAATGCTAATACGAATGTTAATTCTAATTCTAATTCTATTCTTAATTATAATCCTAATCCTAATCCTAATGTTATCATAATCATAATACTAAACCACGTCATTAATTGTAGTACAAATCATAATCTTAATTGTAATTCTTATACTAATATTAATCGCAGTCATAATCCTAATTCTAATATTAATTCTAATACTATATTAATCATAACTATAAACCGAATCCTAATCCTATTATTAATACTAATACTAGTTCAAAGAATATTAATTATAATCATAATTCTAATATTATACTAATCATAATCCTAATTCTGATTTTTGCATCAATATTTTTTTGCATCTATTATTTTTAGGGTTGGGACTGGGTTTGGTCGGTCGATTACTATTCTAAAAACCCCCTGATGTTTGTTTATGTCTTACACGACCCCCTTATGGTGTGATTTTTTACGAAATATTTTTTATTCCATGTAATATTCCAAAAAATGTGGATTCTACCCTTGCACAGGTGACATTTCTTTTATCCTAGTTTTTAAATACAAAAATTAACCTCATGAGAGGGAATGGCAATATTAAAAAAAATGTAAAAGTGTTATTTTAGAACAATAAAGATTATGTGTAAAGTCCCCTTTAGCCTAATTTTTTTATTTAAAAAGTATCATAAAAAATTGTCGCGTGTGCAGGGTATAATAAGCATTTTCGGGATATTCCACGTAATCAAAAAAATTCCGTGAAAAATCATACTGTAAGGGGGTCAAATGAAGACGGAAGCATACATCGGGGGAATTTCGGTAGTGACGAATATGTGGGGGTGTTTTTCTTAATTTAACCTAAGTTCAGGGGAATTTCATAATTTATCCTGGTTAGTATGCAACTTAAATTGATATAAACTTATTGTGATTTCAACAAAACATAGAGATATAGAATCGATATCAGATTCTTATAAATATTATAAAATGAATTATTTTATTTCCCAAACATTCATTTTTGACGCACATAACCACCTGGAGGGAATATTATGGCGAATCTTTCCACTTTGCGGCGCACGCACACTGCACATGCCAAAGAACATGGGCTTTTTTGTCTTTTCCTGTAACATCCTTCTAAATGCCCTAATTTCGCCCTAATTTTCCCTCCATCTCAATTTCTGCAAGTTTGATTTTCTCTTCTTTACTTCCTATCCTCTTCTCTCTTCCTTTGTCTACATTTTTTTTTTCTTTTTCTCCTTGTTCTCTCTTCGTTCTTTTGTTCTATTGTTTAGGTTCTAGACATGTCTCAAAGTAGTGGAGTCCAGGTCAATAATACATGCTACAGTGCAAGAATGGCAATAATGAAAACATCTTGGACCGATTTCAATCCAGGGAGGAGATTCGCTGTATGTCCCAAATATAAGGTATGAATTTCTTGTAAATTTCGTCAATCTTATTTGGAATCCATAGAGGAGATTTGCTGATTTTGAATTCTTATAACGTGTTACATTTTTTCCATCAAATTGGGGGTTGCAAATACTATGTGTGGATTGACCCTCCAATGTGTGACCGATCTCGTAACATAATTCCTGGTTTACTTAGGAAGATCAACAAGTACGAAGATGAGTTGAAGAAGTGTGAAGATGAGTTGAAGAAGTGTGAAGATGAGTTGAAGAAGTGTGAAGAACAACTCATTAAGAACGGATCAAGGGAAAAATGGTTGTGGATTGCCTTGACAGCAATGTTTTTGGTGTATATGTTTGTTTAGATGTTTAGAACAAGTATTGATCTTTCTATGTTACGTACTTGTCTTCAATTAAGTAGTTGTAATAACTTTTTAACTTTATGTTGTTGTGTAATGGCAATATAGATTTGTAATGAATGTTATTGTATACCTACTGAGTTTTGCATAGTAAAAAACCTAATCATTCAAAAAGTAACTACGTGCACAAAAAACAAACTACATAGTCTTACCAAAATCCAAAATACTACAAAATAGTGCAAAGTCTTACCAAAATGCAAAATACATAGTCTTACCTAAATGAAAAATAGTTTAAAGTCTTACCAAAATGCTAAATAGTGCATAGTCTTACCAAAGTATAAAATAGTATAAAGTTTTACCAAAATGCAAAATACAAATTACATAGTCTTACCAAAATACAAAATAGTTCACTAGACCAATAACAAAGTCATTCTCGAAAGAGGAATCCCAAAATATCATTCCCAAAATGCAAAAAGTATTGATCTAAGATGTTCAAAATGTACTTAAATCACAAGAAAAACATCCTAACAAAGTAAATGGCCACTATTTCGTATTTGGTGTGGCTTTTCTTGGCCTCAAATTATGTGATGGGGATGAAGGCTGAAGCACAACTTGCTTCTTAGCAACTGGCTACAAATTACAAAAGCTAAGTACCTTTATGTTAATAGCATTACTTGTTTGAACTTCTATATGAGGTTCAAATGTAATGTGACTTTGTTGTTACACAGTTTGGCTTTGTTGTTGAGGAATAATAGCTTGTGTTTTGAATTCTTTCTCTAGCATTTGAAACAAATCCAACTGCATTAGTTAACAATTAACTTACTCAATAAAATAATGAATAATTGAAAACTATGCATATACCTCGCCTTTATCATTAACTGCACCACTTGCCTTCTTCAAGGTGCAACTTCTTGCATTGTGATTTTTCTTTTGACATGAACTACATGTCATTATGACACCATGTATACCCAAATTCCCAATTCTTGTTACTGTTTTGGCAACTCGTGGTGGGATGTCCTTTGAACCATTGATCTCCCCTGGTTGCCTTCTTCTTTTGTGCAGTTTATGCCTGCCTGGCATCTTCACAATGTCTGGAGGAAGCAAGGGTGGCTTTCCATATTCAGGCCAAGAGACAATTCCTTCAAGTGTGTCGAGTAAGTGGTTGTACACTCTCATATCGTTGTTCTTCTTGTACAATTCTTCAACATAATCTTCAGGTATTCTCCCCAAATAGTACATGCCTGAAATGGAATATACACAAGGAATTCCAGAGATTTGCCACTTTCTACAATTACAAGTTTTATCTCCCAAATGCACCTTAAATCTATCACCATAACAATTCTCAAATTCGAAATGATCCTTACAATTCCAATTAGCTATGAACTCTATTGAGTTTTTCTTCAGCTCCTCTATTTGTCTCTGAATGTTAGGACATATGTCATCCTTGTGGCTTGCCATCTTATCCCTCTTCACATGTAGCCTCTTCATCAATGTCTTTCTAATTGCTTCCAACATATCAATTATTGGTAGACTTCTAGGCCTTAGAATCATTGCATTAAAGCTTTCACACATATTGTTCAAAAGTGTATCACATTTTGAATTTGTATTGAAAAAATCTCTACTCCAATGTGCAACATTCCTTTTTGCAAGCCTTTTGAAAGCATCTTTATCTTTGGAGACCAAATCTCTCATCACTCTTTCAAAATCTACCACTCTTGAAGCTCTAGCAGCTTAACACAGAATGTTCTTGAGTGCCAATCCTTTAGGTGATACCTTGAAGTTACAGTACAAGTGCATGGCACAAAATATGTGCTCACTGTTAGGCAGAACTTCCTCCACTGCATCTAATAACCCCTTCTACTTGTCACTCATGATGGTGTAGCGCTGACTCTCCTCAATCTTCAAGTCTTCTTTCAACAAATTCATAAACCATAACCAACTTTCTCTATTTTCCTTTTCTACAAAAACATATGCAAAGGGATACATGCCATTATTTCCATCTATCCCCACTGCACATAGAAGAATCCCACCATATATGGACTTCAAGTGACAACCATCTAAGAAGATGATTGACCTACTGTTAAGTGTGTATTTTTACACTTTATCGTATCTTTTTATTTGAGCTTTTGGTGTGTTTTAACGATAATTGGTGCTTAAAAAGTTGATTTATTGTATTTTAGGTACAAATTGAAGAATTGGAAAAGTATGGGGTCAAAACTGCAATTTTTGCAAAAATATGGGTCAAAAGTGAAAATATCAAAATTCTGAAGATTTAAAGCTGAGACCCCCGTCTCAGTTTTAGTTCAAATTGTGAGACCCCCGTCCGAGACTCCGAAGTTGCGCAGTAAAGGAATTTTAATTGCACAAGGAAACTGCCTTCTTCCCCAAGTTCTTCACCCTATATAAGACCAAGCCAAGCACACAATTGGGGATCTTTTACACAATTTCAAGAGCAACAAAGCAATAACGAAGACGAAGAATTCGAAGACTTCAAGCATAGATTTATCGTCTATGATTTATTTTATTTGTGTTTTTCCTTTAATCATGAGTAGCTAAATTTCTAATTTCTAGGATTTTATTTGGAACCCTATGTGGGATTTATGAACCCAATTCTATGATTTTATGCAAGTTTTAATTTCAGATTATTTCTTCTACTTGTTTTATTAAGTTCATGAAACTGGCCACTTTATGCGCTTTTATGTTATTGTTAATCGCATGAATCGGAAGATCGGGTTAATAATTAGAACTGTGGTAGAAGAGCCTTTGTGGTATTAACATAGGAATATAGTTAATCTCTTAGGTAGCCATTATTGAGATTTGTGCTTAATGCTGTGTTCTAGAATTAATTGCATAGGAATATAGTAATTGAATCTAGAGTATTAGAATCGTAATACACGCGGAAGCCGGTTATGATTATTTTAGCATCTCAGGTTAATAATCCGGGTTAATTGCTTGCATAATTGAAGGAATTGGGGGAGTAATAATCACATAGGGGGAAGAATAAAATCCTAGGCTTGCTCATCTTGATTAAATCTTCGTTTTAAATTGCTTTGTTGTTTTTGCTTGTTTTTAATTTAGTTTAATTTAGTTTATTAATCCTTATTCGACTGTGTAGGGTGGGCTTGATAATAATTGGTAGAATTTAGCGTCTATGATTAGATAATTAAATATTCCCTGTGGGTTCGATATCCGGACTTAATTGTCCACTATATTACTTGTACGATACGTGCACTTGCGTGTAGGTTTTCGACCAACAAGTTTTTGGCGCCGTTGCCGGGGAATATTTTAATTATTTATTTTATTCTAGCTCTAGATTTGAACAATTTTCACGATTCACCCATTTAATTTTTGTTTTATTTTTTTTAGGTACTGTGTATGCGTAGAAGACTCGATCTTGCTAGAGAACCGTTTGATCCCGAAATCGAACGTACTTTTCGAGCGGCTAGGAGACTTCAACGCGAAAACAATACAATGGAGGACGAAGAACGCAGACGGGCCGCGGGCAATTTACTCGAGGCCAACGGAAACCAAGTCCAAGACCCACCCCCTCAAATTCCAGCACAGCCGGCAGTTCGTCCACGAGCACTTCAAGACTACATAATCCCAACTCTAGACGGATTCCGCCCGAGCATCCAATATCCACCCATGGAGGCGCACAATTTTGAGATCAAGCAAGGCCTTTTGACGATGCTCCAAAATAACGGGCTATTTAGTGGGTTGGCAGGTGAAGATCCCCATCTTCACATTGTCAATTTTCTAGATACCTGTAATTCCCACCATCAAAACGGCGTTTCCCAAGATGCGCTTCAATTAATTCTCTTCAAGCACTCCCTACAAGGAAGAGCTCGCCAGTGGTTGATGTCCCAAGCCCCCCACTCTATCTCGTCGTGGCCTCAACTCCTCAACCTTTTCATGAAAGTCTATAGCTCACCCGAGAAGGACGAGAGAATCCGACGAGAAATTCACAATTTTGTCCAAGAGCAAGGCGAGCAATTATACGAGGCATGGGAGAGATTTAAAACTCTTTTGCGGCAGTGTCCAACACATGGAGTCGAACAATGGCGGCAAATCCACATCTTCTACCAAGGGATTAACGAGAATGCACGAACGGTCTTAGATGCATCAACCGGGGGAAATTTTATGAGTCAATCGATACCGGATGCTTTCATCATGTTGGATCAAATTGCTCAAAATCGGTTTGCCAAGTCAAGCGAGAGGACGGTTAGTGGAGCTAAGAAAGTTCCCGGAGTGTTGGAGTTAGATGCAATTACGGCCCTTCAAGCTCAAGTGACCCAAATTGCTCAACAAAATCAACTCCTTCTACAGCACATCAAAGCAAGTCCACCACAACAAGTTCAAGTAGTTGATTCTCCATGTTGTGAAATTTGCGGTGGAAATCACTACACGCTCCAATGCCAACAAGATGTGGAGTCGCTCAACTACGTCAACAATGCGCCTCGCCAATTCCAAAATCAAGGGTGGAGATCACAAGGGCAATATGGAGGAAATCAACAAGGCCAAGGATATCAAAGACCTCAAGGTCAATTCCAAAATCAAGCCCCTCCTCAACAAAGCTATCAAGGCAACAATCCACCGGCCCAAAAATCAAATACGGATGAGATATTGGCCCAATTCATGACCGCTACCCAAGCCTCGCTGCGGAATTTGGAGAATCAATTCGCTCAATTCGTTGTGAATCAAGAGAAACGTCCGGCGGGAGCATTGCCATCGAATACGGAAGATCCTCGAAAGCAAAAGTTCGAGACGTGCCAAGCTATCGATTTCAAGATCGAGAAAAAGGAAGAAAGTCAAGTCAAGCCGCAAGTCACTGTAGCCGAATGGGTCGAACCAATCCCATATCCACAAAGATTGTTAACGAAAAAGATCGAGGTCGAGACATGCCAAGCTGTCACCTTGAAGAACGGTAAGCAATTGGAGGAAGTCCCACGAAAGGAGAAGAGAAACACGGTAATCGAGAAGCCGAAAGTGAATGAGGAAAAAGAATCAACTCATGAAGAGTCACCATCAACGGTGCCTTCACAAGTCCCTCCAATTCCTTATCCTCAAAAGTTTATAATAAAGAAGCTCGATGCCGAATATCAAAGATTTTTGGACAAGTTGAAGGAAATTCGCATAAATATTCCTTTCATTGAAGCACTTCAAAAGATGCCAAAGTGGGTGAAATTCCTCAAGGACCTCGTGAAGAAAAGTAAGAAATTGCAAGGGAACGAGATGATCCAACTCACGGAGCAAATTAGTGCAATTCTTACTCGGCCTCTTCCACAAAAACTCGTCGATCCAGGTAAGTTTACTATTCCTTGCACTATAGGAGGTAAAAATTTTAGATCGCTCATTGATTTAGGTGCTAGCATTAATCTTATGCCGTACTCTACTTTTAAAAATCTTGGGTTAGGAGAAATTGAACCGACGGCTATAACTCTTCAATTAGCCGATAGATCTTTAGTTTACCCAAAAGGTATTTTAGAGAATGTGCTAGTGAAAGTCAATAAATTTATCTTCCCTGTCGATTTCGTTATACTTGATATAGATGAGGATAGGGAGATACCTCTTATCGTAGGGAGACCGTTTTTAGCCACGTCGAAAACTCTCATTGATTGTGCTAGTGGTGATCTTACAATGACTGTGCATGATCAAACAATCAAATTCAATGTTTTTAGTGCTAATAAAAATCCATATGATAATAATGATTGTTTTGCTATTGAGCTTATGGATTTTACAAATAATGAAAAGTTTGATGTTTCGATCTTGGACAATGGGAAAGCATCTTTGAGTGCAGGAGATGATGGCGGAAACGGGAATCGGACGGAGCAAGTTTATTTCATGGACTCACTTTTAATCCTCCGAGAGAAAGTCATGCGAGTCGAGGTCTTAACAACGATGAGAATGCAAGGAAGATGTTGCCACCCAAAAGCTCGAGCAAGTCATGAGAGAAGGATGAGTCAAGCTATTGTGGTTGTAAGGAGAAAATCAAAAAGGAATTGCACAAAGGACAATTGGTGTTATTGTGCAAATCCCGTCTTTGGTTATTTCCAAGGAAGCGCAAATCAAAGTGGTCGCTGCCATTTATTGTCCAAGAAATTCTTCCTCACGAGGTGGTCAAGATAAAGGAGCGGGATTCAAATCGTACGTTCAACGTAAAACGGAGCCGGCTCAAACCGTATTGGGAAGCGAGTGCAGATTGCCAAGTGACTTCGGTCACTTTTGCTTGAAATTAAAGAAGCAACGTCCGGCTGAAGACTTTAAACTTAGCGCTTCTCGGGAGGCAACCCGAGCTTTATTGTTTTTCGTATTTTTCTTTAATTTTTCGTTTTTTTTTAATATCATAAGCATGCATTCTAATTTATAATTTTAATTTTACTTTTCAGGGTCGAAAACGTGATCGAGAGTCGAGTCGGACGTCCGCAAAAAAAAAAAAAAAAAAAAAAAAAATATTTGCACCACTGCCTGTGGGACGGCCGTCCCAAAATATGCCTAAAATGTGGGACGGCCGTCCCAAAACCAGTAAGGAGAAAAAAATTTCGGACGGCCGTCCGAAATTTAGCACAAAAACCGGGACGGCCGTCCGAACCTAGTTGGGGCGTTTTAAATGTTTAAAAATTAGATTTTCTCCCCCATTATTTCCTAAACCCTCCTCTTTCCTTCTCTCCAACTCTCACACACAAAAGGAAGCTAGAGTATCAAACCAAATTCTCCAAAATCTACTCTTTCAAAGCACGCCCACAAGGTGTTCGATAATTTGCTCCAACCAAATTTTGTGTTCGATTGTCAACCAATTCTTACCGAATCTATTCCAATATCTCTCCCAACTTTCTTGTCCAACAAAAGAAGCCGCACGAGTGAAGCTTCATCTTCTAAAGGCAAAGGAAAAGGCAAGAAAAGTGCCACCAAAACGACGATTCCTCTTCCAAAGCCGCTCCTCAAGCCCGAGACGACCCCGAAGCCTCAAGCTCCCGTGCCGATCGACGATTCCAAATGAAGATGGAGCGAGAGAGCTTTCCGATGATGAGAAGCATGAGAGAGCTAGGGAGGAGCACCCCGATCACATCGACTCCGACTAAATCAGGTGTTTTCTATCCTTAAACTTTGTGCTAATTTCGTTGAGGGCAACGAAAATTTTAAGTTTGGGGGTGTTGTGCTTATTTGTTTTAGTTTGCATGCATTAGGTTTTATTCGTTTTTATTGTTTTTCTCATTTTTCGGAATATAAAAAAAAAAAAAAAAAAACAAAAAAAAAAAAAATTGCTTGAGTCGAATGCATCTATGATTTATGATGATGAGAGATGATCAATGTTTGATGATGAATTGCTTGTTTTGTGTGATAAAGATTTGATGTTTGTTTAGCTTTCGATTCAACAGAACTTAGAAGCGAATTATTGCTAGGAATCACATTTTGTGTATTGCTTTTGTTGAATGTTTTGTATTTTAAATTTGGAATTAATTTGTGCTAGATCATGCTATGTTCGGTTTTAAGACTCACCTTAGGAAATTTATGATACGAAGTATTGAGTAGTGAGTGATTTGGGATATGATTTGGGCCTTCTTTGAACCGTTTGAGCCTTTCAAGCCGACCTTTTTATCGAAATTATCCTTAGAACCTTGATTTGAGCCTCGGAGAAAAGGTGTTCTTTCTTTTAGCCAATGTGTAAGGTAGAATAGGTGGAGATTCTTGAAAATTACCCCTTGGAGTTCGGTCGAAAAATTTTATAAGGTCCTTCTTCTTCTTCGAAAAAAAAAAAAAAAAAAAAAAAAAAAAAAAAAAAAAGAGACACAAAATAAACGAGAAAAGAAAAAAAAAAGAAGACAAATATCTATGCTTCTATATATATATATATATATAATAAAATAAAATAAAATAAAATAAATAAAAAAAAAAGAGAGAGAAGAAGAAGAGACTAGAAGGGAGAAATAAGGACTAGTTGTTGAATTATTTTTGAAAACTCGATCCATTGCCTCAAAAGCAAAAGTGGACACTTTTGAACTTTTGAGAATCGAGTTTATTAAAGTCCGTAGAGGTGAATTCATTGTTTCAAACGCCTATCTTTCAAATTTTGGCGTAATCACCTAAATTCAAGAAGAATAGCCACACATACCCATATTTCCTACCTCGAACCAAAGAGCCTAACAATTGAAAGCCACAAAGCCCCAATGATCCCAATAGCTTAATATTCGATATTAGTAGAGTAGAATAATTTGGTGGGTATTTGGAGTCAAGCAAATGCATGTAAGTATAAATTTTTTCTATCTTTAATTTGCAAATATTGGATGCTTGAAGCAATTGTATGAATTGTGGTTTTTGGTAATGGTGAGTGACTAAGTGTTGTTGAATTTTGAGCTTGCGAATGCCTAAGAATTGTCATTATAATTACAAGTTCTGAAAACGTGAAGTTGGTCATTGATCTATGTGATGAGATGTTATCGTTGAGTTATTTGCTTATTGGTAAATTTTGCTTGAGGACAAGCAAAAAGTTCAAGTTTGGGGGTGTGTTAAGTGTGTATTTTTACACTTTATCGTATCTTTTTATTTGAGCTTTTGGTGTGTTTTAACGATAATTGGTGCTTAAAAAGTTGATTTATTGTATTTTAGGTACAAATTGAAGAATTGGAAAAGTATGGGGTCAAAACTGCAATTTTGGCAAAAATATGGGTCAAAAGTGAAAATATCAAAATTCTGAAGATTTAAAGCTGAGACCCCCGTCTCAGTTTTAGTTCAAATTGTGAGACCCCCGTCCGAGACTCCGAAGTTGCGCAGTAAAGGAATTTTAATTGCACAAGGAAACTGCCTTCTTCCCCAAGTTCTTCACCCTATATAAGACCAAGCCAAGCACACAATTGGGGATCTTTTACACAATTTCAAGAGCAACAAAGCAATAACGAAGACGAAGAATTCGAAGACTTCAAGCATAGATTTATCGTCTATGATTTATTTTATTTGTGTTTTTCCTTTAATCATGAGTAGCTAAATTTCTTATTTCTAGGATTTTATTTGGAACCCTATGCGGGATTTATGAACCCAATTCTATGATTTTATGCAAGTTTTAATTTCGGAATATTTCTTCTACTTGTTTTATTAAGTTCATGAAACTGGCCACTTTATGCGCTTTTATGTTATTGTTAATCGCATGAATCGGAAGATCGGGTTAATAATTAGAACTGTGGTAGAAGAGCCTTTGTGGTATTAACATAGGAATATAGTTAATCTCTTAGGTAGCCATTATTGAGATTTGTGCTTAATGCTGTGTTCTAGAATTAATTGCATAGGAATATAGTAATTGAATCTAGAGTATTAGAATCGTAATACACGCGGAAGCGGGTTATGATTATTTTAGCATCTCAGGTTAATAATCCGGGTTAATTGCTTGCATAATTGAAGGAATTGGGGGAGTAATAATCACATAGGGGGAAGAATAAAATCCTAGGCTTGCTCATCTTGATTAAATCTTCGTTTTAAATTGCTTTCTTGTTTTTGCTTGTTTTTAATTTAGTTTAATTTAGTTTATTAATCCTTATTCGACTGTGTAGGGTGGGCTTGATAATAATTGGTAGAATTTAGCGTCTAGGATTAGATAATTAAATATTCCCTGTGGGTTCGATATCCGGACTTAATTGTCCACTATATTACTTGTACGATACGTGCACTTGCGTGTAGGTTTTCGACCAACACCTACACCCATCAAGAAACCCCTGTCTCAATGCATCCCAGCAAATGTAAATTCTTTTGAACTTCAGTTGATCTGTTTCACAACTTCATTTGATTCTAACAGTGGTCCTAGGACTAGACTTTTTAATTTCCTGAGCATACATCCATATGAGTCCATACTGTGCAATATTAGACCATGTACTCTTCTCTATTACCTTTTTCTTTGCTCTGTACAGTTGGTGTCTGCTAAATAACAATTTGCAGTCATTTTGGACCACAATCATCATAGAGTCCAATGGCCATCTTGGACCAGTAACTATTTTGTCTGCATATTTAGTGGACAACCACTTGGAAGTTGCACAAGCCACCATCTCCTTTCTGTTACATTCATGGACTGCATTGATTGTCTTGATTTGAAAGGTGGATTCACCTCTCATTTGAGAAGAATAGACTAGCCAAGGACAACTTGGATGTTTGCATATGGCTTGAACCTTATAGTTCTCATTAAGCCTCAGCTTTATGTCCCTACCATTAACTATGGAGTGTTGTCTTATGACATCTCTAAAACTCTGTGCATCATTGAAGCAAACACCAAGCTGAAAGTTAGGATCATCCATGTCTACCTTTGGATTAAAAACTAGAAAGTTGTGGTGTTTCTATTGATCTTTCTTGGCAATTTCATCAATCTGATTTTCAACCACTTTATTTTTCCCCTTGTTTAATATCCTAGACCTTCTAGGTTCATCAGCCTCTTCATCTAGCCTAAGTCCAACCCACTCTACCCCATGATCAAAATTGTTATCATATTGAAAATCATCATCAGATGCAAAAAACTCACTATCAATCAAAAATTCAGAGTGCTC
Organism: Erythranthe guttata; assembly: GCF_056151865.1. Classification (NCBI taxonomy): domain Eukaryota; kingdom Viridiplantae; phylum Streptophyta; class Magnoliopsida; order Lamiales; family Phrymaceae; genus Erythranthe; species Erythranthe guttata. The sequence continues at coordinate 8,548,719 of NC_142538.1, forward strand.
TGAATCATCTCCAACTGACTGTACATCACTACCACCAATTTCATTAACATCAAAAAAACCATCATTATCACCAAAAATGTTAGTCATATGATTCACATACATATTACTACCAAGAACCTCAAATTCAGGCACATAAGACTCAGATACATCATTAAAGTCATCAACTTCATCAACATCGCCCACATACCCTACTGTTTCATCTAGATATGGAAGATTATCTAAATCAAAGGAATCAGGTTGATTTTTTTCAGTTTCATCTCCTATTACTTGTAGGTGCTTCACATAAATTGTAGTGGCTCTGTCTTTGTCAAGATAGTTCACTAATTCCAAAGCATCATTATCATTATCCATTAAATAAAGAACACTACAATCTTGTATTGCACTTCTACTGTGATAAAATCTTCCCATTCGAGTAGTATTGACGTTAATGATCACTCTTCCAATTTTAATTTACTTGCCATTTCAATTATTTCAGTCATTGACATTTCATCATAACAACAGTAGTCAAAATAACTCACTTTCTCACCCACATAACCGATCTTACCTAAATCCATAATTTTTCAAGAATGGTGCATTACTATTGTGAAATAATCACTATTGCGGCCTGCCAAAAAAAATATAAAATAAATTTTCCGAACATGTGAATCTGATAAAAAAATGTATGATGTGGTAATAAGGACAAAAAATTAAAACGTTCTAAAATCAAAGTGGGAGACTAAATGTAGTCCAAACATGTATTGTAAGCTAGCATAAACACATTGGAGAAAAGAAAACCAATGTGGTGCACACAATACAAAAAAATACTATAAACAAACAAAGAAATCACTATAGTATATTATAAACAAATCCAAGAACACCCCATGTGCAACCACATTGAATACATAAAACAACTATTTACATCAAATAAATAAATAATATGAATTCTAAGAACGCATGCCATATTCGCGAGCATTTTTTCGAAAATCGTCCACGCCATTACCCTCCCTTAACTTCCAAGTCCTGATAGAGTTAAGAAGGTCTTCAGATTATTGCAATTTATCGTCGACAATGTTAGCCCTACATTGACATAGAAAAGGGGATTTTTGTGAAGGTGTGAAATTGAAATGAAATAGGGGAAGTCAACGACTGCTAGGGCATATAGAAGGATGTTAAAGGAAAAGACGAAAAGCCCATGTACTTTGGCATGTGCAGCGTGCGTGCGCCAGAAACTGGAAAGATTCGCCAGAATATTCCCTCCACGTGGTTATGTGCGTCAAAAATGAATGTTTGGGTGCGACCGTGCAACTTTTTTTAGTTAAGGTGGTAAAGTGCAAAAACGGGCAAAGTCTAGATGGCGAAATGCAATTAACCCTTTTAAATATTAGTCAGAATATTTGTATCTAAACATATTTTTTTCCATGATAGATTGTCTATATGGATCGTAGTAAATCTGGTATAAGTTCGATATGGTACCAATATCGTACCAAATGAAATGATAACCAATAATTTATTATTTGTTAGATAATATTTTATTGGTATACAATGAGACTTAATATTTGATAACTTTTTTCATCCATAGTCACAATATTGCATCAAACATTCTCAATATGAAAAGACACGCACATAACTATGCAATTACTTCTCATATAATTGTAGTCTTTTATGTAATATATAAATATCTTAGTGAGTTTATAACTTAAAATGGATCGCAGAAATTACTGATTTGTTGATAGATATTGTATTTGTTAATGTAAACCATTTAAAGTAAGAGCACCTCGAGTGGGGTTATTAAATGGACTATCAAAACCTTTAACCACCATCTTTATATATAAAAGACAGGTTTGCCCCTAAACCCTAAAAGCAGGTTTTTTTTTTTGTTAAATATTTGTTTTCTTCATTTTCTCCCTTTTTATAGCACTTCAAAATTATTTATTTTTTCTTCATTTTTATGGAACACGTTTTGTTTTCTTAATTGTTTTCTTTTTCATTTTTTCTTCTTCCTTTTTTTTCCTTCCCACTAAACACGCACGGTCAATTTTTTTTTCACATTTTTTATTTTTAAATATTCTCTTTTTCTTTTTTTCTTCTTTTTTTTTTTCTCTCGTCCAGCACTAATTTTTTTCTTCTTTTTTATAGGACACGTTTTTTTTGATTATTTTGTTTTTTTCTTTTTTTCTTCCCTTCCCCACTAAACACGATAAACTTTAAATTATTTATTTCACGTTTGTTTTTCCTTTTTAATTATTTTCTTTTTCTTTTTTTCTTCTTTTTTTTTCCCTTCCAGCACCAACTTTTCTCTTATTTTTTATAGCACACGTATGTGTATTAAATTTTACTGTTAAAATAGATATATAAATTATGATTGCAACTAGTGAAATTTTTACATTTTCGGTGTTCTATTGTTTTGCTATTGTAGATTTCATATATATTTACTAATTTCTAATTTTGCTTATCTTATATTTTTTTCTCAATATCCACCCGTGCAACGCATGAGGCAAAATACTACTTTTCATACTAAAAAATAGTATTTTTTAATGCCAATAGAGTTATGAAATGAGGATTGTATTTTGATATTTCATCTTTCGGAATGTAAAAATACATCATGGAGAATAAAATATCAAATATGAGTTGTGAATTTAATCACCTCAGTGTCCATTTAGAAAATGACATGTGGCAATTAGATATATAAATTATTTTTTTTTAGTTCACAACAATTTAATACATATGGTTGAAGCAAATACATTTAGATAAATATCAAAATAAAATATTAAATATCACATAAATATCGTGTAAGTGGCAACGTATAGGGACGAAAAGTGTAATTATCCCGCCATTCGGTCAAGATGGTTGTTCCATACTTCCGGTTTGTGTTTCTATATAAACGTTAGGTCGGGGTGCTAACAAGGAAAGTTTGATCTTGTTTATCGGATGAGGAATTTCATTTTTTAATTTTTCGTAAAAGAAAGAAGGAGAATTACCAAATTCAACCAAGACCTTTCAGCCTCATGGATTCGCTTTCAATATTAGACACTCATTCATAGGAATCGAATTCGAGGGCCAATCATTTGAAGAAAGGGAGTATGATGTGATCCTAATCACATCAAGCAATCAAGTATTTCAAAGGTTTTTTATTCAAATTTTTGAAATTGGTCCGGATCACATTTCAGAGGCTTAAATCACAAAGATATAAATCTTGGAATACTCTAATTGATGCAATCACATATTTTAAGCATTCAGAATGTTCACGATCTCCACAACACACATTTTTAAGAGTTTATAGGGCTCTTTATTAGTGCATTTTAGCCTTGAAAGATCAAGACAGTGATTTAAAAGCTTTCCTATTTTAAATTCAATAAATATTAATTCGATTGATTGATTTGTGACTAATTAGATTAGTTGAATAATGATTCCATGATCTTAGTTTATTTCCATAGATTAGAGAGCATTGAATCATATATAAATGGATCAAACTGTAAGAACAGCAATGTAAGTGTGTCTCTTCGGTTCTTCAAGAACCATTATGATAGAATAATTTGGGAGAAAGAAGATGAGAGATAGAAGTCTGCAATATTTCATGTTCTTTATTCACTTCCTGAGTGGTGCATATATATATATATATATGAACACAATTAACTAAAATGCAACTACTGGCCTAAGATTAAGGAAATAGAAAATGACGTTGCCTAATATCACATGCAACATGCATATATAATTTATTGACTTGTTCAAGTAACCATAATATGCATGAAAATAGGGATTACACCCACAGTTCCGTATCAATCCCTCCCCCTCACATTGCCCTTGTCCTCAAGGACAGAGAAATCTGGATATGCCTTGGAGAATTGCCGGGCGTTTTCCCAGGTCACGTCTTCACTTGGTGCCCCAACCCATTTTACCAAAAATTCGGTGCGAGGCAGATACCTTCCCTTCTTAATCACACGTCGAGCCAAAATCGATTCTGGTTGTAGCCACAACTTTAAATCATCAGACACAGGTGGAAGTTGAGTGGATATCGGAGTGATGGAACCCAAATTCTTGCGCAAGAGAGGGAAAATTATATTTTATGTCCCTAAACTTTACCACTAAAATAATTTTTGTCCTTAAACTTTTGCATTCACGAAATATGTCCTCAAACTTGCCATTTTTTAACAATTTGTGTTCCGCTATTAACTTCTTCTGTCAAGTTGTCACGTGTGGCGCACGTGATGCCGACGTGGCCGTCGAATGTCGAGCTCAAGAGAAATCAGCCAATCTAAACCCAATTCTAAAATTTCTCAGATCCCCAATCCTCACTTCACTTTTCACACCTGAACCCCCAGACATCACATCTCAAAATTACTTTCAATCCCGTAAACACACTCCCAATTTACAATCTGATCTTCAATCTTGTACGGACCAAAGAAACGAGGCGAAAGTTTTAAGGACTTCCGAAAAGCCACAGATGTCTAGCGGTACGGTTGTAACTTCACGAACACAAAGTCCCCAATATTAAATTGAACATCTCGGCGTCGTTGGTCGAGTTGGCACTTCATTCGATTTTGTTCTATCTGAAGGTTTTCATGTAACTCCTTCAAGATTGCATTGCGGTCTTTGAGATAGTCATCCACCGCTTGAACACACGATGTGCCTGGTATATAGGAAAGAAAATTTAGAAGAGGAACTCCGCAGACTGCTTCAAACGGATTGATCTTGGTGGAGGAATGAATGGATGTGTTGTAACTGAATTCTGCCCAATGAACCCATTCTACCCATTTCTTAGGTTGTAATCCGGCGAAGCAACGCAAATATTGTTCTAAGGTGCGATTGACAACTTTTCTTTGGCAGTCCATTTGTGGATGATAGCTTGAGCTCATATTTAATTTAGCCCCTTGCAGCTGAAATAAGGTCCTCCAAAAAGTTCTGGTGAAGACCTTGTCGCGATCACTTACAATTGAAATAGGAATTCCATGGAGCCTAACCACATTAGAGACAAACGTTTTTGCAACTGTGATTTCTGTGTAGAGGTGCTTAAGAGGAATAAAATGAGCATATTTAGAGAGTCGGTCTACTACAACCATGACGACCGAATATCCATTAGAGGTTGGCAACCCCTCAACAAAGTCCATCGAAATTTTTGAGCTTGGGTGGCAATTGACAAAGGTTGTTGCAGGCCCGCTGGTTTCTTGCAATCAGTCTTGCATTGTTGGCACACCTCACAAGTTTGTAGAAATTCTTTTACCATTTGCCGCATATTTGGCCAGGCAAAGCTTCTGCTAATTCGATGTAATGTTTATAAAATTCAAAATGACCACATGACGGAGAGGAGTGACTATCCGCCAGTATAGATGGGAGCAAGGTAGATGAGGGACTCGGGTAAACCTTCTCATTAAGGAACCAAACACCATCGCGTTGCACAAATCTATGGAAATCGCGTTTGTTGCCAATCCCACTTGCATCACATTCGAGTACAAACTTTTTAGCAAAATTTGGTAAAATTAAAGTTGGTGGACTGGTTAACTCCTCCTTTAATTTGTTGAAAGCGCTATTTGCATCATTGGTCCACTCAAATTGGTCCTTGGTCAGAAGATTTGTTAAGGGTGTTGCAATGCCTCCGAAGTGTTGAATGAACTTTCGGTAGAACCCCGCTAAGCCAAGAAACCCACGTACCCCTCTTGTGTTAGTCGGTTTTGGCCAAGAGACTAGGGCTCATATTTTTTTCGGGATCGACCGACAATCCTTTTTCGGTAATTATGTGGCCCGAATATGTCACCTATGTAACTCCAAATTGTCATTTTGATTCTTTGACAAATAACTGGTTAGATGATAGTAGATCAAAAACAATTTGTATATGTGATAAATGGTCGTTCCAAGACTTAGAGTATACCAGTATATCGTCGAAGAACACCAAGATAAATTTTCTGAGGTAAAAATGAAAGAGGTCATTCATAAGACTTTGAAATGTCGTCGGGGCATTGTTTAGTCCAAATGGCATAACCAAAAATTCATAGTGTCCTTCATGGGTTCGAAATGCTGTCTTCGAAACATCCTCTGCTCGCATTCGAATTTGATGGTACCCGGATCTCAAATCTAGTTTCGAGAAGAATTTTGCTCCGTGTAGTTCATCTAACGATTCTTCAATCATGGGAATTGGGTACATGTCTTTGATGGTAATATTGTTCAAGGCCATGTAGTCGACGCAAAAGCGCCAAGAACCATCCGACTTTTTGACCAACAACACCGGCGAAGAAAACGGACTAGTGCTTGGTCTAACTAGTCCAGAACTGAGAAGTTCAGCCACCATTCGCTCAATTTCAGCCTTTTGGTAGTAGGGATATCGGTATGGCCATACACTAACTGGTTCGGTATTCGGTTGTAGCGGAATTTGGTGATATGAGAGCGCTTCGGAGGTAGAGCACTTGGATTCTCGAAAATTTGAGCATGCTGATTCAACAACTTTTGCATTTGTGGTGGTCGTCGATGTGATGGGGGCTCGTTCTGGGTAGAAATAATTTGGAAATAATATCCCGTGCCTTGTAATCTTGTGAAATCATTGTCATCCAAAACCTCAATATTAGAAAGTTCACCAGCGCGTCTTACCCCGTGAAGAGTGCGATGGACACCCCCTAGCTTGAATGTCATTGTGAGATATTTGTAGTCTGTTTCAATAGGACCTAAGGTCTGCAACCATTGAACCCCCAAAACAACTTGACATGCTACGACGGGAAGAATATAATAATCTGCCGTGACTGAAATTCCTTGGATAGTGAATGTGAGTCCCTGGCACTGCCCTAAGCACTCGATCTTTTCTCGTTTCGCCACAATCACTTGAAATTTCTTTTCTTTTATGATTGGCAACCCGAATCTGGAAATTACCGTTTGATCGATGAAATTATGAGTGTTGTAACCATCGATCAAGACATTAAATTCTTGTCCTTTAATAGGCCTAGAACACGGATGGTTTGTGGGTGTTCACCGCCAGCAATGGCATGAAAAGATATCTCTAGTAATTGGTTACTTACCTCCACACCTTGTTGGTTATCGTCTACAGCTTCCTCCTCTTCCATTAATGTATCTGCGATCATGAAGAGTTGGTGTCGCGAGCACATGTGTCCCTGGAAATATTTTTCGTCGCAATAATAGCATAATCCTTTCTCCCTCCTTTCCCGAGCCTCTTAATTTGTGATTCGATGAACTGGTACCAAAGAAAACTTTGAGTTATTACTTGAGCGTTGATTTGGATTGGGTCCAAGAATTCCGGCGGAAGTGTTGGATGTCCTTGGCAGCGTGGCAGATACTGGAAGGCGGCTAGGATTCATTATTTTTATCTGGAGGAGATTGCGTTCCTCGATCAGTCTTGCCACTCCAATGGCATTGGCGAGTGTTCGTGGTTGCTTAATTTTTACATCTAGGCGAACGTCATCGCGTAGCCCGGCAACAAAGCAACCAATAAAAAATTGCTCTGGTAACCTGTCGACTTGATAGGAAAGTCTCTCAAACGACTCTTGATATGCAGCAACTGTAGTAATTTTTTTTTAACGTGACAATGCTTCCGAAGGGTCGTCGTATTCCGTCGGTCCGAACCTAAGGAGAAGGGCTTTTGTGAAGTCACTCAAAGAAAGAGGTCCCCGGAATTTCATTAGCCAGCGGTGCCACTGGAGAGCAATGCCTTTGAGGTGGAAATAGGCCAACTGAACTTGGGTTTCAGCTACAATATTCTGAAAGTCAAAGCATTGCTCAGCCCTAAAGATCCACGAGACAGGGTCTTCCCCATTGAATCGAGGAAAATTCAGCTTCAGGTGTTGCTGGGGGTGTGGATCTATATTAATGATTGCGGTAGCGGCGTGCGAGTGGTGGGATCCTTCTAGTGTGAAAGGGTTGATTTCCGTTTGGGTTTGGTTGGCGTTTCGAGTCACACTCAATGCTTGGAGCTCCGTCAAAACCACCTGCAATGTGGCATTCACCTCATTGCGAAACTCAGCAGTGCTTGACTCATGTCGGACCAATGCTTCATTCATATCATTGCGGAACTCAGCATTGCTTTTCCCTCGTGTGTCCATGATTAACCTCGCTCTGATACCAAATAATAGAATAATTTGGGAGAGAGAGAGAAAGAAGATGAGAGATAGAGTCTGAAATATTTCATGTTATTTATTCACTTCTGATACGAACCCCGTAGAACTCGTTACGAGACCCTAATACCTTACGCGGAAGCAAGATCGAAAATATCCAAAAACAAAGATTCAAAGGGTGGAACCGCGACCCGTTGCCTATAAAGAGGCAAGAACCTTGGTATGTGAAGACGCCACAATCGATTGTGAAAGATCGATTGATAAGTCGGAGTGAACACACAGAATCCACCGATATGTTCGAAGAGTTCTTAAAGAACCAAAGAGAATATTCTCAATTAAATCATCAAAATTCGTCCTATAAAATAAGCCAAATTGGCAACCTATTTATAAGGTCTAAAAAGACTCATTTTTCACAAGGAAAATGAGTCCTACCTAAACTATAATAAGATAACTTGTAAATAAGCAAATCCTAACCATAAAAGACTCTAAAATAATAAAAACATAATAAATACTAAATTAAAAAAGTGCATAAATAAATTAGATAACTTGATCTTCAAGTCGACTTCTCGATCACCCTTCTTAACTCGCGACATTGGGTTGTGCACGTGCATGAAATTAAAGCTTAATTTCGACACTGTTCCACTTCGAATATCTCTTCGCTCAAAACATGAAAGTTGTAGATCTTTCAGTTATCTTTCCGAATCATTTTGAATCAGCTTAAATGGACTTCAGATGCGAGAGTTATAACTCGAATGGTAAACTCAACCAGAATAGGCGAGAATCTCGGATGCATGGAACTCGACTTGTCCAACGAATTATTCTCTTTCTTTTCTTCCAATTCCAAACCACGGACTCCTCAAAGGCTTGATTCAAGCCTTTATTCTTCAATCCCAACACGAACGGCTCCATTAATATCACTCGCTTTCTCTTCTTCCAATTCTTTGTCTTGGAGCTTGTGCGAATCGTATCATTCTCCCCCTCTTCAAAAGGATTCGTCCTCGAATCCGGACAAATATCACAAGGAGTATAAACAAGATCGATCTCTCTGTTTGGTAGCGAACTTACACATCTCTGCACCACATCACCAAACACACTATCTAGCATCCATTGAAGTGGATATGAACGCGAGTATTTTGTAGCTTGAAGTTCCAATGCCCTATGTATAGAGAATGATTGAAGCATCTCTCTAGGCACCGCAATATCATCAACATTCACAGTGAGAGTCTTCACTTTGGTCAGCTCGGCATTAACCTCGATGCATGGCTGGATCATATCATTCTCCACCTCTTCAAAAGGATTCGTCCTCGAATCCGAACCTTCTTTTTCTTCAAGTGGTAGCGCGGGTTTGCAATTTTCTTCCCCCTTGGACTCGACCTCAACATTCTCACTTAACTTTTCCTCAAGCAGCGGTTTATCACTTGCTGAATCGCCTACAATGTTCTGATTCTCAAAAGCTTGACGAGTATCTTCCTTTTCAAGTGACGATAAAGAATCACCCTTTCTCTTCAATTCCTCGTAGTCCGACCGCAAATTCATGAATGGCTTATCCAAACAATCTGAAGCGACATGACCAAAACCCAAACACCAAAAACATTTAGTATCATGAATTGAACGAGATTGAGAAGAATAATAACCTCTTTATTTAGTCTCATATGGAGGATCGAATGTGGCCTCTCTCGGTATTGATTCCCTATCTCGGTTTGATGAAGAGCTCCACCGTGATTTTCGACTCGGCGATCTCCTTTCTTTTAACTCTCGCTCCTAATAATCAGAATGACCTCGTCTTGGTCGATCGAACTGAGCCCCTCGCCGCAAATAAACATCTCTTGGTGTTGCTGCAGTCACACCATATCTTACATCACCATAAACCTCCTTATCACGATGAGGTTGAACCGGTTGGTGAACATCACGTCGTAGGTATGGCCCTCGAACATGTTGATCTTTGTTTAGTTCCTTAAGTTGGGTAACAATTCCTTCCATCCGATCTTGGAGTTCCTGGAATCGTTTTGCCATTGACGACATCCTACGCTGCTCAATTCTTTCTTCTTTATAACCGATCTTCTCGGACATGATCAAAGCTATTTTTTTTTTCTTTTTTATTTGTAACGACACTAACAATACCTAACTTGGGCTCTAACAAACTACAAATAAAAGATAAATTTCGATTTTTTTTTTTTTTTTTTTGGACTTTAGACAAAACCTGACTTAGACTCAAAGAAACTCAAAACAAATAACCAAGAATTCGATTTATTTTTATTTTTAACTCTAAACAACTGAACGAAGAATAAGAGAAAAGAGGACTAGAAGACTCAACAAAAGACAAAAGAAAACTACGATGACACGAACAAGACTGACTCAAAAATAAAGATAAAGATAGGTGAAACCTGTTTTGGATGTTGGCTCTTGTTACCAACTGATACGAACCCCGTAGAACTCGTTCCGAGACCCTAATACCTTACGCGGAAGCAAGATCGAAAATATCCAAAAACAAAGATTCAAAGGGTGGAACCGCGACCCGTTGCCTATAAAGAGGCAAGAACCTTGGTATGTGAAGACGCCACAATCGATTGTGAAAGATCGATTGATAAGTCGGAGTGAACAAACGGAATCCACCGATATGTTCGAAGAGTTCTTAAAGAACCAAAGAGAATATTCTCAATTAAATCATCAAAATTCGTCCTATAAAATACCAAATTGGCAACCTATTTATAAGGTCTAAAAAGACTCCTTTTTTCACGAGGAAAATGACTCCTACCTAAACTATAATAAGATAACTTGTAAATAAGCATATCCTAACCATAAAAGACTCTAAAATAATAAAAACATAATAAATACTAAATTAAAAACGTGCATAAATAAATTAGATAACTTGATCTTCAAGTCGACTTCTCGATCACCCTTCTTAACTCGCGACATTGGGCTGTGCACGTGCATGCAATTAAAGCTCAATTTCGACATTGTTCCACTTCGAATATCTCTTCGCTCAAAACATGAAAGTTGTAGATCTTTCAGTTATCTTTTCGAATCATTTTGAATCAGCTTAAATGGACTTCAGATGCGAGAGTTATAACTCGAATGGTAAACTCTGCCAGAATAGGCGAGAATCTCGGATGCATGGAATTCGACTTGTCCAACGAATTATTCTCTTTCTTTTCTTCCAATTCCAAACCACGGACTCCTCAAAGGCTTGATTCAAGCCTTTATTCTTCAATCCCAACACGAACGGCTCCATTAATATCACTCGCTTTCTCTTCTTCCAATTCTTTGTCTTGGAGCTTGTGCGGATCGTATCAACTTCTGAGTGGTGAATATATACATGAACAAAATTAACTAAAATGCGCCCGCATGGGTGTAGCTCAACTGGTTCTGGAGGTGGTAAGTTGGTGCAAGGTCCTAGGATCGAATCCTGGCAGCCGTAATGTGGAATTTCAACTCCAATGAGGGTTGGTTCCTTGTGGGCACCAGGTCCGGGTCCGCTACCTTAACGGGCCGTTGAGTTACCATGATTTACATTCCTCCATCAATCCTTGTCGAGCCAAGGGATGGGGGCTCTGGGGGCGAAGGATTTCGCCTTTTGGTGCAATTAACTAAAATGCAACTACTGGCCTAAGATTAAGGAAATAGGAAATGACTTTGTCTAATATCACATGCAACATACAGATATTATTTATTGACTTTTTCAAGTAACCATAATATACATGAAAACAAGGATTACACCAACAGTTCCGTATCACATTATTTTCAAATGAACTTATCGGAGTTGTTCTCCGTGGCGTTATGAACTTATCGGAGTTGTTCTTCGTGGCGTTCGCCCCCGACTTATCAATCAATCTTCTGCAATTGAGTGTGGCGTCTTCGCATACCAAGGTTCTTGCCTCTTTGTAGGCAAGCAATCGTTCGAGGTTCCACCTCTTTGAATCCTTCTTTGGATGGTCCAGAATTTGAAATTCGAAGTACTGATATCGGGTCTCGTCATGAGGTTGGCGTGGTTCGTATCATTTTTTGTGAGATATTAGTATTATTCTTTCTATCTTGAAAGAGCTTTTGAACTTATCAAGTTATCTTGTGGCGTTCAAACAATCAAACTTATCGTCAAGATTCTTGAATTCATGTTGAATTATTGGTGTGGCGTCTTTGTATCCATTGTAACTTTGGTTCGTGATTTACTAATCATTGGTTCAAGGTTCGACAAACTTATTTTTTTGGGGAGTCTTGGGATTCCAAAACCATATATTGTTATTGGATTTCGTTACATGTTGGCGTGGTTCATATCAGTACCTGAGCGATGTTTTACAATTGTATAAGAGCTAAAATTGAAAAATTGTACCACTGAAGCACGCGGCAAAGTGGGATACGAGTACAAAGAAAGATACCGGATAGTAGTACCAAACAAGATGTTAAAGAAACAGGAAAAATATGCAATAAGGAATGTCAAAATACAAATACCCACGCTTGATTATTTTTAATCTTTACGCCCGTGTCAAGTGAGTATAGAACCAATGATTTTATCAAAAAGTTCCTCAAATGGAACCACCGAGTCTCGAGTCCTTAAGGCTGTTATCAATTCTTTGTAGGCAGATCCAAGCCCACGGGTTGTGTAGACCAGCAAATCGGCATCACTCGGGGAATCACCAAGGACGGATAGTTCGTCGGCGATCTACTTGACGGAGAGGAGGAAGCCTGTTACAGAGGAGGTGCCACGAGTAATAGATGATAGTTTGTCTTTGAGATGAATAATATGAGATGTTGAACGCTTGGCGTATAGACGGTTCATGCGAGTCCAAGCCTCCTTACTTGTGTTGGAAGAGGAGACAAGTGGAATAACGGCCTCACTAAGAGAGGCAAGTATGGCATGAAGTATCAATTGATCTTGACGGCGTCAAATATTATGGTCTGGGTTAGGATTTTGGACACCATTTGCAGTGGTAGTAGACGAGCGACATGGATTAGATCCATCCAAATAGCCAAGAAGGTCAAGACCATAAAATAGGGCTGTGAATTGAGCTTTCCAAGAGAAGTAATTGTGGGAGGTGAGTTTTAGAGGCAATTGGGCAACAACATTGATAGTAACAAGCGGAGAAGAGGAGGGTGAAATGGTGGGAGTAGAAGAACCAGAAGTCATCGGATGAAGCCGAGAGAAACGAGAAAAAAAATTGGATCAGAAATCTCGTGAGAGAAGGGCTCTGATTACCATGTAAAGTAACATAATTGAGAGGAATTAATGTTTTATTGATGCTTCTGTGATTACATTGTGTAGACATATATATACACAAGTACAGATAATCAAAGATAATTATTTGTAGATTAAAAATAAGGAATGATAAGTTTCAAGTTGTTGGGGTTTGAGAATTTTGAGGAGAGGAGATAATGCACGGCTGTTCCAACTGATAGAGAGTCTGAAGTTGTGCAATCTCTAATAAATATAAGTTATGTGATCTTATTGATTGTTTCGAGGTTGTCGGGTCAACTTATGGTAAGTTACATACTAATTATAGAAATTTTAATTTGTTCTTCAAAATAGTTTGATATAATGAGTTGTGCTACATTAATTCACATTTCTCATGCATAATAGTTTGTCATTTTGTCTGAATTATAAGACCGAAATTGATGATATAGATGCATTATTATTTAGCCGATGCAGTTCCATTGAGAAATTTTACATATTTTCATACTCTTATCTCTTGATGCGGGTTTAACTTTCCATATATTTTCTAGTGATGAGTTGAAAGTTAGGTTTTCATTTCAATGTTTGCAACTGGAATGGTACGTTGTAACCGTTCCGCTAAATCCTTGTGATTGTTTAGTGTTTATACGATTTCCGGTCTTCTCAAACATTGTAATTAAAACGTGAATAGCACGGAGAATAAATGAGATAACAATCAAATGATAAACTATAAAATGAATTAATGTAAAAGACAACCGTAATTTCTTATTTAAAACTTATTATACATATTGATATTCCACTTGGCATCAAAACAACTTTATTCATTACATCCAGAACTTGCTGCACAAAAAAATTCAAAGTTAACCAGAGATGTCAATGGCCTTGACCTCAGGTTTTTTCACCTCCTCTTTTAGCACAGTCACAGTCAGCACCCCATTCTCCATAGCCGCCTTCACCTCCTCCAATTTTGCATTCTCCGGCAGCCTGAATCTGCGGATGAACTTGCCAGAGCTCCTCTCGATGCGGTGCCACTTGTCGTTCTTCTCCTCTTTCTCCTTGCTTCTCTCTCCGCTGATCTGAAGAATATTCCCGTCTTCAACCTCAACCTTCACTTCCTCTTTCTTCAATCCAGGAACATCCACTTTAAACAAGTGTGCCTCCGGCGTCTCTTTCCAATCGATCCGAGCATTGGCCACGGCGGTTGTTTCTCCGGCGGAGGAGAATGGGAAGCCCTGAAATGGATCCCAAACATCCAATGAAAATGGATCAAACGCGTTGCTCCGGCGGTTGCCAAAGAAGCTTGGTATCAGAGACATTTTATGCAAAAAATAATACTGTAAGATGAACTTCTTGATATTTCGTTTCTTATTTTCGATGGGAATTTGGTTTAAGGAGCTCGCGTATTTATATGGGTGATCAGACGATTCTTGCACATTCCTGAAATTTTGAGAGCAAAACAGATTTCGGTAAAATTAAAATTTCTGTACAATTCAAACATCTTCTAGAACATACTTGTTCTTTCCATGGGCCTTGACTTTATATTTTGGGCTCATTAGTGAAGAAATTGAGTTTATATATATAGTTAAGAAATAGTAATATATCCACCTCTTAAATTTTTCTTTGTGCTAACTTTTTAGAAATTTTATTTTCAATACCACCCTTATCTTAATTACCATAATTTGTTTCAAATATTCTTTTTTTCTCTATTTCTATAACAGTTATCAAATTCCTAAAAATGTGCTTCCAAATTCCAAACATTTACTACCAAATAAAAAAAAAAAAAGGGGAAATGGCAAAAATGGACATGACAGGGGATTTAAATGCACATTGGTCCACAAAAAAAAATAGTCTTTCAAATAAATTCATCCTCATGTCTTTAGTCTAGTCTGAAATATCAATGTTATCAGAACCGAACCGGACAAAAAATCGGATAGATTTTCGGGTCACGGTTGGACCGGTTCAACCGGGTTCGACCCAGGTTTTTTAATTTTTTTAATTTATTAATTTTTTTAATTATTGTATTAATTTTAAACTTTAAAAATACAGTATTCCTATATATCTTTTATATATTTTACATGTCTTTTCCATTTTAATATCATATGACATATATCTCACTTCATTTTGTTTTATTTATATTTTTATTAACATTTTTTATATCTCTCATTTGACATGTCTCTTTCTCTCTCTTCCCACTTTCTTTTTCCTTTCTCCTTCACGCAGCAGCCCCTCTCTCTCTCTCCTCTTCCTTTCTCTCTCCTCTGTAAATCTAAAAACCTTCCTTCTCTTCTTTTCTCTTCTTTTTTTCTCCTTTCTTTCTCCATTTCGGCCTCCGACCACTGAATTCAGCTCACCACCGCCCAGATTCGCCCACCTAATATAGTCTTTTCAATCGAGATCCGTCCACCTCCAGCCTCTGACCACCGGATTCAACCCACCGCCGCCCAGATCCGCCCACATAACAGCCTTTACGGCCGTGATCCATCCACCATATACTTTTTTTGATAAAAACCGGGGTCATTAACCGGTTCGCCAGTTTCCGGGTTTCGTTCATTTTGACCCCGGTTTTTAATTTCTCCGAGTTTGGAGTTCAAACCGGACCGCCTAATTGTTGGGTCTCGGTCGAACCGGTATGACCGGCCGGTCTGCTCCGGTTCCGATAACATTGTGAAATATCCTCCATAATATATTTTTTTATCAATTCCATCCATCATACTCTAACTTCCTTAATATTACATATTGACCCCGAATTTAAACAAATATATCACATTAACCCCCATTTTAATATTTTTTTGAAAAAATATATTTTTTTTCTAAACTTTTATTTCCTGCCAGATTCCGGTGTTGACCGGGCGGTTCTCCGGCGTTGAAGTTTTTTTTCTTTTTGAAAACTCTTATTTTTCTGAAATTTTTTTCTAGCTATTTTTTATTTTTATTTTTTTGAAATTTTTTTTTCTTAGAAAACAATATTTTAATTAATATTACTGTTTTGGCTGTTAAATTACTGTCTCATACAGTAATATTACTGTTTGGGACAGTAACATTATGAATATTATTTTCCCGAATAGTAATATTACTAATATTGCTGTCCCAAACAGTAATATTATTGCATGAGATAGTAATATTACGGTCGGAGACAGTAATATTACAGTCGAAGAAAAAAAAATTGCAGGTCAAGACGATAAAATTGATTAATACATTAATATTACTGTTGGAGACAGTAATTTAACAGCCAAGACAGTAATATTAATTAAAATAATTTTTCTTAAGAGAAAACAGAATTTCAGAAAAAACAAAAGGTCAATTAACAGTTAATTTATTGTCTCCGACAGTGAAATAACTGCTGGAAACAGTAATTTAGCATCCAAGACAGTAATATTAATTAAAAAAATTAAGAAAAAAAAAGGTCAATTAACAGTTAAATTACTATCTCCGACAGTTAAATAACTGTTGGAAACAGTAATTTAGCAGCCAAGTCAGTAACAGTAATTAAAATATTATTTTTAAGAAAAAAAAAATTGAAAAAAAAATGTCAACGGCGGTTGACCTATCGGAAAAAAATTTCAGAAAAAAAAAGTTTTCAAAAAAAAAAAGTCAACGCCGGAGACCGACGGTCTGTGGTGGTGGCCGGTCAAGATTGGGGTCAAAATTGGTTAATTGCTGAAATTGGGCTAAATTGAGGTGTAAATCATGAAATTTGAGTTGAATTGGGTTTCAAGGGATTGGGGTAATTTTGGTATATATAAAAGGGTTTTCCTTATTTGCAAATAAGTTTGAATGAACTGGAAATATTTGAAACACAAAAAATTTGGATGTCCCTTTTTTAATTAAGTGCCCTTGTGATGGACCTTTTTGAGATAAACCCAAAAACAAATTGATTTTTTTTTTCGGACTTTATTTAGCATTTTCATTATTATTTTTTATTTTTTACTATTTATTTAATAAAAAAATATTTTTTCAATTTTTTTAAAACAAAAAATTGATTTTTTTTCTCGACAGGTTTACGACGCCGGATATGACTATAGTTGAATATGACTACATGTGCCTATATTAACTGTATCATATTCTTTCTTTATATTGCAATTTTTTTACATTTTCAGCTTAAAAATTCCGATTATATACTGTAGTACAGTCATGTTTACCAAATTATATAAAACAACGAAGATTCCCTATTGCTTACAAAAACAATACAATCAACATCCACACAAAAAATTACAATTTGAATCTTGTTAGTACAAGTCCACTTCAAACGAGAAGATAGAACATATTCGAATATGACTACAATCATATTCAACAATAGTCATATTCGTATATGACTACAGTCATATTCGAATATTTGAATATGACTATAGTCATGTCGCTGCTGCTGTTCAGATCTGAAACTGTATTTTCAGATCTGGAGAAAAAATAAAACTCAAAATCAAAAAATACATAAAACGATAGAAAAAATAAAGAACGAGAGGGAGGGGAGTCGACGACAATGGCGGTGGCGGCGGTGGTGAACGTAAGAGAGAGTGAAAGAGGCGGCGACGGTGGCGGTGGTGAGCATATCAGAATTCTTTTTTTTTTTTTTTTTTTTTTTGAGAAATCGAAGATAACGAAAAAGAGAGAAAGAGCCTTACATGGAACGAAGGAGGCGGTGGTGGCGGCAACGAGCGGCGACGGTGGTGGTGGTGTACAGATCAATGTGGAGACGATGGTGTAAAGAGAAAAATCGAGAGAGAACACGGGAGAAAGAGATTGTTTAGGTGGAGACGAAAGAGGAAGCAGCGGCGGTGGTGGCGCGGCGGCGGCGGTAGTGGAGGTGGAGGAATGTTGGAATTTTTGGAAAGTTGAGGGATTTAGGTGGAGATGTGAAGAAGAGAGAAGATGAAAGTGGTAGAGGTGGGCAAATAATTAGGGTTATAGCAGTTGAGGTTATGCTTGTCTTCTCACACTAGTCTAGGGGGTTTCACTAATTAAGAATGAAATTTAGGTGTAGGCAAAAGTCTTTAAAAGTCAATTGAATTTAGTTCAAAATAATTTTTTTTAAAGTTAACAAATGCAATTTAATATTTTTACTAATATTTTTTTAGGATGTTTAGTGTCAAATATTTTTTTATTCATCAATCATTTTGAAACTATAAAGTGCAAAAATAAAAATACATTTCATATATCAACATATTTCAAAATTATATTTTTTTTATTAAAATAAAATATTTTACGAAAAAATTCATTCAACTATTCCGTTATCAAGTTATCTGAAAACCATATTTTCTTCCAAATATTTTCACCTCCTATTTTCAACCAGTCACCATAAAAGATCCATCAATCGAATATTTAGTGATAAAAGTTTTTTTTTTTTGTTAAGAAAATATAGTTTTTTTTTTAAATAATCTGGTGTAATTTTATTTTTTCGCACTTTGTCCACTCGAAATTAGGTTGGAAGTTCAAGAATATAACAATTTATTTTATGTTTTGCACCCAAAAAAAACACCAATGAAAAATGAATTTTACTTTATTATTCAATTCAGGGTGCATTATGGATAATTTATTGTGTTTTGAGGGTGCAAAGTGCTATTATTATTTTTCAAGAGTGCAAAGTGTCAAAATGGTATATTTTAAGGATGCAAAACGGGATTAAGCCATATATATATATATATATGGACAAATTCACTTCGCACCCTAAAACTTTTAAAAAAATTCACTTTCACCACTACAAATTAAAAAAAGAGACGGCCCCCCCTACAAAATATATTATGTTGCACTTTGCCCCATATCCAAACTTAAAAGATTTTGTTGAAAAATAGGAGTATACTCATCAATGCTTTTATCTCAAGTCAATTTGATATCCTTAACAAGTTTTGTAAAAATATCAAGATTTTCATCAATGTCGGAATAATTACATTTTTGGTCCCTATATTGTACACCAAAATTCATTTTAGTGCTTATATTCTTTTTGCCACAATTTTAGTCCTCAAATAAACTATTTTTTTCTTTACTTTCAGTCCACCGTTTAATTTTAGAGTTACTTTGGATGGAAAAAACACCTGTGGAGCACGTGACAATACACTTCAACCCCGCTTTTTACATATATAGTTTATTAAGCTCCAATTTCACATTATTCTTACAATTTCATCCAAATCCTAATGAAATTCAAAAAAAATCTATTAAAAGGGTGAAATGACAAAAATACTCTAGGAGGGTTTTTAGCAATTTATACATTATATTTTATTCACAAATGTTATTTATTTCTTAATTTTGTATTTTTTAACCCAAAACACTATAATGAATTTGACTATACCAATTTTTTAGATGTTTTTATATTTATAAATATTATTTAGTAATTATTAGAGAGAGAGAGAGAGAGAGAGAGAGAGAGAGAGAGAGAGAGAGAGAGAGAGAGAGAGAATTACACATGTACTGTAATTGAAGAAATATTGTTTTTAGTTGTGCATACAACGAAATCAATTTTGCCTAATTTTATAAGTATTATGTTAGTTTTTATTTCATGGTGAAAATATTTTATTATTCTTTAACAATTTTAAATAGTATTTCAATTTTTAAAAAATAAAATGAAAAATAAAAAAATCAACTAAAAATAAATAATAATTAAAAAAGGAAAAAAAGAAAAAAAAGAAAAAAAGGAAGAAAGTGTGATACATCATACATTGGTCTTCTTCCGCAGCAGCACCCTCACCCCACAACCAACAACCAAACTACACCACCGATGATCAGGGCCGGTCCGGCGTATTCGGGGGCAACGCCCGCAATTTTTTCCCCCATCTTAAGCTTAATGAAATAATATAAATAAATTATTTAACAAAAACCTTATAAATAGAAGTTGGAAAAAAATTAATGTCTAGATAAAAGACTTTTCTGCAAAGCAAATGTTAGAATTAAAAAAAAAAAAATTCATATGTATTTTTAAAATAAATTTATAAGAAAGAATAGAAGAGTAAATTCTTTTGAAAAAAATAGAAGAATATTTTTTTAAACAATATTGTAGATTTATATGCCTATAAATTCAGTTAATCCTAAGTTGTAACAGCTTGAGTTGTCGAAACAGTATTTAGTTACAACTATGAACTATAATTCTTGTGTTAACACAGTTATATTCTACTGAAAGCAGATAAAAGGATACAATTTTTGTGTTAACACAGTTATATTCTACTGAAAGCAGATAAAAGGACACAAGAATTAATGTGGTTCAGACACAGTTGTGTCCTACATCCACGTGGACCTCCAAACACGGTTTCACTAGTTCAAATTTACAGTGTACATTAATATGACTTATTAAAACAATTAAGACCCCCTCTTTAATTCATTATGCCGTTCTTGTACACAACTTGAATTTCGTGTCTCTTCCAACAGCAACTCCACACCGCGTACCTCGAACTGCTTTCAGAAACGCGGTTGATCTTCCTTGAGATCTTAACAGCAAATCTGTATCTGTTGACACATGCAACGATGGCACAATCCTGCTCAGCATATTCTTGGAGTATTAATTATTTAATTAAGTACTATTTAGTAAGTTAAATTCATCATGGATAAAATTAAATTTAAATGCTAGTTATTTAAGTACTAGCCATGTTCTGGAGAAGTTGCTTACGCTCAACTCCAAATTGTCTCTCTATAGAAATGGCAATTTACTTTATCGCCAAATCTCAATTTTTACAATTAGGACATATGTAAATTTGATTTATCTTTCTTAAAAAATAGCTACATAAATATATAAAATCACCTCCAAACTCAAGTTTTTATTAATTAGTCCAAATTTATTTTGGTGTTTCTATTTGATGGGTTCGATTTATAGGGACATAAAGATGTGGGAAGATTTGTTGGTTTGTTTTAATAAGACACGTGCAACGCACGTGCACCTGTCTAGTTTCTCAAAAGTTTCGATAATTTTGGTTTTCTGTTTCGCCTCAGCGAAACAAATAGTTTGAATAGTATAATGGCGATTCGAGAAATGCTTAGACGGTCTTTATCATGTGAAAGGAGATCAAATGAAGTTCCAAAGGGTCATTTAGCAGTTTATGTTGGGCAGAATGAGAAGAACTGCGTCTTGTTATTGCGTCATCATATTTGAACCATCCTTCTTTTCAAGAATTGCTATTTCAGGCTGAAGAAGAATCCAGATTCCATCATTCAATGGGTGGACTTACTATTCCTTGCAGTGAAGAGTCATTCATTCATCTCACCTCTCACTTGAGTAGAGCTTGATGTATATATGTACTATGATGTAGAAGAAAAACACACTTGATCGGTAGATTAGTTAGTCTAACATAACATAGACTTTTCATTTCTTTTTTATTTTTTTTTTATTTTTTTAATTTTCTTGTCTTGTAAAAATATGTTTCCTTGGACAAAATTAGAGTATGAATATTGCTGATCCATTTTAAGATGAAAAATCATCTGGTTTTGATTTGTTGCTACAAATTATTTATGGACTCAATAGTTTAAATATTTCTGTTTAGTTTGGTTTTTTGATCAGTTCTATTAGTGAGGACTTACATATATTATATACATTTAAGGACTATGATTGCAATATCTATGCCAACATGCTCAGCTCACACAAAATTACGCCAAAAGGAACATATGTTGTACTTGTCTCATCAATATAACAAACGATAGTATTTGATCAAGGACTAAACTGTTTTCATAATCAAGCTGTTTTCGGCTATGCTAAAAAGAGGCGTATGCTGCTTGAATTGCAGCGGAAACACGGTATTCTTTAGCAAAAGGCGAAAAAATAGTTCAATATGCTCTCAGTACTTGCTGAGTGAACTCGAACATATTACTGCCATTTCATTTATTCTCTGGCTATAAACTATTATTTGGTTGTTTTCCTATGGAATTCATTTTCCGAGCCAAAATAAAAGTATTGGCACTTAAATACTCTTCTGCAAATTCAAATGTTGGGGGTTGCCTTTTATATATCCTGACAAGTACAGTTTAGTAGCATATAACAAGTTTTCTTTTCTTGGTTGTGGGTAAAAATAATAGGCAATATATTCATGTATCAAAGTGGCTCAAAACTAATATACATTAAAATCTTCCATAGGTATTACGATTAATTTGTGCTGGAATACAATTTGTATCCGACAAGTATCTTCTGTCTTTACAAAATATGTAAAGAATCTAGCTAACAAAAGTTATATGTTCTAAGACCATGGACATATATTACGCTCTGCTCAAGCGAGATGTTAGATCAACGAATAAATCCTCACTGCAAGGAATAGTAAGTCCGCCCATTGGATGGTGGAATCCGAATTCTTCTTCAGCTTGACATAGTAATTCTTGAAATGAAGGATGATTCAAATATGATAATGGTATTACAAATCTCTTCTTTTCACTTTCTCCGATGTAAACAGCCAAATGTCCCTTTGGAACTTCAGTTGATCATTTTTCAGCCGATAAAGACCGCCTTAGTATTTTGTGAATAGCCATCGATTCTTTGTTAAACTAAATCTTTATGAAGCCGAAGATGAAAGAAAATTAAGGAATGTATGAGAGTTTTATGAAGCAAGTGAACTAGCTATGAGAAGTTGAAAGCTGGTTGTGAATTTAGATGTGTCGTATAAACATATATATAGATGAAGTTGTAAATCCTATACCCAAATTAGCTGGATTGAGTGGTGATGAAAATGCCAAAGGATAAGTGGTGGCTGGAGAAGTTAGAGAGACAAAAGCACATGAAGAATCACATGCTTTTGTCCATAAATTAGAGCAACATAATGAATTGGTTGTCAACTGTGAGGGACCTTATATCATTCCTAACACCACCAGCAAGAAAACGTCACATTGTCCCGCTGCATTGAATGGCCTAATTAGTAGATATATCGAAAAAATAGAGATGATGGTTCAAGGGGCCGTGTTGCCAGAGTTGGTAGGATACAACATCTTCTATCACATAAATTCTTGTAGGCTTGAATTCATTTCATTTTTTAAAGACAAATCCATGTGACTTCATATGCTTATTTCTTTTCGATTGTCATAGAGCAACCACATTTACGTTGACTATTAGAGAATATTATATTATAGAAATCTCCTAATATTAGGATTCTAGTATGATTCGGTTACCTAGATTAGTTAGGATTTAGTTACCTAGTCAAACTCTATTACCTTGCAATATTTCTCTATATATATTCCATGTAATCAACCCATAACACAATGGGGGTTTCTATTCTATTACGTATTATTATTTCTCTCTTTCTCCTATTCTATTATTCCTATATGGTATCAGAGCACCAGGTTTAGGTTTTTTTAACCTAGCCGCCTTCCTTCTCCATGGCGGTGATAACCTAGCCGCCTTTCTTCTCCATGGCGGTGACCACCCAATTTTCTCCCTCCCCCATATAGGAAGAATAGAATAGGAGAAAGAGAAAAATAATATTACGTAAAAGAAACCCCCATTGTGTTATGGGTTGATTACATGGAATATATATAGAGAAATATTGCAAGGTAATAGAGTTTGACTGGGTAACTAAATCCTAACTAATCTAGGTAACCGAATCATACTAGAATCCTAATATTACAAGAGTTCTATAATATAATATTCTCAATATTCTCTAAACACGCCCCCGCAGTCGAAACGTGACGAACGTGAAGACTGGACATTCACTTGCTAGCACGCTCCCGCAGTCGAAACGAATAAACTTCAAAACGAATAAACTTCAAACGTGAAGACTGGAAACTTCAAACGTGAAGACTGGAGAGAAACCGCGAAACACATCGCTAGAGAATTCCTCTGTTGAAATATCTGCCAAATTTAAAAATAATAATAATAATAATAATAATAATAACGGGTGAGAGAAAAATAAGAACTTCTTTTTTTTTTTTTTTTTTTTTTTTTTTTAATCGAGATAGAGAGAAGAGATGAGAGAGGGGTCGCCGGCCATGGAGAAGAAGAGAGGCAGCGGCTAGAGAAGAAGAAGAAGAAAAAGATAGAGAAGATACACCACCGAGAGAGGGAGAAAATTCGGTTTGGTGGTCGCCGACCATTGAGAAGAAGAGAAGCGGCGGCTAGGTTTTAGGCCATGGAGAAGAAGAAGAAGAAGAAGAAGATAGAAAAAGAAGAAGAATAAGATAGAAAAAGATAGAGAAGCACCACCGGGGGAGGGAGAAAATTCGGGTGGTGTTCATAAAAAGATAGATAGAAAAGAAAAAAAAATAAAGAAAAATATTAGAGTACCACCACCGGGGGAGGGAGAAAATTGGGTGGTCACCGCCATGGAGAAGAAAGGCGGCTAGGTTTTCACCGCCATGGAGAAGAAAGGCGGCTAGGTTAAAAAACCTAAACCTGGAGCTCTGATACCATATAGGAAGAATAGAATAGAAGAAGAAGAGAAATAATAATACGTAGAATAGAAACCCCCATTGTGAAGACTGGGGTTACATGGTATCAGAGCCAGGCCAAATGAAAGGTCCTGAGTTCGAATCCCACCGCCACCCAATTCAAATATTTCAAGTGCAAGGCTTCAAATGTAATTCGCCTGCACTTGAGGGGGCGTATTGGAGATATTAATATTAAATGATACATTTCACTAACAGCTTAAGCTTTTGGTTGAGATGGTCATTCAATATGGTATCAGAGCACCAGGTTTTTTAACCTAGCCGTCTTTCTTCTCTATGGCGGTGACCACCCGTTTTTCTCCCTCCCCCGGTGGTGGTACTCTTAATATTTTTCTTTTCTATCTTCTATGAACACCACCCGAATTTTTTCTCCCTCCCCCGGTGGTGCATCTTCTCTTTCTTCTTCTTCTTCTTCTTCTTCTTCTTCTTCTTCTTCTTCTTCTTCTTCTTCTTCTTCTTCTTCTTCTTCTTCTTCTTCTTCTTCTTCTTCTTCTTCTTCTTCTTCTTCTTCTTCTTCTCCATGGCCTAAAACCTAGCCGCCGCTTCTCTTCTTCTACATGGCCGGCGACCACCAAACCGAATTTTCTCCCTCTCTCGGTGGTTGGTGTATCTTCTCTATCTTTTTCTTCTTCTTCTTCTTCTTCTCCATGGCCTAAAACGTAGCCGCTGCCTCTCTTCTTCTCCATGGCCGGCGACCCCTCTCATATCTTCTCCCTCTCTCTCTCTCGATTCATACACACAAAAAAAAAAAAAAAAAAAAAAGAAAAAAAAAATCTTATTTTTCTTTATTATTACTATTATTATTTTTTTTTTAAATTTGGCAGATATTTCAACAGAGGAATTCTCTCTAGCGATGTGTTTCGCGGTTTCTGTCCAGTCTTCACGTTTGAAGTTTCCAGTCTTCACGTTTGAAGTTTATTCGTTCCGACTACGGGAGCGTGCTAGCAAGTGAATGTCCAGTCTTTACGTTCGTCACGTTTCGACTGCGGGGGCGTATTAGAGAATATTATATTATAGAAATCTCCTAATATTAGGATTCTAGTATGATTCGGTTACCTAGATTAGTTAGGATTTAGTTACCTAGTCAAACTCTATTACCTTGCAATATTTCTCTATATATATTCCATGTAATCAACCCATAACACAATGGGGTTTCTATTCTATTACGTATTATTATTTCTCTCTTTCTCCTATTCTATTATTCCTATATTGACCATGTTATGTCAATATAAGAATTCATCATTTCTTTCTATCCTATATATGCAACACCATTTCTTGGTTACAAACAACAACTCCTGATCAAAATACTCTTATCTTTCTCAGCTTTCACTCATTTCAAATACCTCTTTGTTTTTACTTGACCAAAGCGGAATTCACTTCACACAAACGAAGATGGCAATCCGCCAAATTTTGAGACGATCGTTATCCAACGACAGAAGTACAGCTGAAGTTCCAAAATGGCATTTGGCTGTTTATGTTGGAGAGGGCGAGAAAAAACGATTTGTAATTCCATTATCATACTTAAACCATCCTTTGTTTCAAGATTTGCTATTTCAGGCAGAAGAAGAATTCGGATTCCATCATCCAATGGGTGGTATCACAATTCCTTGCAGTGAAGATCTATTTATTGATTTAACCTCTCGTTTGAGCAAAACATGATCGATATACATGTTTAGGAGGATCACAATTTTGTAAAAATTAGTTCTTGTTTGTTCTCATTTTGTAGACAAATATGATAGTTTATCAAGAGAAGAAAAATGTATAGAAGCACAGAGTTAGAGTATAAAATCAATGAACCATTTTAAGAAGCAAAAGTATTGTGTGGTTTGAGTTGAAAATACTAATTCCATATGAACTCAACAGTACGTTCAAATCAATCTTTATTAACTTGCGTTTTTTTTTTTTATCTTATCAAGTAGGGGAATTTGACAACCACCCCGAACAGAGCATACAATATTCCCCGGGCATGGAATCAGCCATTACAGACGACCCAAAAGCGTTTGTTCTTACAGAGGTGTCTTTTGTTCGAACTCTCGAGATTCCATGGAAAATCCCATACGTACAGTTGTGGTAGCTGTAGATCTCAATCGATGCAATCGGAAGTAAAATTAATGCGGTAAAGTGATCTCGACTCAGAGTACAAGGGGTGGAAAATGGATTTTGCCTTACATTTTATCCACATGTTAAAAAATAATAATTTAATTTAATTACAAGCAAGCTTTAAATACATAATCATGAATCTTTCTACTTAACAATGACAAAATTAAACATGAATTATTGGGACCATGGTTCGCCGGAACGCAATGGGGACGGACCTCCTGTTCCGGATTCGGTTACGGAGAAGAATTGTATTGTGAAGTGGTCCCCATAGCAAAAGGTTCTGTCTAATTTTGCCGTTTGTGGATTTTGGATGCACAGTGGATGGAATTCGACGCTAGAGAGTATTTGCGAAGGAGTACCGATGATTTGTTCGCCTTTTTTAGGAAATCAAATGGTCAGTTCGAGGTATGTGGATGGTGCTTGGAAAACCGGGATTAAATTGGAGAAGTGTTGGATGGAGAGATGTGTGTCTTAAGGAGAAGATTGATGTTTGTGTGAACTCGGGTTGTTCTTCATGTGTGGCACTTGATGGTTTGGTTAATCTCATTTCATCTTTTGTTAATGGTCAACCACGTAAGACCAAATTAAGAAAAAAAATTTATGTTTGGATAATTACAATCACTCTTCTGAACTATGTATTGTTTTACATGTTCAGCCTAACATTATCGAATTTACCTATTGAAGGGAGTTTTTCGTAACACAATACGTAACTAAGAGATAGTTGTAATTATCCAAACAAGAGTCATTTTTTTCATAATTTAATTTAACCTCAAAGAAATAGTGGTAATTTGCCCGTAAAATAGCCATAATAAGTTCCCATTGTTTTAGATCTAAAGAAAATACCCCTACAACATATATGGCTTTAAGCGACGTAAGAAAACCGTCGGGAGTAGTTTTCCCGACCGTTTTAGACCGTCAGGAGACCGTCGAGAAAAAAGGCGTCGTATAAAGTTTCATGAGTAAAAAACCCGTCGGGAATGTTTTTTTCCGACCCTTAAATAACTGTAGGGAATACTTGTACATTTTTTAGAACTCTTCTTTTTCTGCCAATTGTAATCCAATTCCCTGAATCTTGTTGCCATCAATTGTTGAATATAAAAAATCGAAGACAACGAAAACTAACTGGCCAATACTAAATAAGTATTTACATCTTAAGATGCCAAATATATATTGCAAATTCCAAACATTTGCTGGTTTATCTAAATTTCCACAAAATATAGACAAACTTTAATAAAATTTGCAAGTGACCGTCATAAATACGTGTTTATACAACGGTTCTAAAACTGTCGGGTAAACAAAGGGTCGTAACCCCAAATTGTTGTAGTGATACTGATATAAGAGTTTAGAATCTAGAAATGATTAAATGAATTAATGTGAAAAGCAACATGTATTATTTATCAGTTCGGCTTTATTCCGGAATTTCTATTGTCACAAAACCCAAAAGAAATACTCCCTCGGTTCCACAATAACTATCTTTTTTTAAAAATATTTTTGCTCCATATTATCTGTCACTTTAGATTTCCAATACCGCATTAAATGCATTTTTTCCTGTTTTAACCTTATTAATTCAACTATAAATATTAACTCTCTCTTATCACATCATTAAATAATCAAGGTTATTTTAGTCTTTCTAATATATTTTACCTAAAATGAAGACACATTTATTGAGCTTCTTAATCCTTGTGCAAAACTAAAAACGACACTTAATAAGGAACGGATGGAGTACACCCCAAATATACGCCATTGCCATTGATTATTCATTTACGACCAATCAATCCAAAAATCAAAGTTAACCAGAGATGTCAATGGCCTTGACCAAAGGCTTCTTCACCTCCTCCTTGGGCACAGTGACAGTCAGCACCCCATTCTCCATAGCCGCTTTCACCTCCTCCAATTTAGCATTCTCCGGCAGCCTGAATCGGCGGATGAACTTGCCGGAGCTCCTCTCGATGCGGTGCCACTTGTCGTTCTTCTCCTCTTTCTCCTTGCTTCTCTCTCCGCTGATCTGAAGAATATTCCCGTCTTCAACCTCAACCTTCACTTCCTCTTTCTTCAATCCAGGAACATCCACTTCAAACAAGTGTGCCTCCGGCGTCTCTTTCCAGTCGATCCTAGCATTGGCCACGGCGGTGGTTTCTCTGGCGGAGGAAGGGAGATTGGCGACGGCTGAGGAAAATGGGAAGCCCTGAAATGGGTCCCAAATATCCAATGAAAACGGATCGAAGACGTTGCTCCGGCGGCCGTTGCCAAAGAAGCTTGGAATCAGAGACATCTCTGCAGGAAATAATACTGGATGGATGATTTGGTGGTTTATGAAGAATTTGATAGTTTTGCAGATAACTCAGTTTGTAATTTTCGATGAGATTTGGTTGAAGGAGCAAGCGTATTTATATGGGTGATCAGATGATTCTTGCACATTCCTGAAATTTCGAACATCTTCCAGAACATACTTGTTCTTTCTTTGGGCCTTAACTTTATATTCGTGGGCTCATTACCGAAGAAATTGAGTTTTTGTGTATATATTATATAGGGGGCAAAATGCACTTTGCCCCCTAAAAAAACTCATAATTCGGACTTTCCCCCACAAGAAATCAAAAAAGACACTTTCCCCCTTCCAAATTGTGCCCCAGTTGCACTTTGCCCCAAAATTCGAATTCCGATGTATTTTTCACCGAATTTCAAATGTCTCCGTTCACTTAAGGGATATATACGTCATTTTAGGGTATATATGTTTTTCTTTTAAAATTTTCACTTGATTTTAAATTTCTCCAAGTTATATTAAATTTATATTTTTCCATTTGTTTCTTTAAGTTGCAATATTATTAAAACTTTATTAAATAATAATGAAAATATATGTAACATGAATAACAAATATGAAAATATTTTTTGAATTACGCAAAGTTGAATATATTGCATTAAAAACTATAATTTGTAAATGAAAAAAACTAAACAAACAAATAAAAACTTTCAGGGAAAAATACATTTTGCACCCTTCAAAAATTTCAAATGGATGGAAAAGATGATTTGACGCATATACCCCTAAGTGGATGGAGAAATTTGATTTGCGGTAAAAATATACACCATAATTCTAATGTTGGGGTAAAGTGCTACTGGGACAGAATTTTGAAGGGGGTAAGTCTCTTTTTCGGTTTCTTAGGGGGGAAAGTGCGAATTATGAGTTTTTTAAGGGGGCGAAGTGAGTTTTACCCTATATATAGGGCAAATGGCAAAGAGGGACATGACAAGGGAGTTAAATCCACATTGGTCCAGACAAAAAATAATCTTCCAAATACATTCGTCCCCGTGTTTTTTGTCTAAAATACCCTCCATAATATAATTTTTATCAATTCCATCCATAATGCTCTTACTTCTTCAATATTACACATTGACCCCAGATTTAAACAAATATATCACATTAACCCCTATTTTCATAATTTTTTGAAAAAATAATTTTTTTTTTCAAATAATTTTTTTTTAATTTTTTTCCGGTTAAATTTCGGCGTTGACCGGGCGGTTCTCCGGAATTATTATTATTATTTTTGAAAACTTTTTTTTTTCTGAATTTTTTTCCGGACGATCAACCGCCGTTGATTTTTTTATTTTATTTCTTTTTAAAAAAAAATCATACAAAAATTATTTTAATTAGTATTACTTTCTTGGCTGCTAAATTACTGTCTTCAACAGTAATTTAACTGTCGGAAACAGTCATTTAACTGTCTTAGATAGTAAAATTAGTGTATCTGACGTTCACTTTTTGTTTTTATTTTATTTTGTTTCTCTCTAAATTATTGTATTAACAACAAAATTATTGTCTAAAATAGTAATATTTAATACCAAAACAGTAATATTACTTATATTACTGTCCCAAAATAGTAATATTATTGTCCCAAACAGTAGTATTACTGTCTGAGACTGTAAAATTACTGTTTGAGATAGTAATATTATTAATATTACTTTCCCGAACGGTAATATTATTGTACCAAACTGTAATATTAATGCATGAGACAGTAATAGGTTGGATACAGTAATATTACGGTCGAAGACAACAAAATTGCAGGCCAAGACGATAAAATTAATTAATATAGTAAAATTACTGTCTCAGACAGTTGAATTACTGTTGGAGATAGTAATTTAGTAGTTAAGACAGTGATATTAATTAAAAAATATTTTTTTTAAGAAAAAACAAAATTTCAAAAAAAAAAAAGAGTCATTGACAGTTAAATTACTGTCTCCGAGATTTAACTGTTGGAGACAGCAGTTTCGCAGCCAAGATAGTACTATTAATTAAAATATTTTTTTTAGAAAATAAAATAAAGAAAGTCAACGCCAGAGACCCGGCGTATGACCTGCCGGAAAATGACAACTCAGAAAAAAAAAATTCAAAAAACTTCCAAAAAAAAAGTCAACGCCGTAGACCGGCGGTTTACCTGCCAGAAAAAATTCAGAAAAAAAAATTTGGAAAAAAGAAAGAAAGAAAAACTCAACGTTGAAGACCGGCGGTCAACGGCGGCTGACCGCCTGACCGGCGGTCTCCAGCGGTGGCGGGTCAAAATTTGGATCAAAATTGGAATAATGGTCAAACTTAGTTAATTTGTGAAATTTGGCTAAATTGGGGTGTAAATCATGAAATTGGAGTTGAATTGGTTTTCAAGGAAATGAGGGTAATTTTGGTATATATAAAAGGGTTTATTTGGGATAACCCCCTTGTTCATATTTTCTAATGAGGTAGATCCAATTAATTTTTCCCTTTTTGAGATACACCCAAATTTGCCAACTTGGCAAAATATATTATGTAATTTCCCTTTAATATTTTGTTTTATTTTTTAACGGTATTTACTTCCTTAACTACGTGATATGAGATTGCTGATACGTTGCCTAAAATCACGGAATAAAATTACGTGAGTATATTGGCGGTTTCTATCAAATCTTGTACAACCGGTTTTGAAGAATTTATCCAGCGTTTCATCGTTTTCCATCGAATTTGAAGATAGAGTCGGATTTGAGCGTTCATCGTTTTTCATCGTTTTCAATCGGGTTCGGATTTGAACCGGTTTTGAAGAATTTATCCAGCATTTCATCGTTTTCCATCGTTTTTTCACCGGCGTGGAAATAGGTTCGGATTTGAGCGTTCATCGTTGTCCGTCGTTAAGCGGGTATGAATGTGTTTTTTTTAGTTTTTTTTCGGTTTTTTTTTCGTTTTTATTTTTCGCTGTATTTTTTCGTTTTTATTTCGCTATTTTT
Organism: Erythranthe guttata; assembly: GCF_056151865.1. Lineage (NCBI taxonomy): Eukaryota > Viridiplantae > Streptophyta > Magnoliopsida > Lamiales > Phrymaceae > Erythranthe > Erythranthe guttata. The sequence continues at coordinate 8,580,585 of NC_142538.1, forward strand.
TCGCTGTATTTGTTTTTAAGATTTGTGTTGATACGTTGATTATATTGGTAGTAAAGTAGATCGTTTCTTAAAAAAATTACGTCGTCACATATACATCCTTATTTTGGCTGATGATGTTTGTTTGGAAGAGGATTCACAGAGTTAGCAGAGGATGGTTCACGCAGTCGGACCAGAGTTGTTTTATATGAGTGTCGTAGTTGGTTTACGCAATAATCGAGAGTGATAGTTGGTTTATTTGTTTATAACAGTTGATTTTAGTGTGCTCGGTAGTACATTGAAATACATTTTCGTAGTCTTTTTCAACTGATTGTATGGATTATGCATTTTCAAGTTTATTTTTGATGATGTTAATTTATTGTCATTCAAATGTATTTGCAGTCTATTTAATCATTTTTAGTATTCATGATTTGCAGTTGGTTTCATGATTTTAGGTTCATATGATGCTGAAGTTGTTATTTCTGATGATGATGGAACAGGGGGTGGGGGTGAACTAGTTGGAGCCGTTGATGCCACTGGAAGTGAGGTATTGAATGCAGGCTTTGTGCAGTTTTTCGAAGAAGAAGTCGACTGCATTCCTGATGATAGCGACGATGACATAAACTAAATGAATTCAAATGATTCCGATGGTTGTTATTTTCCAAACCACCCTAAGATTTGATATGTTTAATTAATGTCGTGTTTACGATGTAATGGCTCGGTAACTTCGGTTAAGTGTTAAACCGTTGTAATACAGTAGTATACTATTATGAATACCGTATGATACTACCATTATCATTTTATTATACTATTATGAGATTATTAATGTACTAGAGTTTTTTAACTCGACATATTGGTTTGATTGTGTTATGATGTGTTTTAAGTATTTTATCAAAACCCTAGATTGAAATTATGAGATTATTAATGTACTATTTTATTGGTTATGTTGGAATTACTTTACGTTGGTTTTGTTCTCAATGTTCTTGTCATTTCAGTGGTATATTGTTTGTAACACAATTTCATATCACTACTATAACCGTAATATACTATCATAGCAGATTAATGTACTATATTGAAATTATTAATATACTATGTGGTTGAATAATACGGGATCCATATTCGATTAACGAGATCCATAGTCGAATTAGATCAATGAGATAGTCTATTACATGATATGGGGTAGTCTAACAATATTAAAACACAAATCCGCCGCCATCACTTATCAGATCTAGGATTTTGTTGATTCTTCGGCCCAATAGTCAAATAACTAAACCCATAGTCGAATTAGATATATGGGATAGTCTATTAAATGATATGAGATAGTCTATTAATTTTAAAACACAAATCCGCCGCCGTCACTTCTCAAATCTAGGGTTTTGATAATTCTTCGGCCCATAGTCGATTAACAAGATCCATAGTCAAATTATATCAGTGGGATAGTCTATTAAATGATATGGAATAATCTATTAATACAGATGTAATTCGACTATGCATCTCGTTAATCAACTATGGGCCGAAGAATTATCAAAACCTTAGATTTGAGTAATCCTAGATTTGAGTAACCCTAGATTGGAGCAGTGACGGCGGCGGCGACGGCGGCCAACGACGATATCACTCCTAAATTGATTGTTACGACCTTGGAGGCGGGAGCGGCGGAGGTCTTGGTCGTTTTTGGCGGTCTTGGAGGTGGAGGTGGTCGGATGTGGTGGTGGTGGAGGACTAAGCGGTGGTGGAGGTGTTGCTTATGGCCAATATCGTTGATATCGTCGTTGGCCACCAGCGACAACAGTGACGGAGGTGGCGGCGGTCGATTTATCCAAAACATATCAACATATCGATTGATGATAGCATTCAGCGAGTGGCGACGACGTACCTACGGCGGCTTGGTCGGAGTGCAGAAAATCGTCGATCCACGCCGTATAAATTTCTGGTTTTGGGAGGTTTGCAGATTTTTGGTAGTGGGTTTGTGGGGATAGTGTTTTAACGGGAAAATAGGGAGGGATTTGATATTATTTCAAAAGGTAAAGTAACGGGATTTGTGGGATTTGATTGAGGGTACTTATGTAATTTAGAAAAGTTTGGGTTTTTATCAAAATGGCAAATTTAAGTTTGGGTCTACCCCTATTATTTGAATGTCTAAGGGGGTTATATCTAATAGACCCTATAAAAAGGTTTACCTTATTTGCAAATAAGTTTGAACGAGCTGAAATTATTTGAAAGACAAAAAAGTTGGATGTCCCTTTTTTAATTAAGTGTCCTTGTTATGGCCCTCTTTGCCACTAACCCTATATATGGACAAATTGCACTTCGCCCCCTAATAATTTCAAAAATTCGATCATTCCCCGTACAAATTAAAAAAAGGAGACTTTTCCTCTTGCATTATATCTTTATGTTTCACTTTGCCCCAAAGTCAAACTTCCGGCGTATGTTTGTGCTAGAATTGACGAAACTCCATCCGCTCTGGTATTGCCTTCATTTTAGTCTTCCCACCAAATCCAAACTCTAATATTATTTTATTTTCACAACAACTGTCAAACACTACACTCTCATTTCACCAAATTATTTCAAAACACAAAATTAGGGATTTTACTTCGGGAATTATGAGAATCTTTCATTGTTTCTTCGATTAAAAAGCTATCCCGATGGCCCGTCACAAGGGTTCATAAATCATGAGAGAATGAACATGTTATGATTATTGGGCCAATCCAGTGGGCGTACAATTTCTTTACCTACTGGCAACGAGCCCAATATTGAAGATAACTACCACCGAGGCCCAATCACCTTCAAATAAGGTTTGGGCCCGACAATCTCAACTAATTAAACTTCAGCCCGATCAGTGAGGTATAAATAAATGTTTTAAGTCATTCCTTAAGGTACGTTCATTATCCGAACCATACAACTGCTCGTATTCTCTACGATTTTGCTATCCGCACACCTGACATGAGCGTCAGAGGGGTTTCCGTCAGACAACCCCCGACTTAGTTTACGTGTTCTCTGGTCGCAGGTATCTCAAGGTCATCAAGCTCGTGAGCCAGTGATCCCCTATGTTCTTCCAGCTCTACTACTTCAGGTGATCTAATTCTAGCATCACTAGAACACAAAATTGGACACAAGTAATGTGTTGCTTCAATTCGATTTTTTTTTTTTTTTTTTGAAATTTTGGGAGAGAAAAACCCTAATTTTTTCAATCCTCATGTGTAAAATTCATGGGTTATATGTAGGGGTGTGAACGAGCCGAGCTCGAGCCGAGCTCGCCTCTTTTGGCTGGCTCGAGCTCGAGCTCGAGTTTATTTTGTCGAGCTCGAGCTCGAGCTCGAGCTCGTCGAGTTCTTCTTTTTCTGGCTCGAGCTCGAGCTCGTGTTAATTTTGTCGAGCTCGAGCTCGAGCCCAATCCCTTTTTTTTTTTTTTTTCTTTTTTTAAATATTATTTTATTATTATTTTATTATTAAAAAATATTTTAAAAAATTACAAAATAAACACAAAATTGTGATTATATATTTTTTTAATATTTGTATTTATTTCTATAATATTTTATATTATTATACATTTTCAAATAAAAGTAACATATAAAAAATAAAAAAAATAAAAAAAATAAAAAAATATTATTAAATCCGGCTCGCGAGCCGGCTCGCGAGCTGATGAACAACTAAAATCGGGCTCGAGCTCGGCTCGTCAGAAAGCTCGAGCTCGCGAGCTCGAGCTCGAGCTCGAAAACCTCGAGTCCGAGTTCGAGCTTTTTACGAGCCTAGTTATATGAATGGGAGTTTAGTTGGGTATGACAAATTACATATATACCCTGAAATGGTGGCAATCCCCTCTGAGTGGATGGAGTTTGGTCAATTTCGGTAAATAAATACGCTAAAAGTTAGACTTTGGGGCAAAGTGCAACATAAATATTTTTGCAATGGGATGTCTCTTTTATTAATTTATAGGTGGAAAGTGCGAATTTCTAAATTTTCAAGGGAGCAAATATATATATATATATATATATATATATATATATATATATATATATATATAAGGACAACATGTTATTCCCCCTAGAAATTTTACATTTTCGCACTTCCCCTCCTAAGGACATCTCTAAAGTGGAGAGTTAAAATCATGAATGCTATATCTATTATATCTCATCAACAATGTTATAGCAACTCAATTTTTACTATCTTCACCAATCATATTATTTATATTTTAGCATTTTATTATATATTTTTTTTCTTATTTAAAACAAAACTTAAATAATTAAACACACACACACACACACACACACACACACATATATATATATATATATATATATATATATATATATATATATATATATATATATATATATATATATATAAATATATATATATATATATATATATATATATATATATATATATATATATATATATATATATATATATATATATATATATATATATATATATATATATATATATATATATATATATATATATATATATATACCAAATATATTATTTAAGCCCACTTATTCAAATCCCCATCACGTCTAACTTGCCCTCATCTTCTATTTCTCAACTTCGTTATGTTCCTTGAAAAAAAAAAACTTTGTTATCTCCCACAGTTGCACTGATAGCGGTTAAATTGGCACCCACGGCAATCGTTTAGCATTTGACAACTTCTCTCTCATCTTAATTTTCAAATTGGATATCAATTAGAAGTCGATTGTGTAAATTTGGTAATGGATTTGATATTCATGTTTCTTAAATTTTCATAGCAATTTAGCCTTCACGATTCGCTTTGGAATTATCTTCTGAAAGTGGGGGAAAAAATATTTCAAATTTTCATCTTAAATTTCTTTGGTAGCAAATTTTCACTCAACGCGTTTAAGCCCCATCAAATTTTCTGGCCTCGCACTGTATGTATGTATGTATGTATGTATAATATTATAAAAAAAATGTATTCTACAAATAGTTTTAATCAAATATACATATATCAAAAATACAAAATATAAAACAATTCAAGTTTTAATAACCATAAAAAAAAGAGCTCATTGCAAATACCACCCCTGTGTAATCTCTAATGTCAAATTATTATTTATTATAAAATGTAACATAAGCAATTAAAAAGCATATAAAAACACTATAAAAAAAGCATACAAGAACTTTTAATATTACAATATATATTTAATTATTTTAGAGAGAAGTTAGAGAGAATTTAAGTAGCAAATTTTTTTCTTAACTTATTTGTGGGATTTAGTAAATTTTAGTGTGGGATTTAGTATGCCCCATTTTTTTTTTCTTAATAATTAAAAATAAATACATAATATTTACAAAATTAAAGTGATTCTAAAATTTGGTGTATTATACTCTACTAATTGCTAAAAAAACCCTAAGGACATTTTTGTCTATTCACTATTAGTCAAAGCCTAAAATTAAAAAGGGTGCAGTGTGCTTCGAAAATGTTAACAGAGGGGGGAGTTAGTGAGTTTTTTTTATCACAGAGGGATATTTGGCAATTAGAGATTACACATGGGTGGTATTTGCAATAAGCTCATAAAAAAATAATAAATAAATAAAAACCTGACTTAAATAACAAATAAAAAATACACAATTTATTTTGGTTTTCACAATCATCATAGTTCCATAACTGACTTATTTGACTTTAATTATTACTATTATTTGTGGGATGGGGTCATGTAATATTTAAATGTTTTATTATATACCATACGTGAATAGTAGCATGTATATATACTAGCTCCATCTTAAATTTTAGGTGGTGATCAGCATGATTTTGAATTCATAAATGGTAAAATTGTAAAATTATAGCATTTAGCACTCCAAACACCATATGGTTGAAGATGCTCTAAAAATTAAAAAACGAGACAACACCCCTTTGGAATATTGTTTTTGTTGCACTTTGTCCCAGACTCCCAAAAGTCAATTTCCGAGGGGTTTTTCTGCCGAAATTAACGTTTTTCACTCTTTATCGGCGGCTGATCGTGATTCATCAGTCGCAATTCTCCCAAGAGCTATCCCGGAAAATTCATAGACCCAACGAAAATCTTGGAGGTAAACCATAAAATTCACATAAGAAGCTCTAAATTCATAATCAGATAGAATCCCTTCGCCATTCGAGACAACAGAATAGTATTTCACCTTTGGAAAAGTGAATCCTGACTCTGGAAAGAAAAATCTTAATTTTCTATGCCCCAATTTTAGATTTCGTGTGTTAAAACAATAAAATAAAATTGGAGATTTCGGATGGGCAATATAAAATTACATAAATACCCCAAATAAGAAAACTGAAAAGTGTCGATTCCCATGAAAAACCCACCGAAATTAGTTTTTAGGGGAAAATGCAACCAACAAAATATTTCAAAGGGGGTCTGTCTATTTTTTTAATTTTCATGGGCAAATGTGCGAAAATGGAAAATTCCTAGGGGACGAAGTGCATTTTTTCCATATATAAATTTGATTTTGCCTTTTTATATAGGACAAATGCACTTCACCCCTATAAATTTTCAATTTCTGCACTTTTCCTGTAAAAGTTGAAAAAGGGATACTTCACATTTGAAATACTATTTTGGTTGGACTTTGCCCCGTAAGCCAGTGTTTTGAGGGCATTGTGCAACAAAAATAATATTTTAAAGGGACAACGTGCAAAATTACCTATAGTGAGTGAAACACGAGTGTTGAGAGAGTTCATCCTCAGTGAGTTTTAGGTTTTAGGAGGGTTGGATGAATTTGAGTGATTCTAGTCTGATCTAGAGTTTGTTGGATGTAAGTGAGCTTTGTGCTGTTTGTTGGTACCACCGCCGGTGGTATTAGATCGAGAAGTGTGACACTGAAACTGAGCCGTGATCTAAAAGCTAGACTTTGTCAAAAATGAGTTTGTGTTTGTTTTCCTTCAAACAGATACCAACAAGTGAGCTTCTGCAGAACGCCATACTCTCGAGGGTATTTGCAAGTGAGCGATTCTGAGTTTTTGTAAGCGACAATCATTGTATAGGCAGCTGTTGTTGGTCCTTTCCCCGAACTCATTATACACTATGCAAAACAGAGTCGTCTTTTTGGTCACTCGGAGGAGGATCGGGAAGGAGAAACGTATTGATACACACATGCCTAAGTTGTCGCATCTCCCAAATTTCGCATCGGTTAGGGAGAGGAATTGTATTGTGAAGTGGGCCCCACAGCAAGGGATAAAGTACGTTTTGTGTCTTAAGGAGAAGATTGGTGTATGTGTTTGTCAAATCAATCGAAGCAAGTGCAATAAATTTCAAAACTATGCGAAACAGATCCAAGAGTTTGAGATGTCGAAATGCATGAATGTAAAAGACAACCGTAGATTTCTTATTCAATAGCTATTGTTATACATGATGATGATGATATTTCACTTGACAACAAAACAAGATTATTCATTATTCATTACAACCACACAAACCAAACCAAAACTTGCTGAAATACAAAATTCAAAGTTAACCAGAGATGTCAATGGCCTTGACCTCAGGTTTTTTCACCTCCTCTTTGGGCACAGTCACAGTCAGCACCCCATTCTCCATCGCCGCCTTCACCTCCTCCAATTTAGCATTCTCCGGCAGCCTGAATCGTCGGATGAACTTGCCGGAGCTCCTCTCGATGCGGTGCCACTTGTCGTTCTTCTCCTCTTTCTCCTTGCTTCTCTCTCCGCTGATCTGAAGAATACTGCCATCCTCAACCTCAACCTTCACTTCATCTTTCTTCAATCCCGGAACATCAACCTTGAACAAGTGTGCCTCCGGCGTCTCTTTCCAGTCGATCCTAGCGTTTGCCACTGCGGTTGTTTCTCCGGAGGAGGAGAATGGGAAGCCCTGAAATGGGTCCCAAACATCCAATGAAAATGGATCGAACACGTTGCTCCGGCGGCCATTGCCAAAGAAGCTTGGTATCAGAGACATTTTCTGCAAAAAAATAATACTGTATATATGATGAACTTATTGATTTTGATAGTTTGCTGATAATTCGTTTCTAATTTTCGATGGAATTTGGTTGAAGAAGCACGCGTATTTATATGGGTGATCAGAGGATTCTTGCACGCACATTCTTGAAATTTCGAGAGCCAAACGGATTTCGGTACAAATAATTCCAACATCTTCTAGAAAATAATAAACTGTTCTTTCCTTGGGCCTTGACTTTATATTTTGGGCTCATTTCTGAAGAAACTTTTGTAGCCCAATCTTACTGCAATCCATCTGAATCACCTTATGAATTAATTTCGGGGTTTTTTCTATTTCATTGATTTCATATATTTTATTTGTAGTAATATATATTGTAATGGGAAAATTTCAGTTTTCGTCCCTCGAATTTGCACTGATTCCACATTTGGTCCCTCATATTACAAAAGTTCAATACTTTTAGTCATTCCCGACAAACATCCGTAGCAGTGCATTTCACTGACTTAACTGACGGACTCACAATAAATTGATGCAAATGACCAAAAATGTTAAATTATTGAAACATAAGGGACCAAATTCATTTTTTTTTGTGAACATGGGACAAAATGTGAAATGAGTTCAAACTTGAAGGATTGAAAATTGTAATTTTTCCCATATTGTGATGATCCAGTTATGTTTAGATTTTGTCAAAAGAATAATTTAAAATATAATTTAAAACGAGAAAAACGATCACAAAGCTAAAAAAAAGTACAATATTTCTTACCCCATTGTGTTCTTCGACCTGACAATCATCAATATTAATGTCTTGTGTGTCCATAATGTCCTCCTTAACAAGTTTTAGTAAGATTTGAGGGTTTTGTTTGATGAGGGTTTTTGGAGAATATGAAAGAGTTTTTTTGGAAAAAATGTGTAGAATGATAGTGAAGAAGAAGAGGTGAGATAATTACACTTTTGGTCCTTCATGTTTGAGCCGATTCTACTTTTGGTCCACTTGTTCCAAAGTGAACAAAGTTCACCTCCATGTTTCCATTTTATACACTTTTCGTCCACTCGGTCACATGGACGTTAGAAACTAACAGAAAACACTATTTCCGGGGTAAAAATGAAATTTAATATTATTTTGGGGCTACAAAACAATTATCAATTCAAAGTACTATTTGTAATGAATTTTTTTTATAATATTAAGTATAAACAAAATGAATAATATTTAATTTTCACAAACAAAATGCAAAATATATAGGAAGCTGACAACTGATTTTTAGTTTAATTTGATTGCTTGAATTTAAGGGGTCAAGTTAGGATTTTAAACAAGAGTTTGCAGATTGTGAGAATCTCTGACTTGATTTTTATAATTTACTTAATTACAGTTTGCTAATTTTCGAGAGAATGCAGCCATATGTTTCAATTAGATTTCTCTCTCTGTATTGTTTGTTTTTTGTAGTTGCTGGATGGCAGAAAATATAGGCATTTTTTATGGCCACGAAGAGCGAAAGCAATTAAGTCAGGTCTAACGCTAGCTTTTGATCATGTTAGTATGTTCATTATATAAACTCTATTTCCTACTTGTCGTTCTAAACTCATTTGCTCGGTTTATAAAAAATAAAGTTCTTGGAATGGTTTGATATATCTTACGCCATTTCAATATATTTTCATAAATATATAATGAGTTAATTTTGTTCAGCCTTGCTACCTAATTTCAATTTTTTATGCCGACTGAAAACTATATGATGAACTTTACAGATTAGGGGATTAAGATCAAAGATTGGCAACAATAAAGGGCCTGCTCTATGTATCGAAATGTTCTGTTTTCACCCAGTAAAGATATTGGATTGCTAGTGACAATGTGCTTATATCCAGGTATTCGTTCTTGCTTAATTTATTCACGGTGAAAATAGCATATACTATTTCGTTGGTGTTTTTATCCATAGTACTGTTGGATATATTGCGGAAATATATGAACAAGATTAACAAGGAAATAATTGAGGAGTACGTATCTCCTACATATTTTACTCTTGCTAATACATGTTGAATTACAAAATATAATCTTACACCTATTTATACTAATCTAGGCATAAGTACGTAGTACATGCATCATATTAAATATATTCATCATGAATCCTAGATATGCATGTGGATACACTTCTAGAAAGTGCATTAATTCCAACAAGTACAAGCTGTAGCTTTCTAGTGTGCCTCCGGCGTTTTTTTCCAGTCGATCCGGGCGTTGGCCACTCTGGTTGTTTCTCCAATGGGAATCCCTCAAATGGGTTCCAAACATCCAATGAAAATGGATCGAAGACGTTGCTCCGGCGGCCGACATGATCTGCAAACGAATATACTTGAGCACTTTGTTTGATAGATGAAGATTTTGATAATGTTCTGAAACTCTGTTTCAAATTTTCTATAAAACTTGATTGAGGTGAAGATTTTGATAATGTTCTGAAACTCTGTTTCAAATTTTCTATAAAACTTGATTGAGGGGCACGCTTATGCTTACTTATAATGGGTGATCAGATATATGATTCTTGCACATTCTTGAAATTTTCCCTAGTATATAATACCTATTATTAAATATACATGGTTTTCGATTTTCTCATTCGCAGAAGATGCTGAATTTAAGCTCAAATACTAACAACATCGTTTTATTTTTCGTGTTTTTTTTTTCTTTCGGAATCTTATATATAACACAAAATGTGATTCATCTCTATCGTCGAGTAGTCAATATAATCACAGCCTCTTTTATGCTGCTTTAAGTGGGGCTCTTTGTGGGACTCCTTTTCTACTTCGCTTGCGCATACTAATTTTCTCCATAGCTTGCGAGCTCTTTGTGTCCGCTTCGATACCTTTACGTTTCTTGCTCTCTTCATTGACTGTGGTCTTTTTATCTTTTCCGTCCGTTAATGGTGGGGTGCCCGGTTTAATATTAGCCATCTCCTGGTCTACATCATTATTCTTATTCTGTCAAAAAAAAAAAAAATAAGAAGAAAAGAAAAGTTTCAAATTTAGAGATCAAAGAGATAAATATTTTGTAAGAAAATAAAAATAAAAATAATGCCAGCTGCATATACCGCCTTGCACGCAATGGAACAAAAGGAATAATCTGGAGATATCAGCTTTGATTTGCATGTCAGACACAAAGCATCATCGTGTTTTGATTTCGGTTTTGTGGCTGACTTGGTCTTCGTCCCTTCACTGCGTTTGGATTTAAGGTGAAAAATAACCTTGCCATTAATCTTGTATCGTTGAATATCTGATACGTCCCAATACTTTTCCATGTCACTTTTTTTAATTGCTGCCCTATCTGAAGCAATGCAAACCTATAATATAATCAAGAAAAATGTATCAATTCCTTCAAGAACATGAATTAAACTTTATCAAGAAAAAACAAAGAAAATTCAATCAATTAGAACATGTACTAATTCCATCAAGAAAACGAAGTAAACTCATCAAGAAAAAAAAAACGAGGAAAGTTCGATCAAGAACATGTAAGAAAACAAACTAGTCTCATCAATAAAAACCAAAGAAAATTCAATCAAGAACATGTACTAATCCCGTCAAGAAAACGAAGTAAACTCACAAAGAAAAAAACGAGGAAAGCTCGATCAAGAACATGTAGGAAAACGAACTAGTCTAATCAAGAAAAATCGACGAAAATTCAATCAAGAACTTGTACTAACCCCATCAAGAAAACGAAGTAAATTCATCAAGAAAGAAATGAGGAAAGCTCGATCAAGAACATGTAGGAAAACGAACTAGTCACATTGTTGAAAAACCGACGAAAATTCAATCAAGAACTTGTACTAACCCCATCAAGAAAACGAAGTAAATTCATCAAGAAAAAGACGAAACGAACTAGTCTCATCAAGAAAAACCGAAGAAATTCAATCAAGAACTTGTACTAAACCCATCAAGAAAACAAAGTAAATTCATCAAGAAAAAAACGAGGAAAGCTCGATCAAGAACATGTAGGAAAACGAACTAGTCTCATCAAGAAAAACCAAAGAAAATTCAATCAAGAACATGTATTAATCCCATCAAGAAAACGATGTAAAGTCATCAATAAAAAAACGAGGAAACTTCCATCAATAAAAGAAATTAATAACATCAAGAAAAAGGAATAAAATTGGGAAAAAAACAAAAGTAAAATTTTGCGCGATCAATACTCAAAAAGAACAAAAAAAAAAAAGGACAAAAAAATGGCATAATGAAGAAGTATAATGTAAAACTGAACTAATGATGAACTTACTTTCAAGATTTGATCATGGTTTTTGTGTTCGTTGGACTTTTCTTTCCAGCACGTGTCGCAGAAGGGTTCGCACATGCAAACTCCACAGTATCTTGTACAGTACTTATTTACGTGTTTCTTGCAGTTTTCTCGGTAAAATTTAAGATTCAGCCATGGTGGTAGCCACTTCGGAGGTCGCCGTGTCTTCATACTTCTCCGGTTTAAGCAGAAGACGATTTTTTTTTTTTTTTTTTTCTTCCTTTTTTTCGTTGGAGAGAGTCCGTATATGTAGGCCTCTTTATTAAGTTAGGAGTATACAACTTTCGTATATATAGGATTCTTTATACATGGAAATTCTTATTTCCTAATGCAAACCTAGTTAATATAAAATAGTGGTTTTTATGAGAAGGTCCCTCAATCTTTATTTTTCTACGTTAAGATGCTTTATTTCTTGGGTCTATTAGTGAGACCCCTTTCAATGTTTATTTTAATACAATTAAACCCACTTTGTTATTTGCATTTGAGAGACCCCTAAAATTTTCATAAACCCATTATATTTTTACATTATTTCAATTTCTCTCCCCTCTTACCCACTATATATATGATTCTATTTTCTACATTTTTTTTCTATTTGATAAATTTATTTTTAATAATGTTTTTTTTTTAATAAATCGTCATTTTTTTCTTAGCAATTTACCATATCATAAACAACTACAAATTACAATAATCAACTACAATTTGTTTTCCTTTATTTACTAAAATCATCATCAACTACAAATTTTAATAGATAATCAACTATATTTTATTAGATAATAAACTATAATATTAATGCACATACAATTGAAACTATTGTGAAAATGAGCAGAAGACAACTATCCACCGCCCATCAACCCATGTCTGCTGCTATTTTCGATATTTTTTTTTGTTAATATTATTTTTATACTGTTTAAAAAAACTTAATAATTGTTTCGTTTTTAAATCATTTTTGTTTTCTCTTCAGAATTTGTAAATTATAATCAACAACAAATTCCAATAACCTACTACAAGTTACAGTAAGGGCTCGTTCGGTTACCTATATTGGATTAGATTGGATTACATGAGATTCAATTAAATCCCTACTGACTAATTAATTATTTAGTTAGTGGCATGTTCGGTTTCTTAGATTAGATTTTCTATTAAATTTGTTAAAATCAGTTATTACATATGAATTGTCTATAAAACCACTTAGTTTACAATAATAAAATATAATTTTAAGGATAAAATTGTACTTTCCCTTTTTAGTCACCCCCTATTAAATTAATCTCAGGGGGTGGGGTGCTACTAATTTAATGAAATAGTAGCATTTAATAGCGGAATTTGAATTTAGTAGCGGGTTTGAAAAAGTGTGAATCTTACCAACCGGACATGCTATTAGCCCCTACTTATAGTTAGTACAAATTCTAATAACCAATTACAAATTCCTGTAATCAACTACAATTTTTAATATGAATATATTTTGTTACAAATATTTTTTTATTTTATTTTTTCAACAGAATTACTAATTCTAATGATCTACAAATTTCGGTATGAACTACGAATTATGCAACCAACTACAAATTCACGTAACCAACTACAAATTCTAACAGAACGACTAGAAAAAAAAACAATAATTACAGCAAACCCTAAGTAAAAAAAACTATAAATTATAACAAAAACAACTATAAATATCACCCAATTCCAGCTATAAAATTTAAATTAAAAACAACTATTTAAAAAGGCTACAAATCCTATCAAAAAGGACTTTGAAAGACAAGCAATTCCAGCAAATCCTAACTTTGCCATGCAAAAATGACTATAAAAATTCCAGCAAATCCTAACTTTCACATACATAATGCAAATAGCAATGGTTTAGTATGAAAACATGTTGTAGTCCTAGATATCCCATAATCCCGCGTGAGAATGCAATTCTAAGACCAAAACCCTAGATCTGCTCTTTTCCCATCGACGAACCGTCGCGACCATCCTCCATCGCCAAGTCGTCTGCGTCATCACGGATGATTCTACAGATCCAGCAACAGCGGCGAGAACAGTTGCGGTGTTGTTCGAGAGAAGCGCCGAAGCTTGCATCTCATGGTTGAGGATACGAAGTCAGGACGCCGAATTGTAGAGGCAGGAACGATGGATTTAGTGGAAGAGAGCGGTGGCCGCAGTGGAAGAGGGAAGAGAAAATGGGAAATAGAGAAGCGGTGGCGGTGGTCAACATAATAATATTATTGTATTACACATTAATTTATTATGTAACATAGTGATTTTGTTGTGTTAATATTACTGAGTTAGATAGTAATATAGTAATATTACTTAATTAAAACAGTAATATAATTAATTTTACTATCAATCACAATAATATTTTTATTGTTTTTACCGATGCCAAAAAATGTTTTGTAAAAATAAAAAATAAATATTTATATAGATTTGCAAATTCGTGGAAATGACCAAACGTGTCAAATTATTGAAACATGAGGGACCAAATGTGTTTTTTTGAACATGGTGGACCAAATGTGTTTTTTGTGGACATGGTGGACCAAATGCATAATCCTTACAAACCTGAGGGATGAAAACTGTAAATTTTCCATAATTTAATTGCCGCTTGTTTCTTGTTGAAGTTCACATTACCATCAATTTCGTCCCTGACTTTTCTTAACATGGTTAGAACTTTCGGTATAGTTTTCTCATAACTCAACAGAAAATTGTTCTATACCATTGCTACTTTAAGAGCTTACGTTCGTGAAATGAGCTCTATAGTGCATAGAACTAATGGTACAATGAATAATATACGCATAAAAAAATTAAAAAAAATGTATTTATTGAAAATAATAATAAAAATAATTTCATAAATTAGTAAGTTATTAATTAATGTATAAATTAATATATATATATATATATATATATATATATATATATATTAATTTATCAATAAGTTAATATTTCGCTAAATTAATGGAATTTTGATGGTCCCAACTGTATAAATTTACAGAGGTTTAACTGTATATTGAAATTGATTGTCTAGTTATCGAAAATAAGGTAACACATAATTTTGGGCGTATGACAAATATGCCCATGACAAGGGACTTAAATGCACATATGTCTAGACAAAAAAAAATCTTGCAAATAAACCCATCCCCATGTCTTTTGTCTAAAATACCTCCATAATATAATTTTTATTAGTTTCGTCTAGAGGTAGAGATCGGACGGATCGGATCAGATATTGTCCTTTCGTGAATTTTTTGATTTTTTTCGGAACAACAAAATTTATTCCGATTCCTATTCCGATTTTTATTCAGAATTCAAGAACGGATTCCGATTCCAATTTTTTAGGAAATTTGAAAAATCGGAACATTCGGAATTATTTATTTTTTGGATTTTTCGGCGCCGTGCAACATTAGAATGAGGGGCAGCGACTGGGCTGAGGCGTTGGTCCGCCGGAGCGAATGAAGGGTGGTGTAGGTGGTGCTCGGCGGAGAGAACGAGGGGCAGCACTGGCGGTGCTATGCGGATAGAAAGAGGGACGGCTCAGGTGGTGCTCGGTGCTCGACGATAAGAACAGTGGGCAGGGCTGGTGGAAGAAATAGGAGATTCCACACAGAAAAAAGAATGCATGGTGGTGGAAGAAATGAGAGATTCCATAGGGAAGAGCATGCAAGACCGGAGAGAATGAGAGAATGATAATGAGTTAGGAATTGGGGTTTAAAATTCACATTACCTGAGAAGACAATGGGTTTGGGCTTTTGCTAAAGTGGGCATAAAGGGTTGATGTAGCATATTTCTTGAATAATAAAAATGTAACTTAAAATATATAATTATTAATAAATAGTAATAATTTTTGGAAATTTTTGGAATTATTCAGAATTACTTTTGGAAATTTCAGAATTATTTTTGGATCGGAATTCGGAAATTCTGAATATTTTATATACAATTCCGATTCCGATCCAATTTTTTCGGAAAATCGAAAATTTGGAAATTGGATAATAAGAAAGGGTTCCAAAATCGGAAATATTTGGATCGGAACTGGCGGAAATCGGGAATTTCGTTCCGATTTCCACCCCTCGTTGCATCCATTATACTCTAATTTCATCAATATTACACATTGACCCCGAATTTGAACAAATATATCACATTAACCTCCATTTTCATATTTTTTTGAAAAAATAATTTTTTTTTCAGAAAATATTTTATTTTTTTATTTTTCCGGCCATATTTCGACGTTGGCCGGGCTGTTCCCCGGCATTGAATTTTTATTTTATATTTTTTGAAAACTTTTTTTTTGAATTTTTTTTTCAGTCGGTCTTCGACGTTGACTTTTTTTTTGTTAAACTTTATTTTTTCTCTCTAAACTACTCTGTTAACAACAAAATTAGTAATATTACCATTCCTAACAGTAATATTATTGCATGAGACAGTAATATTACGGTCGGAAACAGTAATATTACGGTCGAAGACAGCAAAATTGCAGGCCAAAACGATAAAGTTAATTAATACAGTAAAATTATTGTGTCAAACAATAATATTACTGTCTCAGACACTTAAATTATTGTCTCCGACAGTTAAATTACTGTTGGAGACAGTAATTTAGCAGCCAAGATAGTAATATTAATTAAAATAATTATTTTAAGAAAAACAAGTTTTGGAAAAAAAAAATCAATGACGGTTGACATGCCGGAAAAAAATTAAAAAAAAAAAAAGAGTTAAAGGCGAAGACCGGTGGTTGACCTACCGGGAAAAAAATTCAGAAAAAAAAAAGTTTTCAAAAAAAAAAAGAAGTCAACGGCGGTTGACCTGCCGGAAAAAAAAATTGGAAAAAAAAAGTCAATGCGTGGCGAGTCAAAATTGGAATAAAGGTCAAAATTGGTTAATTGGTGAAATTGGGCTAAATTGGGGAGCAAATCATGAAATTGGAGTTGAATTAGGATTTCAAAGGACTGGGGGTAGTTTTGGTATATATATAAGCATATTTTCCTCATTTGCAAATAAGTTTGAATGAGTTGAATTTATTTGAAAGACAAAAAAGTTGGATGTCCGTTTTTTTAGTAAAGTGCCATCGTCATGAGCTTATATGTCATTTGCTCCATATAATTTGCATCATAACTTTTGCATTTTATCCCGATTAGGCTTGATTCAATTTGCACCAGAAAGTTCGCAGAAAACCCTACAAGGCTACAACCATTTGCAATTTTTTTAGATTCATTTTACATCATAGTTCATACTGTCGGGAAATTTTCAAACAAGATGAATATATGATACATGTCAAAAACAAAAAAAAAATGGTCCTTAAATAGTTAACTTCAAATGGATTGGTATTTCCAAAATTTTCCTTCTGGAATCCAAAATTCATAATATTAGTCCTGTAAGTTTACTAGTAGAGAGTTTTAGTCCACCCTATTTTAAAATCAGAATTTTAGTCATGTAAGTTATAAGAAATTGGGAATTTGGTCATATGACCTGCTATAACAGGTAATGTGATGGTTGATTGAATGAGTTAGCATTTAAAGTATAAAAATAAACATTTTAAAATTAAATTAGGTGATGTGGCTAATGAGTTGGACGATTTTGGAGGGAAATAAAATATACCATCAAATTATTTTTTGATTTGATGAATTAAATAAGCATTTCTGTAGTAACTATTTTTTAGTTAATATTTTCTAGTTTTCAATTGATAAAATAATAATTAACTATATTTAATTACTCGTTATGGATATTTGTTACTCTTGGTTTGATAGTGTATTTAATATTTGAAGGCTCTAGAATACTCTTTTGGTACATTAATTTACTGGAGTTTTGGTTTTTTTTTTTTTGGTTAATTCGTAAATGTGTATTTGGTTTTTTATACTAATTATGATTGTGCGTGTTATTTAATTTTACAACAAATTTTAATAAAAGTGTTTTTTTCATATTTTTTGTCGAATTTGATTGTTGGTTCAATTTCCTTGTAATCACTGAGTATAGATTAGTAAAGCAATGAAATATTTAGATAAATATGAATTTAAATACTGTTTATGAAATAAAACTAAGAAATATTAATTAAGGGATAATTAACAAGAACCCCCTCATGTAGGAAAATGAGTTAAGAAAACACCTCCTCCCAAAAATAATTAGAGAAAACTCCATTAGCTAATATTCCACCCATGTGATATTTTTATAATACCAAAATTACCCTTAAATTGTCTATTAAAAATAAACTAGTATTTCACCCGTGCGTTGCACGGATGTCAGTTTCAAAATGAGAAAATTAAACTTATGTAAATGACTATCTCTTTATAACAATACCAATTCAAGTAAAACAAAATGAAAGGAAATAAAAAACATAAACTTTATCTCTTAATTTAGAGTTGCAACATATTAAATTAAGTTAAATATTACAAATAAAAAAACATAAAGCGCGCAAAACACGATATCAAGATTAAGTGAAATCATTTAAAACATATGGTATAACTCTATTTCTTGGATTGCAATCTACTACACCATGTGAATCTTTTGCAAAATAACTGAGGTAACAACAAACACGGTAGGAGAGAAGTAACACAATAAATATTCAAATAACCTGCAAGTTTATCACTAATGACGTTCAATTAGTGATGCACATTACTCAAACAACAATAAAACTTATAAATAAAGAGATATGATGTATACGCCACTACCAGTACCGATACCAATGTTGATACCAATACCGATACCAATACTGATACCAATACTGTTACTAATAGTGATATTAATTCGATTAATACTAATATTAATACTAATACTTATTATACTAATAATAAATACTAATACTATTACTAATACTAATACTAATACTAATACTAATACTAATAATAATACTAATAATACTAATACTAATACTAATACTAATACTAATACTAATACTAATAATAATACTAATACTAATACTAATACTAATACTAATACTAATACTAATACTAATACTAATACTAATACTAATACTAATACTAATATTAATACTAATAGTGATACTAATACTAATATTGGTAATAATACTGGTACTAATATTAATATTAATACTAATACTAATAATAAAACTAATACTAATACTAATATTCATATTAATACTAATAGCAATACTAAGAATAAGACTAATACTGATACTAATACTAATAATAATATTGATACTTACATTGGTAATTATAGTGATACTAATACTAATACTAATATTAATACTAATACTAATACTAATACTAATACTAATATTAATAATAATAATAATAATAATAATAATAATACTAATACTAATACTAATACTAATACTAATACTAATACTAATACTAATATTAATATTGATACTAATACTAATACATATACTAATATTAATACTAATACCGATAATAATACTTATATTAATACTGATACTGATACTAATAATAATACCCATACTCACACCAATACTAATACTAATACTAATACTAATAATAATACTATTACTAATACTAATATTCATATTGATACTAATACTAATACTAATACTAAGAATAATACTAATACTAAGAATAATACTAATATTGATACTAATACTAATACTTACATTGATAATGATAATTATATTGATACTAATATTAATACTAATACAAATACTAATACTAATACGAAGAATAAGACTAATATTGATACTAATACTGATACTAATAGTGATACTAATAGTGATATTGATACTAATATTAATACTAATTGTAATACTAATACTAATACTAACACTAATACTGATACTAATAACAATAATAATTCTGATACTGATACTAATACTTATACTCATACTGATACTCATAGTAATATTATATTAATACTGATAGTAATACTGATACTGATATTGACATTAATACTGATACTCATAGCAATATTAATATTAATACTAAAACTAAAACTAATACTTATATTGATATTGATAATGATACTAATACCGATACTCATACTGATACTCATAGTAATATTAATACTAATATTGATACTCATACTAATATTGATACTCATACTAATATTGATACTCATACTCATACTGATACTCGTACTAATATTGATACTAATATTGATATTGATATTGATACTGATACTGATACTGATATTGATACTGATACTGATAGTGATATTAATATCGATGCTGATATTGATATTGATATTGATATTGATACTGATATTGATACTCATATTGATACTGATATTGATACAAATGTTTATACTGATACTGATACTAATACTGATACGAATACGAATACTGAAACTAAAACTGAAACTGGTACTGACACTGATATTGATACTGATAATGATACTGATACTGATACTGATACTGAAACCGATACCGATACCGATGCCGATACGGATACTGATGCCGATACTAATGCCGATACCGATATTGATACTGATACTGATACTGATACTGATATTTAGACTAATATTGATACTGATATTTAGACTAATATTAGTATTAATATTAATACTAATATTAATACTAATACTAAAACTAATATTAACAGTAATATTAATGCTAATATTAATACTAATACTATTAGTAATACTATTACTAATGCTAATATTAATACTAATATGTTAATATTGTTAATGTAAATGCTAATGTACATATTCTAGTGCTAATACTAATTTTAATGTTAATATTAATATGCATGGATATACTTATGCTCATTATAATTGTAATACTAATATTATCCAAATCCTTATCCTATTCCTAATCCTATTCATAACACTAATCATGATCCTAATCCTAATCATAATTCTAATCCTAAACCTATTTCTAACATTAATTATAATCCTAATAATTTTACTACTAATAATACTAATGTTAATGCTAATGTTAATTCTAATTTTAATTCTAACCATAATCCTAATCCTAATGCTAATCATAATCATAATACTAATACATGTCACTAATTGTAGTACTGATCAATATTCATAATCTTAATTATAATTTTAATACTAATATTAATCATGATCCTAATTAATCCTAATATTAATTCTAATGTTATATTAACCCTAATTACAACTCGAATCCGAATCCTAGTATGAATACTAATACTAATTCAAAGAATATTAATTATAATTATAATTTTAATACTAATCTTAATCACAGTCCTAATTCTGATTTTGCATCAATGTTTTTGCTATTATCTATTATTTTTTATAAAAAACAATTCTATTCAATCTCGCAACTTTTATATCTAATTCCTTATGTGTGGTACCTGAAACATCAAGAAACACATATTAAATATATTAGAAATTAATATTTAATTATATTATCAAACTGACATTAAAATTATTTAAAATAATATAAGGGTATAAGCAAACGTTAAGACGTGAAAAGAACGAATCGTTGTTAATAGGATAAATTACGAAAATCCACATTAAATTAGGCTAAATTACAGAAAGCACCCCCACTTATCGGTAATTACCAAAATCCCCCAGATGATTGTTTATGTCTTACACGACCCCCTTATGGTGTGATTTTTTACGGAATCGTTTTTATTCCATGTAATATCCCAAATTTTGTGGATTTTACCCTTGCAGACGTGACATTTCTTTTATCTTACTTTTTAAATACAAAAATTACCCTAAGGGGAGGTATTAGTAATACTAAAAAGTTGTGAAGATGTTATTTAAGAAGAATAAATATTTCGTGTAAAGACAAAGTTCCCCTACAGGGTAATTTTTGTATTTAAAAAGTATCATAAACAAATGTCGTGTGCAGGATAGAATCTGCATTTTTCAGGGAATATTCCACGTAGTAAAAAAAAATTGCTTGAACAATCATACCGTAAGGGGGTCGATGTAAGACGGAAACAAACATTAGGAAAATTTTGGTAATTACGAATATGATATTAAATTAGTAAAAAAGATAAACATATTCTCTGGTCATGTTCAGGTAAAATGTATAATATCAAATAATTTATTCTGCAATATTTTTTTTATATAAATCCAAGTTTATGAATTAAAATACAAAATTTTCGTAACACCATCAATCATATAATTATAATAAGTGAAGATTTTAAATTGAATTTAAATAAATTTAAATTAAATTAATTACTATTAAAATTAAATTAAAAAATAAAACTATTTAAAGTTTCCAAGAAAGTTGATATATTTAGAACATTTTATAAATGATATGATATAAATATATAATAAAATAATTTAATATCTTTTTAATTTTGGAAAATGGTGATATGTTTTTTGATGATTTATTTCCACCAATCAATTTGCCACATGAGATGGAATTGAATACATGTCACCAATTGAAATTGACAAATGTCAATCAATTAGGTGTGGAATTCAACTTTTATAGATTATATAGATTAGGTGTGGAATTCAACTTTTATATATTATATAGATTATATAGATTATATTATCAAACTGACATTAAAATTATTTAAAATAATATAAGGGTATAAGCAAACGTTAAGACGTGAAAATAACGATAATCGTTGTTAATAGGATAAATTACGAAAATCCTCATGAACTTAGGCTAAATTACGGAAATCACACCCACTTATCGGTAATTACCATAATCCCCCAGATGCTTGTTTATGTCTTACACGACCCCCTTATGGTGTGATTTTTTACGGAATCTTTTTTATTCCACGGAATATCCCAAAAATTGTGGATTCTACCCTTGCAAACATGACATTTCTTTTATCTTAGTTTTTAAATGCAAAAATTACCCTTAGGGGAGGTAATAGTAATACTAAAAAGTCGTGAAAATGTTATTTAAGAAGAATAAATATTTCGTGTAAAATCCCCCTTAGGGTAATTTTTGTCTTTAAAAAGTACCATAAACAAATTTCGTGTGCATGGTAGAATCTGCATTTTTCGGGGAATATTCCACGTAATAAAAAAAATCCGTGAAAAATCATACCGTAAGGGGGTCGATGTAAGACGAAAACAAACATCAGGGAAATTTTGGTAATTACGAATATAATATTAAATTAGTAAAAAAGATAAACATATTCTCTGGTCATGTTCATGTAAAATGTATAATATCAAATGATTTATTCTGCAATATTTTTTTTATATAAATCCAAGTTTATGAATTAAAATACAAAGTTTTCGTAACACCGTCAATCATACAATTATAATAAGTGAAGATTTTAAATAGAATTTAAATAAATTTAAATTAAATTAATTACTATTAAAATTAAATTTAAAAATAGAAACTATTTAGAGTTTCCAAGAAAGTTGATATATTTAGTGCATTTTATAAATGGTATGATATAAATATATAATAAAATAATTAAATATCTTTTTAATTTGGAAAATGGTGACATGTTTTTTGATGATTTATTTTCACCAATCAATTTGCCACGTGGGATGAAATTGAATACATGTCACCAATTGAAATTGACAAATGTCAATCAATTAGGTGTGGAATTCAACTTTTATATATTATATAGATGCTATTACCAATACTATGTTAATATGCTAATCCTAATATTCTGATGTATACTAATGCTAATGCTAATATGAATATGATAATCCTAATGCTGATGTTAATCATTATTGTAATCCTAATATTATCCAAATTTTTATCTTATTCATAATCTTATTCCTAACACTAATCATAATTATATCCTTATCCTAATCTTAATTATAATCATAATCTTAATCCTAATACTAATCATAATCCTAATACTAATACTAATAGTAGTACTAATCATAATATTAATACAATCCTATACTAATATTAATCATAATCATAATCCTAATCCTAATACTAATACTAATTCTAATTTTATATTAATCATAATTATAATTTGAATCGGAGTCCTAATATTAATACTAATACAAAAACATATATTCAATATATTAGAAATTAATATTTAATTATGTTATCAAATTGACATTAATATTTTTTTTTCAATATTATCAGTGTATAAGCAAATATTAACACATAGAAAGAACAATAATCTTGGATAAATTGCAAAAATCACCCTAAACTTAGGCTAATTTACGAAAAGCCCCCACATGTCGGTAATTACAGAGATCACCCTAATGTTTGTTTATGCCTTACATGATCTCCTTATGGTGTGATTTTTATGGAATCTTTTTTATTCCATGTAATATCCTAGAAAATGTGGATTCTACCCCTGCAACGTAACATTTCTTTTTATCCTATTGTTTAAATAAAAAAATTACCCACATGTAGGGGTGAGCAAGTCGAACCCATCAACCCGGTACACCCGTCAAACCCGTGAAAAACCGCCCCGTTGGGGCCGGACGGATAGATTCATCCAAAGGATTGGGTCCTAAAATGGTGAAGAACCGTGAGTTTTGGTCTTAGATGGGTTCAATTTTTTTTAATACCCGTGAAACCCGTCCCGCCCCGCCATACAAAACGACGTCGTTTTGCTTACATTTTATAGTATAATAAATTAATAGTATTAATGAATAAATAAAGTATCTCTAGTGTATCAAATACATAAATCAACTAAACTATAATTGTGGAAGTAATAGCTTTAAAGATTAGGCTTTTGAGATCCTACACCGGGTGAAATACACCGGGTAGATCTCTACCATTCATATACACACAAACACACACACACACACCCACATTGGTATGTGTAGATCAACGGTAAAAAATCACCCGGTGTAACCTTCACCGGGTGTAGCATAGATAAAACCTAAAGATTATGAAAATCCCTAAGAAAATGTTGGAAAAACGATATATACAACGGTCAACACACGGCAGAAAAAAAAAGGAAGAAAATGGTGTTGAATGGAGCTGAATAGCGTTGGTTATGCTTGAAAATGCTGTATTTATTTTATTAAATTTTATCTTTTAAGTTATGAATTAGTTACTTTTAGTTTTATAGTATTTTTTTATTTTCTCTTGACATTTACATTATTTATGTTTGGTTTGAATTTAAGATTTTAGGTTATTCATTTTAGTTTCTAATTATTCTCTCATAAAACTTATAAATTATATATATAAAAAAAAATAGTTTAGACGATAACGGGTTTCGACCCCTGAAGGTTGGGTCCTACTACAAACCCGCCATGGACCCGTCTATCGTAAACCCGTTATAAACCCACAAGTTTGGTTCTTCAAAATCAAGAACCGTTGTTTGACGGGACGAGGGCGGGTTTTGATAGAACCCGCGGGTTTATGTCCCGCGCACACCCCTACCCACATGGGAGGTAATGGTAATACTAAAAAATTGTGAATGTGTTATTTAAGAAGAATAAATATTTCGTGTAAAGTCTCCGAAAAGATAAATATCAAAATTAAATATTAAATATCAAATAAATATTTGCAAACTCATTTTGATACTTTTGGGGATGAAATTGCTCTAAATATGTACCTAATAATATATATCGGTGTTATAGTGGAATATAGTATATAGTACATATACGATCATTATATATCTTAAACATACCAATTGATATTTTTAATCTTTGGTATTAAATAAAGCGAATAAACTAATTTAATACCAAAAATTTAGAATAACATTGTTATGTTTTGAAATATATAAAATAGGTTTGTTTATTTGTTATCAGTTGATTAAACTTAACTTTTATTATTCAATTTATTAGTATTATGAGAAGTTTTTTTTAATTAGTATATAATTAGAAGTGTCAAAACAGTTATAAATTATTACTTTTATTATTCAATTTATTAGTATTGTGAGAAGTTTTTTTTTAATTAGTATATAGAAGTGTCAAATCAGTTATAAAAGTTATTGTCACTGCATCAATGAATAGAATAGAAAAATTAAAACATTAACATGAAATTCATTTTCAATATGGTAAAAAAATTGGTAGTTTATTGTACACACCGCGGGAGAAAAAGACAGTGTGAATTACCGCAATATAGTAAATTCAAACATGTATTTTTTTTATATACATATAATACTAATATATAATAAATTAGGAAAAAAGAAAAGACATATTCTTTCATCATGGTCATATATATAAAATATATAAAACCAAATTATTTAACCTACAATATTTTTTAAAATCCATATCCAACTTTATGAATTAACATACAAAATTTCTGTTACAACAGAGTCATGCAATTATAATGACTGCCATTTAAAATTTTAAAATAAATAGACAACGACCATATAAGAAATGTGAATTTAAATTTCACGAATCACAACAGTAATAATGGACACAAATCATGTCATGCAATTCACATAACATTGTTTATATTAATTGTAGATAATTAAATAAGTGTTATATATATATATATATATATATATATATATATATATATATATATATATATATATATATATATATATATATATATATATATATATATATATTAAAAGAAATATATATGGACACATTTTTTAATTTGAAATTATTGGAAAATAATTAAAAATCCGGTGAAAAAAAAAAAGAGAGGAATAAAATGGAACAAAAAATCCGGAAAATAATATGGTAAATAAAAGTCAATAAAGTCTATTATGAGAAATGGACATATGACTTCCTTATTGGTAAGATTTGATGATCATTTTTATAATTAATGAGAGGTGGATTAATGATAATACTACCTAATTATGTAAATGACGTGGAATGTAAATAATAGAAATTGATGACATGTTTTTTGATATTTATTTTCACCAATCAAATTGACACATAGGATGAAATTGGGGACATGTCACATAATGAAATTGACAAATGTCAATCAATTAGGCATGGAATTCAACTTTTATATATTATATAGATAAGTAAAATCAATTTCCCCGTGGAGAACTCGTTCTCTTCTTCGTCAGTCTCCTGCAAACTGGTCGGCAGAGACGGCGCCCTGTTCAAGGTGTTCGCCGGTGCCCGCCTCTTGTTCGACGATTTGCCTCTGAGAGAATCACTCCCCTTTTTCGCCGGTTTCTGATCCTTCCTCGCCGAGCTCGACGGATCCGACGGCGCCCTGATCAGACTCCGCCGCGGCGGCTCGTCTCCCGCCGACAGTTTCTTGATTGACTCGTAGGTTTCTTCGTATGATTTCTCCGGCGAAGCCTCTTCTTGGCCGCCGTACACGTTTGATGAAGAAGAAGAAGAAGGTGAAGAAAAAGAAGTGCAGGAATCAGATAAACTTCTCGGCATTTTTTATTTCCTCTGCAGCAAATTACCAAAAAACCAGATATCTTCAAGTAATTCTCCAGGCTCAACCTTCTCAATATCTTCATTAATTTTTAAGATCCATTTATGCAAAAATAAAATATTATTTAATAATAAATAAATAAAAGTTCTTGAATTTAACTTTTTTTTTTGGGTGTTTTTAATCACTTTTTGTTTTTTGTCACAAGAAAATGGAGTTTGGGAGAGTTCTTGAATTTATCTGATGATTATATATGTATGGTGGTTATCTTGATAAGGTGGTGCGAGTTGTGATTTTATTTATTTATTTGTAATAAAAAACCGTTATAATGTCAAAGTAAGGTGGTGATGGTGTGTTGTGGCGGCGGTGTGGTAACGATGGGGAGGCAGATTTAAGGTTTTTTGGTGGATCGGGCGGAGGACGGCGCCTGTAGAGAATTTCGCGCATGTTAAAACCTTAATCGACTATGTACATGTTCATAGTCGATTAAGCTAATCGACTATACTCTGGCAGTCGATTAAGGTTGATCGACTCCAATTTTTTAATTTTTTTTTGAACTTTTCGTTTATTGATTCCAATTGTATAAATCATTTATAATATTTGTATATTTTTTTGTTTTTGTAATATATAGTTGATTTTGTATTTTTTTAGCAGTTGTGATTTGTTAGTTTTAGTAGCAGATTCTTAATCGACTATGCTTCACATCATAGTCGATTAATATACCTGATATAGAAAAAAAAATAAAAAAACAAAAAAAAATTAAATAATTTCCTTAATCGACTATGGAGCATAGTCGATTAAGGTTAATCGACTATGCTTCATAGTCGATTAAGGAAACTGATACAGAAAAGACGGGAAAAAAACGGAAAAAAAAAAAATTGCTGAGCGCGTGACCCAGTGATGATGTGGCGGGCGGGGGCAAAGCTGGAAAACATAATGGCTGAAAATGGGTGTGGGCTTTTCTCAAATTGACTAAAATATTTTGGGCATTCCTCTATTAAGAAAAATAGTGAGGGGGTTTTCTCAAAGAGCCCCATTAATTAAACATTAGTTAGTATTATTTCCTTCATAAAAATATAATGGTAGATTTTATTCAATGATATACTGATGTTCTTTATTAAAAAAATATATCAGAAAAATAAATATATAAATTAATATGTTAAATTGTTTCCCATTATTTTGGTGAATTTGACATTAAAGATCAAATTTCTCTCCAAAACCATAACTTATTAGCCACATCACCTAATTTATTTTTAAGGGTCCATTTGATATACACCCCCGCATATGAAAAATATATAGGAATAAGTCCACCCCTAAAATTCTTCCTTTGAGATACCCCCTAGAGAGGCAAAAGTACTATTGTGCCCTTAAATGCAATTTTCGCCTAACTGCACTCAGTAATTTTGCCAGCTGCATTGAACACTATGGCCAACTACATTTAGCATTGATAGACCTGCATTTATCATTATTATATATTTATTTAATATAAAAATATAAATTTTTATTTATTATTAATATTTATATATATATATCCTCTTTCGTGTATTTTTATTTATTTTTTATTTTTTATTTTTTTATTTTTTTTATTTTTTTATTTTTTTTATTTTTTTAATTTTTTTTTAATTTTTTTTAATTTTTTAATTTTTTAATTTTTTAAGTTTTTTAATTTTTTTTAATTTTTTAATTTTTCCAATTTTTTGATAAATTTACTATATCGAAATTGACTACACATGACTATAGTATATCACAGTCATGTATAGTTATATATAGTCATGTACTGTCTTTTAACACAAAATTATGGTAAACCATTGATTATATATATATATATATATATATATATATATATATATATATATATATATATATATATATATATATATATATATATATATATATATATATAAAGAAAATTACAGCAACAAATAAATTCACATTTTGAATCTTGTATTATAAATCAATTAGTACCCAACAAAAAAAAACTAAAAACACAATCATCAAGATCACTATACATCAGAAAAACAGCATAACTTGTATATAAGTATATATTACTATATGTAACTATACATGACTATAGTCATCTATAGTTATATGTCGTTATCTATACGACTAAATTTGACTTAAATCCCACTTTTCAACACGAGTACAACTTATTTTGAACGATGAACACAAAGTCCACTCCGCAAAAACTTACTACATAGTAATTCAAACACCAAGACCTGCGAAAAAGAAAAATAGTTAACAAACAATATTTTTTTCTTCAAATTTGAATCTACACACACTATCACCTACTGACATACATACACATCACCAGCATATACTCCTCACATAACTCATACATGACTACATGTTAGTACATAGCTTATACATAACTATATATTACTACACGTGACTATATATGACTACATGTATATGACCACATGTGACTATATATATATATATATATATATATATATATATATATATATATATATATATATGCTATTTGCATTTCACTCGAAGCTCCATAATTTATTCAAGAACATTCAAGACTGTATAATACGAGGATTTTAGAGCAAACAATGTCGAGAAAACGAGCAAACTGCAGTATGTCTATTGTTAAACGAAAAACCAAAATTCTACGATGCAGCATATCCAGTATTATACTCAAATTATATGAACACGATTTAAAATTTAAAAAAAAAAAAAAAAAAAAAAAAAAAAACACAAAAATACATTTATATTGATTTAGGGAATGACAAAACATTTTGTACAGTATGAAATCTGCAAACTTCAGAAACAATTTGCATATCAACCCTCAAACTAAAAATTATTCAAACATTTAGTCCATGTACACACATCAATGAAATAAAACAAAACACAAACCCTCAACAATCCCTCACAATTCGTACAGACACGCACACACTCACACACACACTGACACACACTCATACGCACGCACTTTCACTCCCCTCTGTACTTTTCCTTCCCCCAAGTAATTGGTAATTAAAATCACCCCCACACAGAGTGCTTCAAAGTGTGTGTGTGTGTGAGAGAGAGGAGAGAGAGAGAGAGTCTGAAGAAAGAGATGAAGCTAGATATTACTACTATCAATTTCAATTAATGACTCACAAATTAAAATAATTCAAAGCTTCAGGTATCAACTTTCTGATGCGTAAACACGCAGGCAACAGAGAATTATCCATAGCTTGAGATTTGAAATTCAAAGACAGAGAAAACAAATGCAGCTTAAACAATTAACAAAAATTTCACACAGATTACACAAAATAATACAAACAAAACACGAAAAAAAATCATGAAGGGGGTTAGCTTTTCGACGGCGTTGCGGCTGCGTAGCGGATGGTGGAGAATTTGGCTTGCACTTCTTCTTTCTCTTCATTGTCGGAGCCAGATGGCGAGAGAGAGTAAGAAAGAGGGGGAGATGAAGAGAGAGGGAGAAACGACGGTGATTGAAACGTATGTGTAAAGAGAAAGATTATGGCATATATTAGATTTAAAACTAAAAGGGTAAAACGGGTACGTCAAGTTGTCCAGGGGGTTTCACTAATTAAGATCAAAATTTGGGTTTTTGACTAGGGCTGAAAATTTTATTGGACCTCCTCATATATATTTTCAAAATTAGGGGGTTATCCCCTTATTTTTAAATCTGTTTATTTTTAGGGAAAATGAGGGATAACCCCTCATTAGGTAAAATAATATAGTACGGACCCAATTTATAATTGACTATTTGTAGACAAACCCATTTAATATTTTCTTAATTATGTGACCCCCCTAAGCTTATGTTAATGCCCATTATGCCCTTTTTACCATATTTTTCTCCAACTTTCTCTTCCTTCTCCTTATTTCTCTCATATCCGTCATTTTATATTCTCCATTAATTTCTCTCTCTTCCTTATTTTCCTCAATTTTGACGTGTTGTACTTTTATTCTTCTTATTTTTCTCTCTCCTCTCTCCTATATTCTATCTCTTCTCTCCATTATCTCTCGTCTCTCTCATCCCCAATTTTCTCTTTTCTCGTATCTTTTTCTTTTCTTCTTTTCTCTCTCTCTCTCTCTCTCTCTCTCTCTCTCTCTCTCTCTCTCTCTCTCTCTCTCTCTCTCTCTCTCTCTCTCTCTCTCTCTCTCTCTCTCTCTCTCTCTCTCTCTCTCTCTCTCTTCTTTCTCTTCCCTCAATTCCTTTCTTCTCGTCTGTTTTTGTTTCATTTTTTCCCTCTATTTCTTCTCACTACTATACTTTTCTTCTATATCTGATTTTTTGGTCGTTGAAATCAATTTATTTTCTACTCTATGAAATTCTTGTTTTCATCGAAGATGAGATTTTTATCATGAGTATTCAATTTTATAACACCATAGTATCTTAAATTGAAAAATAATATAGTGAATTAATGGAAAAATTATAGTTGACTACCATTTTTTTATAATTGACATTTGAACAATTATAGTTGACGATGGCAACAATATAGTTAACTACCATTTTTGTATAGTTGACTTTGTAAAAATTATAGTGGACTATCTAATTTTTATAGTTCACTTTGGGAAAAATATAGTGAGTTACCCGATTTTATAGTTGACTCTGAGTGTAGATGACTACAATATTTTATTTTTTCGACAATACTGATATTTTCTTTGTTTTGGACTCTGATAAAACAAATTTCATAGGAAACAAATATTTATGAGTCAACAAATAGTGCGACCATAGATCTGTAGATCTAAAAAACAATTGTGTTTACAAACTCCATTTTTGAGTAATCAACCATGGAAGAATTCCGAACCGTCGAATTTCATAGCAACCTACCTTTATTCGATTTTTTTGATTTCACTATGTTTTTGTGTCTGCTTCTCCTCGATTCACACGATTGTGAATTTTTTTTCAACAAATGTAGAAAACTAGGGTTCCATAGAAGGCCGTAGATCATGGGCAGATTTTAGCGAATTATTGGGAAGATATTCTACATATTGCCGTGATTTAGGGGGGAGAGATTTTTTTTCCTATGAATATTTGATATGAATCCCGTAGTTCAGATAGATGGCGGGGGGGCTGATTTCTAATAAAAAATATGAGGGTAGTATTGGTATGACACTAATTGAGGGGTTTGACTTATTAAAAATAATGAGGGGTGGTTAGTTCTAATATTTTTCTTAATAAGGGGGTTATGTCTCATTAACCCTTATTTTTATATACCAACTATCACATTACCTGTTATAGCAGGTCATAAGACCAAAAATCCCAATTTTTTTAATTTAGAGGACTAAAATTCTGATTTTGAAACATGGTGGACTAAAACTCCCAACTAGTAAACTTAAAGGGCTAAAAAACTCATTTTGCCTAAAAACTATCAAGGTTTGTCGAAAAAGCGTCATGAAAAATGTTCTTTTGACAATTTCCGGCAAAGGGGCACCACTCGAGATAGGTTTTTGTATGTATTGTGCGTGAAAAGTGTTAAGAGTTTAAACGGGAATCAAATGATTTGAGGAGAGGGCGTTTGTCAAATTTCCAAGGATTGAATTAAATATTCTGAAACTTTCATTTTAGAGCAATTAAAAATTTTGGAGTTATTTTGTAATTTCAATTTTTTGATTTAAAGAGTATTTATGTTTTTTCACGTCAGAACACACACCCTCAGCTGCAGAATCAGCTCATGCAGAAAAGGATAAGCCGTTAGGGGCCTTATTGGCTTTAACTAACTTTCATAGGGGGGTCCGTGATAATTTCTTTAACACAAGAGGTTTCTTAGCAATTATAGATTAAACAAGAGGGGTTCTTTCAAAAAATCCTTTACTTAATTGGTCATATAAGGGATGACCAACTAAGTAATAATCATTAGGTTGAGTTTGTCACACATGGTTAGCAGGTCAAGACCACTATTAGCGGATAAGTTTTGGATCGAAAAAATCGAGACCAAAATTCAAAACATAGACAGGGGCCAGGGGCCATTTGTACTACTATACTCTTCCTGCGATAATAACACCGATGATTTTGTAGTGAATTAAATTTTTAATTATATTATTTTTTAGGGATAACTAGTGAGAACCCCCAAACTCATTTACTTGTATTAAGGTGGGTATAACCACTTTTCAATATTAGTGAGACTACCCTAATTAATTAATTAATTAATTAAATAAATATTTATTAAAATTTGAAGTAATTTCTCTAATTTACCCTTCTATCAATAATATATAATTTATTTTTTTCACCTAAAACCCTAACCACATAAATTTGTTCGTCTTTTCTCCTATTCTCTCTTCTTTCCACTAACCTTCGCCTCTCCACCTACGCGGCGCCGCCGTCACTCCGCCAAAGCCACCCCACTTTGTCACGATCGGCACCATGGTACTTACATATCTCATCTTCCTCCACTAACCCCTGCAAATTTATTCTTATTTCTTTTTTTTTTTTCTCTTTTTTTTTGGCGTTAATTAATCCCGTTGCCGCCGACGCCATGCCCACCGCCATTTGTCCCCTTCACCTTCGTGCACATAGCCGCTTAGAGTGAGTTTTGTAGTCGTCAAGGTGGAACACGGGTTGGAGAATAATTTGCATCTCTGATTTTCAGGATACAACTTGGACGAATTCTCAACAAACCAATTAATGTATGGAATTTCATATGAGTAGATCTGGGGTCCGGATCTAATATATTAAAAAAAAAATAGTTGAAAACATCTCATTTCGTGAAGATTGATCGCATTTACTGTTTTGAGTTTGGTTGGATTTAGTTTATACAACGATATACTTGTTTCGTTTCTTTGTAGTTGATTTCGAGTTTTGCTTTTTTTTTTTCTAGTTGTTTTCGATAATTTTATAGTTATTTTTCGATAGTTTTATAATTGTTTTTGATATTTTGTAGTTCATTTCTACAATTTATAGTTCATTTCGTTAATTTGTAGTTGTTCTTATTTTTTGTAAATTTGTTATTTGTAGACCATTATTTTTTAAATAGTTGTTTTGAAGTTTTCTAATAGTTGATTATGGCTGAAAAAATAACAATTAATTCTGTAAAAATAGTTTTATTGTAATAGTTGTTTTTCAGTTAAAGAAAAGCCAAAAAAAAAAAAACAATTGTTAAAAAAAAGCCAAATAAAACGGAAAATTAATATTAAGAAAAATGAAATAAAACAAAACGAAATTATGATTGATTTCAGAATTTTTATAGTTGATTCTGAATAAAAAACTGAAATTAAATAAAAAATATTTAAAATATTTTTTAAATAAAAAATTTAAAGAAAAACATTGTTTAAATTTATTATTGTTAGTTTTTAAATAAAATAATAATAAACAAAAACTTGTCTAAATTATATATATATATATATATATATATATATATATATATATATATATATATATATATATATATATATATATAGGCGCCATTTGATATACACCCCTAGAATGGAAAATATATAGGGATAAGTCCACCCCTAAAATTCTTTATTTGAGATACACCCCTGGAGAGGCAAAAGTACTATTGTGCCCTTATTTGTAAATTTTAACCAACTGCATTCAGCATTATAACTAACTGCAGTCCACACTTTTAGACCTGCATTTATCATTTTTCATATTTTTTAATAAAAAATTATAAATTTTTTTTTTATTATTATTTTTTATACGTACCCTCTTTTTGTGGTTTTTTTTAATTTTTTTAATTTTTTTAATTTTTTATTTTTTAATTATTTTCAATTTTTAATTTTTAATTTTTTTTAATTTTTTTTAATTTTTTTTTAATTTTTTTAATTTTTTTAATTTTTTTAATTTTTTTAATTTTTTTAATTTTTTAATTTTTTTAATTTTTTTTTAATTTTTTTTTTTTAATTTTTCATTTACTGTACTGAAATTGACTACACATGACTATAGTATACCACAGTCATGTATAGTTATATGTAGCCATGTACTGTTTTTTTACCACAAATTTATGATCGATCGATTATTAAAACCGTTGATTATATATATAAAAAAATCATCTATACCAATAAAAAAATTCAAAATTTGATTCTTGATATTGTAAATAATTTAATATCTAACAAAAAAGTGCAAAAAAAACACAATCATCAAGATCACTATACATCAGAAAAATCACATAGCTTGTATATAAATATATATAACTACATGGAACTATACATGACTATAATTATCTATACGACTAAATTTGACTCAAATCGCACTTGTCAACACGAGAACCGCTTGTTTTGAACAACGAACACAATCCACTCCACAAAAACTTACTACATAGTAGTTCAAACACCAAGACCTGTGAAAAAGAAAAAGAGTTAAACAAACAACGAATTTTGCTTCAAATTTAAATGTGCACACACGCACTATCACCTACTGGTATACATAGATACTCCCCACATAACTCATACATGACTACATATGACTACATGACTACATAGTTTATATATAACTATATATTACTACATGTGACTACACCATATATTACTGTATGTTACTACACGTGACTATATATTACTATATATGACTACACCATATATTATTGTATGTTACTACACATGACTATATGGGCCCTTTTGGTTGGAAGGTTAGTATAGATAGCTATGGATGGGATATGGTACACTTGACTAAATTTTTGATTCACAGTGAGTAATCCATTATTTGGTTTGAGTTATGGGGGAGAAACTAATAATACCTGCATTAATAATATCATGTTTGGTTTGGGTGATAACACAGTTTTCTATGAATTTGTTAGGTAAATTAATGGTTTGCCCCTTTTGATACATATATTGACTAACTGTTTGAAATTCATCCAGATTGAGAAGAAT
Source organism: Erythranthe guttata (assembly GCF_056151865.1). Lineage (NCBI taxonomy): Eukaryota > Viridiplantae > Streptophyta > Magnoliopsida > Lamiales > Phrymaceae > Erythranthe > Erythranthe guttata. Next base: position 8,616,541 of record NC_142538.1, read on the forward strand.
AGAGGTGAGAAGGGAGGATTTATGTCGTTGCAGTCAATGAGTTCGAGAATCGAGAGTGGCTTTGGCAGTGAGAACAGCATATCTAGTACTGGTGGTGGTTTTGGAGGTGGTTCTGGCTTTGGAGTGAATACTGAAGTGGAATCTTTCTCTTCTAAGCCCAAAGGTTACTCTTTGTTTCTGAATCTTTCTTTGAATTCGGAAGTAAACGTGAAGTATTGATAGTAAATATTTAAATTGCAATGTGTGTGTTTCCTTATCTCTTTCCTTCTGGATCTCCATGATTAGGTCGTGCACCGGCATCTGCTTCAGCTCCATCAAAGGGTCTTGGTATGCAGCTAGGTAAAACACAAAGGGCCAACCAATTTTTGGAGTCTCTCAAAGCTGAAGGTGAAGTAATTGCCGAAGATGTGAGACCAACTAGTATCGGTCAAACAAAAGCAGCTGCACCACTGCCAATCGATCCCGTCACATTAAGGCTCTGATTGGTTCATGGATTTCAAAATAAGGAAAGTGAAAATGCAAAGGAAAAGGAAATCAAGGACTTTTGAAATCTCAATTGTGTTTGGTTCCTAGGAAAAATGGTGATGAAAATAATTTTTGGAATATCATTTTCCATAGTTTTGTTTGGTTCCTAAAGAAAACGGTCTGAAAAATATCAAGGAAAACGAAAATAACAAACAAACGGCGACGAACATATTTTGTTCATCGTTATAATTATCACAGATTTCCATTAAAAAGAAAAACAGAAAACTTTCACACATTAAAAATAAAAATAAATAATTAAATAAAGAAATAAAAATATTAAAAAAAAAAGAAAAGGAAAAAGAAAAAATAAATTGTGAATTAATAATGGAGAAATTCTCCACCTGATTGCTGGCAAGAGTGGAAATCTATCAAGACCAAGTTGGGCAATTGGAGACGAGAATAAACTCATCTCTAATTAGGTGGTGGAGAATGGTGTTGGGCTCATGACTTCTCAAGTAGATGAACGATTGTGAGGTTTTTTGCGGCGGTGGAGAGGTTGCTGGTGGTGGTTGACAGTGTTGAGGGTCTGGTGGTGATGAAGGCGGCAGCGATTGGCGGCGTCAAGGGTTTGGTGGTGGTGATGAAGGCGGCAGCGATTGGCGGCGTCGAGGTTTTGGTCGTGGTGATGAAGGCGGCAGCGATTGGCGGCGTCGATTGTGCTCTTTGATAACTCGAACCGCAGGAGATTTTACCTGCAAAAAACTAGGGCACGGTGGAAGAGAGAAGAAGATGAAGAATGTACTATTTATACCTATTAATTTTGTAATTGATATGTTTTCTAAGGCTATTTCCGACATTTCACACGGCCAGCTAAAAGGGATACAATACCTGATAATTAGTCAAGCCAATTTTGGCTTGACTACTAATAATTCAAATGGGAGATTAAAACGGTGGACCCATCAATCAAGGATGGGTTTGTCAACTGAACCAAAAATTGTACACAATGGTACAACAAATCCCATCCCTTGTAATACCCCAAACCAAAAAGGTCCTATATGACTACATGTATATGACCACATGTGACTATATACATGTATGTGACTTTATTTGTCCCTTCAAGTACCTGACTTTGTTCTCCAGGTGATACGAGACAACTTATATTATCAAAATCAAATTACAAACAGAGTATGCTAGTCATTATTCTTCGTATAACCAAAGGTCAAAGATCAAAGCAAGTTGAAGTGGAACACCATAGATAAAATAATAGTTGAAACACACGTAAAGTAGTCACCTATTTCATTCTCGATAAATAAAATATCAATATCATATTACCAACAAAATATTCTCATCACGAATCTACATATACTCCCAAGTATAAAAAAAAAAGTAAACAAATCATTTGAAGACCAATAAACAGTGATTCAATATATTAAGAAGCACATTAAAATTCATTACCTTTTCTATGCCTTCAATGGATGAACAGTCAGTTTTGTCGCACCACCACCAGGAACAAGTTTCGAGTTTTTTTTATTATATTTCTTGCCACAACAATCGCGTTTTATGTACAAGTCGACTCCTAAAATTAAACTCACAGCTTCACACAAAAAAAAAAAAAAAAAATTAAAACCAAAACTCAAAAAATAACTGCAAAATTCGATGATGGTTGTACAAAAAATACTTTGGTGAACTCAAAAAATACCTGCAAAATTCGAATTACATTACATGAATAATACAAAAAAACAATGAAAAACACTTTATTGATAAATTTACTTTGGTGAACTATAGTCACATGTAGTTATGTCTTCTTGTTACTGCATATGACTAGATATGACTATGTAGTCAACTATAGTCACATGTAGTTATGTTCATCTTGTTACTATATGTAACTATATATGACTACACGTACATGACCACATGTGACTATATATGTATATAAATAAAATTCATCTACACCACCAAAAACTTCACAATTGAATCTATATAAGATGATGAATAGAACAATGTGGTTGAAAAAATATATATTTACTTACTGTAGTGAAATTCTATCACAGAAAATCATTTGCTTTGTTGTATGTTCTTGAAACTGAATTAATGAGATGACAAATAAAATCAGATAATAAAAAGTGAGAATCAATTTTAATTAAAAAAAAAAAAAACAAAATTTTACATATTAAATAACAATTTATATTGCAAATATCGATTGAAAATCCACACTAGGTGCATATGTTACTTTATGTTACTACATATAAATATGATCATGCATAGTAATGTTCAATAGTATAATCATTTTTATATTATTGAATGTTGTCCAAACTCATTGCCATACACTCTGGTAAACATTTTTATACACTCTACTAGGGTAAAAATTTACCTAAACATCAAACAGACAAGTTACCACAATGAACACACAAATCATTTCTCAAATAATCTTCACCAATTAGAAACCACAGGTTCTATAGTATGTGTCATGCGCAGTAATGGTATTAATAGTGCATTTAGATGGTATTGACACAGGGTACTCGAAGTACTGTCCCGAAAGCATTTAGTCCTAACAAGAGTGTGATGTATGATGTTTGATGGTTCTGTAGTATATGTCATATGTAATAATGGTATTGCTCTTGACTTCGGACGGTATTAACACAGGGTACTGGAAGTATAATGTTTGATGGTTTTGTAGTATGTGTCATACGACACAATAGTATTGCTAGTGCCTTTGAATGGTATTGCTAGTTAATTTGGATGGTATTAACACAGGGTACTAAAAGTATAATGTTTGATGGTTCTATAGTATGTGTCATATGCCACAATAGTATTGATAGCGTCTTTGAATGGTATTTCTAGTGCATTCGAATGGTATTGACAAAGGGTACTGGAAGTATAATGTTTGATTGTAATGTAGTATGTTTCATATGCAACAATGGTATTGCTAGTTCATTTGGATGGTATTGAACGAAATTAATAGAAGTACTGGTAGTGGAACTTTATAGTACGTTGTATTTGTTATAATTATTGTGCTTTTATGTGTATGTAATTGCAGGAATTGATGTAAAAGAAGATAGCATCAAGCTAGCAATAGGCTGCAGGTGCTCACCGATCGCTTTTCAAACAACTATGGAAGGTGTGAAGAAGCTAAAGAAAAAACAACATTATGAAGAACTGAAGAAAAATCCCTTCTATCACTACATGGACATGCCTAAAATAAACCACAGCTTGCATAGGGTTGCGTCTCTCATGCAAGCGTACAATGTAAAAGATCGGGCTGCAATACGAAGGCGTGTCAAACCTAAGTATTGTTGTTTAATTAGTGAACATAAGAGTACGGTAAAGTTAAGGTTATTCATGAATATAGTATGCTTTATTTACCAAGTAAATACAATGTATAAGCTGGTAAAGTTCGAGTTATTCGTCAATATAGTACGCTTTGTTCCTCAAATAAGTATAATGTAAAAACTGGTAAAGTTCGGGTTATTCGTGAATATAGTACGCTTTGTTCACCTAGTAAGTTTAATGTATATACTGGTAAAGTTCGGGTTATTCGTGCATATAGTACGCTTAGTTCATCAAGTAAGTACAATGAATATAAAAGCAAAGTACATGTTATTCGTGAATATAGTACGCTTTGTTCATTCATAAATTATATGTCTGCCGTTCATATAGTATTGTTACACTCTATATATTATTGTGGGGCCAATGCATCCATATTATCGTATTTTAAGACACAATTCTTCATTTTAAGACTATTAAAAATGAATAGAGACAATGTGGGAGTCGATCAACATCGATTATCGTAACATTTCAGGAAAATATTAGTTTTTCGTGAATGCACATGTGAAGTACAGGTTATTCGTGAATGTAGTACGCTTTGTTCATCAAGTAAGTACAAAGAATACACATGTGAAGTACAAGTCTAGTATTGACAAGGTATCTTCGAATATACTAGAAAGTATTTGTTGTTCATTTTTATTGTATGCTTATATTCTTTATACAAATTCAATTCATCGCAAAATAAAGTACCATGTGTTCAAAAGGTAAGTACAATTCATCGAAACATATAGTACGATGTATTCAATGGAAAAGTGCGAGTAGAGCTAACCAATAGTATTATTAGCTCTACAACAAAATGACAAATTGTTTATGGCACAAAAACACTTTCATCTCTTCATGAAAAAGAAAAAAACACAAAAACCCTAAAACACTTCCACTCCCAGATTTTTTACAATAACGCTACACAAGCAGACAAACAAGCTGCAATCAAGATTCCCATCATGCTGCCTGCATCCATGAACCCATTGAGCTTTCGATTGTATCTCCAACCCAGACCTTCTTTTAATCAAATTTCCAAGCGGATTACCCTCAATTTCCATCGATTGATCGCCGCTTTTGGTTTAAAAAAAATTTAAAAAATGGATTACAATAGAGTGGAATCCAAATAACAATGTACATGAAAATATCATAACTAGTTAACAATGAAAAATTCTAATGTGCACTGATTCCCTACTGTCTTCTCCATTATATGATACTAAGTTTTCCCACAAATAGTACTAAATTTACCTATCACCCATACTGTCCGAATAACGGTTACGTACTGTCTTCCCCATTATATAATACTATGTTTTCCCACCAACAGTACCAAATGTACCTATCACCCATACTATACGAATAACGGTTATGTACTATCTTCCCCATTATATGATACTATGTTTTCCCACCAACAGTACCAAATTTACCTATCACCCACACTATACGAATAAGGGTTACGTACTGTAAGTACCATACGTCCATACCATAATTATATTAGCATGATACTATTACATGTCATATTTTACACTATGTATCACACGATAATTAACATCCATAAAGAAATTCATTTCAGCAGTACAGAAAAGGATGGAGACCTACCAGCCATCGGTGCGAACCCTCTTTCCACGCGAATTAGCTCGAATCACGACAATATCGTCCACACTCATCTTCATTATCAGATGCAATGCAACCATATTCTCCACATCTTCATCACTACCCAATTTCACATACAATCTTTCTCGAGGAGCCAAGTATTGGAAGATCAGTGCATTTGGATGGATATGATTCCACTTGTTGATAATAGCACCATATATCTCCATTAAGGTCGAATTACTTTTGATGTAAATAATGTGAAGTTGATCTTTGTATCGACAACTTGCAAGAATCACAGTGGGCACATCATTAGGTACATCATTTGTAATCATTGTGGGGTGGGTGGGTTTTACAGTGGTTTTTTCGTCGGAAAAAAAAGGAAATCAAATGAGAGAAAGAGAGAAGAAAGAGAGCAGATGGAGAAGAAAGAAAGAGAAGATGAAGAGAGAGAAAATGAAGAGAAAGAAAAGGAAGAGAGAGAAAATGGTGAGAGTGAAAAATAAGAGAGATAATATAACAAAATATATTAAATTTACATTAGGGACTGATCTGCATGTTAGACGCGTGAGTAGGGACCGATTTGCTTGGGGAAACTACCTAGGAACTGATCTGTGTTTTGTGTTTTGGATTAGGAATTTATCTGTAGTTTCCCCATCTTATAATGAGTAAAAATATGAAATAAACTCATTATCTAAAAACTCAAAAAATTAATTCTAAGATTAAGAGGGTGTTTGGCTAAGCTTATAAAATGTCAAAATGAGCTTATAAGATGTTTTAGAGCTTATAAGCTCTTCCATAGTGTTTGGTAAATTTTTAGAAAAAGATCTTAATTTTTTTTTAAATAAGTTGTTGGAGAGCAAATAAGATCTTTTTAAATAAGTACCTCTACCCCACCTTTTTATTTAAGACTTTTTAATGAGTAAAAATAGGAAATAAGTCCATTATCCAAACACTCTAAAAATTAATCCTAAAAATAAGATGTAACAGCTTATCAACTCTTAAAACATCTTATCAGACGTAAGAGCTTATCAGCTGTTTAAAATAAGCTTAGCCAAACACCCTCTAAGATCTAAAAGCTTATCAGCTCTTAAAACATCTTATCAGACGTAAGAGCTTATCAGCTGTTTAAAATTAGCTTAGCCGAACACCCTCTAAGTCTTTAATAACAAAAAAGAAGTTTAAAATAATAAGTAAAAAAGTACTTTAAATTCTTCTGAAACGCCATTAGCCTACTCAGGGGCGTACCCATGCATATAGCGGCCCCCCCCCCCCCAAGAATTTTTTTTAGGGGCTATTAGCGAACCCCCTAATATATTTTTTAATTAGGATGAGTTCAATCCCTTTTTCCTTAGTAGTGACAAGTCCAGCTTTTCTCGTATTCCAAATTTACCCTCCCTACTATTCACTATCGCTATTTTAATGCATTTTTTATGGGTTAATATTGGAGACACCCCTCAAACCAAACCTAATTAAATGTGAGGGATAACCTCAAATAAAATATTTTAATTAAATTCTTAGTTGATAATAAAATTTGACCAACATCCGTTTATTTTTATTAAACCCAAAAATACCCTTATATTAGACCTAATAAAAATCAACCTTTCCTTCTCTCTTTTTATTTCTCTATTTCTCTCTCTCTCTCCCTCTCTCATCCGCCGCCACCATCGTCTTTTCTCTATTTTTTCAATTTTTCATCACCCCCACCATAGCCTTCTTTCTCTCTTTCTTCATTGACCCAACCCTTCCTCTTTCTTTCTTTCTATCTCTCTTTTTCTCTATTTTCATTTGATTTGGAGGTATTAGTTGTAGAAGTTTTTTAGATCGGATCTTGGTATGGGAGTGGCAAGCGGCGGGCGGCGGTGGTCGCTTGGGGCGGTGGTGGTTTTGGTCGCTAGGAGCGGCGAGCAGCAGTGATTTTGGTTGTTGGGGGCGGCGGTGGTTTTGATCGGTAGGGGCGGCAGGTGGTGGTGGTTTTGGTTGTTGGGGGCGGCGGTGGTTTTGGTCGTTCGAGGTTTAGCGGTTTTCGTTGCTGGGGGCGGCGAACGATGGTGGGTTTGGTCGTTAGGGGCGGCGATGGTTTTGGTCGTTGGCGTCGGTGGTGGTTTTCTTCGATGACGACAGTAATTTTTTTGTTAGAATTTGATGTTAGGTTTGGAGAAGGGGAAGGCTAAGTAAGATGGAAAGTGAGACATAGAGGAAGAGGACGAGGTGGAGGTGGAGGTGGAGATGGAGGTGGTGGTGGTGGCGGATGTAGGGTTTTATATTGGATGAGTGCAATTGACTACGAATGTCTACGAATTACTATGAGTGTATACGAATGGGTAGCGACTAGGGTTCAAAAATGAGAATATGTGACTACAGATTACTATGGTTCCTATAGGTGTCTATATTCGACTACGACACGATTTTTTTTTTTGAAAACATTCACAAGTTTTCAATATCTAAATTATAGTATACCGTAATACACTATAGTATACCACAGTACACCATAGTATTTTAAAATCTGATGTTTTATTTAACAAAAACGAAAAAAAAATGTAATTTTCAGTAAAACGTTAAAAATAAATAAAAAAATAAAGTTGTTTATAATAATGTAAAAAAAATGCTAGAGTGAAAAACGAAAAAATAAAGACTACAAAGTCTATAATAATAAAATAAAATATGTTAGATCAAAAAATAAGATATTAAATGCATACTAAAAAATGATAAATGCAGGTTAAATTTACTAAATGCAAATTTCGAATTTGTGACTGGAAGAGCATTTTTTAAATGAATTTAATAAATGATGTTATATATGGGAAGAATAGAAGAGAAGAAAGAGAGAAATAATAATACGTAATAGAAACCCCCATTATGTTATGGGTTGATTTACATAGAATATATATGAGTTTGACTAGGTAACAAAATCCTAACTAATCTAGGTAACCGAATCATAATAGAATCCTAATATTCTATAATATCTAATAATATAATATACTCTAATACGCCCCCGCAGTCGAAACGTGACGAACGTGAAGACTGGACAATCACTTGCTAACAGATGCGAAGCAAATGTTTAGTTTGACTTGTCATTTAGTTCTATTTAGTTTTGTCACGAGGGACCTATATCTTGAGCCCTTTTTTTTTATTTCTTTTAATTACAATTTTTGGTTATTTTTTTTAAATATTTATTTTTTATATTATTTTTTAAGTCATTATTTTTTAATTGTCAGTTGTTGAGTTTTCAAATTAACTATTAAATTTCCGAAAACAACTATAAAACCTCGCAAATCAACTACAATATTTCTTAAACAACTGCAATTTCATTTTTTTTGTTGGCTAATTTTTTCATAATCAATTACAAAAATACGTAAAACAACTATTATTTTTTTCGTTTTCCCCCAAAATCAAGTATTATAAGATAACTCTAAGGACAACCAGAATAGTGGTTTAAAAATAGCAGGTTTACCAAAAATAAAAATAACTACAAATAAACGAAATCTACTGTAAAAACATTAAAATCAACTACGAGATTGAAGAAATTCATTACAATAAATCGAAAACAACTACAAGAATTGAAAACAACTATAAACTAACGAAAACAACTATAAATTATCGAAAACAATTATAACATGTTGAAATCAACTATTAAACTGCTCCTAAATTACCCTGTAATAAATTACGAATTCCTGCAAAAAATAGTCGAAAAGAAATCAATAATAGCCTGAAATAAAAACTGCAAAACGCATTTGGGATACTCTGAAACCCTAGGCACGAGATCCATCATTGACCTTTTCTATTCCTTCACTTTTTCTTCTGCGCTTTTGTAGAGATATGTCGTCGGCGTCGAATCTAAACTGAAACGGAGGAGTGTTGGTGGTGGGTCGATAATAAGGGGTCGGGCAACAATGGGGGCGCGGTTGTGGCTTTGGTTGACAACAACGACGGCGCCAGTGACTTAGATAGGGAACCACGGGGCGACGGTGGCTGGGTAGAGAACGCCGCAGCGACGATGGTTAAGGTAGAGAGCGGTGGAGGACGAGCAATTCTAAATCTCTGGTGGAAGACATGGAGAAGCGGCTGTGAAGAGAGAATAGAGAAGCAAGAATAGTGCAGAGAATAAAATTAGGGTTTCACGTAATAAAAGATTAGAAAATATATGGCATGTGAGGACAAATTAGGTATATATTAGATTATTAGTTTGTTGGATGTTTATTTAGTTAAATAACAAGGGTGTCCCTAATATGGAAAAAGGGAGTGGATCCATTCTAATTATACCTAATGAGTGAGGAGTTGTCACTAATAATCCCTTTTCCTTAACTGTTTATTTTTTATTTTTTCTTTTATTATTTATGTATTAGTTAATGCATTTATACCCCCAAACTTTTAATTTTGTACACTTTAATCCAAAAAACGAAAAACACAAAATATTCTCTTAACTTACCCGTATATTTCAGCCCCCAAGAAACCCCCCCGAGCCTACTCCTCTTCAATGTCTATGATCTCAAGAGTCGTCTCATCTTTAGGGACCACTAAAGGACCAAGAGCCAGCTCCATAGAAGTAGCCGCCTCCACAATATGGCCACTTTAATAGTAGACGGCTCACTCAACTCTAGCACGTAGGCCCAATCAGTTATATAACATCTTGCAAGTCTCCCTCATCTTGCGTCGGCACATACGAAAAACATCTTCATAGAAGTTTTCATAAGGTAAAACTGCATTTTTTTGTGAACTCCTAAGCCTTTTCACTTCCTCGAGAAATTGTTTCCCTTATTTGAATGCTAAGAATAGAGCGCATATTTGTTGGCTCTGGCGGATAAAACCATCAGTCTACGGCCACCACTCCCGTTCCTAGGATTTCGGGGGCCCGAGGCGAACTTCGTAGACATTGTTGAAATGGGGCCCCCTAGTTGGGGCAACGATTTTTTTTTTTGTGGAAATAATATGGCGGGGTAGGTTAAAATGTTGGGGGTTCGGGGGCATCGCCCCCGATTTTTTCTAGAGGTAATCGTGAAAAAAATGCCAAATTTTAGTAAAAATATCTATAGGGTTTTAAACATAATATTTTTTATTAAACATAAAATACGCCTAATAAATTTATAAAAGAGTGTGAACTAATTAAACAAAACAATAATGGGGGCAACAAATTTATATTTATAAAATATTATCGAAAACTACTTTTTTTTTTAATTTTGGTATGCCCCTCACCCATAGTATATTTGATTCACGGTAAAATTTAGAATTTGCTTAAAACTATTAACTAACATTTACATTAAAATAAGTGCATACTATATTTTATGGGACAATATATTAAGATGAAACAAAACTATAAAAATTTAAAAGATCTAAGAAACAAATAAATAGGCAAAATAGGCAAAATTAATATATGTTAGTATTTCAAATAATATAGTTATGACTACTAGTACTACTTGAAAAAAAAGTAACATAAACAAAAAGAAAGATTAATCTTTTACTATGAAAAATTTGATTTGAATTCTTAATTTATATTACAAAATATTTAAAAAAAAGAGTTTAAATTATTTATATGGTTATAATTTCTTTTAATAAGGGCCCTTAAATATATATTATCAACAAATACTAATATATAAGCACTATTTTTTTTAGAATTGGGGGCCCCTAAAATTTGTAAAAAATCGGGGGCCCTAGGCGACCGCCTTGGTCGTCTTCCCTCAGAACCGGGTATGTATTAGCGGATAAATGTTTGATCGAAAGAATCGAAACTGAAATTCAAAACATCTTCGTGCGATGATAACACAAATGATTTTGTAGTGAATTTAATTAATTGATTAATTTTCAAATAATTTCTTATTTATTATTAGAGTAGCATCGATTTATTTTATTTTTTTCCCTTGGTAAAATATTTATTTGAAGCCTCACTAATTTTTGGAATAAAAGATCACAGAAGAAAAAACATGAACTAACGCAGTAGTAGAGAAAATATGTAAAACACCATGAACACAAATTCAAACAATTTTACAACTGATAAAAGTAGAAACAAGAAAATGCACTTCAAACTTGGGATACATCACAATGTAACATTAAGTACTTATTCAATTAGAAGACAAACAGACTTGAAACATTAATTCAGAATAATTAAGGATCGATCGAATAATTAATTACTAATTAACCAGAGATGTCAATGGACTTGACCTCAGGTTTCTTCACCTCCTCTTTGGGCACGGTGACAGTCAGCACCCCATTCTCCATCGCCGCCTTCACATCCTCCAATTTAGCATTCTCCGGCAGCCTGAATCGTCGGATGAACTTTCCGGAGCTCCTCTCGACACGGTGCCACTTGTCGTTCTTCTCCTCTTTCTCCTTGTTTCTCTCTAATTATCTGAAGAATATTCCCGTCCTCAACCTCAACCTTCACTTCTTCCTTCTTCAATCCGGGAACATCCACCTTGAACAAGTGTGCCTCCGGCGTTTCTTTCCAGTCGATGCGAGCGTTGGCCACGGCGGTTGTTTCTCCGGCGGTGGAGAATGGGAAGCCCTCAAATGGGTCCAAAACATCCAATGAAAATGGATCGAACACGTTGCTCCGACGGCCATTGGCAAAAAAACTCGGAATTAGAGACATTTTCTCTTTCTGCTGCAGATTAATTTGTTCGATGGACGAAGATTTTTGTAACTTGTTAGTGCTGAAAAAAGTCGCAAATAACGCTTGTTTAATTTATACAGGTGGGAAGACGATTCTCGCCCTTTCATGAAATTCTAAACTCAAACCAATTTCGCTAATCTTCCAACATCTTCTAGAAAATTCTCTCTCACTGGGCTAATGCTATGGCGCACCCGTTTACATTGTTTCAACTTTTTGTTTTTAATAATTAATATTAAATATTAAAGAAGAAGCATACTTTTCCTATATTAAATATGGAGTTTAGGTACTTATGATTAAACTCATAACGGAATAAAAATAATTCAGGGAAGATAAAACTATGGTTAGAGTCTTCAAACTTTTCGTTAATACTTCTTTGCTCTCAAAATCGGTCTAAAAAGATGACTCCTCATTGTGTGCTTGAGTTAGTCTTTTATAAGAGGGGCAATTTGCTATACGTTCTCCTGTAAGAGATTATATGTGTTAAAATCTATCTAATAAACTCTAATTTCCAGCAGATTTTATTATTTGTAATTTGTCAAAAGTACCCCTATGAATATATGGTAAAAATAAATCCTCGAAATCAAATCCCCTATTTTTCTCCCTATTATACTGCAAATCCAAAAATTAGAATTGCAAATCTCTTGATATCGATTTCTTCCCTGTTTCTTCAAAACCAAAATCTCCACAAATTCTGAAGCCTTCCATAGGTTTGGGTGTCTGAGTGTTAGCAATTTACAAGGTCGTTTGCAGTTTGCCTTCATTCTGTTTTCCTTCGTTCGATTTGTTGTTTCCCAATTTGCCTCGTGTCGTTTGCTGTTTAGAAATTGTTTGTTGTTCGGTAACAACTCAGGTTGTAAAAAACGCATCACCGCTACGAACGCCGCGCCACTACCGCAGTCGTCGTGTCCGCTTATGACTCTGTAAAATGCAAATAGCAAACTAAGAATTAAAACATCACATTATTGAATTTAAAACAACAAACTACCTATGAATTCGCCAAATGCAAACAGCAAACCGAACAAGTAAAAAAATCAGCATCATCTAATTACAAACAATAAAATGAAAATATGATATGCAATATTTAAATGCAAATAATAAAAATAAGAATACAAAACAAAAATATCATACATATCATAAAAATGCAAAAAACAACAATAAAATTATAAAAAAAATATTCTATCAATGCAAAAATTGCTATTTGCAGTTTGCAACAAAATCTACTGTTATCGGTTGCAATTTGCAGTTTATGTTTAATGTTGCAATTTGATTTTGTTGTTTCATTTTTTTTTTTTTTGTTTTTTTTGCTATTTATTGAACCAAAATCAATTAGAAATACAAACATACATTATAAACTCACTACAGATAAATACAAAACGAGAAAAAAAAACTCACTTTGTGCAAGCAAGGAGCGATTTATGTTTGTTGTCCACTTTCAACTCTCTCACCGAAAAATCATCTAATAATGTAAAGCTCCCATTTTTTTTTTCTTCTCTACAACATAATCCAAAAGAATTCGAATTCCAAAGGGAAAAAAAATCGAACAGATGTAATCGAGAAAGGGTTTAGAGAAAGAAAAAAGTTGATCGGAAAAAAAAAAATCGAAAAGGTGTTGATCGAAAAGAAGAAAAATCAGAAGAAAAAAGCGAGAGACACGAGATTGAAAGGAAGAGAAAGATGAGAGATTATATAGGAAGAAAGATATGTAAGATTGGAGAGAGAGGGAGTGATATATGAGATTTGTTTTCTTATTAATTGAGGGTGCTTATGTCCATATATTAATTGTTTTATTTTATTTATATTATTTTTTTTGTGATAAATGACCTATGCCTATATTCATCTACCAACTAGGATCTCTACCTATATAAGTCCAGAATAAGGGGTGTTTAGCCAATTTTCCCTTTATAAGATGGAAAAATTGGGGAAACATGCAGTTTCCTTGTGCAATTAGAATTTTCTTACTGCGCCTCTCGACCTGCTTGGACGGCCGTCTGGATTTTTAATTAAAATCCCAAACGGCCGTCTCAAATCCAGAGACTTTCTTTTTTCTTGAAATAAATTCGGATAGCCGTCTGGGCTTCAAGAGTAATTCTCGGACGACCGCCCGAGTTCTTGTCCTGACTTTTGGCTCCATTTGTTGTCCACATTTTCTTCTAAATTGCAGTTTTGACCCTCAGTTTGTCCCAGAAACACTAATAAATCAAAACTTTAAGCACCAATTATCAATAAAATACACCAAAAGCTCAAATTAAAAGATATAATTAAGTGCAAAAATATACATTTAACATCCCCTTAGTAGAGTGAGCGCCAAAGCCAACTCAAACATGGGTTCAAGAGTATTCACTTTTGTTGGAGAAATTGATCACCTCTATAATAAAAAAAAAAATCTATCTATATAATATATAAAAGTTGAATTACACCCTCAATTGCTTGACATTTGTCAATTTCAATTGGTGACATTATTCAATTTCATCCCATGTGGTAAATTGATTGGTGAAAATAAATCATCAAAAAACATGTTATCATTTTCAAAAATTAAAGATAATTAAATATATTTTATTATTTTATTAATATATTTATATCGTACCATTAATAAAATGCTCTAAATATATCAACTTTCTTGGAAACTCTAAATAGATTTATTTTTTAATTTAATTTAAATAATTTATTTAATTTGAATTTAGTTAATTTCAATTTAAAATCTTCCCTTATTATAACTGCATGATTGGTGGTGTTACGGAATTTTGTATTTTAATTCATAAACTTGGATTTATATTAAAACAATATTACAGAATAAATTATTTGATATTATATATTTTACATGAATACGATTAGAGAATATGTTTTCTTTTTTACTAATTTAATATTATATTAATATTATCTGATAAAAGTAAGATACATGTTCGAATTTACTATAATGCGAAAATTGGGACATTTTTGTTTCCGCCATGTGCATAGTAATATACTCCAAATTATTTACCATATTGAATATTATACTACATTAATTTCATGTCATTGTTTTAACTTTTCTTTTTTCTTCACCGAATTCAGTGACAATAAATTTTATGATTGATTTAACTTTTTTTAATTATATACTAATTTAAATACAAACTTTCTCATTATTATACTAATGCATTGAATAACATAAGTTAAGTTTAATCAATTGATAAAAAAAATGAATTGATTTTATATATTTCAAAATATAACAATGCTATTCTAAATCTTTTGTATTAAATTCGATTATTCACTTTATTTAATCAAAAAGATTAAGAATATCAATTGTATTGTTTAAGATGCATTATGATCGTATATACTATATATTGTATTCCACTAATAAATATTTCACTATGTTTCTGATAAATATAATTAAGTACATATCTAGAGCACCTCCAACCCAAAAGTATCAAAATGAGTTTGCAAATATGTATGTAATATTTAATATTTTATTTTGATATTTATCTAAATGTATTTGCTCCAACCATAGGTATTAAATGATACGATCGGTAATTAAAAATAATTAAATTGATTTATATATCTAATTGTCATATGTCATTTTCTAAATAGACACCGAGGTGGTTAAATCCATAACTCATGTTTGATATTTTATTTTGCATGATGTATTTTTACATTCCGAAAGATGAAATATCAAAATACAATTCTCATTTCATAACTCTATTGAAATTAAAAATTACTGTTTTTTAGTATGAAAATGGTTTATAACCCCACTCGAGTTGCTCTTACTTTAAATAGTTTACATTTACAAATACAATATCAATCGACAAATCAGTAGTTTCTACGATCCATTTTTAGTTACAAACTCAATAAGATATTTTATATTACATAAAAGACTACAATTATATGAGAGTAATTGCATAATTATGTGTGTCTTTTCAAATTGCGAATGTTTTGATGCAATATTTTGGCTATGGATAGAAAAAAATATCATATATCAGAGTATACCAACAAAATGTTATCTAACAAATACCAAATTAGTGGTTATCATTTCATTTGGTACGATATTGGTAGCATATCGAATTTATACGAGATTTACTATAATCCATTATAGTATGGGTAAAGATATAGGCAACCTATCATGGGAAAAATTATGTTTAGCTACAAATATTCTGACTAATTTAAAAAAAATATATATTTTAAACCATATGAAAATAAAAATATTAATGTAGGGTATTATAGCGTAAATAATTGATTATTAAATATTTTAACACTGTATATATATATATACCACTATATTTTGGTATCGGAATACATGAGTTCTTTTGTCTAACTTATAAGTTATGTAATAAATTAGCAAAATATTCTTAATTTTTCTAGTTTCCCATCTTATTTAATAAGATATATTTATTTTGTTAATTTCCATTTTTTAAATATTTGTAAAATAAAATTATTTATTTTATAATGTTTATAAGAATCTAATATCGATTCTATATTTCTATATATGTTTTTTTTAAATCATAATATATTCTACTGATTTACACAAAAATTCAATTAATTTTTAGTTTTCTATTTATTATTTATATAAGCATTTTATAGTGGCTTTTGTTTACTTGAAATTTTATCTATTTTCATTAGCATCTGCCTTTATGTTAGTTTCTAACATATGGTCATACGTGTAGATAAATTTAAGTTGCATATTAACAAGGATAAATTACGGAAACCCCCTAAACTTAGGCTAAATTAAGAAAAACACCCCCACATATTCGTAATTACCAAAATTCCACTAATGTTTGTTTCCATCTTACATCGGCCCCCCTTACGGTATGATTTTTCATGGAATTTTTTTTATTACATGAAATATTCCCCGAAAAATGCCGATTCTCCCCAAAAAATTACCCTCAGGGAGACTTTACATATAATCTTTATTCTTCTTAAATAACACCTTCACATTTTTTTAGTATTACCGTTACCTCCCCTGATGGTGATTTTTGTATTTAAAAAGTAGGATAAAAGAAATGTAACGTCTGCAAGGGTGGAATCCACATTTTTTGGGATATTACGTGGAATAAAACAAATTCGTAAAAAATCACACCATTAGGGGGTCGTGTATGACATAAACAAACATCAAGGGATTTTAGTAATTACCCATACGTAGGGGTGTTTTTCTTAATTTAGCCTAAGTTCATGAGGACTTTCGTAATTTATCCTATTAACAATGATTATTGTTTTTTTTTTACATCTTTAACTTTTGCTTATACCCTTATAATATTTTAAATAATTTTAATGTCAATTTGATAATATAATTAAATATTAATTCTTAATATATTTAATATGTGTTTGGATGCTTCAACTACTACACATAAGGAATTTGATATAAAGGTTGCGAGATTAAATAGAATTGTTTTTAATACAAAATAATAGATCATTGCAAAGAAAATGATGAAAAATCAGAATTAGGATTGTGATTAGTATGAACATTAGAATTATGATTATAATTAATATTCTTTGAATTAGTATTAGTACTACAATTAGGGTCATGTATTAGTATTAGGATTACGATTAGTATTAGGATTAGGATTATTATTAGAATTAAGATTAAAATTAGGGGACAATTAGTGAAACCCCCTATAGCATTTTTTTAATAAGAATGGATCCAGCCCCTTTTTCCTTATTCGTGATAGGTCCAGTTTTTCTCTTATTCCAAATTTACCCTCCTACCCACTACCACTACTTTAATGACTTATTAATTTTTTTTAATTATAATTTTCGTTTATTTTTTTATTTATTTTAAAAAAAATATTTATTTAAAAAATATTATTTACTTCAAAAAAATTAATCTTTTTTTTTTCATTTTTTTTTCTGCTGTTGGGTTTGCAAATCAATTATAATATTTTCGAAAACAACTATAAAATTTCCGAAAACAACTATAAAATTTTCGAAAACAACTACAATATTTCTTAAACAACTAAAATTTTGTTTTTCTTTTTGACTATTTTGTTCATAATCAACTATAAATTTACCGAAAATAACTATTTTTTTTTCTCGTTTTTTCTCCGAATCAACTTTAAGAAAACTCTAAAACAACCACAAAAAATAGTTGTTTTCAATGGCAAGTTTACCAAATAAGATCAACTAAAAATTAACGAAATCAACTATAAAAAAATTGAAATCACCTATAAAATATCGAAAACAACAATAAAATCTAGTTGTTTAATGAAATCAACTAAAAATTATCAAAAACAACTACTAATTGTCAAAAACAACTACAAAAATCGAAAACAACTACAAATTTACAAAATCGACTACAAAATAAACAACTCCAGTTTTAGAGAAAACTTCTATAAATTCATTTCTTCTGCTTTGCCATGGCTGAGATAGGAGTTTTCTTCCAGAGATAGGGCCAATATACAACTCCGATCATATGAGTTTTCTTCCACATATCTTCGTAGATTTCGAATGTGCTATGCATAAAATAATCCCAATGTCCGCAACTATTTCATACATAAAGACAAACACAAAATAATTCAATACAAATTCAAATCAGAATACACAATAATATCCAAAATATGTAATAACATCAACAAATTGCTGATTTTCTATTTAAACAAACGCAAGACTCAAATCACAAAATTATTCAACAAATAAGACATGATAGAAATCGAATCATACTGTAATTTGACAATTGAATCAAGACAACAACATCATAACAATTAATCTAAAAAATCAATCAGTTGCAAAATAAAAATGATTGAATAATGAAGGAATTTGACAAACAAACCTAAATAATAATCTCGTTTGCTTCGATCCGGATCTCGTCGTCACCGGTGTTACACCGTCATAAAGGCTAAAGAGGTCGTCGATGTCGGATCCGAGTCATGTGACGCTGGAAGTTGTTCCCAAAAAATGGCGGAGAAATGAATTGGAGAAGAAGCTTCGTCATCTTCTTCATAATTGCCCTTGACCATGGGATTCACACATAAAAAGGCTATTGGGAGAGAAGAAGAGGGATGAAAAAAAATATAGAAGATCGTGAGGCGGGGGTGGGGGAGAGGCTGCGTGGCGGAGGTGCAGATCTGTGGCGAGGGAGAGAAAAAGAGAGAGATGCGGCTGGTGAAGAGAAGTGAGGGGAAAAATAGGGTTTAATGATATTTAAGGGTAATATAGAGATATCCCTAAAATTCGAATTTATGGTGAATTAAAATATATAATGAGGGCGTTTTCACTAATATGCAAAATGATCTTATATCCATCCTAATATAACTAAATGTGTTGGGGGATTTCACTAATAATCCCTAAAATTAGAATTAGAATTAGAATTAACATTAACAGTAACATTAGCATTATTAGTATTAAAATTTTTAGAGTTAGGATAAGAATTACGATTAGTTATAGGAATATGAATAGGATTAGAATTATGATTAAAATTAGAATTATGATTAGTGTTATAAATAAGATTAGGAATGAGTTAACGATTTGGATTATATTAGGAATACAATTATAATAAGCATTAGCACAATGATGAACATATCCAGATTACCATTAGCATTAAAATTAGTATTAGCATTAGTACATTAGCATTATTAACATATTACTATGTGTAATAGTAATAATATTAGTATATTAGTTATAATCTTAGTATTAGTATTAGTATTAATATTAGTATTAGTAATAGCATTAGTATCAACATTAATATTCGTATTATTCTTAGTATTAGTATTAGTATCAATATCAGTATCAGTATCGGTATCGGTAAATGTATGAGTATCAGTATCAGTATCAGTATCAGTGTAACACCCCGTAAATATGTAAGTTGTTTAAGTCTGGGGATAATTGAATTTAATTAGTTAATATGTGTCGATATGAGATTATAATGTATTTTGAATTTAATGGGAAGTGTAGAATTGTAATTATCTAAAGTTATGGCATCCATTGGTAATTAAGAAAACAATGTGGCCTTGTAGCCAATTTTCAGAATTTATAGTTGAGATAGGAATTGACGTGTATATCGTCAATTCACAATACTCCTTTGGCAGCCACGTTTCTTCTTTTCTCCCCAACTCTTCTCTCTCCCTCACCGTCTCTCTACCTCACCGTCTCTCGCTCATCATCTCTCTCTTTATCTCTCGCCCGCTCTCTCTTCCTCTCTCTCTCGATCCTTGGCTGAAATCATGGAAGTTAATTGAAGAAAAAAAAGTCGGATTTATAGTGGTGGTGGTCTCCAGCAGCAGTCGCCGGCGGTGGTGGCTGGAATCCGACAAAGAAGACGAGCTGTCCAGAATTTCAATTTCAGAGTTTTGCCTTTTCCGTAAATCAATTAAACGGAGGTCTTAAAGATGGAGCATCGATGATCCGAAGGTACCGTTCGAAACCTTAATAAGTTAGATTTCCAGTGGTGGTGGTTCTTGATTGTTTTCATCAGCGGTGGTCATCGGAATTGGCTAGAACTTCAGCTCGCTCGTTGAAACGAAGGGAAGCAAATTCTGCTGCCGCACCTGTTTTCGGAGCCGAAATCGAAGGGTTTCGAATGCGAATTTCGAATCGGTTCCTTCAGGAAACTCGTAGAGGACATCGTAAACTATAAGTGTTGAGCGTAGTAAAGCTCTAACTCAAGGTTTAAGCTTAAAGATGCTTCTATAGCACTTCTATTGCACTAGCGTTGGACTCCAGGTGAGAAACTATGACTCCTTATCCAATTTCTTTCCTAATATCTCCTTTGTTTGAACCGAATATTTTGTATATATTGAAGCCTTCGATACCTTGATTATATTTGTTCTTGAAATATGATCCTTAATGTTCTGCGAGCATATTGTTTTCTTGGCTCGAACTTGGAACCATGATCTTGTCCTTGAAATCTTGAACTTGTCGATTCTCTTGGTTGTTATGTTCACGGCTAATTCCTATACTTGATTCCCTGGCCTGAACATTTTCCTTGAATCGATATTGAACTATATTTATTCTCAAAATCTTGTCTTGAATGCTTTCCGAGAATAAATATTTTGTTGGCTCGAACTTGAATCTCATGTTTATTGAATATATCGAGATGATCTTGATATACTCGTTCTGGGAACCTGACATGGAATTTATTGTTCTTCTTGAATTCCATATTCACGACAATTCTTCATTGGCTTGAATTGAAATCTGAACATGTTCATTATCCTGAGACTTGATATTCAATTATCATGATCGTGACTTATCTTGTGAATGATTGACTTGATTCTTGAAATGAATGACTTGATATTCCTAAAAGGAATAATATTGATTCTTGAACCTACTGTCCCCACCCTTGAGGACGCTCTTGGGGGAGCTGGGCCCTAGGACCATTTCGGCAAGACGATCGGGCAGTATTGGGCTGACGATGACTGGTCTCCCGAATGGTACCTCCTGATGGTTCGGACTCACGTTCGTTTGGAGTTAAACGTTCCTGAGCCGGATCGGCACGTTCCGGTCGTGCCTCTTGCCTGTTTCCGACCGAGTGGCCACTCGGGACGGAGTGGAGGGACAAGGATGTGATATGATTTTATTTGTTGGGAGTTACAAGGTTGGAGACCCCACCAAATATTGAACTCAAGCCGTACATGTTACACTCTTGTACATGTTACACTTCTGTTAATGAAATTCTTGTAAAGTCTCTCGTTATATGTTCTGTTCTGTTGATTCTCATCATACTCATGGATCATATGTTTTTCACTAAGTCATTCGGACTTATTCGTTTCTCCTTTCTGATATTAATGCGCAGGTAAAACAAAGACTTAGACCTAAATTTTCGTACTAAGAGTTAAAGCTCGTGTATGCCTCCGATTAGTCTCGTCGAGAGGTATCTCTATTTAAGTTCCGTATAGGAATCCTTTGATCGAGAATTTTGTAATTGAGTAAGTAGTGTCGAAGTCGACTTGTAATAGAATCCCCTTTTGTAAACAAGATGGTATAGATATTGGGGTTTAATGTTTTGATTGTCGAAATTCGGAGGAGCATATTTGGGGTCATTGAATGTACTGCATGTTGAGTGGTGTTCCGCCACGAGGTGCCTGCTACTCGGGGCGGGGCGCTACAATCAGCATCAGTACACTATTAATATCAGTATCAGTATCACTATCAATATCAATATCGCTATTATTATTATCAATATCAGTATTACTATCAATATCAATATCAATATTATTATTATTATGGGTATCTGTATCACTATTATTATATATATATGTATTAGTATGAATAACAATATTAGTATCAGTATGAGTATCAGTATCAGTATGAGTATAAATATCAGTAACAGTATTAGTATTAATATTAATATTACCATGACTATCAGTATGCGTATGAGTATAAGTATGAGTATCAGTATCAGTATTAGTTTTAGTATCAATAAGAATATCAGTATTAGTATTAGTATTAATATTAATATTACCATGAGTATCACTTTGCGTATCAGTAAACGTATCAGTATCGATATCAGTATCAGTATCAGTACCAATACCAGTATCAAAATTAGTATTAATATTAGTATTAGTATTAGTATTAGTATTAGTATTAGTATTAGTATTAGTATTAGTATTAGTATTAGTATTAGTATTAGTATTAGTATTAGTATTAGTATTAATATTAGTATTAGTATTAGTATTACTATTACTATTAGTATTTGTATTAGTACTAGTACTAGTATTAGTATTAGTATTAGTATTAACATTAGTATTTAGTAGTATTAATATCAGTAT
Source organism: Erythranthe guttata (assembly GCF_056151865.1). Classification (NCBI taxonomy): domain Eukaryota; kingdom Viridiplantae; phylum Streptophyta; class Magnoliopsida; order Lamiales; family Phrymaceae; genus Erythranthe; species Erythranthe guttata. Next base: position 8,639,164 of record NC_142538.1, read on the forward strand.
CAGTATCAGTATCAATATTAGTATTAGTATTAGTATTAGTATTAGTATTAGTATTAGTATTAGTATTAGTATTAGTATTAGTATTAGTATTAGTATTAGTATTAGTATTAGTATTAGTATTAGTATTAGTATTAGTATTAGTATTAGTATTAGTATTATTAGTATTAGTATTAGTATTAGTATTAGTATTAGTATTAGTATTAGTATTAGTATTAGTATTAGTATTAGTATTAGTATTAGTATTAGTATTAGTATTAGTATTAGTATTAATATTAGTATTAGTATTAGTATTAGTATTACTATCAGTATTAGTATTACTATTAGTATTAGTATTAGTATTAGGATTAGTGACATGTATGAGTATTAGTATTAGTATTAGTATTAGTATTAGTATTAGTATTAGTATTAGTATTAGTATTAGTATTAGTATTAGTATTAGTATTAGTATTAGTATTAGTATTAGTATTAGTATTAGTATTAGTATGAGTATCAGTATTAGTATTACTATTAGTATTAGTATTAGTATTAGTATTAGTATTAGTATTAGTATTAGTGACATGTATGAGTATTAGGATTAGTATTAGTATTAGTATTAGTATTAGTATTAGTATTAATATTAGTATTAGTATTAGTATTAGTATTAGTATTAGTATTAGTATTAGTATTAGTATTAGTATTAGTATTAGTATTAGTATTAGTATTAGTATTAGTATTAGTATTAGTATTAGTATTAGTATTAGTATTAACATTAGTATTAGTATTAGTATTAGTATGAGTATGAGTATAAGTATCAGTATCAGTATCAATATCGGTATTAGTATCAGTATTAGTATCAGTATTAGTATCGATATTAATATCAATATTAGTATCAGTTGTGGCGTATAGATCTTATCACTTTTGCAATATTTATAAGTTGTTTTAATTTTTCAGTAATATGCATCACTAACTGAACAACGTTAGTGATAAACTTGCCGGTTATTTGAATATCTATTATGTTACTTCTCCGCTAGTGTGTTTGTTGTTACGTTATTTCTTTTGCAGAAGATTCACATGGTGTAGTAGATTGGAATCCATGAAATAGAGGTATATTGCATTCCATGAAATAGAGTTATACCATATGTTTTAAATGATTTCATTTAATTTTCATATCGTATTTGCGCGCTTCACATTTTCTTTTTTTGTAATATTTAATTGAATTTCATATGTTACAACTCTGAAAGAATTTTGTTTTAATTGATTTGGTGTTGTTATAAAGAGATAGTCGTTTAAATATTTTTTTTCTCATTTAGAAACTAACCTCAGTGCAACGCACAGGTGCAGTACTAGTTAAAAACAAAATATAAATACAAAATTCGGGACCAATGAGAGAACGACAACTGGGGCCAATCAAGTTATTCAAAGAAATGCAATATTTTAGCGATCAACAAATGAAACGTCAATCTAAAGCAATCAAATTGTTCGAAAAAAAAAGTAAACCAGAAGTGATGGTACACTACAAATTCAAAATAAGAGGGTGATATACCTAATTGGGCCCACCCAATGAGCACACGATTCATCTATTATTTGAGTTCGCTGTACGAAAGCCCAAAACATCTTCAAATAAGGTTTGGGGCGAACAAAGTAAACCCAACCCAATAAACTACATATAAATAGAGGTTTTACCCATTTGTTAAGGTATGTTCCAATTATTCACAAGCATTCGAGATCTTATATTTTTTATCTACTATCTCCACGATCTGGACATCTGACTTGAGCGTCGGAGGGGTTTTCGGCGGATCAACCCCCGGCTTAGTTCACGTGTATTGTTTTCGCAGGGACCTCAAGACCATCCAATTGGCAAGCTAGTGATCCGCGTTGCTCTCTCAACTCGTTTACCACACTACCCTAAGTGATCTAAATATTTAGCATCATCAGAAGGTCTTTGGCTAAGCTTATAAGATGTTAAAAAAAGCTTATAAGATGTTTTAGAACTTATACATCTACCCCACCTTTTTATTTAAGATCTTATAATGAGTAAAAATAGGAAATAAACTCATTATCCAAAAACTCAAAAAATTAACCCTAAAAATAATGTGTAACAGCTTATCAGCTCTTAAAACATTTTATGAGACGTAAGAGCTTATCAATTATTTAAAATAAACTTAGTCAAACACCCTATGAGTCTTTAATAACAAAGTAAAAAAGTACTTTAAATTCTTCTGAAACGCCATTAGCCTAGTCCTCTTCAATGTCTATGATCTCAAGAGTCGTCTCATCTTTTGGGACCACTCAACTCTAGAACGTAGGCCCAATCAGTTAAATAACATCTTCAGGAATCTTGCTAGTCTCCCTCATCTGGCTTCGGCACATACAAAAAAAAATCATCATATAAGTTTTCCTAAGCTAAAACTGCATTTTTTGTGAACTCCTAAGCCTTTTCACTTCCCTTATTTGAATGCTAAGAATAGAGCGCATATTCGTTGCCTCTGCCGGATAAAACCATCAGTCAACGGCCAGCACTAGTATTAGGGGATAAATGTTTGATCGAAAGAATCGAAACTGAAATTCAAAACATAAACATCACCACCACTTCGTGCGATGTGAAAAAATTTATGGTCCCGAATTCGTTTAATACAGAGATGTTATCTTAAGTGTTATGACACTTAAGTAAACATGCTGCGGAAATATAAAGACAATACTCAGATCTAAAAATGTTCACAAGTAAAACTTGTGAACTTGCCCTTTACAGGACGGAAAAATTATATTTAAACAGTATTACAAGAATACAAAGGGAAGATGTACAAAAACTTCTTCCTTATGAATGAATCATTAACATGATCATTCTCACATTCAAATCTAGAAACAAAAAGATAAATACTAAAAATTCTAGATTTCAAAGAATGTACTCGTGAGGAGTACGTAAAGAACTTATGAATGAATCACTATCTTGATCATTCTTACAACCAAGTCTAGAAACATATATACTAAACAATCTAGACTACAAAGAATGTACTTATGAGAAGTACGTAAAGAATGTACTCATGAGGAGTACGTAAAGATTGTACTCATGAGGAGTACAACCAACCAATTCTAAAATACACTAAAATACTCATGTATTCTTTTCAGCTCTCGGTGTTTAATTTTTGGAATCGATCATCTTCCTTGAGTCTTGAAGTCGGTATTTATAGACATTCCAAGCATCCACTCCTCAGCTCATGATCTGCAAGAAAACCAACTACAAGAGCACTCAAGAACATGGGTTAGTGGGTTAGTTGAGTAGTTAAAATAATATCCACAATTTAACCCACTAAGCACTACTTACCCCACTAAGCCATATACTTAACCCACTAAGCACTACTTAGCCTATAACTAAAATTTAGTTTAATAATAAGAAAGTTAAAAAACAAAATGTGGAAATAATCCACGTGTTTCAAACTCCCCCTTTTTAACTTTCTGATCAAAACTAAACTTTAGCTTAACTCCCCCTGAGTCATTGCTTGAACTCCCCCTGAATTTGACAACCAACATTAACATAAAAGTTCAGAGGAAAAATAAAAACAGAACAAAACCAAATATTGTTCATAAAAACAATTAAAGTGGAATATCCAAGGTCTCTTCAGTATCAGATGTTGTTCCTCCATCACTAGCACTGGACCCACTGCTTTCCTCTGCTCATTCAGCTTCACCCTCATTCTTTTCTTCTTCTTCATTAACTCCATGTTCTCTGCATCTGGAATCCAAAGGATGAGAAGTCCCTGCTTCAACTTCATGACTAGCTTGTTCGCCCCGTTTTTTATCAGAAAGAGCTTTTTGGAGCATTTCCACCATGGACTGGTGATAAGTGATCTGAGCTAGGGAGTGAGTAAGCTGTTGTAACAAAAGATCTCGTGGAACAGAAACAAGGATGTCAGGGGTGTTGTCAACATGAGGAGCAACACCTCCAGTACCAAGATTATTTTGACCTGATTCAGTTGAGAGAAAATTATCTCCATTCCAGGGAAGATCTTGGACATGAGGAGCTTTGAGAAAATTTTGAGAAATATTTATCATGCCAAGTGGAGTGTGAAGATATTCTGATTCATCTTGGCCCAAATTTTGAGAAAGCAGAATGGAGTAGATGAGAGAATGATAAGGAAGATGAGTGGAGGATGAAATTTTCTGGGCAAGATGACCTATTTTATTAAAGAAAAGTTTGCCAAAATCAACTGGTAATCCCATCCCCAATTTGTACATGAGTACTGCATGAGGTTTAGTAACCACAGAGACATTTTTGGATGGAATCCAATTCATCACTGTGAGTCTGAACAAGACAGAATAAAATGCAGTGAGTTGAGAAACTTTCAATTTTCTAGGGTGAGCAGGCCAAAATTTTAGACGATTGCCAGAAAGAGTCTTACAAACCTTAGTAAAATCACCATAATTATCCTCATCAATCACAGTAGGAGTTTGTAAATGAGAGTTGATAATTTTGGGAGAAAGAAAGAAAATGGAATTTCGTACAAAAACTTTGCCAAAGTTTGGAGAATTTTTCTTTAAAAAAAAGAGGTTTGTGAATTGGCATAAAATTCCTTCACAACAGAGGGATCATAAGGACATGCAATCTCAACTAGACTAAGAATTTTTCTTTGATCAAGAAAAGCAGTGATCATATGTCTATCAAACTCATCCTTGGAAATTTTCTTTTTCTCAATGAATTGGCAATTCATGATTTGAGGACTCACATTTGAATCAGATTCAAAATAAAAAGTAGGACTGAAGGCATTGTTTACCTCAAAAGGAGTTGACAGATCCTTCCCATCCAAGTCTGGCTCTTCTTCCTCAGAGGATTCCTCTTCTTCTGAGTCTTCAAGTTCATCTGGGATGTATGCTGGCTCAGGTGATGCAACATGTGGGGCAACATCTTCTTCCATCTGAGAGGATTCCTCAGAAGAGTCACTGTCTGACTCAGAGGATGGCAATTTTTTTGCGGAAAGAGGCAAGGGGAACTTCCCAGCTGTCATCACTTTTCTCTTTTTCTTCAACCTGGGAAGGTGATGCATCCATTTGAACAGCTGCCTCTGCCAGAGTTTCCAGAGGATATTCAGGTGGAACTGAGGGTGTTTCTTCAGTGGTGGTGAAGTCCTGGGCATCAATAGTGGGAATGTCTACATGCTCAGCAGAAGACATCCCAGAAAAGTCAGGCATTTCCTCATCTTGGTAGGGAGCATCATCCTCAACAGCACTCTGAGGAGCATTGGCTGAGACAGTGGGTGCAGCAGCATCTTCTGGAACATGTGCACCAACATCTTCAGAAACAGGATGTTGAGAAGCTGCTGCTGCCATGTTAGGCTGAGATGTCTCCCCCTGAGTTGATGCTGGTGGAATCGAATCATTTGAGGATGATTCAGAAGAGCTTGAAGAGAGAGCTTGGGCTTCTGGTTCTACAAAAGTAGGATCTCCTTCTTCATCATCGGTTTCTTTATCAACCAAATGAAGGCCTCTTGGTGGGTTTGGCCTAACTGGAGTGCGACCACCTCTGCCTGGGAGAATTTCCTCCCCTCCGGCGTTGTGACCCACTAGCATTCAGATCTGGGAAGGGGTTCATGCGCTTGGACCGGCGAGTTAGAAACCTTCTTGCAGTGGAAGAGGGACCCACATTCTGGAAGTTGTCTGGGTCAATTGGATTCAGCTCACCTCCGGGCTCAATAAAGCTGATCGGCATAGCTTCAAGGTTGACAGGATGAACGATGATGGCCTGATTCGGGTCTGCTGGTTCAGGTGCTGCAGCATCATTGTGGACATCACCAACGGCTGGAAGAGGATTTCTAGGAGGAGATGCCATGATACAGCAGATAAAGAAAAATTGCTTCTTGTGCTTTTGATTTTTGAGTGTGAATTTTCGAAAGATGAAGCACGAAATTTATAAGCCCTAATTTTTGCTGAAAAAAAAAATGAAGTGGAGAAGGTGAAGAAGTGGTGTGCGTTTTTCTTGCAGAAAGTGTGATTAAGGAGAATAAAGGTTTATTTGGCAGTTTAACGCAAAATGTGACACATGGCACAATAAGGTGTGGACTTAGTGGAAGATAAAAGACTAACCCATGAACCCCATGACCCATATAAATAGTGATAATTCAATAATAAATAAAATAATAAAAATAGTAGCAGTAGCACTCACGAAATTTTCACAAAAAATATAAAACACATCTATTAATGATTAATAGTGTGAGAGAAAAAAAATTGGCTAACAGGCATAGATTTTTTTTTTTTCTTTTTTTTTTTTTTGTTAAATAAAACTCTTATTTTCAAGTCAAACAATTCACATGGAACATGATCAAGTGTTCAGTTTGAAGGTTCCTCAGTTACTAAGATATGACTATCAAAATAGAGGAGTTTGACTTATGTGATTATAATTGTTCTCTGAATGTTTACATGAAGCATGATCACGTTTCAAGGTGAAAGAATTCCAGTTACTTATTTAGAGAATAATCTATCACAGTGAAGTCATTATTTAAAGAAGCTAAGCTTCAATAAATTATGTTGCAGCTTAAGATATTGAATGAGGTGCTGCAACATATTTCAGGACATGTTTATTGAGTACACATCCCGAGAGATTTCCTAAGTTTGGAAAACCTCTCATTATCTAATGCCTTAATAAAGATGTCAGCCAGCTGATCTTCTGTAGGAATGTACTTTAAGCACACTATATTTTTCTCAACTATATCACGAATAAAATGATGTTTAATATCTATGTGTTTAGTTCGTGAGTGTTGAACGGGATTTTTTGAAATATCAATAGCACTTGAATTATCACAATATATGGTCAGGGTGTCACTGGTTAACCCATAATCCCCCAACATTTGTTTCATCCAAATTAGTTGACCACAACATCCTCCAGCAGCTACATATTCTGATTCAGCTGTTGAAAGTGATACACAATTTTGTTTTCTACTAAACCAAGAAACCAGATTATTCCCCAAAAAGAAACATGCACCTAATGTGCTTTTTCTGTCACTAATATCCTCAGCCCAATCAGAATCAATAATACCTATCAAATTTGTATTAGTGTCTTTGAAAAACTGAATGCCTAAGTGTACTGTACCTGCAACATACGTAATAATCCTCTTCACAGCTTTAAGATGAGTGACTTTGGGATTAGCTTGATACCTGGCACACACACAAACACTAAACATAATATCAGGTCTGATTGCAGTTAGATACAGAAGGCTTCCAATCATGCTTCTGTATAGGGTGTTGTCAACATCTTCGGCAACATCATCCTTGGACAATTTTTGACTTGAACCCATTGGAGTTTTCATGTGCTTGGCTGACTCCAACTCAAACCTTTTGACCAGATTTAGAGCATACTTCTTTTGATTTACAAAGATTCCTTCACCTGTTTGTTTGATCTGGAGTCCTAGGAAGTAATTCAACTCTCCTACCATGCTCATTTCAAAACTGTGAGACATAGAATCCACAAAAGACTGTAAGAGGTTAGCACAAGTAGAACCAAAAATGATATCATCAACATATATACGTACAATAATGATATGGTTATTTGTTCTTCTAACAAATAGAGTTCTGTCTGCTTCTCCTCTAGTAAATTGTATTTCAAGTAAGAAGTCAGTGAGTCTTTGATACCAAGCTCTAGGAGCTTGTTTAAGACCATACAAAGCCTTCTTAAGCTTAAAGTCATGATCAGGTTTGGCAGAATATTCAAAACCCTTGGGCTGCTCTACATATGCTTCTCCATTTAAAACACCATTTAGAAATGCACTTTTGATGTCCATCTGATACAGTTTGATTTTAAGAAAACAGGCTATAGCAAGAACTAACCTAATAGATTCAATTCTAGCTACTGGAGCAAAGGTTTCATCAAAATCTATACCTTCAATCTGAGTATAACCTTGTGCTACTAACCTAGCCTTATTTCTCACAACTGTACCTTTTTCATCAGTTTTGTTTTTGAAGATCCACTTAGTTCCTATCACATTTACATGACTTGGTCTGGGAACTAAGTACCAAACATCATTCCTGATGAACTGATTCAGCTCTTCATGCATTGCATTAATCCAAAACTTATCCTTCAGTGCTTCTGCAATATTCCTTGGTTCGACTGAATATACAAAACAAGTAGTTCCAGTTAGTGCACATTCAGAAGATAAATTTGCAAATCTTACCATATCTCTGTAATTTACTCTCTCTTTTCTTCTGGTCCTTTTCACATCAAAGATATCTCCCACAACTTGAGTAGAGGGGTGATTTTTTTGGATTCTATTTGATGGTTCCTTTCTGCAGACATCATGAGTTAACTGCAATTCAGCTTCTGTGCTCTCTGTAGGCTGTATTGAGTCAGATGTGGTAACACTTGGTTCAACACCCTCTTCTCTTGAAACTAAACTGTTTATATCTGGAGCATCTGTGGCAGTAGTGTCTCCTCCGGTTGTTTTTCCTTCAGCAATCAGGTCATCAACTTCATCTTCAGCTGTTTTACTGCGGAGATCAGCAAAGTCATCAAATACCACATTTACAGATTCAATAATGGTTCGAGTTCTTAAGTTATATACTCTATATGCATGACTGTTATTAGAGTATCCCACAAATAAACTCAAATCACTTTTTGAATCAAATTTAGCTAGATGATCTCTGTCATTTAGGACATAGCAAACACATCCAAACACATGCATGTATTCTAGATCAGATTTTTCTCTTAAAAAATACACCAAAGTATATCTCGAAAAATCATCAACACACACAAATACATATTTTTTACCACCTAGGCTTTCTACCTCTATAGGACCCATAAGATCCATATGTACAAGTTTAAAACAAATTGTGGTACCAACGGGTTGTAACACTTTGTGTGGTACTCTAGTTTGCTTTCCCTTCTGGCACATTCTGCATATAGGGATGTCCTTGATCTTGAGATCTGGAATTCCTCTTATGGCATTGTACTTGTTGAGCAGCTTCAGATTTTTGAAGTTTGTGTGCCCTAGTTTCTGGTGCCACAACTCTACTTCACTTACTCTTGAGCTCTTGCATGAGATGGTGTCACATGTTTGATACCAATTATCCATTGACCTAGACCCTGTCAGTACACAATGATTTTTATTATCAAACACAGAACACCAGTATTTATCAAATTGAACACGTAGATCATCATCACACAATTGACTAATACTGATGAGATTTGACCCCAATCCTTCAATATGTAAGACATTTGAAAGTTTTGGAAGTCCCTCAATACTGAGTGTTCCACGTCCAACCACTTTGTCTTTAGCTCCTCCTCCATAGGTTACACGTCCTCCATTGAGTGTATGGTAGTTTGATAGAAATTCTTTAGTTCCAGTCATGTGCCTAGAGTATCCACTATCAAAGTACCATGAACCTGAAATGTTAGCATTTAAAGAAGTGTATACTGCTTTGCACATAAGTTTACCTTTGGGAGTCCATATTCTACACTCATTTTTGGAAAATTCTACCTTTTTCTTGGAGGTGTTCCCTGGAGTGATGTGACTCATCCTGTACAACATTTTGTCACTACTTACTTTCTCACAAAATGGACGGATATGTCCTGGTGAGAAACAGTAATGACAAAGGTATCCCCTAAATCTGGACTCTGGAATGGTGACTTTGGAATTTCTGCATTCTTTTCTATTTGAACCCTTCTCTTTTACAAAGACAATTTCCTTCTTCTTTACTGGCTTGTGTGTCTTCACTTGATTTTTGAACCCTAGCCCTTCCTTTTTGTTGTACTTCTCTAGTGACACAATCTCTTTGAGTTTAGTTGTGCCGGTATTCATCCTCTTGATTGCTAGAGTTGTTTCTTTGAGTTCATCTTTCACCTTTGCCAGTTCAAGATCCTTCTTGGTGATACCAACCTCCAAATGAGTGATTGTTTCTTTAAGGGAAGAATTTTCCTTGTTGGCTGCATCTAGAGCATGAGTCTTCTTCTCCAAGTCGCTGAACAATTTCTTATACATTTCTTCCTCATCTCCTACTGCTTATTTACTGTATTCTGCTGCATTCAGAGAAATAGAGTTCAAACATGTATAATGACTATTATCTAACTCAGAAATTTCAGTTACTGAAAGTGTTTCAGAAAGTGTTGCAGCATCTAGAGAAACTCCCTGTGATTCTGTTTCTGGACAATTTTCAGTGATATATCTGACAGAAAGAGCTTGTTTAGTGGGTTGATGTTGCTCTGTCTGTTCAGGTTGAGTTTGTCGATTTTGTGGAAAGCCATCTGGAAATAACTGTCTAGGCTTGATTCCACTTCGTCTGTATGCCCTATTGAATTTCTGAATCTGAAATGCCACATTGTTGAGACATTCCTCTGCATCATCATCATATTCCGTAGCAACTTCTTCCTTTTCTAGTTCTGCCTGGAGTGCATTTGATAGATCGTCTGTTGTCCATCGTAATTCTGGTGTTGGAAATACATCCCCATCCGCATCTGTGATAGTTGGTGGCTTCCATCTAGTAAGAATAAATCTCCAGGCTTTCTCATCAATGGCTTTGATGTACGCCCTTATCTTGACTTTCCAGTAGGTGTAGTTTGTGCCATCAAGTACAGGAGGTCGCATAGAAGCAGTCATCTGAGTATCCATCACGAATTCGTTTCTGAAAAAATAGGAACAAACACTTAGTATACGTCAAGTGTTGGCTCTTGATGCCAATTGAAAAAATTTATGGTCCCGAATTCGTTTAATACAGAGATGTTATCTTAAGTGTTATGACACTTAAGTAAACATGCAGCGGAAATATAAAGACAATACTCAGATCTAAAAATGTTCACAAGTAAAACTTGTGAACTTGCCCTTTACAGGACGGAAAAATTATATTAAAACAGTATTACAAGAATACAAAGGGAAGATGTACGAAAACTTCTTCCTTATGAATGAATCATTAACATGATCATTCTTACATTCAAATCTAGAAACAAAAAGATAAATACTAAAAATTCTAGATTTCAAAGAATGTACTCGTGAGGAGTACGTAAAGAACTTATGAATGAATCACTATCTTGATCATTCTTACAACCAAGTCTAGAAACATATATACTAAACAATCTAGACTACAAAGAATGTACTTATGAGAAGTACGTAAAGAATGTACTCATGAGGAGTACGTAAAGATTGTACTCATGAGGAGTACAACCAACCGATTCTAAAATACACTAAAACACTCATGTATTCTTTTCAGCTCTCGGTGTTTAATTTTTGGAATCGATCATCTTCCTTGAGTCTTGAAGTCGGTATTTATAGACATTCCAAGCATCCACTCCTCAGCCCATGATCTGCAAGAAAACCAACTACAAGAGCACTCAAGAACATGGGTTAGTGTGTTAGTTGAGTAGTTAAAATAATATCCACAATTTAACCCACTAAGCACTACTTAGCCCACTAAGCAATATACTTAACCCACTAAGCACTACTTAGCCTATAACTAAAATTTAGTTTAATAATAAAAAAGTTAAAAAAACAAAATGTGGAAATAATCCACGTGTTTCACGATGATAACACAAATGATTTTGTAGTGAATTTAATTAATTGATTAATTTTCATATTATTTGTTATTTATTATAAGAGTAGTATCGATTTATTTTATTTTTTTCCCTTGGTAAAATATTTATTTGAAGCCTCGCTAATTTTTGGAATAAAAGATCACGGAAGACAAAACATGAACTGAAAAAGCAGTAGAGAAAATATGTAGAACACCATGAACACAAATTCAAACAATTTTACAACTGATAAAAGTAGAAACAAGAAAATACACTTCAAACTTGGGATACATCACACACAGTAACATTAAGTACTTATTCAACAAGACAAACAGACTTGAAGCCTTAATTCAGAATAATTAAGGATCGATAATTAATTACTAATTAACCAGAGATGTCAATCGCCTTGACCTCGGGTTTCTTCACCTCCTCTTTGGGCACGGTGACAGTCAGCACCCCATTCTCCATCGCCGCCTTCACCTCTTCCAATTTAGCATTCTCCGGCAGCCTGAATCTGCGGATGAACTTTCCGGAGCTCCTCTCGACACGGTGCCACTTGTCGTTCTTCTCCTCTTTCTCTTTGTTTCTCTCTCCGCTTATCTGAAGAATATTCCCATCTTCAACCTCAACCTTCACTTCTTCCTTCTTCAATCCGGGAACATCCACTTTAAACAAGTGTGCCTCCGGCGTCTCTTTCCAGTCGATCCGAGCGTTGGCCACCGCGGTTGTTTCTCCGGCGGTGGAGAACGGAAAGCCCTGAAATGGATCCCAAATATCCAACGAAAACGGATCGAAGACGTTGCTCCGGCGGCCATTGCCAAAGAAGCTCGGAATCAAAGACATTTTCTCTCTCTGCAGATTAATTTACTTGATCAATGTAAAGAAGATTTTTCTAACTTGTAATTAGTGATGAAAAGAATCGCGAATATTTCTTGTGGAATTGAATTGAAGGTTGAAGGAGCACGCTTGTTTAATTTATACAGGTGAGAAGACGATTCTCGCCCTTTCATGAAATTCTAAACTCAAACCAATTTCTCTACTATTCCAACATGTTCCAGAAAATTCGTTTACTTTCTCACTGGGCAAATATATGCTATGGGCGCGCGCACCCGTTTAGTTTCTGGTTTTTAATTAATATTAAATATTAAAGAGGAGCATACTTTTTCCTTTAGGACTAAAATATATGGGGTTATAACTCACATATTCAGTTGGTAAAAAAAGTCATTTTTGCACCCATGTACTGTTGAAAGGTATAATCTATCCCCATATGTATAGAGCATCGAACGCCGCCCTATTTGTGACGGTCAATGGTAAAATATTTAACGGTGTTAAATTTGAGTGTGTAATGACACTTTTACCCCGCTTCTATTCAATGAACTTAGAAGGTTATGGATACAATATTAAGTAAAAATGAGGTGTATTTTTTTTGGATTATTGACGATTTTTAGCGTTCGTTCAAATTAGGGGTTTTTTGTCGATTTTAGCAACGTTTCATTTTGGGGGTTTTCAGTTTTTTTTTTTGGGGGTTTTGCGATAAATATGAAAAGCTTTGTTATTAATCTGTATTTGTTTTCAAATTAATTAGGGTTTCATTTCAATTTTAGGGTTTCGTTTAGAATTTAGGGATTTTCAGTTTTTTTGTTTTTTTTTTTAGTTTTGTAGAAACAAAATAGAAAAGGTTTGAAAAGATTTAAAAATGAATGAAAAAAGTAAATAAGTTTGAAAAGACTTTAAAAAAAATTGATGAAAAATGATCAAAACTAAATATAGAAAATTTTCGGGGTACTTTCGTCAAAAAAATCCAATAACTCTTTATAACAACCGGTGAAAGGGTTTGACTAACGAAATCAGAAAAAAAAAAGAAAAAAAGAAAGAAAGAAAGAAAGAAAAGCGGACGGCATGGGGGTATCTGATGTTTTCTATCCATTAGGGGAGTTAAATGATATTACGTTTTCGTATAGTACAGGGGTGCAAAATAATTTTGACCTTATTCAATTATATAATATACTTGAAAGTTTTTATTTAGTCTCATGATACATTTTATAAGCCAAATCAAACCAATCCATGTCATCAGTTGAAGCTTTCTAACCGAATAAGCTAAATATCTGAATAGTTTGTGGTTGCACTCAGTATATCGCGATACGATACGATTTCTATGGAAATGATACAACTCGACATATGTATGGTTTGTAATCAAATACCGCTAAATATTGCTAAATATCGCGATACGATACGATAATTACAATATTTGTTATGAGGTTGATTTATGCGATTTTAAGCACATTTAGAGATGATTTGTGCGATTTTCAGCATATATTGAGGTGATTTTATGATTTTCAACATTTTTTTTAAAACAATGGTTTTTTTTGTTTATAATTAAGGCAAAACCACAAAAAAAAATGCTTTAGATAAAGCAATTTATATTAGCAAATGTGATATATTTTGTCCATAATTTAATGGTAAACTTGAATTTAGATCTATTTTGAATTAATCGTTTGACTTTGAAATATTGATTTTTACATGTTTATCATATTATTATGTGATATATATTTTGTACTAGTTTAATAGTTAGTCAAATATCTTACGATAAATGATACGTTACGATATATGGAGGAAAAATACAACTAAATATATATTCCGATATGATAACCACGATCAACACTATCAAGAACTCCTTTTTAACATGCATGTTCCATCGCTAGAATTAGGGGTGACATTGGTAGGGACACCAAAGTTTTTGACAATTACCGTATACGAACCGTAGCTTATCATAATTGAAAGTTTGATATGTATCGTTCCAAGAAATGAGATATACCATAGTTTAGTATACCGTCACTTTTGGTATGATACCGTGGTATATATTGCAATAAAGTTTGAAAAAATATATTATCAATTCTTTTTCGACAATGAATTTTGTAATATATAAATTTATGTTGTTTGAATGTGTTTATATATTTTTTGAACTAAACATTCTATTTAATTTTATGATATCATGTAGCGCAACATTATTCCTATGTATATATAAATAAGGGTCCATTTGATATACACCCCTAGAATGGAAAATATATAGGGATAAGTCCACCCCTAAAATTCTTCCTTTGAGATACACCCCTGGAGAGGCAAAAGTACTATTGTGCCCTTAAGTGAAATTTTTTCCCAACTGCATTCAGTATTTTCGCCCCTACATTCAGCATAATGCCCAACTGCATTTAGAATTCTGGGCCTGCATTTATCAGTTTTACAGATTTTTTTATTAAAAAAATATAAATGTTTATTTTATTATTATTTTTTATATATACCCTATTTTTTTATTTTTTTTATTTTTTATTTCGTTTTATTTTTTTAATTCTTTTAATTTTTTTAATTCTTTTAATTTTTAATTTTTTTAATTTTTTAATTTTATTTTTAATTTTAATTTTATTTTTAATTTTTTTTTAATTTTTTTTAATTTTTAATTTTTTAATTTTTTATTTATTTTGGATAAATCTACTGTACCGAAATTGACTACACATGACTACAGTATACTACACATAACTATAGTATACCACATTCATGTATAGTTTATAGAGTAAAAAGCAGTTTGCCCCCTAAACTAATGCTCGTTTTGCGCTTTGCCCCCCAAACAATTTTTTTTTGCACGTTTTTACCTAAACTCGTGCTTTTGTTGCACGTTGCCCTAAAAACGGTATATTCCGGTGATTTCCGCTGGAATACTAGGCATGTGCGAATCACGTGAGTTTGACAGGGGCAAACTTGTCCATTCACTTGCATTCCCTCTTTTTCTCCATCCTCTCTCTCTGTTTTTATTTTTTCACTTTCTATTTTTTTTGTTTTTTGTCATCTCCGTAATCTCTCTTCTCAAATTCTCAAATACACAGAAGCAAGTTCTCCATTTCTCCCCTTGATTAGTCTTCTTCTTCTTCCCCATCCTTTAATCACTTATAGTGCAGAAGAAAATACATCCCCCAATTTCCCCGTCCTTTTTGGCCAGGAATTCTGGACATGAGAGGATTGTGAGATGGGCAGACCGAGGTTTTTGTAGAAAATGATTTCTCCGCTGCTTTTGCTTTTTTCCCCCTCATGAGAATGCTTCAGCATATCAATTTTCCATGCTTCTTTGAAAATAAAAATCACCAATTCAATAGTACAGTAGCTTTTTAATCTTAATTAAATAAATAAAAAAACTCCATTGTTGTTTGCTTTAATATGAAGGTTAATGTTTTTTAATGTTATTGTGTTGTTATTGTTTGGATTTTGGATTTTGGATTGGGGTACAATTTTATATTCTCAGAATGTAAGAATTTCTTCGTCGGGAGTGGATTGAAATAAAATGGGAAAATTATTTTCTTCAGATTCGAGAATTGAGGATTATTTTCGAATAATCAATTCGACTATGAAATTGAGTTTTGCGATTCCCCCTTCATCCATCGAGTGTCATTCATCCAGAAATATTGCTGAAAAGTGGGATCTTGGAGGTAAAGTGAGATGGATTTCCATGTTAAAAGTGAGAATTGTGTAGATCGAGAGTGGGAGAGTGCAGAAAATATCGAGAAAATTGCTCTAACAAAAATAACAATTCATCCTACTCCTTCAGTTGTGTGTGAGAAAGATGAAATTTCACAGGGGAGAAAATCTGCGTCAAAAATGGAGGATGAAGGATGGCGTTGGGAGAGACGAAGGGGAATGAAGAATATGAGTGAAGTGACAAGTTTGCCCCTGCCAAACTCACGTGATTTGCACATGTCTAGTATTCTGGCGGAAATCACCAGAAAATACCATTTTTAGGGCAATGTGTAACAAAAACACAAGTTTAGGTAAAAACGTGCAAAAAAAAATTGTTTGGGGGGCAAAGCGCAAAACGGGCATTAGTTTAGGGGGCAAACTGCTTTTTACTCTAGTTTATATGTAATCATGTACTGTCTTTTTACCCCAAAATTAATCTACACCACCAACAAAATTCACAATTTAATTCTTGATATTATAAATCAACTAAAACAAGAAAAAACACTATCACATGCAAAAAAATCTTCAAAACATGAACACACATTACTATATATTAAAAAACACATAACATACATATAACTATATGTTACTACACGTGACTATAGTTATTTACAATCATTTATAGTTATATAAGTGACATAAGTCTGGAGTACTGTAGCAGGAATGCAACTTCACATGGCACTTCTCTGCATTTTATTCTTTGTATCTCATAATGTTATATATACAAAGCAAAACCTGTGAAAAAAAATACAAGTTAAAAAATTAAACGAAGAACAAAATGGAACAAGCGAATTACATTACATGAAAAAAATACAAAAACACAATGAAATACATTTTTTTGATAAAATTATTTTGGTGAACTATAGTCGCAAGTAGTTATGTGCATTATTGTTACTGCATATGACTAGTATGACTATATGTAGTCAACTATAGTCACATGTAGTTATATTCATTCTTGTTACTACATGTGACTATATATGACTACGCGTACATAACCACATGTGACTATATACACCACCAAAAAAGTTCACAAGTGAATCTATATAAAATGGTGGATAGAACAATGCGGTTGAAAAAGAAAATTATTACTTACCGTTCCAGCAGTTTAAGATAATCAATTATGCTTCGTTCTGCTTTCCTCGATTGTCTCTGCCAAATGCTGCTCAAGGCATACATTATATATTATTAAAAAAGAAAAACAAGAAAATACTAGACAGTTTTAAATGTATAGAAAAGAAGCCAAGTGTTCAAAGAATTAACCAAAAGATTAAAACTAATGTCCATAAAAGTATTCTAAATGGAAAGCTGTGAAGGGGAGAACACAAAGCAGGTTGCGCTACGAAGTATAAAAAACAGTTTGACCCACATTTGACCGACCAAGGCTGAAAATCAATTTGAGATGTGCAGAAGATAATTTTTTCACACACATGTTCCCCAATGATATCATCACTAATATACATATACATCACCAGCATATACTCACATAACTCATACATGACTACATGTTACTACATAAGTTATATATAACTATACATTACTACATGTTAGTATGTTACTACATAGGTTATATATAACTATATATTACTATACGTAACCATATATGACTACCAAAAGATTCATATCATAATAGAGCTTCAAGAATTATTATCAAGGATAATAAGTAATTTTTTTGGAGCTGTTATAAACTTTGGTTCAAAAGCAGCAAACTCGATTGAACCTGAATGTTCATACCACGAACCAACAACCTGCAATTTGAAACATCATTAAATCATTCATTACTCAAGAAAAACT
Organism: Erythranthe guttata; assembly: GCF_056151865.1. Taxonomy (NCBI): domain Eukaryota; kingdom Viridiplantae; phylum Streptophyta; class Magnoliopsida; order Lamiales; family Phrymaceae; genus Erythranthe; species Erythranthe guttata. The sequence continues at coordinate 8,656,916 of NC_142538.1, forward strand.
ACAATTTTATGCTAACATAAGATACATAAAAATAAAATATAATAAAATAAAATAAAAGGTGAAGAAAAAAACACCTTTAAAGATGATAGATTAACAACATGAACAAAACCATCAATTAATTAATTAATTAATTATTTTTTTCAAAACCTTAAACAATTGCAGCACCAAATAGAGAAGGGGAAAAGATGAAAATTCAATTTCAAAAGGTAGCACACAAAACCGATAAATCAAATCATTCAATCAGCACTCAGAAAATCAAGTCACTTACTGACATACATACACATCACCAACATATACTCCCCACATAACTCATACATGACTACATGTTACTATATGTTACTATAATACAAATCATAAATCATACACACACTATCACTTACTGACATACATACACATCACCAACATATACTCCCCACATAACTCATACATGACTACATGTTACTATATGTTACTATATAATATGAATCATAAATTATAAATTTCAAGAGGTAAATCATAAAATTGGACCTAAAAGATTCACCAAGCATACAAAATTTCATTTAATTACGACACGCATGTCATTCAAATGGCAGAAAAAAAATCCAAATTAGAATATTATGTAATAAACTAAAAAATGCACACACACACACACAAACAAAGAACTCGATCAAACACGAAACTGAATAAAAATTCTAGCCAATTGAAACAAAATATTAGTTGAGCCGAAAAATTAGAGTCGAATTAAAATCGAGAAAAAATGACTATAGCGTACTACAAGTCCATATGTTACTAAATGTGACTATATATGATTGCTGTTAGAATCTAGTTAGATTCTACTTAAGAGAAACCATGGAGAATTCTAAGAAATTGAGATTCCTTAATACCATGTGACTTGGAAAGAAAGTTGTTCTTCCTTGAGAATACACACAGCCGTGTATCATGATTAAAGGGAAGAATATATTTATTTTCCAAGTTTTGGTTTGCTAAATTGTCATTAATTGATTTATATATTTATTTCATAAATTAGCTATTTTGGCATATACAGAATTTGTATTTCAATAGAATACAAATTCTTTTGGAAATTAGTGTTTGACTAGGACTTAATATCTTTTGATAAGATTTATTCCTAATAAGCCTGATACGTATTTTGATGTTGGTCTTTTGTAGGATTCTTTATCAGGCTTATAAGAGAGAAGGAAAGACACATTACCGTGGTGTGCCTTTATTTTGAGAGAAAAAGATTTCTCTTTTCTTTGCTGCTCCCGGAACGTCTTTGATCGAGAGAAGTTTTTCACAGAAAATATTTTTCCTCTCGTTTTTTATTGTTCCATCGTGATACGTGATTTTCATAGAAAATATATCGGCTTCAAGGCTTTGTGGTGAAGACACAAAGATTCAAGAAGTATCACCAGTTTGCTTCTTCTATATAAAAAGAAGATCGGTTCTTCGGGAGAGGGGCTTAAACAGATCTCGGGAGGAGATCGATCCGCCGACTGAGGGATTCAGCGTTGAAGGGAGTTCAACCGTGCGGAGCAAGGGACGTGCTGCAAATTGAAGATTTATAATTCAGCGTAGTATACAAGAACGGCGTCAACAAAGAGGGAGTCTTTGTATTTTGATTAAGTCCTATTATTGTATTCGTAAAACTAAAAATTAGTAAATTTTATTTGCAGGTCCCCGTGGATGTAGGGTACAATTGTATCCGAACCACATTAAAATTTGTGTCTCGTTTATTTCTGTTTTTAGGAACTGTTTCACGAACTGTTGCAATACTTCACGCAACAGTAACGAAAAACTGAATCTGACACAAATAATTTATATCTGCACGAAATAAATTCTAACAATTGGCATCAAGAGCCTGTCACTAGATACACTTAGTGTGATTTTGGGATTTAATATTTTTTGATTTTTTTTTTTGTGCAGATATGAATAATCATCGTGAAGGCGCATTCCTACCACCTCTTTTGGGTGAATTGAACTACTCTGATTGGAAAATAAGGATGAAGATGTTCATCAATCTATTGATGAATGGGCCTGGCGCGCGATTTTAATTGGTTGGACACCTCCTACCTCAATGAATGAGTCACACGAGATCATTCAAACACCAAAAGAGAAGTGGAGTGATGAAGAAATACGTAAAGCAGATTATAATTCTAAGGCAACCAATGCTATCTTGAGTTGTATCGATGAAGACCAATTCAAATTGATATCAATGTGCAAATCAGCAAAGGAGGCATGGGATGTTCTACAAGAGGCCTACGAAGGAACTACTCAGATAAGCGGGTGCAAAGAGACTGTCGCTGAAACTGTTGCAACAGTTGGACAAACAGTTCAGACAGAACTTAGGTATGATAAGTTGCATTCAATATCTGATAAATGATTAACTCCGTTAAATCTTGCAGGTGATGATTGGGATTCAGAAAACAACAGCGGTGATGACGTGTCATCCTTGGTAGAATTAAAGGAGTGCTATGAAAGGATGTACGGAAAATTTCTTCAGGTATGCGAGTCGAATAAATTCTTAGAAAAAGAGAAGCTTGTCCTAATTGAGGAAAACAAAGTATTGAAGGTAAGAATTTCTACTTTTGAACAAAATGTTATTTCTGCTAGTAGAGAAACAGATAGTTTGAAGGCTAAATTTGCTAAAACCCAAGATTCTATTTCAAAATTAAATACAGGTAGGGTAAATTTGAATGAAATTTTGAGAACAAATCAGCCGGACTATGGTCATCTAGGTGTAAGGGGTAATAAACTATCTGATGATGCTTTGAAACAGAAAGAATATCCAATAGGAAAAATCAATATTGTTAAACAATCCACTGTTTCACAGACTGTTGCGACTGTTACGTCAAAACAGTCATCTCAAAGAAAACGTTTTGTGCCTATTTGTCATTTTTGTCATGTTCCTTGTCATATACGACCCACGTATTTTAAGTACTTGAAAATGGTTAAAAGAATAATGGCCCGCTCACCACTTTCCGCTAAAATTGATCACACTTTTGTGTCGTTTCAAAAACCCAAGATAAAGGTTGATTTAGTGAATAAAACTCAACAAAAAATCTAGGTAAAGAAATCCGATCTTAATTGTTTATCTGCCATTACTTCTTTAAAATCATGTGATGATAGTACTAACTGTTCCAACAGTTCTGTTGACAAAATTGGATTGGGGCATAAGAAACTTGATCTTCTGAATTTTGATAATTTGAGTGCGAAAAATAATTCGATGAATCCTATTTAGCATTCGAGAACTAAGCTTACAAATATTTGTCATCGTTTCATAAGGGGCTTGGTCGAAAAGGGGGTTGTCTCAATTGATTATGCTGCAACGGAGAATGAATTAACTGATGCTTTTGCAAAAACCTTTGATGCACAGAGATTTGATTCCTTGCGAAAATCGCTGGGAATTTATGTTGTTTAATCTGATGCAGTTGCATGAACTGTTGCAACAGTCTGTGTGTCCAGACTTGCAACTTTTAGTGGTAGGACACTTCATATGGTTTTGCATCTCATATAGGACCTGCATTAAGCATACTGCATATGATTGAGACAAATGTGAATTTGATACTTCGTGTTCTTCTAAACTTTGTGGGGGTAGAACTTCACCAATTCCCAAAATGATTACTTAAAAGGCTCCAACTTATTTATTTCTCTGAATAGTCTTGTCATGGTTGGATGTTTTTATAGGGAAAAGATGCCTCTTTTAATGAGTGAAAGCTACTCTTGAACTACTGTTACTAATATATATATCTACAACCATTTGGTCAGTGAATAGTTCGAAGCCTTTTTGAGTCGAGTCAGTAAATCACGTGGCCGAAAGCTCGCTACACGGCTCAATTAGAAAGCCCAGGGGACTACACATTGCACGGCCAATATAAATTATACATATGGTCAGTGAATAGTTCGAAGCCTAGTTGAGTCGAGCCAGTAAACCACTTTTCCGAACACTCACTACAAGGCTCAATTAGAAAGCCCAGTGGACTACACATTGCACGACCACCATAATCTCGTTCCTTTTAATTGCTCTATTTTTCATGGGAAAAAGCTACCATTAGACGTGGGTGTACGCTACCTAATAAGAGCATCTTTGTGTTTGACTTGGGATTATTAAGTTTATTGGTTGCATTGGCAGTCGGATTTTTGGGGATTGCATTTATAGTGAATGTGAAGATAAATCCCATATGTTTTGTTTCTCCATGCAGTATCCTATTCACATATGTCTTTTCACTCATGTTTATTTCTCATGTTTACTTCTTGTCTTGCATTAGGCATTTAAAAAAAAAAAAAAAAAAAAAAAAAAAAAAAAAAAGAGAGACAGGATCTTTGTTTATGTGCCGGTTAAATTTAATTTTTTGTTGCAGCCGGATCTATTGAGTTTACTCCTCTCATCTCCACGTTTCTTAGGAAGTTTGGCAAAGTCTGTAGTCTTTGTTATTTAATGTTGGATTTGATATCACTATCCTTTGATTTTCGCATTGCAATTATCGTGTGGTATTGAGTTGTGAGTTTGTGATTTTGTGTGCATGTTATGTATGGTGATTCTTCTCACTTACTTTCAAAATTCTCTCTACGTTTGATCTTTTTGTTAAGTGTTTGAACATCTACGTGCATCATGTTTAGTTATCCATGCATGGTGATTGCCCAGAAAGGGGGAGAAAAGAACAGTATCGATGGCATGAACACAGGGGGAGTTCCGACAACTGTTGCGACAGTGCATCAGACAGTTGCTGGAATAGTGCATGAATGCAGGGGGAGTTCAGACAACTGTTGAGACAATGCATCATACAGTTGTTGGAATAGTGCAGAAATACAGGACAAACAAGGAGGAATTCATTGTAAAGGGAAGTTGATTCTGCCACTGCACATTTTTTGTTGTTCTTTGCTAAATTGAACAACTGTACACTATTTGCTGAACTGTTTGATAAACTGTTGCAACTGTTTATATTTGCAGATGTTATTTTGAATTTGCTGACCCTTGTTCATGCATGTATCATATATTTACGGGGAGTAAATGTTCTGACCAATCAATGCCAAAGGGGGAGAGTGTTAGAATCTCGGTGGGATTCGGGATTCTAAGTCCACAACACCACGTGGAATTCTATAGAGATGTGTATTAACATGAGGAACATATTTTCCTTAGTTATCTCATTAGATAATTTGAGAAGAAATAATTTATCTCTCCATATTAATCACCTGAACGTGTATCTCCAATGTAGAAGGAATTTCACATTTTTAATTGTGTTTATTGTCATTAATTGGTTTAGGTCTTCACAAGAATATAAAAGGAGGAGCTGATGCCGAAGTTATTTGCTGAGTCTTTTATCACGTGGATGATTTACCACGTCGCCCTCCACCGCCCTCCAAGTCTACCAAGTCAAGTAAGCAAAGGGGAAGAATGAAGTCATTTACAAGAGGAGCTGCCTAAGGATCACCTACAGGGGGAGAAACAAATGCAGGGGGAGCTGACTCCGCTGTGAACCGCCTGCCGAAGCCACTACTGTTGGAGCAGTTGCTGAAACTGTGGCACTTGCTATTGCAGCAGTTCATGCCACTCTTGTTGCTGAAAGAGATTATGATGATGAGCTGTTCTTTTGATGTTGAGGATGATATTTAGTTTTATTGATTCCGTCTTTCATCTGATTGTTTTATTTTCAGGTTTTCTACTCAGGGGGAGAAAATGATTATAATCAATAAATGACAAAGGGGGAGATTGTTAGAATCTAGTTAGATTCTACTTAAGAGAAACCATGGAGAATTCTAAGAAATTGGGATTCCTTAATACCATGTGACTTGGAAAGAAAGTTGTTCTTCCTTGAGAATACACACAGCCGTGTATCATGATTAAAGGGAAGAATATATTTATTTTCCAAGTTTTGGTTTGCTAAATTGTCATTAATTGATTTATATATTTATTTCATAAATTAGCTATTTTGGCTTATACAGAATTTGTATTTCAATAGAATACAAATTCTTTTGGAAATTAGTGTTTGACTAGGACTTAATATCTTTTGATAAGATTTATTCCTAATAAGCCTGATACGTATTTTGATGTTGGTCTTTTGTAGGATTCTTTATCAGGCTTATAAGAGAGAAGGAAAGACACATTACCGTGGTGTGCCTTTATTTTGAGAGAAAAAGATTTCTCTTTTCTTTGCTGCTCCCGGAACGTCTTTGATCGAGAGAAGTTTTTCACAGAAAATATTTTTCCTCTCGTTTTTTATTGTTCCATCGTGATACGTGATTTTCATAGAAAATATATCGGCTTCAAGGCTTTGTGGTGAAGACACAAAGATTCAAGAAGTATCACCAGTTTGCTTCTTCTATATAAAAAGAAGATCGGTTCTTCGGGAGAGGGGCTTAAACAGATCTCGGGAGGAGATCGATCCGCCGACTGAGGGATTCAGCGTTGAAGGGAGTTCAACCGTGCGGAGCAAGGGACGTGCTGCAAATTGAAGATTTATAATTCAGCGTAGTATACAAGAACGGCGTCAACAAAGAGGGAGTCTTTGTATTTTGATTAAGTCCTATTATTGTATTCGTAAAACTAAAAATTAGTAAATTTTATTTGCAAGTCCCCGTGGATGTAGGGTACAATTGTATCTGAACCACATTAAAATGTGTGTCTCATTTATTTCTGTTTTTACGAACTGTTTCACGAACTGTTGCAACACTTCACGCAACAGTAACGAAAAACTGAATCTGACACAAATAATTTATATCTGCACGAAATAAATTCTAACAATTGCAGTTACGTGTAGTCATATATAGTTTTATATAGTAAAATTCGTAGCAAATTTAAGTTTTAACAGAAGTTTTATATTGCTATTCCCTTCTTAATTCTAAGCTAACTCCTACACCAACAAATAAGTAATAGTTACAACTGATAATAGGAAAAACAAACTCCAACAAATCTTCAATTATAATAGGAAAAGCAAACTCCAACAAATAGCCAATTATAATGAAATTGTAGCCAAATTAACTAACTAAGCCATAGATCTTCACCAAAATCAAAACAGACTAACATAATGAATAAAATTAACACTCCTTGTCATTAATTATTATGAAGACCGAACTAAAAACATGCGATTATTTACTTCAAACATTATAATTTGCAACCTTACCAAGCTAGAAACTCGTGCGGCGGAATACTGATTCCGTTCGTCGATTGCGGCCGGGATACAGATCTTATTCTCCGGCAATATAAATCATCGTTGAAAAACGGATCTCGTACAGCGGAATATGGATCTCGTTCTTAGTGTGGGCAGCAGCGGCGGCAGACGGCGGCAGGGGGGAGCAGCATCGTCGGACGGCGACGAAGGGAGTAGCGGCTGCTAGCGACGGCGACAGAGGGAGCAACGGCTGCTTGCGGCGGCGACGGAGAGAGCAACGGCTGCTTGCGGCGGCGGGGGAAGCAACGGCTCCGTTCTCGTCGTGGAGAGAAACGGCAGCGAGTAGCGGCGGCGGCGGCGCAAGTCGAGGGAGAAGCAGACGTGGCCATGGATGTGGATAGAGAGAGAAAGAGAGATTTCTAGAGAGAAGAAAAGAAAGAGGGGGAGAGATATCACGTGATAGAGAGAGAGAAAGTTAGAGAGAGAATAAGAGAAAGAGGGGATGAGATGTTACGGCTGAATGAGTGGAGAGAAAGACTAGGGTTTTAAATTGTAACTAAAAGGGTAAAACAGGTATTTCAATTTATCTAGGGGGGTCTCACTAATTAAGATTAGAATTTGGGTTTTTGACTAAGAAAGAAATATTTATTGGGCCTCCTCATATATATTTTAAAAAGTAGGGGGTTATCACTCATTTCCCCTATAAATATATATAATATAGAGTTTATTACAAATAAGTACATTATGGGTTACTTATTCATAAAGAGGTTCAGACAAAAAAATATTTGACAAGAAAATTCAGACAATGTCAAGAGGTGTGTAAAAGACTAAAATACCCCCTCATTTTTTAATATACTCCAATTGCATCATTTAATTCAATTTAATCTCAATTTGACCCCAAATTTCACCAATTATTCAATTTTGACCCCTAACCCAATGTTGACTACAATTTCGTCTCTCACCACCGGTCTCCAGCGTTGAATTTTTTTTTCTGTCTGCTTTTTTCAGCTGGTTTTCGGCGTTGACTGACGGTGACGCCGGTTCCTAGCGGCGTTGACTTTTTTAATTTATTTTTAATTTATTTCTTAAAAAAAATTTGAATAAAAAATGTCTTCAACATTTTTTGGTCCGTTTAAACAGTAATATTGTCATGGTTAACAGTCATATTAACTATATTACTGTTTAACACAGTAATGTTAACTATATTACTATTTAACACAATCATATTGCTATATTACTCCCTAGCACATCAATATTAACACAACAAAATCACTATTATTATGTAATAGAGTAATATAATATGTTGACCGTTCAACAAAGGCAAACATAATAAAAAGACAATAATTAATATTGATGTAGTTGACAGTAATATTACTGTCAACCACAGTAATATTACTGTAACGACAATAATATTACCGTCAACCACGGTAATATTATTGTGTTTAGAGTAATATTACTATAGTAGACATTAATATTATTACGTTAATCGGTCAACAAATCAAACAATATAAAAAGGCCAAAAAAAAATAATATTTATGTGGTTGAAAGTAATTTTATTGTGTTTATAGTAATTTGACTGTCAATGACAGTAATATTATTACGTTGACTGGTCAACAAATCAAACAAAATAAAAAAGCAAAAAAAAAAAATATATTAATGTGATTGACTATAATATTATTGTGTTTACGGTAATTATACCATCAAAGACAGTACAATTACCGTCAATGACAGTACAATTACCGTCAATGACAATACAATTACTGTCAACCTTCAATAGGGGGAGTAAAAAAAATCGGATAAAAATTTTAGGAAAAAAAAAAGTCAATATCGGAGATCGGCGCTGACCGTCAGTCAACTCCGGAAACCGACGATGTAAAAAATAGAAGAAAAAAAAAATTCAAAAAAATTCAATGCTAGAAGCCGGCGGCAGAAAAAACAGATAGAAAAAAAAAAAAAAAAAAAAAAAAAAAAAAAAAAAAAAAAAAAAAGAAAAATAAAAGAAAAAGTCAAAATTGATGAAATTAAATTAAATTGGGGTTACAATTAGGAATTGAGTTTAAAAGGTTGCGGATCATTTTGTCATATGCATTAATTTGCATATTTATAATACACACTAAAAAGATAAGCATATTGGCGAAATAGATATAGCCACCTAAAACAACAAATATGGTTGGTTGATAAGGCCCTATGCACAAAATGAGGGATTTTTTTTTTTTTTGTCTTTTCTCATATAGCGGAGGAAGAGTTGTGGTGGTGGTGGAGGTAATTTAGGACTTTTTTTTTTTTAAATTGCAATCAAGTCCCAAACTAAAGTTTAAGAAATTTAATATAAATTCCAATTTGGGCTTTCTTGTTTTTCTTTTTTTGGAATTTACTCATACACATATATATTTAATAAAGGGGTAAAGTTGTCAAAAAAAATACAACAACTGGAATAAATTTAATCATTTTATAGAGTCAACATGTCACGTCAGCAAGACAAACGGATTTTTAACGGAGGGGTTGCTTTGGTTTATTTTGAAAGTCGGGTTATACGTTAGTATAGTTCAAGTAGACAAAATAAACTTTACCCTATAAGATATAAAGAAACAAGAGGACAAACATAAATACATTTCGTTTGAAAAAAATATAAGAAAAATTAAATATGATGAGATAAAAAGTAACAAAATTATTATTATTATGCTATAGGAAAGTGGGAAAAAAAGGCAAAATACATAGATGTCAAACGATATTACGATAGTAATGAAAATACAATACCATATATTGTACCAACTAACTGCTACCGCTACCGTACCGAAGGGAAGTTAAATGTTACATCAGATTATTTATACCGGGTCGATTTGAACCGTAGATTTGATTAAATAATTATTCGCTAAGCACACATACATATGGATGTGTTTGTGATTATGTGTAGATCTAAGGTTCAAATTCATCCAGTATAAATAACCAAGTGAAACATCTAATTTTCCTTCGATACGGTATTGGTAACCTACTTTGATATTTTTTTGGTAAATTTCGGTTGGTGTGTAATATATATACCATGGTATTCGGTTATTAGTAATTTATCCCACTTGTAGTCGGAACTCGGAATAGTATTCCAACATTTGCAATATATTTGAGGTTCGGTGAAAATACTAAACAACCAGAAATGATATATAGATATATCTTCAATCAATAAGTTATGGTGCATGCAAATTAGAAGGCTCATTGGAATTAATTTGCTGGAAAACATATATCAAGCATTATACGAGTGAATTGCATTTAGCACCCCTCTGAAAATCGGAATAAGCTTAGCATTATACAAAACGAAAGGAGTGACTATTTCCAAGATCCCACATAGAATGTTTTTTGTTTCAAATTATTGGTGAATTTCCATGGTGTATTTTTATAATTTTCTGAATTGTGCATTTATTATTTTTAATTAAGAAATGAAAATTAAAGAAAGTACTGGCTCGGCAATTTTACAATAACTAGTAAAGTAGAAAAACAAACGACACTTCAAAGTTGGGATACACAAGTAGCACTCTTCCCTCGAATTACATCACACAGCAACATCAATTATTGAAGACAAACATATTTGAAACTTTGGAATAAACGATAATTATTTAACCAGAGATGTCAATCGCCTTGACCTCAGGTTTCTTCACCTCCTCCTTGGGCACGGTGACAGTCAGCACCCCATTCTCCATCGCCGCCTTCACCTCCTCCAATTTAGCATTCTCCGGCAGCCTGAATCGCCGGATGAACTTTCCGGAGCTCCTCTCGACACGGTGCCACTTGTCGTTCTTCTCCTCTTTCTCTTTGCTTCTCTCTCCGCTTATCTGAAGAATATTCCCATCTTCAACCTCAACCTTCACTTCTTCCTTCTTCAACCCGGGAACATCCACTTTAAACAAGTGTGCCTCCGGCGTCTCTTTCCAGTCGATCCGGGCGTTGGCCACCGCGGTTGTTTCTCCGGCGGTGGAGAACGGAAAGCCCTGAAATGGATCCCAAATATCCAACGAAAACGGATCGAAGACGTTGCTCCGGCGGCCATTGCCAAAGAAGCTCGGAATCAAAGACATTTTCTCTCTCTGCAGATTAATTTACTTGATCAATGTAAAGAAGATTTTTCTAACTTGTAATTAGTGATGAAAAGAATCGCGAATATTTCTTGTGGAATTGAATTGAAGGTTGAAGGAGCACGCTTGTTTAATTTATACAGGTGAGAAGACGATTCTCGCCCTTTCATGAAATTCTAAACTCAAACCAATTTCTCTACTATTCCAACATGTTCCAGAAAATTCGTTCATTCTCTCTCACTGGGCTAATGCTATGGGCGCACCCGTTTACTTTCTTTTAACTTTTTGTTTTTTAATTAATATTAAATATTAAAGAGGAGCATACTTTTCCTATAGGACTAAAATATGGGGTTATAACTCACATATTCAATTGGTTACCATAGTTTAGTTATTTTTTGTATAATACCGGGGTATATATTACGACAGAGTTTGATAGAATATACCGTCAATAAAGATATATATAATACTAGTATTCACTTGTGCGATGCACGGGGAGGCATATTTTAAACTGGAAAAACATGTATGAAAAACAAATTTACGCAGATATCAATTATTACAGTCATTGAATTTAAGTACAAAACGTCATCGACCAACAATAATAAAAATATGTTATAAGTGGCATGTTCTTCATAGTTACAATATAAGAATAATATTAAATATTAGTATATCGTCAAAAATAAATCTTAAAGATAATAAGATTTGTACTGAGCATCCTAGGGACATGACTGAAAATAACATCGCACCGGGGAAAATATATAGAGAAGAAACACCTGCCAAATAATAAGTTGTTAAAAAAAACATGTTACATGAATAACTGATAAATATGAAATTATTTTCTACCTTCAAATTCGATGAAATACTTCCTTGTACACGATATTTCTAGTAACATTGGTCAGTTCACTCGAATCCGACTTGATGAATATCTTAATGCCACCTCTGCTCTTAACTCTGCACAGTGCAACATATAGTTGACCATGGCTGAAAACAGTCCTAGGAAGATACAAACAACATGTGAAAGAGTTTGGCCTTGGCTTTTATTGATAGTCATTGCAAAAGAAACAATCAACGGCAATTGTCTTCTCTGAAGTTTAACTGGCAGTCCGGAGTTAGATGGTATTAAAGTCATCCAAGGAATGAACACCATGTCACCGATATTTTTCCAGAAAGAATTTTGCAACTCAGAACGTGAATGTCGGTTCTAATAATTTGAAGTCTAGTCCCGTTACACAATCCTCTAGCTTGATCGATGTTTCTTATTAGCATAACGGATGCACCAACCTTGAACTTCAACGCATGAGAAGGAACTCTGGAGCATCTTATTGTGTTGAGGAATTCAGTCGAATAGATTTCTGCATTATTCTCCGTTGTTTGCTCGTCCCTACACATACTATCTGAGCTCAGGTATACCTTCTTCTCTCCTAGAAGGAGAGACATTAAGTGATTGTCCATAGGGTCTAATACAAATAAGCACATCATAAGCTACTTATTCAAAAATGGGTTCGGACAACAAAATATTTTACAAAAAAATTCAGTCAATGTCCAGAGGTGTGTAAAAGACCAAAATACCCCCTCACATTTTAATATACTCCAATTTCATCAATTTAAACTCAATTTGACCTCAAATTTCACCAATTATTTAATTTTGACCCCTAACCCAATTTTGACTACAATTTCGCCTGTCGCCACCGATATCCAGCGTTGAATTTTTTTTTTTGTCTGCTTTTTTTTCTACCGATTTCCGGCGTTGTCCGACAGTTCCCGGTGGCGTTGACTTTTTTATTTTTACTTTTTGAAAAAAAAATTTGTTCACTTTTGGCCGGTTTTAACAGTAATATTGTTGTAGGTGACAATCATATTAACTATATTACTGTTTAACACAATAATATTAACTATATTATTGTTTAACATAGTCATATTGATATATTACTCTCTAGCACAGTAATATTAACACAACAAAAATCATTATTATTGTACAGTAACATTAATATGTTGACCGGTCAACAAATACAAACATACTAAAAAGAAAAAAAAATTAATAATAATGTGGTTGACAATAATATTACTGTCAACCACAGTACTATTATTGTATCGACAATAATATTACCGTGAACCACAGTGATATAATTGTGTTTACAGTAATGTTACTATAGTACACAATAATATTATTACGTTAATCGGTTAACAAATCAAACAAAATAAAAAGGCAAAAAAAGTTAATATTGATGTGGTTGAGAATAATACTATTGTATTTACAGAGTAATTTTACAGTCAACGACATTAATATTATTACGTTGACTGGTCAACAAATCAAACAAAATAAAAAAACCAAAAAAATAATAATATTGATGTGGTTGACAGTAATATTATCGTGTTTACAGTAATTTTACCGTCAACAACAATACAATTACTGTCAACACGCCACATCAACAAGACGAACTATTTTTAACGGAAGAGTTGCTTTGATTCATTTTGAAGGTCGGGGGTTATATGTTCGGTATAGTTCAAGTAGACAAAATGAACTTTACCCTATAAGATATAAAGAAACAAGAGGACAAACGTAAATACATTTATTTGAAAAAAATATAAGAAAACTTAAATATGATGAGATAAAAAGTAATAAAGTTATTATTATTGCTATAGTATTACCGTAGTAATGAAAATACATTACCATATATCGTACCAATTAAATGCACTACGATACCAATACCGTACTAAAGGGAAGCTACATGTTACAACTAGTTATTTATACCTGGAGCGGAACCAACAAATTTAGTTTGGGGGGGGGGGGGGGTTTGTTGGGATATTCGCATAAGTCATCACACAATTAATATATATTTTTATAAATTAATTGAATCAAAGAATTATATAAAATAAATAGTATGTCAGAAATATATAATCATCAGAACTTAAAATTACAACAAATAGAAAATGTAAGTTTATTAAATAAACATGTAAGATTGCCGAAAATTACAATTTGTTTGAAATATTTTTAAATTTGATAAAAGGCAAACCTAAAATATTGGAAATTACATAATTGAATAAATACAATATTTTTACTTTTTTATGTTTTTTTTTAATTGTGAACATTAATAAATATTAGAAATTTAGATTTTATTAAAATATTTTAGAGAATTGTATAATTACATTAAAATGGTAGAATAAAATCTTACTTTTTGGTGGGGCCAACATAATAATATTAAAAAACAAAACTTCAAATGCATTATTTCTTTTATTTTTTCACATATAAATAAGTACTATTAAAAAACAATTCTTGGAGGGACAATAGCCCCCAACCCCTATGAAGTTCCGTCAGTGTTTATACCTGAGGGATTTGAACTGTGAATTTGATTAAATACCCACTAACACATATACACATAGGTGTGTGTGTGTGTGTGTGTGATTATGTTTAGATTTTCGGTTCAAATTCATCAAGTGTAAATAACCAAGTGTAGCATCTAATTTTCATTCAATACGGTATTGGTAACCTATACTTCCATATTTTTTTGGTAAATTTCGGTTGGAGTGTAATATATATACCATGGTATTCCGTAATTAGTAATTTCTTTCCACCTGTAGTCAGAACTCGGAACAGAATTCTAACATTTGCAATATATATTGAGGTTCGATGAAAATACTAAACAACCAGAAATGGTATATAGTTAGATCTTCAATCAATAAGTTATGGTGCATGCAAATTAGAAGGCTCATTGAAATTAATTTGCTGGAAAACATATATCAAGCATTATACGAGTGAATTGCATTTAGCACCCCTCTGAAAATCGCCATAAGCTTAGCATTATACAAAACGAAAGGAGTGACTATTTCCAAGATCCCACATAGAATGTTTTTTGTTTCAAATTATTGGTGAATTTCCATGGTTTATTTTTATAATTTTCTGAATTGTGCATTTATTATTTTTAATTAAGAAATGAAAATTAAAGAAAGTAATAGGCAAAAAGTGAAAAAACACCACTGAAACTGGCTTGGCAATTTTACAATAACTAGTAAAGTAGAAAAACAAACGACACTTCAAAGTTGGGATACACAAGTAGTACTCTTGGCTCCAATTACATCACACAGCAACATCAATTATTGAACACAAACATATTTGAAACTTTGGAATAAACGATAATTATTTAACCAGAGATGTCAATCGCCTTGACCTCAGGTTTCTTCACCTCCTCCTTGGGCACGGTGACAGTCAGCACCCCATTCTCCATCGCCGCCTTCACCTCCTCCAATTTAGCATTCTCCGGCAGCCTGAATCGCCGGATGAACTTTCCGGAGCTCCTCTCGACACGGTGCCACTTGTCGTTCTTCTCCTCTTTCTCTTTGCTTCTCTCTCCGCTTATCTGAAGAATATTCCCATCTTCAACCTCAACCTTCACTTCTTCCTTCTTCAACCCGGGAACATCCACTTTAAACAAGTGTGCCTCCGGCGTCTCTTTCCAGTCGATCCGGGCGTTGGCCACCGCGGTTGTTTCTCCGGCGGTGGAGAACGGAAAGCCCTGAAATGGATCCCAAATATCCAACGAAAACGGATCGAAGACGTTGCTCCGGCGGCCATTGTCTCCAAAGAAGCTTGGAATCAAAGACATTTTCTGTATCTCGATCAACGTGAAGGAGCACGCTTGTTTAATTTATACAGGTGGGAAGACGATTCTCGCCCTTTCATGAAATTCTAAACTCAAACCAATTTCGCTAATCTTCCAACATCTTCCAGATAATTCGTTTACCTTCTCACTGGGCTAATATATGCTATGGGCGCCACCCGTTTGCTTTCTTTTAACTTTTTGTTTTTTAATTAATATTATATATTAAAAAGGAGCATACTTTTTCCTATAGGACTAGAATATGGGGTAATAACTGACATATTCAGTTTGGTAAATTTTATTTTTGCACCCCTTAACTATTCGAAATGTATAATTTATCCCCTAATGTATAGAAAACATCAAAGGCCATCCTATTTTTTAAGGTCAACGATGCAGCTCGACATATGTATCGATTGTAATCAAATACCGTTTAATATTGCTCGATATCGCGGTACGATACAATATCCGATACAGTACGATAATAACGATCTTTGTTTTGAGGTTGATTTAGGGTAATTGGCACTTTGCACCCTCGAATTACATAGCATTGGCACTTTGCACTCTTAAATTGAAAAATTGGCGGAATGCACCCTTCAATTATAATTTTTTTTGCACTTTGCACCCTCATTGACCTTTTGATAGAAAAATGACCGGTTACCTGTTATAGAAAAATGACCGGTTATATTTCGATTCGGAAATCGGAATATAATTTTTGCAAGAATGGAAACATAGCACGAGAAAAGGGGGAGGACAATCAAAGATACATTAAATTATACGTGAGAAAATGAGAAGGTTAGAGAAAGAACATGGGTAAATTGATGAACCGGATTATTAGATGATGAACTACCGTAAATTTTTTAAAAAAGTAGAACAAAAATATTTACCGTTCTTAAAATTCCACAAACATGTAAGAAGTCATATTTTTAGCCAAAAGGTGAATGAGGGTGTAAAGTGCCAAAGAAATTGTAATTGAAGGGTGCATTCTGCCAATTTTTCAATTTAAGGGTGCAAAGTGCCAATGACCTGTAATTTGAGGGTGCAAAGTGCCAATTACCTGTTGATTTATGCGATTATAAGCTTTTCAACATTTTTTTAAATAGTCGTTTTTTTTTTATAACTAAGGCAAAACCAAAAAAAATGCTTCAGATAAAGCAATTTATATTAGCAAGTGTGATAAAACCGACACTAGCATTTCTAAAAACTATGACTTTTGTCCATAATTTAATGTTAAACTTGAATTTAGATCTATTTTGAATGAACAGTTTGATTTTGACATATTAATTTTTACATGTTTACCATATTATTATGTGATATATATTTTGTACTATTTTTAATAGTTAGTCAAATATTTTACAGTAAATGATACGGTACGATATGTGGAGGAAAACGATACAACTATATTTTCCGATATGATAACCATGATCGACACTATCAAGAACTCTTTTTTAACATGCATGGTCCATTGTCGGAATTACGGGTGACATTTTAGAAACACCGAAGTTTTTGACAATTACCATTTAAGAACAATAGCTTATCATAGTTGAAAGTTTGATACCATAGTTTCAAGAAATGAGGTATACCATAGTTTAGTATATCGTTACTTTTGGTACGATACCGTGGTATATATTACCATAAAGTTTGAAAAAAATATCCTGTCAATTATTTTCCAACAATGAATTTCGTAATATATAAATTTATATTGTTTGAATGTGTTTATACATATATTGAACTAAACGTTCTAATTAAATTTATGATGCCATGTAGCCTGTAGGCTATAGCGCAACTTTATTCCTATGTATATATAGATATATATAATTAAATAAGCACGTTATGGGCTATTTATTTAAAAAGAGGTTCAGACAAAAAAAAACTTTACAAAAAAAATGCAGACAATGTTCAGAGGTGTGTAAAAGACCAAAATACCCATCACATTTTAATTTATTCCAATTTCATCATTTAATTCAATTTGACCACAAATTTCATCAATTATTCAATTTTGACCCCTAACCCAATTTTGCATGTCACCGCCGGTATCCAGCAGTGATTTTTTTTTTTCTGTCTACTTTTTTCTGCCGATTTCCGGCGTTGACTGACGGTAACGCCGGTCCCCGGCGGCGTTGACAATTTTTATTTTTTATTCTTTGAAAAACATTTCTTCACTTTTGACCAGTTTAAACAGTAATATGGTTATGGTTGACAGTAATAATAATTGTATTACTGTTTAACACAATAATATTAACTATATTACTGTTTAACACAGTCATATTGATATATTACTCTCTTTCACAATAATATTAACACAACAAAAATCACTATTATCGTAGAGTAATATTAATATGTTGACTCTTCAACAAATGCAAACATAATAAAAGATAAAATAATTAATATTGATGTGGCTACCAATAATATTACTATCAACCACAGTACTATTACTGTAACAACAATAATACTACCGTCAACCACAGTAATATTATTGTGTTTACAGTAATATTACTATAGTACACAATACTATTATTACGTTAATCGGTTAACAAATCAAACAAAATAAAAAGGCAAAAAAATTTAATATTGATGTGGTTGAGAGTAATATTATTGTGTTTACAGTAGTTTTATTGTCAACGACAGTAATATTATTGCGTTCACTGGTCAACAAATTAAACAAACTAAAAAAGCCAACAAAAATAATAATATTGATGTGTTTTTTAGTAATATTATTTTGTTTACAGTAATTTTACCGTCAACGACAGTACAATTATTGTCTGTTCACAGTACAATTACTGCACGAACGGTACAATTACTGCCAATGACAGTACAATCACGATCAACGTTCAGCGGTGCGCAAAAAAATTGGATAAAAATTTAGGAAAAAAATATCAATGTCGGAGACCAGCGCTGACCGTCGGTCAACTCCGGGAACCGACAACGTAAAAATAGAAGAAACAAATTTCTAAAAAAATCAACGCCGGAAATCGGCAGCCGAAAAAGCAGACAGAAAAGAAAAAAAAAAGTTAAAATTGGAATTTTTTTGTTAAAATTGATGAAATTGGGGTTACAATTAGGAGTTGGGTTTGAAAGGTTGCGAGTAATTTCGTCATATACATTAATTTTGCATTTATTTATAATACATATTAAACAGATGGGCATATTGGCGAAAAATGTATTGCCCCTGAATTTAGAATAATAAAGATGGTTAATCGAGGATTATACCCATAAAATGAGGGGTTTTTTTCGGCTTAATCCCACTGTGCACCCTTAAAATATGCCATTTTGGCACTTTACACCCTCTGAACAAATTAATAGCACTTTGCACCCTCGAAACACAATATATCATGCATAATGCACCCCAAATGATTTTTTAAAGCTAATAAAGGTAATATAATATTTTAAGTGGTATTTTTTAGGATGAAAAATGTCAAACTTTTCTTTTATTCATCAATTATATTGAAATTATAAGTGCAAGACTAAAAATACATCTCATCAACATATTTAAAAATTATATATTTTTTATAAGAAAAAAAATATTTTACGAAAAAAAAAAATCATTCATACATTTCGTTATCAAGTTATCTGAAAATCACATTTATTCCAAATATTATTACCTAATATTTCCAACAGTTGCAATAAAAGATCCATCAATCGAATAATTTAGTCATAAAATTTACTTTATTTTATTTGTAAGAAAATATAATTGTTTTTAATTATCCGGTGTAACTTTTATTTTTTCGCACTTTGTGCGCTCGAAATTAGGTTGGAGATTGAAGAAAATAAAAATTTAATATGTTATTTTCTATTCCAGGAAAAAAGACCAATAAAAAATCAAATTCCCATTATTATTAAATTCAGGGTGCATTGTGAATGATTTATTGTGTATTTAGGGTGCAAAGTGCTATTATTGTTTTTTAAGGGTGCAAAGTGCTAAGTGCATCTCTAGTCACACCTTCTAAACCCACTTTCCCAATTAATCCCTAAAATTTTGGGAAAAATAATGCTCTAGTGGGTTATTATAGAACCCCTATAATTTCCATTAACCATTGGGATACCCTATCACACACCCCACAATTGGAGAGTTCTTTAGGAGAGAGAAAATGGTGATTAGGAGTGAGAAAAAATGGTGGAGTTTTATTAATGGTAATTAATTGATAATATTAATTATTGTTTTATAAATTGTAATTAAACAGAAATATACATTTTTCTAATAATAATTATTTCTTTAATTTTTTTAAATAGTAATTCATTGTAATAAATATCCGAAAATTATAAATACATTAATCATGATTTTTATCATTCTTTGAATGAACATTAATGTATAATTTTTTTTATTTTAATTTGTAAATTATTGAAAACCTTTAATCTAAAAAAATATGCTTGATTTTATTAGTTTATCTCATTAATTTATTTTAAATTAAAATCAATTATTTGATATCTTAAGTATATTATATGTATGTTATGTAAATTTAAATTGATAATATGGTATTTAAATTTACATTGATAAAGTATCTTGTAAAAATATACCTTAAGTATATTATATGTATGTTATTTAAATTTAAATTTAAAATTATTAATGACTTAGATAATATGTTATTTAAATTTAAATTGATAAAGTATCCTGTAAAAATATTATAATTAAGTATAAAAAAAATATTATATTTAATTAATGAATATTTTATTATAATTTTAATATATGAGGATAAGTTTTAGGGAATACTAATACTCACCACTAAAGCAACTTTTATTTTAGGGGGATAAAAGTGGGTTATTTTTTTGGGATTATTTGACAAAACCTCCTCATTACCAAGTGTCATTACAATGGACCTAATTTTATTTTACATTTTTAAGATAAATCCAAAACAACTTTTATTAGTTAAAAACACTTAATTATCACCATTATACCCCTAACTAACAAATAAGGTATCTTTAATTTTGATATTAAAAGATATATAATATATATTCCATATATATCTTAAGGGATTATTTGTCAAAACTCCCTGGTTACACATGTGTAGTTACAATGAGTCCAATTTTTTTTTATATATTTTAAGATAAATCCAAAACAATTTTAACTAATAAAAAATAATTAAGTTTCTCCATTATACCCTTATACTAATTTAATATCTTGTGTTTGGAATTACGTAATTTATTTAACCCTAGACTTTTCTGAAGACTACTACCAATTATTTCTCCCATCATCTCTCCAATTCAACAACAACCCACCTAACACCACCTCCCGTCATCTTCTACCCATTAGAATTCTGCACTTCTATCCAGCCCCATCCCCACCCAACACACCCCACCTCCTTCGCCAGTCCCTTCCCCCCCTCTCCCTCGCCTAATCCAACAACAACAACCACCGTCTGCCGCACTATCACAAAACAATTACTTCTTCCTCTCTTTCAAGATCTGCCGCACTATCACCGTTTGCGAATCATATCCGAGTTGAGGACATTTGTTGGCAGAGGAGGAAGAGGGAGCGTTTTTTTGGTGGATTCGACGAAATGTAACGGTATAATGTGAAAAAAACTCGGAGGCTTTTAACTTTTTAATAAAAATAAAATTCGATAATTAGAAATTAAATCTCCATAATATGATTCGACTGTTTTTAATGTCTCAATTTTCAAACCCCCCCCCCCCCCCCCCCCCCCCCCCCCACACATTTTTTTTTTCTTTTTTTCTGTGTGTGTGAAATGATTTTTGTGGCAGTGAGTGAAAAAATTATTTGATAAATAGAAGCTATGGGTATGGGGTCCAAAAAATTGCAAATGTTTGGTTATACATAATGGAATTCGTTAATTACACATTAATTAAAGAGTAATTTTCATTAATTACAGAGTTGATTTTCTTAATGGAATTCGTGTTCTTTCAGTGGTTTTGTTAATTACATAGTGATTTTCGTTAATTACATAATATTGTTATGATATTTGATTTTTTAATTATATTATGCATTTAAAAATCCAGTTTCCAATATTTTGGTAATTTATACGAGGATATCAATATTATTTTATGGCTCAAATTTTCAGGACGCAATAGAATAACAAGAAGAAGATGATTACACGGACTATGCTCTAGGGTTCATTGGAGAGAAGATGATGTCGTTTATAGTGGTTTTATAGCTTTTTTTTCGCAGAAATTTGATGTTTTCTTGTTAGAATTCATAGTGGTTTTCGATGTTTATATAGTTGTGTATACAGAGTGGTTTTCATGTTTATATAGCTGTTTTATACACAGTGGTTTTCATGTTTATATAGTTGTCTATATATAGTGGTTTTCATAATGTCAAGCTTTGTCTTTGATAAATTTATAGTGGTTTTCAACAAATTTATAGTGGATTTCGTCTAGTCCGTAATGAGTTTCGATAAATTTATAGCGGGTTTCAACAATTTTATAGCGGATTTCGATAAGTTTATCGTGAATTCCACTTTGATAAACCTGCTAGATTTTTTTAAATATTAAAAAAAATAAAAAATTAATCGAAATAACAAAAATAATAAACAATAAACATTTTTATTCAAAAAAACTGGGAAAAAAATCATGTAAAAAATCGGAATAAACAAAAAAAAACCATTTAAAAAATGAAAATAAAAATAAAACCATTTAAAAAAAAATCAAAATGAAAAAGATGAAAAATATAAATAAGAAATAAATAATTTAATATAAAAACCGAAAATTAAAAAAAATAACCATTTTTTTTAAATTGAAATAAAGAAAACCATTAAAAAATAAAAAAGAAAAGGAAAAATAAAAACTGAATGGCTTGATATGGGGAGATATTAAAGGGATTTGTCTATTTAAAAAAATTAATTGATTTTCCATAATAATATAATATGGTAAATTTCAATAATATTAGGGGTAATGGCAAATAGGCCCATGACAAGGGCACTTAATTAAATTAGGGACATCCAACTTTTTTGTCTTTCAAATAAATCCACCCCATTCAAACTTATTTGTAAATAAGGAAAATCTCTTTATATATACCAAAATTACCCCCAATTCATTGAAACCCAATTCAACTCCAATTTCATGATTTACACCTCAATTTAGCCCAATTTCATCAATTAACCAATTTTAACCCAAATTTTAATTTTGACCCCAATTTTAACCCTAATTCGTATCAATTCCACCCATTATGCTCTAACTTCTTTAATATTACACATTGACCCCGGATTTTAACAAATATATCACATTAACCCCCAAAACGTTTTTTTTTTCAGAAAATAATTTTTTTTCTGAAATATTTTTTTTCCGGCCAGATTCCGGCGTTGACTTTTTTTTTTTTTTTTTTTTAAATTGTTTTCCTGAAATTTTTTTCCGGCCGGTTAACGGCCGTTGACCGCCGGGTCTCCGGCGTTGACTTTTTTTTTTTTTTTTTCTTTTTTTCTTAAAAAAAATATTTTAATTAATTTTACTGTCTTGGCTGCTAAATTACTGTCTCTGGCAGCTATTTAACTGTCGGAGACAGTAATTTAACTGTTAATTGACTGTTTTTCTTTTTTTTTCTTCAAAAATATTTTAATTAATATTACTGTATTCGTTGCTAAATTACTGTCTCCAGCAGTTATTTAACTGTCGGAGACAGTAATTTAACTGTTAATTGACTTTTTTATTCTTAAAAAAAATATTTTTAATTAATATTACTGTATTCGTTGCTAAATTACTGTCTCCAGCAGTTATTTAACTGTCGGAGAAAGTAATTTAACTGTTAATTGACTTTTTTATTCTTAAAAAAAATATTTTTAATTAATATTACTGTATTCGTTGCTAAATTACTGTCTCCAGCAGTTATTTAACTGTCGGAGACAGTAATTTAACTGTTAATTGACTTTTTTATTCTTAAAAAAAATATTTTTAATTAATATTACTGTATTCGTTGCTAAATTAATGTCTCCAGCAGTTATTTAACTGTCGGAGACAGTAATTTAACTGTTAATTGACTTTTTTATTCTTAAAAAAAATATTTTTAATTAATATTACTGTATTCGTTGCTAAATTACTGTCTCCAGCAGTTATTTAACTGTCGGAGACAGTAACTTAACTGTTAATTGACTTTTTTTTTTTTTTTTTAATTTTTTTCCTTAAAAAAATTTATTTTAATTAATATTACTGTCTTGGATGTTAAATTACTGTCTCCAACAGTAATTTAACTGTCTTAGACAATAATATTAATAATATTACTGTTCGGAAAAATAATATTCATAATATTACTGTCCCAAACAGTAATATTACTGTCTGAGACAGTAATTTAGTAGTCAAGACAGTAATATTAATTAAAATATTTTTTTTCTAAGAAACAACAATTCAAAAAAAAAAAAAAAAAAAAAAAAGTTTACGCCAGAGACCGGCGGTCAACGGTGGTTGACCGGCCGGAAAAAAAATTTAGGAAAAAAAAATTTCAAAAAAAAAAAAAAAAAAAAAAAAAAGTCAACGCCGGAATCTGGCCGGAAAAAAAAACATTTCAGAAAAAAAATTATTTTCTGAAAAAAAAAAGTTTTGGGGGTTAATGTGATATATTTGTTTAAATCCGGGGTCAATGTATAATATTAAGGAAGTTAGAGCATAATGGGTGGAATTGTTAAGAATTATATTATTGAGGGTATTTTAGACTAAAGACATGGGGATGAGCTTAATTGAGAGACTGTTTTTCTTGTGGACTAAAATGCATTTAAGTCCCATGTGATGGGCCTTTTTGCCATTTGCCCATAATATTAAATGGGGGCTATTTTAGATAATTGAAGTCAATTGAATTTATCACAAATATCAATTAATAAAAATGGATTTATCATTAATTAAAAATTCAATAAGGGGTGTTTGTCATATAGCCCCATATCTTAAATAACACCTTATATACGTCTCTCTCTCCCTCCCCCCCCTCTCTCTCTCTACTTTAGTAAATATCTTAATTAAATCCAAAATTAGTAACGTCAAAAAAATGAAATTAATAATACACAATTATCATAAATTAATAACATTTAAACAGAAAATTAATGTAATTTCGAAATTAGTTGATGCCGACCAAACCCACTTAAGCTTGAAGTATAAATCTCGACTTTTCAAATATGCATGAGCACCACATTTTAAATACACAAGACGTAATTGAAAAGAATAAAAGTATATATCATGGTTTAACAAAGCATTAAATTGAATGCAGTATTACTGCTGGAAACAGCTTACAAAAAATTACCCACAAAATTGCATAAAAAACCCATTTGTAGCTAGAGTTATCAACCCAAAAAAATATTATTTTTTAATGGATTATCAAAGCCCAACAACTCAATCAGGAGTTATCTCGAGAAAATTGTAGATGTATGAACATGTTTGTTTTGCTTGAACGTTATGTTGTTGTTTATCCGAGCATGAAAGCGAATTTGTAATTATACAGAGTGGTTTTCATGTTTATATAGCCGTTATACATAGTGTTTTTCATGTTTACATAGCTGTTATACATAGTGGCTTTCATGTTTACATATCTGTTATACTGAGTGGTTTTCATGTTTACATAGCTTTTATACAGAGTGGTTTTCATGTTTATATAGTTGTTTATACAGAGGGGTTTTCATGTTTATATAGTTGTTTATACAGAGTGGTTTTCATGTTTATATAGGTGTTTATACATAGTGGTTTTCATGTTTATATAGTTGTTTATACAGAGTGGTTTTCATGTGTGGATTGTCCTAATTTAACAATGGATTACACTAATTTAACAGTGGATTGCACTAATTTGATAGTAGATTACGTTAATATTAATGTGGATTATGCTTATTTTATAGTAAATTTTACTTTAATTTTATAGTGATTTTCGATATATTCAGTGGTTTTCGATGAATATGTAGTGGATTTCAATTTGTTTTTAAATTAACCATTTAAAAAACTAAACTGAATAAAGAAAAAACAATTTTTATTTTAACTTGTAAAAAAAGCCATTAAAAAATTAAAAAAGAATTTGGGAAAGAATTAACTAAAATTACGTGAAATATAATATATGGGGAAATAATAGGGGATGGAGTGAGATGGGGGGAGAGAATATGGGGATTTGCATATCTACCAAAATTTTAATGGATTTTTCCTCAATAATATAATATGTTAATTTTCAATAATAGTAAATAGGAACATTTTGGACAATTAGAATCAATTGGATTTATAACAAATATCAATTAAAAAAAATAGATTTATTAAGAAGTCAAAATTCAATAAGGGGTGTTTGTCAAATAGCCCCTATTTTTTTAGGAATTGGATAAATTGATAATGTGTCATATGGGTCCCACTATTTAGGGGGTGATTTTGGGGTAAATGACTAGAGATGCTCTAAAGGCTCCATTTCAAGGGTGCATTCCTATATACAGGCGGAGGAAGAGGTGGGGTGGTGGTGGAGGTAATTTAGAATTTTTTTTGAAATTGCAATCAAGTCCCAAATTAAAGTTTAAGAAATTTAATATAAATTGCAATTTGGCCTTTATTGTTTTTTTCTTTTTTTTTTTGGTCTTGCAATTTACTCATAAACATATATATTTAATAGACTCATAAACATATATATTTAATGTTGTCCAAAAAAATACAACAATATGAATATATATAATAATTTTAAAAAGTCAACACGCTACATCAGCATACATAAGGTTGCTTTGGTTCATTTTGAAGGTCGGAATTATACGTTGGGTATAGTTCAAGTAGGAAAAATGACCTTTACCCTATAAGATATAAAGAAACAAGAGGACAAACATAAATACATTTGGTTTGAAAAAAGAATATAAGCAAACTTAAACATGATGAGATAAAAAATAATAAAGTTATTATTGTTATGCTATAGAAAAAGTGGAAAAAAAAAGGCAAAATACATAGATGTCGAACGGTATTACCATAGTAATGAAAATAGAATGCCATATATCGTACCAACTAAGTGCAGTACAATACCAATATCGTACCGAAGAAAAGTTAGATGTTACACCTGGTTATTTATATTGGATGGATTTGAACAGTAAATTTGATTAAATAATTATCATCCACTAAATACACATACATATGAGTGTGTGTGGATTATGTTTAGATTTTCGGTTCAAATTCATCAAGTGTAAATAACCAAGTGTAGCATCTAATTTTCATTCAATACGGTATTGGTAACCTATACTTCCATATTTTTTTGGTAAATTTCAGTTGGAGTGTAATATATATACCATGGTATTCCGTAATTAGTAATTTCTTTCCACCTGTAGTCAGAACTCGGAATAGAATTCCAACATTTGCAATATATATTGAGGTCCGGTGAAAATACTAAACAACCAGAAATGGTATATAGTTAGATCTTCAATCAATAAGTTATGGTGCATGCAAATTAGAAGGCTCATTGGAATTAATTTGCTGGAAAACATATATCAAGCATTATACGAGTGAATTGCATTTAGCACCCCTCTGAAAATCGGAATAAGCTTAGCATTATACAAAACGAAAGGAGTGACTATTTCCAAGATCCCACATAGAATGTTTTTTGTTTCAAATTATTGGTGAATTTCCATGGTGTATTTTTATAATTTTCTGAATTGTGCATTTATTATTTTTAATTAAGAAATGAAAATTAAAGAAAGTACTGGCTCGGCAATTTTACAATAACTAGTAAAGTAGAAAAACAAACGACACTTCAAAGTTGGGATACACAAGTAGCACTCTTCCCTCGAATTACATCACACAGCAACATCAATTATTGAAGACAAACATATTTGAAACTTTGGAATAAACGATAATTATTTAACCAGAGATGTCAATCGCCTTGACCTCAGGTTTCTTCACCTCCTCCTTGGGCACGGTGACAGTCAGCACCCCATTCTCCATCGCCGCCTTCACCTCCTCCAATTTAGCATTCTCCGGCAGCCTGAATCGCCGGATGAACTTTCCGGAGCTCCTCTCGACACGGTGCCACTTGTCGTTCTTCTCCTCTTTCTCTTTGCTTCTCTCTCCGCTTATCTGAAGAATATTCCCATCTTCAACCTCAACCTTCACTTCTTCCTTCTTCAATCCGGGAACATCCACTTTAAACAAGTGTGCCTCCGGCGTCTCTTTCCAGTCGATCCGAGCGTTGGCCACCGCGGTTGTTTCTCCGGCGGTGGAGAACGGAAAGCCCTGAAATGGATCCCAAATATCCAACGAAAACGGATCGAAGACGTTGCTCCGGCGGCCATTGCCAAAGAAGCTCGGAATCAAAGACATTTTCTCTCTCTGCAGATTAATTTACTTGATCAATGTAAAGAAGATTTTTCTAACTTGTAATTAGTGATGAAAAGAATCGCGAATATTTCTTGTGGAATTGAATTGAAGGTTGAAGGAGCACGCTTGTTTAATTTATACAGGTGAGAAGACGATTCTCGCCCTTTCATGAAATTCTAAACTCAAACCAATTTCTCTACTATTCCAACATGTTCCAGAAAATTCGTTCATTCTCTCTCACTGGGCTAATGCTATGGGCGCACCCGTTTACTTTCTTTTAACTTTTTGTTTTTTAATTAATATTAAATATTAAAGAGGAGCATACTTTTCCTATAGGACTAAAATATGGGGTTATAACTCACATATTCAATTGGTTACCATAGTTTAGTTATTTTTGGTATAATACCGGGGTATATATTACGACAGAGTTTGAAAGAATATACCGTCAATAAAGATATATATAATACTAGTATTCACTTGTGCGATGCACGGGGAGGCATATTTTAAACTGGAAAAACATATATGAAAAACAAATTTACGCAGATATCAATTATTACAGTCATTGAATTTAAGTACAAAACGTCATCGACCAACAATAATAAAAATATGTTATAAGTGGCATGTTCTTCATAGTTACAATATAAGAATAATATTAAATATTAGTATATCGTCAAAAATAAATCTTAAAGATAATAAGATTTGTACTGAGCATCCTAGGGACATGACTGAAAATAACATCGCACCGGGGAAAATATATAGAGAAGAAACACCTGCCAAATAATAAGTTGTTAAAAAAAACATGTTACATGAATAACTGATAAATATGAAATTATTTTCTACCTTCAAATTCGATGAAATACTTCCTTGTACACGATATTTCTAGTAACATTGGTCAGTTCACTCGAATCCGACTTGATGAATATCTTAATGCCACCTCTGCTCTTAACTCTGCACAGTGCAACATATAGTTGACCATGGCTGAAGACAGTCCTAGGAAGATACAAACAACATGTGAAAGAGTTTGGCCTTGGCTTTTATTGATAGTCATTGCAAAAGAAACAATCAACGGCAATTGTCTTCTCTGAAGTTTAACTGGCAGTCCGGAGTTAGATGGTATTAAAGTCATCCAAGGAATGAACACCATGTCACCGATATTTTTCCAGAAAGAATTTTGCAACTCAGAACGTGAATGTCGGTTCTAATAATTTGAAGTCTAGTCCCGTTACACAATCCTCTAGCTTGATCGATGTTTCTTATTAGCATAACGGATGCACCAACCTTGAACTTCAACGCATGAGAAGGAACTCTGGAGCATCTTATTGTGTTGAGGAATTCAGTCGAATAGATTTCTGCATTATTCTCCGTTGTTTGCTCGTCCCTACACATACTATCTGAGCTCAGGTACACCTTCTTCTCTCCTAGAAGGAGAGACATTAAGTGATTGTCCATAGGGTCTAATACAAATAAGCACATCATAAGCTACTTATTCAAAAATGGGTTCGGACAAAAAAATACTTTACAAAAAAATTCAGTCAATGTCCAGAGGTGTGTAAAAGACCAAAATACCCCCTCACATTTTAATATACTCCAATTTCATCAATTTAAACTCAATTTGACCTCAAATTTCACCAATTATTTAATTTTGACCCCTAACCCAATTTTGACTACAATTTCGCCTGTCGCCACCGATATCCAGCGTTGAATTTTTTTTTTTGTCTGCTTTTTTTTCTACCGATTTCCGGCGTTGTCCGACAGTTCCCGGTGGCGTTGACTTTTTTATTTTTACTTTTTGAAAAAAAAAATTGTTCACTTTTGGCCGGTTTTAACAGTAATATTGTTGTAGGTGACAATCATATTAACTATATTACTGTTTAACACAATAATATTAACTATATTATTGTTTAACATAGTCATATTGATATATTACTCTCTAGCACAGTAATATTAACACAACAAAAATCATTATTATTGTACAGTAACATTAATATGTTGACCGGTCAACAAATACAAACATACTAAAAAGACAAAAGAATTAATAATAATGTGGTTGACAATAATATTACTGTCAACCACAGTACTATTATTGTATCGACAATAATATTACCGTGAACCACAGTGATATAATTGTGTTTACAGTAATGTTACTATAGTACATAATAATATTATTACGTTAATCGGTTAACAAATCAAACAAAATAAAAAGGCAAAAAAAGTTAATATTGATGTGGTTGAGAATAATACTATTGTATTTACAGAGTAATTTTACAGTCAACGACAGTAATATTATTACGTCGACTCGTCAACAAATCAAACAAAATAAAAAAAAAACAAAAAAATAATAATATTGATGTGGTTGACAGTAATATTATTGTGTTTACAGTAATTTTACCGTCAACGACAATACAATTACTGTCAGCGACAGTACAATTACTGTCAATGACAGTACAATTACGATCAACGTTCAGGGGGGCGTAAAAGAATTGGATAAAAAATTTAGGAGAAATAAAAGTCAATGTTGGAGACCGGCGCTGACAGTCGGTCAACTCTGGTAACCGACGGCGTAAAAAACAGAAGAAAAAAATTAAAAATAATCAACACCGGAAACCGGCGGCCGAAAAAACAGACATAAAAGAAAAGAAAGAAAAAAAGAAGTCAAAATTAGATTTTTGTTGTCAAAATTGATGAAATTGAAGTTAACTGGAGTTACAATTAAGAATTGAGTTTAAAGAGACGAGCATATTGGCTAAAGAGATATTGTCCCTGAACTAAGAATAATAAAGATGGTTAATCTGGATATCATCCAATGTTTGCAGAACCGGACCGGCTATAGAACCGAATGACTATTTGGGTCATGGGTTTATAGGGTCGAATCGGTTCAACCGGGTTTTTAATTTTTTTTAATATGCCATTATTTTATTAATTTTAATGTTTTAAAAATATTATTTTCGTTATATTTTTAATCTCCTACTTATTGTTTTCACTTTTATCTACTTCACCTCACTTTTTATTGTATTTTATTGATTATACTCTATATTTTTCCATTTTTTTATCTTCAAATCCGGCAATCGGCCACCCTTATTCGATCACCCATGATTATATCCGACAATCATTCGACCACTCATGACTAGATCCGGCCACCCACTACTAAGTATGTGAATGTTCGCTCAAATATAGCCACAAATAACAAACTCAGCGGTGATTCGAGACGTTTTGGCCGAAAACCGGATTCCTTGACTGACTAGTCGGTTCTCATGTTTTACCTGGTCGAACCGGATTTTGGTCATTTGACCCCGATTTTGAATTTTTTCGCTTTTAGACACTAGTAGAAAATTTGCTTTTTACTAAGAAACTTTTTGCTACGATCAAAAGCCGTAACAAAAGGGATTTTTTACTACGGGATAATTTTGAAGTCATAGTAAATATAAGGATTTACGTAGCAAAAAAGTATTTGGTACGGCCATTTACCGTAGCAAAGTTTTTGTCACGCCCGTATATATTACGAGGCAAATTCGTAGCAAATGCGTAGCAAAAGCCTATTTCTTACGAATTTGATACCTTTTGGTACGGTTAATGGTCATAGTAAAAAGCCATTTTTCTACTCGTGAGATGTAACCATTTTATCGTCGGGTCACGGTCGAACCAATCCGACCGGCCGATTCGGTCCGGTCCTAACAACATTGATATTATCCATAAGATGAGGAATTTTTTATTTTTTATATCAGGCGGAAGAAGAGGTGGGGTGGTGGTGGAGGTAATTAATAATTTT
Organism: Erythranthe guttata; assembly: GCF_056151865.1. NCBI lineage: Eukaryota > Viridiplantae > Streptophyta > Magnoliopsida > Lamiales > Phrymaceae > Erythranthe > Erythranthe guttata. The sequence goes on from NC_142538.1 coordinate 8,688,603, forward strand.
TTTTGAAATTCCAATCAAGTCCTAAATTAAAGTTTAAGAAATTTAATATAAATTGCAATTTGACCTTACTGTTTTTCTTTTTTTGCAATTTACTCATAACCATATATATTTAATAGAGGGGTAAAGTTGTCTAAAAAAATACAACAACTGGAATAAATATAATAATTTTAAAAAGTCAACACGCCACATCAACAAGACGAACTATTTTTAACGGAAGAGTTGCTTTGATTCATTTTGAAGGCCGGGGGTTATATGTTCGGTATAGTTCAAGTAGACAAAATGAACTTTACCCTATAAGAAGTCAACACGCCACAACAACCCCAATTTTTTTTTTTTTTTTTTTTTAATATTTTTTGGGATATTCGCATAAGTCATCACACAGTTAGTGTATATTTTTATAAATTAATGGAATCAAACAATTATATAAAATAAATAGTATGTCAGAAATGTATAATCATCAGAACTTAAAATTACAACAAATAGAAAATGTAAGTTTATTAAATAAACATGTAAGATTGCCGAAAATTACAATTTGTTTCAAATATTTATAAATTTGATAAAAGGGCAAACCTAAAATATTGGAAATTACATAATTGAATAAATACAATATTTTTACTTTCTTATGTTTTTTTTTAATTGTGAACTTTAATAAATATTAGAAATTTAGATTATATTAAAATATTTTAGAGAATTGTAAAATTACATTAAAATAGTAGAATAAATCTTACTTTTTGGTGGGGCCAACATAATAATATTAAAAAAACAAAACTTTAAATGCATTATTTCTTTTATTTTTTCACATATAAATAAGTACTATTAAAAAAAAATTCTTGGAGGGACAATAGCCCCCAACAACCCCTATGAAGTTCCGTCAGTGTTTATACCGGATGGATTTGAACTGTGAATTTGATTAAATATCCACTAACACATATACACATAGGTGTGTGTGTGTGTGTGATTATGTTTAGATTTACGGTTCAAATTCATCAAGTGTAAATAACCAGGTGTAGCATCTAATTTTCATTCGATACGGTATTGGTAACCTATACTTCCATATTTTTTTGGTAAATTTCGATTGGAGTGTAATATATACCATGGTATTCCGTAATTAGTAATTTCTTTCCCGTTGTAGTCAGAACTCGGAATAGAATTCCAACATTTGCAATATATATTGAGGTTCGATGAAAATACTAAACAACCAGAAATGGTATATAGTTAGATCTTCAATCAATAAGTTATGGTGCATGCAAATTAGAAGGCTCATTGGAATTAATTTGCTGGAAAACATATATCAAGCATTATACGAGTGAATTGCATTTAGCACCCCTCTGAAAATCGGAATAAGCTTAGCATTATACAAAACGAAAGGAGTGACTATTTCCAAGATCCCACATAGAATGTTTTTTGTTTCAAATTATTGGTGAATTTCCATGGTGTATTTTTATAATTTTCTGAATTGTGCATTTATTATTTTTAATTAAGAAATGAAAATTAAAGAAAGTACTGGCTCGGCAATTTTACAATAACTAGTAAAGTAGAAAAACAAACGACACTTCAAAGTTGGGATACACAAGTAGCACTCTTCCCTCGAATTACATCACACAGCAACATCAATTATTGAAGACAAACATATTTGAAACTTTGGAATAAACGATAATTATTTAACCAGAGATGTCAATCGCCTTGACCTCAGGTTTCTTCACCTCCTCCTTGGGCACGGTGACAGTCAGCACCCCATTCTCCATCGCCGCCTTCACCTCCTCCAATTTAGCATTCTCCGGCAGCCTGAATCGCCGGATGAACTTTCCGGAGCTCCTCTCGACACGGTGCCACTTGTCGTTCTTCTCCTCTTTCTCTTTGCTTCTCTCTCCGCTTATCTGAAGAATATTCCCATCTTCAACCTCAACCTTCACTTCTTCCTTCTTCAACCCGGGAACATCCACTTTAAACAAGTGTGCCTCCGGCGTCTCTTTCCAGTCGATCCGGGCGTTGGCCACCGCGGTTGTTTCTCCGGCGGTGGAGAACGGAAAGCCCTGAAATGGATCCCAAATATCCAACGAAAACGGATCGAAGACGTTGCTCCGGCGGCCATTGCCAAAGAAGCTCGGAATCAAAGACATTTTCTCTCTCTGCAGATTAATTTACTTGATCAATGTAAAGAAGATTTTTCTAACTTGTAATTAGTGATGAAAAGAATCGCGAATATTTCTTGTGGAATTGAATTGAAGGTTGAAGGAGCACGCTTGTTTAATTTATACAGGTGAGAAGACGATTCTCGCCCTTTCATGAAATTCTAAACTCAAAATCGCTAATCTTCCAACATCTTCGAGAATATTCATTCATTCTCTCACTTGGCTAAATACTATGGGCGGACCCTTTTACTTTCTTTTAACTTTTTGTTTTTTAATTAATATTAGGGCAAATTACGAGCACCCCGAAGTATTGTCTAATTATGAAAAAATCCTCATTTGTATAATTACGAGTACCCCTCAAGTATTCACCGTCTAACGAATACCCCTCATAAACGGGCTGAGTTTGACCCGGACCCGGCCCCGCCCCGTTGACCACAGACCCGCCCAAGCACGGGTCGGTTTCGGGTCTAGGTATTTTGGACCCAAGACCCGACGGGTCTACCCGGCGGGGGGCACGAGAATCCGGACCCGAGGACCCGTCGGGTCAACCCGAATTTCAGGTTTTTTTTTTCCAAAAATTGGGGTTTGGGGGTTTCGAGCTTGGGTAAATGGGCCAAATTGGACAACTCTAACCACTGGGGTTAGACATGGCCACGGGGCGGGGCGGGTCCGGGTCCGGGTCCGACTTTTCGGGGACACGAAACCGACCCGCGGGGAGGCGGGTCCGGGTCCGGGGCGGGTCCATCCGGGTCCGGGTCGGGTTCGGGTCCACCCGATTTTTCAATTTTTTTTTTGTTTTTTTTTTTTTTTTTTTTTTTTTTTTTTTAATTTATAGGAAAGGAAAAACAATTTATATTGAAACTTGAAAAAACATGAGATTAACTTTAAATTCAAAATAAAAAAAAATAATTGAATTTAAACACTAAACAATTTTAGAAAAAAACTAGTATTTCACCCGTGCGTTGCACGGAGGTCAGTTTCAAAATGAGAAAAATAAATTTACTTAAACGACTATCTCTTTATAACAATACCAATTTAAGTAAAACAAAATGGAAGGAAATAAAATACATAAACTTTATCTCTTAATTTAGATTTAACATATGAAATAAAGTTAAATATTACAACTAAAAAAACATGAAGCGTGCAAAACACGATATCAAGATTAAGTGAAATCATTTAAAACATGTGGTATAACTCTATTTCTTGGATTGCAATCTACTACACCATGTGAATTTTCTGCAAGATTAAGTGAAATCATTTAAAACATATGGTATAACTCTATTTCTTGGATTGAAATCTACTACACCATGTGAATCTTCTGCAAAATAACTAAGGTATCAACAAACACAGTAGCATAGAAGTAACACAATAGTTATTCAAATAACCTGCAATTTTATCACTAACGACAATCAATTAGTGATGCACATTACTCAAACAACAATAAAACTTATAAATATTGCAAAAGAAATATGATGTATACGCCACTACCAGTACTGATACCAATGTGGATACCAATACCGATATCAATACTGATACCAATAATGTTACCAATAGTAATACTAATTCGATTAATACTAATACTAATACTAATACTAATACTAATACTAATACTTATACTAATATTAATACTAATACTAATACTTATACTAATACTTATACTAATACTAATAATAATAATAATACTAATACTAATACTAATACTAATACTAATACTAATACTAATACTAATACTAATACTAATACTAATACTAATACTAATAGTGATACTAATACTAATACTAATATTGGTAATAATACTGGTACTAATATTAATATTAATACAAATATTAATACTAATACTAATACTAATATTAATACCGATACTAATACTGATACTAATAATAATACTGATACTAATACTAATACTCATACTCGTACCAATACTAATACAAATACTAATATTCATATTGATACTAATACTAATACTAAGAATAAGACTAATATTGATACTAATACTAATAATAATATTGATACTTATATTGATAATTATAGTGATATTGATATTAATACTAATACTAATATTAATACTCATACTAATACTAATATTAATACTCATACTAATACTAATACTGGTACTAATATTAATATTAATACTAATATTAATACTAATACTAATATTGATACTAATACAAATATTAATAATAATTGATATTAATAATAATATTGATACTACTAATACTCATACTCATACTCGTACCAATACTAATACTAATTCTAATAATAAAACTAAAATTAATACTAATATTCATATTGAGACTAATACTAATACTAAGAATAACACTAATACTGATACTAATACTAATAATAATATTGATACATACATTGATAATTACAGTGATATTGATACTAATATTAATACAAATACTAATACTAATACTAATACTAATACTAATACTAATACTAATACTAATACTAATACTAATACTAATACTAATACTAATACTAATACTAATACTAATACTAATACTAATACTAATACTAATACTAATACTAATACTAATACTAATACTAATACTAATATTAATACTAATACTAATACTAATATTGATATTGATACTGATACTAATATCGATACTCATATTGATATTCATAGTAATACTAATACTAATATTCATACTCTGATACTTATACTAATACTGATACTCATACTAATATGATATTCATACTCATACTGATACTCACAGTCATACTGATACTCGTACTAATACTGATACTAATATTGATATTGATACTGATACTAATACTGATACTGATACTGATAGTGATACTAATATCGATATTGATATTGATACTGATACTGATACTGATATTGATATTGATACAAATGTTGATACTGATACTGATACTAATACTAATACGGATACGAATACTTAAACTGAAACTGATATTGATACTGATACCGATACTTATAATGATAATGATACTGATATTGATACTGATACCGATACTGATAATGATAATGATAATGATATTGATATTGATACTAATATTAATACCGATACTGATATCGATACCGATGCCGATGCCGATGCTGATACCGATACTGATGCCGATACTAATGCCGATACCGAGAATGATATCGATACTGATATTGATATTGATACTGATATTTAGACTAATATTAATATTAATATTAATATTAATATTAATATTAATACTAATATTAAAACTAATATTAACACTAATATTAATACTAATACTATTACTAATACTAATATTAATACTAATACTATTACTAATACTATTACTAATACTAATACTAATATTAATACTAATACTAATACCAATCCTAATATTCATATTAATTTTAATACTAATATGTCAATATTGTTAATGTTAATGCTAATGTACATATTCTAATGCTAATACTAATTTTAATGTTAATGTTAATCTGGATTTGCTTTATGCTGGTTATAATTGTAATACTAATATTATCCAAATTTTATCCTATTCCTAATCCTATTCATAACACTAATCATGATTCTAATCTTAATCATAATTCTAATCCAAAACCTATTTCTAACATTAATTATAATCCTAATAATTTTATTACTAATAATACTAATGCTAATGCTAATGTTAATTCTAATTATAATTCTAATTTTAATTCTAACCATAATCCTAATCCTAATACTAATCATAATTATAATACGAATACATGTCACTAATTGTAGTACTAATCAATAATCATAATTTTAATTATAATTCAATTACTAATATTAATCATAATCATAATGATAATCCTAATCCTAATATTAATTATAATAATATATTAATCTGAATCCTAACTATAGTATTAATACTAATACTAATTCAAAGAATAATAATTATAATCATAATTCTAATGTTAATACTAATCACAATCCTAATTATGATTTTGCATCAATGTGTTTGCAATTATCTATTATTTTGTATAAAAACATTTTTTTCAATCTCGCAACTTTTATATCAAATTCCTTATGTGTGGTACCACAAACATAAAAAACACATATTAAATATATTAGAAATTAATATTTAATTATATTATCAAGCTGACATTAAAATTATTTAAAATTGTATAAGGGTATAAGCACACGTTAAAACGTGAAAAGAACGATAATCGTTGTTAATAGGATAAATTGCGAAACTCCTCATGAACTTAGGCTAAATTACGGAAAGTACCCCCAGTTTACGGAATCTTTTTTATTCCATGTAATATCCAAAAAACGTGACATTTCTGTTATCTTACTTTGTAAATACAAAATTAGCCTTAGGCGAGATAATAGTAATACTAAAAAGTTGTGAAGCGATGTTATTTAAGAAGATAAATATTTCGTGTAAAGTCCCCCTCAGGGTAATTTGTCTTTAAAAAGTACCATAAACAAATGTCTTGTGCAGGGTAGAATCTGCATTTTTCGGGGAATATTTCACGTAATAAAAAAAAATTCCGTGAATAATCGTACCGTAAGGGGGTCGATGTAAGACGAAAACAAACATGAGGGAAATTTTGGTAATTACGAATATGATATTAAATAAGTAAAAAAGATAAACATTTTCTCTGGTCATGTTTATGTAAAATATATAATATCAAATAATTTATTCTGAAATATTTTTTATATAAATCCAAGTTTATGAATTAAAATACAAAATTTTCGTAACACCATCAATCATACAATTATAATACGTGAAGATTTTAAATTGAATTTAAATAAATTTAAACTAAATTAATTACTATTAAAATTAAATTAAAATAAAGTTGATATATTTAGAGCATTTTATAAATGGTATGATATAAATATATAATAAAATAATTTAATATCTTTTTAATTTTGGAAAATGGTGACATGTTTTTTGATGATTTATTTTCACCAATCAATTCGCCACATGAGATGAAATTGAATACATGTCACCAATTGAAATCGACAAATGTCAATCAATTAGTTGCGAAATTCAACTTTTATATATTATATAGATAATATCAATATATAATGTTAAATTAGTAAAAAAATACATATTCTCTAGTCATGTTCATGTAAAATGTATAATATCAAATAACTTATTCTGCAATATTTTTTGTTAATAAATTCAAGTTTATGAATTAAAATTAAAGAAAAATCGTAACACCACCAATTATGCAATTATAATAAGAGAAGATTTTAAATCGAATTTAACTAAATACAAATTAAATTAGTTATAAAATTACATTAAAAAATAAATTTATTTAGGGTTTCCAAGAAAGTTGATATATTTAGAGCATCTTATAAATGGTAAGATATAAATATTAATAAAATAATTGAATATATTTAATTACCTTTAATTTTAGAAAATGATGACATGTTTTTTGATGATTTATTTACACCAATCAATTCGCCACTTGGGATGAAATTGAAGACATGTCATCAATTGAAATTGCCAAATGTCAATCAATTAGCTATGCAATTCAACTTTTATATATTATATAGATGAAACGATTAAGACTTTGAGACATAAACTAAATAAAATTAAAGTTGTGAAGATTGAATTATGGGTATTTATAAGTGAAAGAAGATTGAATTATGGGTATTTATAAGTGAAAGTAATAAGTGAGAAATTTTTCAAAATTCAATCTTTCTTTTAAATTAAATCGTATTTTTTTTTATATTTTTCAAAATTAAATATATATGCATTTGTTACTAGTCGAGATTTTTGATATTAATAATTTATAAATATTAATAAGTTCTTGTCAACAATTGAGGTTAATCGATTTAAATTTGTTACTAGTCGAGATTTATATTTTTAATTAATCATCTTATGATAACATACTCAATAATATTAATAAGTTCTTGTCAATAATTGAGGTTAATCGATTTAAATTAATTGAAATGAGTTATAATCCATTTTTTTAAAAAAAACATATTATTTTATTTTTCATTCGATTTTTCACACGGTCGATTTTAATAACATAAATTAATTTGTAATAAGTCAACGCATTTGTTTATATATTGAATTGATTCAATACTTTATATTTTTCAATAGGTGAGATTACATTGATATAGTAATTAATAATAGATGTTTTGATGTATTGAACCGTGATTCTATATATTTTTTTAAAAGTTTCTTATATTTCCTTTGTTAATTAGTTAATTAAAATTATTTAATAATAATTAATTTGAGAAATTTTTCATAATTTCAAAACTAAAAAAAATTTCAAAATTCAATCTTTCTTTTAAATTAAATTGTAATTATTTATATATGCATTTGTTATTAGGGGAGATTTTTAAATATATATGTATTTGTTATTAGGTGAGATTTTTAATATTAAAGATAATGAACCTGACAATTAATAATTTATTAACATTAGTTATTCAATTGTTATTATTATTTTATAATATTATTTATAATTATATATTTAAAGTTAAGATTAATATTGCAATAAGTAACTTTGCCCGAGTGGTTAGTGCACTAAGTCACTCGGGCCACTCGGGTTCGAACCCTAGAAGCTGCATTTTTGGTGATTATTTCATTAAAAATCCGGGTGGACCCGACGGGTCCTCGGGCCGGGCCCTCGGGTCCGGGTCATCGGGTCCGCCCGCCGGGTAGACCCGGCGGGTCTCGGGTCCAAGAAGTCGGGCCCCAAAACCGACCCGTACTTGGCCGGGTCCGGGGCGGGTCGGGTCCGGCCGGGTCCGGGTCAGACCCGGCCCGTGGCCATGTCTAACTGGGTTTCTTCGATCCTACACCCGGCCCGTGGCCATGTCTAACTGAGGTAATGAACATATTTAATTAAATGTACACAATAAATATATATAATATAAAACTCTAGTGTAAAATAATAATATGTTAAATAAATTATTAATTTTCATATTAATTATTATTAAATAATTTTAATTAAATTATTAACAAATACAATATAAGAAACTTTTAAAAATATATATAGAATCACGGTTCAATACTTCAAAACATCTATTATTAATTACTATATCAATATAATCTCCACTATTGAAAAATATAAAGTATTGAATCAATTCAATATATAAACAAACGCGTTGACTTAATACAAACTCACTTATGTTATTAAAATCGATAGTGTGAAAAATTCGAATGAAAAATAAAATAAGATGTTTATTTTAAAAAAAAATTATAACTCATTTCAATTAATTTAAATTGATTAATTTCAATTGTTGACAAGAACTTATTAAAATTATTGATTATTTTATCATAAGATAATTATTTAAAAATATAGATGATGTTTATTTTAACAAAAATAGAATATATCTCATTCTAATTAATTTTTTACTTTAAAAATAAAACTATATATGACGAGTATAATCAAAATATTATAATGTGATTTCTCTTTTAATAATTGGTTTAATTTGTAAAAATCGTAAGAATTAAATCGTAGGTCATACGATTTAATCATTTTTTTTACATTTACATTTTATTCAAATATTAGAATCGAATCATAAGATTTAAATGAATTAAGCTCAAGTTCTTTCAATTTCTTTTAATTTTTTTTATATTATATTTGTTAATAATTTAATTAAAATTATTTAATAATAATGAATATGATAATTCATAATCTATTTAACATTATTTATTATAATCATTTTACACCTTTTGTTATGTTATATATATTCCTTGTTATAATAATCCTAACTATAAATATATAAATATAAATAACACTGTAAAATGATCATAATAATTGTATAACTAATGTTTTATAAATTATTAATTGTCATGTTGACTATTATTAATATAAAAAATCTCGACTAATAACAAATGCATGTATATTTAATTTTGAAAAATATAAAAAAAATATGATTTAATTTAAAAGAAAGATTGAATTTTGATATTTTTTGAATTTTGAAATTTTGAAAAATTTCTCAATTATTACTTTCACTTATAAATACCCGTAATTCAATCTTCACAACTTTCATTTTGTTTAGTTTTTGTCTCAAAGTCTTAATCTTTCATTTTTTTCTAAAATTGTTTAGTGTATAAATTCAATTATATTTTAAATTTTGAATTTAAAGTTAATCTTATGTTTTTTCAAGTTTCAATATAAGTTTTTTTTTTCTTTCTTGTAAATAAAAAAATAAAAATAAAAAATTGAAAAACCGGGTGGACCCGGACCCGACCCGGATAGACCCGGGTGGACCCGCCCCAGACCCGGACCCGCCTACCCGCGGGTCGGTTTCGGGTCCTCTAAAAGTCGGAGTCGAACCCGGACCCGACCCGCCCCGTAGCCATGTCTACCCTAGGGGTCTATACGTAAGATAATAAAAAAAATGTAAATTATTTTTTTATAATTTTTTGCCACGTGTACACTCTCGGAACAGGGAAATGGAGACGAATTGACTGTGGTGCCCGATTGGGAAGAAACAATTATTCGAACGGGGCGTTTATTAATGGGTGCCTTCACTGGTTTTTACAAGATTACGAGAGCTATCATTTGATTTCTTGCTTCGATCTCGAGACGGAAACTTTCAGTACGTTTTCTCAACCGCCTATTCCGATGTGGAGACGGCATTCTCAGAACCTAGTAGCTTTGGGGGATTGCTTGTGTATATGCGACAATACAGACGACGGAATTGATTTTTGGGTTATGAAGGAATACGGAAATGAGAAATCTTGGACAAAGCAATTTGTTATTCGAAAAGGTTACGGACATTGTTACGGTGAACAACCTCGTGGGATCGTTTATCCTATCAAACTTTTCAAAGACGGTCACGTGTTGATGACGTGGCAGCAAGACTCGAGCTGGTTCTACGACATGTTCTACTACTCCAACAGAACTAAAACTACTCGGGGAAACGGTAAGTTAATGTCTAGTGTTGCTAGTCCCATGCAGGCAATGCTTTATACGCCGAACTTTCTTTCGCTCAAGACTTTCCCGAAAGAGGATGTGTCCAAATTCTTTCGTTTTTGGTGATTATTGACACAACACAATCCAATTGGGGAAATTAAACAGTACTATCCTTTTGCATATCGTTTCTTTTATTTTCCGTTTCATCGGTTAGTTTTATCCGCTCGTTATTATTTTTCATGTAATATATGGTACGGAAAGAATTGCGTCCCTGATGAATATAAGACTTGTCTTACTACTTTATGTTTCCACTTTATCCATTACTTGATTGGTTATTTGTGTTTGTATCGATGCACCATTTACTAATAGGGCCTATTATTCAAGCTCCATTGCTGTATATGCTTTGCTGCAGTATTCGTCATTTTCTTCAGAAACGTATCATCAAACATCACCTAGACATAAGATAAAACCCGAGACATAACTAAACAATCTGAACAGAAAAGTAAATCTAACTAATAATGAAGAAATTTATGTCGCTCGGAAAACGATTACTGAAAAACGATCTTGATGTGTCCAGAATTGAAAATTCATTTATATTCTGAGAAATTGAAAAACGAGTTTTTAGATATCAAAAATTCATTTCTATCCTAAGAATTTCAGAATTCATGAAATCGTGATAAAATTTCGGTACAATATCGAAAACTCTTGGGAATTTGGGGAAGAAAAGAGCGAAATGCATCATTTAAAAAATACAAATGTAATGCTATTAATGAGCTAATAGCAATGACCCCCTGTGTTATTTCTAATTGGCGAATACCCCCTATGTTATAAATATTATCACAGAGCCCCATGTATTGTGTTTGGCATTGCACACCGCCACCTATTCATCATTTGGCTGTTGACTAAAGTAAAATGACTATATTACCCCTAATATAAAAAAATAAAAAAATACCCCAAAACTCAAAACCCCTGCTACGTGTTCTCAAAACAAAAAATATGTATATGCTCTTCTCCCAAATTCAATCCCAAATCGAAGAGGAAAAAAAAACCCTAAACTCCAGACTCAATTTCGATCGAAATACTCTCCCAAATGCCTTATATTTAAAGATTCTCGAAGAAAGACGTGAAGACGACTGTGAAAGTTCGATTAAACTGGTAGAAAGTTTTTGGGGAGTTGTGGGTTGTAGTCCAGACATTTGTATTAAAATAGTAGGGTTTATGTTTATGAGGTTTTCGTTTTATTGGGGGAGTTGTAGGTTGGAGTCCAAACTTTATGTATTTTTTTTTTGAGAATGTGGGTTGTTTTTCAGACATTATCTGGATCTTTTGGAGATTGTGGATTAGTGGTCCAGTTTTTGATATTATTGTTTTATGTAAGGTATATCTTGTCTATATCTTCAAGGGACATGTGGGGTCTTATTTTTTTGGGGTTTCAATGTTTTAAATTTTTTATTCAAATTTTTGTTTATGATTTTTGTCCAGACATTGTCTGCATTTTTTTTTTACTGTTGAGATTTTTAGGGTTTTCAGTTGGTTTTTTTTTTTTTTTTTTAAACTATTGCAGAGTTTTTTAACTTAAAGCTTTATTATTTATGCAGATGAACCTGTGGTGCGAAGTATCTATATGGTTGGATGGGGTTTTCGTATATAATCCTGAATTGTGTTATGTTGGAGGGAGAAATGTAGTGGCTGGAAAGATTTGCTTGGACTACTTGAACAGGCAGTTACTGTATGATATTGATATGTACAAAGCATGTGGAGGTAAAAAAGTGAATGTCAACTTTTACTTCTTGTACCCTGGGCAATCACTTGAACATGGGCTCAAGTACATTATAAATGATGTAAGTATTGCATGGTTGGTGAATGTTCATGATGAACTGGACCAGTTGACACTTTACACTGAAGATGTAGACATAGAGCCAATTATTGCAATTGATAAGGATGGGAATGTAATTGAAAAGAAAGAAGAAATTCTTTATTTGCGGAATGGTGATGAAGATACAGTTGATAAAGGCTCAACAACTGCACAACCTCAGCCCGAAGAACCAACAAATGAACAACCTCAGCTTGAAGAACCAACAAATGAACAACCTCAGCATGAAGAACCAACAAATGAAGAATCACAGCCTGAAGAACCATCAGCTGAAGAAGTACAACCTGAAGAACCAAAAACTGAAGAAGTAGAGCCTGAAGAACCAACTAGTGAAGAAGTACAACCTGAAGAACCAACAAGTGAAGAACTACATCATGAAGAAGCAACAGCTGAAGAAGTACAGCCTGAAGAACCAACACTTGAAGAGATTTTTGCTGAATTCCTAACCACTGAAGAACCAACACCTGAAGATTTGTTTGCTGAAGTACCAAGAAATGAACAACAACCAACTGAAGAACTAGGAAATGAAGAGACCATAAATGATGATGTGGTGTTTTCTGAGGATGATGATTCAGATGATGGTGACTACATTCAGCCTGAAGATTGTTCAGGTGATGTTAATGTACATTCTGATGCTCCAAGTGAAGAGTTAGAAGACATTGAGGGGTCTTCAGATGATGACATTTTTTTGAATAGACAGTTCAGTAAGCAAGACTTGATCAAGAAGTTGAAAATAATGGGCAAGAAATCCAAAAGACCAGGTAGAAGGTTGCAGAAATGTGCAGTGCAACCATCTACAACCCAATGCTACAGTGAGACAGAAGATGATGATACTCTTGAGAATCTGAATGACTCAACTAAAGCCAAATATAATGCCGTATATTCATTGAAGGACAGAGTATGGAGAATAAAAATTTGGAAGAGTTGATGATATTTTCAAATGTTGATGCATTTAGAGAGGCTCTCACAGATTGGTTAGTGAGAAATGGGTATGAAATTGAATTTTTGAAAAAATGAAAGGAAAAGGGTAACTGCAGAATGCAAAGAAAAAAGATGTAGTTGGAGAATCCATGCATCTGCTGTACAAGGTGGTCCAATATTTAAGGTATTTAAATATTATATTTTTTGTATACTATTCTATTTTATATTATGGTTTCTTGGTTTCTGTTTTCTTTTTTTTTTTGTCTTTGTAATATTTATGTACTTCTCTATTATGTATTATTTTTTAACTAACTATTTTTTAATTTATTTATTGCAGATCAAGAAACTAACTGGAGAACACACCTGTTCAAGGAAAAGAATTAACAAGCATGCTAGTGCAAAATATATTGGAAGGAGAATGGGAGACTCCACTAAAGACAATCCAGATGTTGAAATAAGCAAACTCGGAAACTCACTGATGAGAAAGGTGGGTGTAGAAGCTGGCTATTGGAAGACTTTGGGGGCAAAAAAAGATGCACTCAACAAAATAAGGGGACAGGATGCTCAAGAATACAGTCTCCTGTGGGATTACTGTGAAACTGTTAGAGCTAGAAATCCTGGTGCTAAGTTATTGCTGAGAAAGATTCTTTATTCAGATCCTCCAATCTTTGAGAGGATGTATTTCAGCCTTCCCCCAATGAGGTTGGGATTTCTTGCATGATGCAGTCCACTAACTGGATTAGATGGTTGTTTTTTGAAAACACCACATGGAGGGCAGCTCCTTTGTGCTGTTGGAAGGGATGGGAATGATAACCTTTTTTCAATTTCCCTAGTTGTGGTTCCAGTTGAGAACAGAGAATCTTGGACATGGTTTTTGCGTGAGTTGCTAGAAGAAATTGGAGGTGTTGAAGAAAGGAAATGGACCTTCATTTCTGACAGGCAAAAAGGTCTTCTTGAAGCTATTAAAGATGTTCCCCCTGGTTGTGATCACAGGTTTTGTGTGAGGCACATCTACCAGAATTTCAAGCAAAAATGGCCAGCTTTGGAGCTGAAAACAATGTTACGGAGACCTGCTTCCACAGGCAACAAGAATGAGTTTGAAGCAGTTATGGTGGAGATTGGCAAGTTTGATAAAGCTGCAGTAGAATATCTAAGAAAAATTCCTCCATGTCATTGGGCCAGATCTTATTTCTCAAGAAGCTGCAAGACAGATGTGTTAGTAAACAATCTGTGTGAATCCTTCAATAGCTACATCCTTGAGGCTAGAGAGAAGCCTATCATTAGCATGTTTGAGTGGATCAGAAGTAGATTGACAAGCAGAATTCAAACAAAAAAGGCTGGAATGAAGAAGTATGAAGGGTCTATTTGTCCTAATATCTTGAAGAAGATCAACAAGTCTCAACAACTTGCAAGAAATTGTTTTCCAAGATGGCATGGACAAGAAGAATTTGAAGTGGATATTCATAATGACAGATACGTCGTGGACCTAGCTACCAGAACATGCACATGTGGACTGTTTCAATTAAATGGGTATCATTGTCATCATGCATGGGCTTCCATTGCAGATAGGAGGTATAGGATTGAGGACTATGTGGAGTTGTGGTATAAAAAAGATATATACTTGAAGGTTTATGCATATATGATACATGCAGTCTCTGGACCAAAAGACTACATCAAGACCTCTTTCGAGCCACTTGCAGCCTTCTGTGCGCAAAAGGAAGCCTCAAATATCCGAAGTCCTTCATAATATTAGGGAGGCTGCCAAGAAGAAGCGCATTTGGAAAGTTTGACTTACATGTGTTGAAAGTTGAACATGTTTTTTGATGACTTTTGCTGGTTTTTTTTGGGTTTTTAATGCAATTGTAACAGCCTGTGATGGTTTCTTGATGAAATGTTGGTTGTCTATTGAACATGCAATTGTAACAGCCTGTAATGTCTATTGAACATTATTTTTTTGTTGTTGGCTGTTTCTGAAAAATATTGTTGTTTGTTTGAGATATTTTGATGTTTTTTTATGGATTGGTTATTTGCAGTTGAATTTTATGTTATTGTTTATTTTTAGATGTTGCTTGTTGGTTATTGTTGATATATGAATTGGTTGTTGCTGGCAAATACAGGGAAATTGAAAATACAGTGGAGATACTTGCCAATTTTCATTAACATAGGGGGGTATTTGCTAATTAATTTCAAATCATAGGGGGGTGGTTGCCGATATTTGTTTATATGTGGGGTTATTTGCTAATTTGGTAACCAAATACAGGGAAATTAGAAAATTTTACAAAATTTTACAGAATTTTACCATTGCAAAGTTGAACAAATAATGAACAAATAACATCTCAAACTCTCAATAATACTTGAATAAATAACATTGTCAATATTACATTGATAAACAACAACACTACATTATATCTTGCATTGAATAAAATATATTAGATTGATTAAAGGTTTCAAATCTTCATTAACAACACCAGAACAATGGCGAACAATGCTACACATATAACCCATGAGATTTTCAACAAGATTCGATCATGCCGATGGTTTTCTTTTTTCTCTTCGACGCTAGCTCTAGAAATAACTTCATCTGGCTCTTCGATATCATCTGGCAAAGCGAGCTCAGCATATTCCCAACCTGGATATTGTACGGTCACCCCAATGGGTTCCCAAGTTGCTCGATACGGGTCACACCAACGGAAAAATTGGCATTGACGAAACAGACAAAAATAATACAATCTTCCTTTTGATGGTTTTGTTGCAGTTTTGACCACCCTTATACAAGATTTCAAATTGCATAAACAAAATGGGTTATATGGATACCTCAGATCCATATATGGCTTGCGTTCTTTTCTCTTCGTCGCGTTGCTTGAGGTGTGAGAAGACATTATTTCTCTAATTTCCTGGGAAATGCAGAATATGAACAGAAGAAATTGGGGGAAGAAAACGAGCAAAACCCCAATATATGGGGAAGATGATATAAAACGACGTCGTTCGGTTCTTTGATGAACTTAAGGGTATTTTTGACTTTTAAGGGTATCTTTTGACGCAAAATACACAACCATTCGCATAATTTGCGCGTGCGCTACACGAAAAGTTGTCAGGGGGTTTTGTGACCTTGACTAAATTTTGTATGGGGGTATTTGCTAATAATTTTATCACAGGTGGTTTTCCGGCAATTCGAGATAACGCAGGGGTGGTTTTTGCAAAAAAAACCCTGCTATTAATCATAAGAGTATATTTTGGGGGAAAATGGGGTTTTTCATGAATTAAAATCGGAGAATTTCTGTCTTCTGATAGTTCCTATGAAAAAAAAAAAAATCATTAAAAACTAGAATCGTAATTTTCGAAAATAATAATAATAATAACAATAATAACTAATTAGGCGCGTCGTGCGTGTTGTAACTTGTAACACGAGTCCACGACCAATTTTTATTAGAAAAATCATATTTTTCACCCCTCAAGTTTGCACCGATTTCACATTTGGCCCCCTATGTTTTCAAAAAACACATTTAGTCTCTCATGTTTTACAAATTCAACACTTTTAGACTTTTTCGTTAATTTTCCGTTAGTACTAACGGAATCAAGCATGTTTTCATCACTATCTTAACTGACGAACTAACGGTAAATTCACAGAAAGGACCAACAGTTTTCAATTTTTGAAACATGAGGGACTAAATGTGTTTTCCGTGAACATGAGGGACCAAATGTAGAATTAGTGCAAACTTAAGGGTGTAAACGTGCCGGGTGCCTCGGGTGAATACGAGAACTTATCGTATTATGTATTTTCGACATACTTTCATTATCGATTTTTAGGCTACATTTTTTTTATCTTTTTTTTACGATTAGGTAAAATTTGTGTCTAATGTGGCTATGGGAAGTGACGATTTGAAGTTGTCTACGGAGGGTGGTGTGGGGTCCACTCCCTTAGAAACAAGGGAATTTGCTGGTGCACAAATGACTGTCAAAATACAAACTCGTTTTTGTGTTAACGAAAGCTGATTAATCAGGAGTTAATTTTCTTCCTTCCGTTAAAGGCTACCTGAATGACAGCGCGTGCGATGCGAAATAGGTATATAATATAGGGACCAAAAATCGTAAAAATTGATCGATTTGTTGATATTTAAGATTTATTTTAACATTTGAATCGACATAGATATGAATGAATTGAATCGTAAGATTTGATTCGCAAACTATAAGGTTTTATGCTCGGTATTGCGAATTCTCGTAAATGTGGCCGATATTTTGGATATTGAAAGAAAGATCCACTTTGGGGTCAAATTTGCGATTTGGGTGGAGCGGGTAGGAAGATGGACTAAGTATAGGGGTGATTCTGCAATTTTCAGTACTGTTTGACCCAGTGAGGTGGATTTTTTGAAATTACAAATTGACCTCCACTTGGGGGGCATTTCCGGTTTAAGGACCAAAATTAAAAATGGTATATAATATAGGGACAAAAAAAGTAATCATCACAAGTTTATTATAAATAATATAATAAATTAGAGTTTTCATAAATCGTAAATTGCAAAATTTGATCGATTTGTTGATATTTAATTTTTTTTTTAACTTTTGAATCGACTTAGGTATGAACGAATTGAATCGTTAAAATTTTAAACTCGGAATTGCAAATTTTCGTAAATGAGTCACACACGATTATAGCTGAGGAGGAGTCGAAGCATACTGCGTTGGTGGTGGATATTTTGGATATTTCAAGAGAGATCCACTTTGGAGTTAAATTAGCAATTTGGGTGGAGTGACCGGGAAGATGGGGTAAGTAGGGTGATTCTACAATTTTCAAAACTGTTTTAGTAAGGACGGTGGATTTCCAGAAATTACAAATTAACCCCAACTTGAGGGCATTTCTAGTTTAAGGACCAAAATATATATATATATATATATATATATATATATATATATATATATATATATATATATATATATATATATATATATATATATATATATATATATATTGGGCATTTGTGATGGTGAACTCTGCAACTCCAATGGGATTATTACTAGGCATGATGTATCCATGACGTTTAACTATTCAGCCCAAGCCTACTGTAAAGTGCTAATTGTAAAGCCTAACCTTTATCTGCGTGCTATTTTTTTTCTTTATTGCGAGCCAAAAGTTAGAGGAGTACATATTAAAGTTTATTCTGTGTGGCTTATAGCCCAAAGGGTACAATGGTGGTCTCCATCAATTATTACATGAAATACTCAATTAATTGTCCATAGTTATATAATAAAGAAATTTAAAAGTTTCATATATGAAACTTATAAATTATAAGTAATAGAGATTTTTTCTTAATTTTCTTTTAATGAATGAACCTGCAGCTAATCATAGAAGTTCTTAATTTTCTTTTAATGAAGGAACCTGCAGCTAACCATATGAGTGTACTGGATAAACCTACACTCTCGTATAATTGATTGCAAATCACACGAGAGATGTAAACCATATTAACATTAGACTAACCATGTGTGACAAATTCGACCTTCCGACCATTGACAATGAAATTCGAACCTAGGTCAATTGACACAGGCTCACTTGCTCTATTCATCCCCTTACAGGACTAATAAAGAATTGTGCATGGAATGGGAATTATCTGTTGTCTCC
Source organism: Erythranthe guttata (assembly GCF_056151865.1). NCBI lineage: Eukaryota > Viridiplantae > Streptophyta > Magnoliopsida > Lamiales > Phrymaceae > Erythranthe > Erythranthe guttata. The sequence continues at coordinate 8,707,943 of NC_142538.1, forward strand.
CACTGGAGAAGTCTCAGTTGAATATATGTATATGATATGATGTGTATATAAATAAGCCCCTTGTTTGGGCACCTTTTCATATTGTTGGTTGTTTCTTGTCAAATTAATTCAACATGGCCGCCAATAATATTTGCATCCTGAAAATCACATCCACCATTTTCGCCATTCTAATCCTCTCCTCAAATTTCATGATCACCCCGATTAAGTCGCTAGAATTCTCGAGAGAAGTGTCCATGGAAGAAATGGGCCTGAAAACAGAGAAGCTCAGCCACCTCCACTTCTACTTCCACGACATTGTCAGGGGTCGATACCCAACCGCCTTCCGAGTGGCGGAATCCGCCATCACCAACTCCTCCGCCACAAGATTCGGCTTTGTGGAGATTATCGACGACGCTCTGACTCTGGGCCCGAATATAAGCTCCAAAATTGTGGGAAGAGCGCAGGGGATGTACGCCTCGGCGGATTTGAACAACTTGGGGCTTCTGATGGTGTTGAACTATGTGTTTACTGAGGGGAAGTTCAACGGTAGCACTCTCAGTATATTGGGGCGGAACGCGGTGTACTCCGATGTGAGGGAGATGCCCATCGTCGGGGGCAGTGGCGTTTTCCGATTCGCTCGAGGGTATGCTCGGGCGAGTTCTCACGAGAACAATATGCAGAAGAATGGTGGTGCTGTTGTTGAGTACAATGTCTATGTCTTCCATTATTGATGGATTAATTCTGAGTACTAATTTTCTCAACTTGGATGCTATTTTAATTTGTTTCATAAATGGGGCATCATCATTTGTTTTCTTTAATTATAAAATAGTCTGGTTAATGCTCACATAAATTTAGAGTGCCATCATCCCATACTTATTTATAAAAGAGTTCAGACAAAAAACTCTTCTATAAAAAAGTCCACACATTGTTTAGATATGTGTAAAAGGTTAAAATACCCATCATATTTTAATATGTTCTAATTTCATCATTTAATTTAATTTAACCTCAACTAGTGAAACACTAGTGCGTGAACGGGGTATTCATCATAAAAACAAATACTTAATAATAAAACGGTTCTCGAAATAGTAAAATCAATTGTTGGTATGTAATATAAAGAAGTAGAAAATATTAAAAAAGAAAACTAATTTGTATGGTGCAAGTGCTGAAATAAGTGAAAAAACTAAACATCGAAGGTTTTAATTTTTGCATACAAAGAGTGAATATATCGTTGGTCCCAAACTTATACAATCATAATGACATATGAACATTTGATACTTGAATTTGATCCAAACAATCAGTGTTATTAATACCCGCATCTTGTGCCTTAGGTAGTGTTTGAACTCCGTCCAACTCGGTGGAAACTTTTCAATTATGGCAGCAACTTGACAGGATTTACTTACCTCATGACCCTCGACGAGAATATCATAGATCATGAGTTGGAGTTCGTTTACTTGCTCATTTACAGTTTTGCTATCGACCATTCGATAAAATTCGAATTTGTCCACTATAAATTTCATATAACCCGCATCTTCAGACTTGTATTTCTTGGACAAACTATCAACAAAAGTTTAGCAGTCTTTATAGGACTATAAACTTTGTACTACTGTTCGTCCAAGCATATCAAGATGTAGTTACGGCATACGGCATAGGAAATCAAAGTGACTCCACGCATTAACGGCTAGGAAGACTTTCTTGTTATTTTCGGGAGTTTCTCCCTTCCTTCACCTTAGGTGGCTCCTCGTTGAGAAACATAGCCAAATTCATGGTAGTAAGGTAGAAGAACATTTTGTTCTTCCAAGTAGCAAAATTCGTGCCCGTGAATTTGTTTGGTTTTTCGGCCACACCGATAATCTTAGGAGTGGCATCATTGATTGAAAGCATCAACACGAATTTATTCAAGCAACAGTTTAAAATAGCTGAATTCAAAATATATGAAAATTCAAAATTCTATATTTATTTTCTCAGTACCGAAAACAAACTTTATTCTAATGTTGAAACAAAGAATACATATTTTATTCAAAATTAGGTACTCAGGATTGGTTAAATTGATTTAGACGAAACAGTAAATCAATACATAATTTTTATCAAATCAAAAATTCAAAAAGCAATATATTAGTATAAAATAGTGACCCAAGGTATTGAATGCATCACTATCCGAGATTTTAGAGTCAGACTCCTCTTTCTAGAATGCTAATCTAATACATAATAAAAAACAAGTTTGACTTTGTTTACAAAATAATAATTAAGTCCCAAGTTTTGAGCATAAAGAAGTTTTACACAAACTTTTGTAAACCAGAAGCAAAATTCTCACAGCATAAGAAATTTACGGCAGAAGTTATAAAACACAGAAATTGACTGTTGTCTTAAGATTGTTGGTGTAATTAATAACAATCTGCGTAAACGAAAAATACTTACTTGTTTGTCGAAAAGAGAAATTCTGAAAAACACAAAGAACGATCGAGGTTTGCCAAAGCAATTTCCTTAAGACAATATTTCTGGCTGTCAACGTGCACAGTCTCTTCCCGGTAGTCTCCAAGGTACAACGATCGGTTGTCAAATATTTGCACGAATATTCGATCACATCGAGCGCACATCTTTTGAACTTTAATCATTTAATCATGGGAATTTTCGTTCACTTTACTTCATGATTATGATAAAGTAAATAAATGAAATTAGTCTTTACATAATTTAATTAATATCACTCAATATTAATTATTGGAAATCATAAAAGTTCCAACATTATGCACTATGCCACGTTTTATCCTTCGGCCCGGTTAATTATCTTCCATGGCCCAAACTTAGAGGGTGTTTGGCTGAGCTTATCGGCTCTTAACAAGACTTTATAAAATATTTATGAGCTTATAAGCTCTTCTGAAGTGTTTGGTAATTTTTTTTTTCAAAAGATCTAAAATATTCAAAAAAATAAGTTGTTGGAGACCATATAAGATATTTTCTAAAAATTATCCCGAGCCACTGTTTTTTATTTAAGATCTTATAATGAGTAAAAATAGCTTGCAAATTCACTATTAAAATTAAGACGTAATAAATTATCAGCTTTGAAAACAGCTTATTCGATGTTAGAGTTTATCGACGGTTTAAAATAAGCTTAGCCAAATGGGCCCTTAATCCAACTTTATGAATTATTTACCTTCCAACTTAATTGCTGCATATTTCGGTATTTACTTGGTAATTTTGATTCATTCCTCATATTTTTATGAGTAATTATAATTATAAATATACAAAAAACGATAAGAAAATATATGTGTTATCAATAACATCATTTACTTTGGATATTTTTCAGTTTAAGATACTATGGCATTGTAAAATGGAATACCGGCAATTAAAATCTATTCTTCGATGAAAATCATGATATATGGTATTCATTGAGTAGAAAATAGATTGATTTAAACGATAAAAAATGAGATGTAAAAGAAAATGCAAAGTAATGATGAGAAATGAAGAAAAATAAAGAGAAAAAATGAAACAGAGAGACCAGAATGAGAAAATGGGGATAGAGAGAGGAGAGATGAAAGAGGAGAGAGGGAGAAGAATAATAAAGAAAAATACGTAACGTGTAGAGCTAGGGAAAAAGGATGAGAGATAAATAAATGGAGAAAATAAAATGACGAATAAGAGAAAAATAAGAAGAAGAGAGAGAAAGTAGGAGAAACGTACACATGGACAAAAATGGCATAATAGGCATTAAACTAAGTTTAGGGGGTCACACAATTCAACAAAAAATTTATGAGTTTGCTTACAATTTGTCAATTATAAATTGGGACTATACTATTTTATTATACCTAATCCCTCGTTTTCCCTAAAATCTAATTTCATTTACCATGCACCAATTTTTGGTTCTCGAATACTCTAGCCTTGATATCAATTAGAGCCAATTTTCTGCATCAGTCTTAGGGCCTTTTCTGCAAACAGGTCTTAGACGTTGGATTGGAAACGACAATGACACCTCGATTTGGGCTGATCCATGGCTGCAAACAGGATATCCGGACCGAGTTGCGGACCTCATAGATCCAGTCACAGGGGTGGCCAGATATTGTCATTGAGGGAGATTGTTTACAGGTGGTTTTGTCAGTTCGAGACTCGGATTTTGAATATTCATCTTTCGGCGCTTTAATTTAGAATAGTTTGCAGCTGACTAGGCTTTTTAATTCGTGTGTTTTTAGCTTCGTTAAGCGATCAGGCAATCTTCTAGCGATATCGCTTAATGTTTGGGCAATACTTGTGAATTGTGATGAGGGTACTACTCTCCCTGTTGAACTAGCATCTATTGGTTGATATATTCGACTTCTTTTCCAAAAAATAAAATAGATGAAAAAGTTTTTTGTGATGATATAATTTCAATGTTCATGCATTTCTTATTGAATAATATATACTAAGTAATTAATAGAGCAAATGAATAGATGGGTTTTAATTTTTATCATGCTTCTATCGTTAATTATTTAATTAACAAATAGAGTAAATGCATCAGTTTCATCTTTCTTCATTTTTTACCATAAATGTGAAATTCCTTGCCTCCAGAACCCCATCCCTTGGCCCAACAAATATTTTATGGATGAATCTTTCTTTATTTTTACTTTGCATTTGCTTACTTTTATCAAATAATATAATATAGTATATATATGTGAAGTTAGTATTAATTAGTTAATATTATAATATGCATATTATACCAAAATAACATAGTAAATACAAAAATACCATCATCATTAATTATTTATTTGAACTCTAAATGATAAATATAATGATTTATTTGAAATTATTTATTTGAACTCTAAATGATAAATAACCACAAGATTTTTAACGATGCCCATAATTCTTTAATGAAAAAAAATAATATATATATATATATATATATATATATATATATATATATATATATATATATATATATATATGTATATGTATGTATATTAGTACTAGGCATGATGTATACCTGACGTTTAACTCCAATGAGCATTGTGATCTGAACTCTGCGTGCTATTTTTCTCTTTAGTGCGAGCCAAAAGTTAGAGGAGTACGTAGTATAGTTTATGTTATTTGGGTGTGTGTATTTCGAAATGAGAACGAACAAATTTTTGGACAGAAGTTTGACAAGAAAAAAATATAGTTGAGGTAAGAACTTGGTTCTTTCTTCTTAAGACAAATTTGCCCCGTGCAGTGCTCTCGGTTTACGGCAATCGTCTCCCAAGATACAACGACTATTTCAGTTCCAACAAAGCAGCACAATAATTATTGGAACACGACGAACGAAACGACGTTTGGGACTTTATAAGACACAAAGAAATGGACTTGATAAATACAACAACATGCAATGATATGATATGACGAGAAGTGAATTCAATTAATGTATTGAATTCCATGTGTATTATGAATGAATCAAATGGTGGATTTTGGAATCTATTTATAGATTTTCAAAGGTTATGACCACAAGTCACAACTCTTAGGAAAATAATTTCATGAAAATGTATCACACCTTTTCTCATTAACTATACACGCATTCAATTTAATAGGTGTTTAAACACCTCCATCTTTTTCAATGTGGCATTTCACTTTCTTTATTTTCCATTTATTATATTAAGTGATTTTATTAAATTCTCATTCATTTAATTTTGAGAAACTAAATTTAATCCACTTAAATAATCAACCAAAATTGAGTCTAACACCCTGAATTTCCAACAATCCCCCACATGAATGAAATTAATGCATGCAGACACATTCAAAGTCCAAGCGATTTGTTATTGCATCTGGAGAGGTAGCTTATGGCTTTGAACCTTCCATAGTAAAATGTTGTCAGATTTACTTGTTGCTTAGTGAACGCGATGTCTTGAACTAATCAACTTTTATGTAAACCAAGACAACAACACTTACACAATAACATCTGTAACGTCTTTTGTTCTCACGTTGTGTCCATTACGGCCTTGGACCCATTCTCGGATTCGTAAGTGTTTCATTGAAGCGGCTCTATACTTCACACTTATATAGGTGATCTCCCATAAAGAATACCCTGCCGTATTCCACCTTAAAAGGTCATAGGAATCGTTAAAAGTCACTAGACTTAACCTCACCACATTCGACAGGTAGGATTTTAGGGAATGGTAGGAATTATTTCCAAATGCTCGGTTTGAATTTTCATAACTTAGTTGTCCCATTGAACCAAGATCTTGGAATCTCCAATCTACAAGGTTGGGTTACCATCATGGATTTTCGTTTGAGCTGTGTGTTTATAGACTCATTCCCATCACTGACTAGCACATTTGATCTCTATTGATTCCTTCGTCAAGGATCAATCAAATTATCTCTTGACTTCGTAAAGTCAACGTTTATAATTTCACTAGAGATCAATTGTTGAATGGTGTTGCGTCTACGATCGAGACTTTACCATTTTACATATTATTTTGTGCTCTTTTGTATAGCCAACTGACTACTACAATTATTTTCATGCTCCAACTAAGTCCATCACATAATGTCCTCTAGAAAATTATGGAGTTATCCAACATTTTTCTTTAACTTCCAATTTATGTCTCGAATTCCATAGTGAATCGAGTTATACATTTATTTTGAGGACTTCCACAATACAAAATTATTTATGGACTTAGTATCTTTATAGTACATATCCAATTCATAAGATATACTGTTCAAGTACAATTGGATATCTTCTATATTCTAATTTACGTGTGAGGCAAATCTTGCACTTCCAAGAACCCTTATTTAACCATCCACTTACTACTTATATGATTACCTATTTACTTGACTTCCTTAACGAGTCAATCAACATTTGGATGCACGTAGTTACAATCTTTTCAATAATATTTTAGTCGAACCATTGTTCACCATTATTCTTTCTAGCCTTATATTGATGACTTCAATATGACAACATCGTCTCAACATAATGAGACTTCAATAATTCATCAAATCCTTAGTGATTTTAATCTCTTATAAGATTGCATCAATAGGACCATATTAATTTTTTTTTTCACATTGAAATATTTTACTAATAGTTCATACGTTTTCATGATAATACCATGATTACACACATGATTAACATGTCATTTACTCATTAACATATACTCTTACGTGCATGCACTTTTTAAACTTGCCAAGTTTAAAATTATTTGATAACACATTCTTATCAAATATGCAATTGCTTTAGAACTTATTCAAGTTCATACTATACGAGTTTCACTAATTTTTCCTTTGTCTCAAAGACAATTAACCCTCAACTGGACAATACTTCTTTAATTGCCCGAGGTTCATTTTCTTACTCATAAATTAGAAAATGAAAACCAAACTATTGATTTTCTTAGCTCTCTTTTATTGAGCCTTTGGTTATTTATCACTTTATAAATTACCACTTGATATCATAGAGATATATCTTTAGCTAACCATTTAAACTTAATAAAGTGCTTTAAATGTAGCTCATTGTCAATGTGGGATGGTGACTTTTCACCTCCATATACATTAATTTCCTATTCACCCCTAGTCGAGTTTGAGAAATTAAACACACTAGATTTATCTAGTGAAGATGTAGATTTGTATTCCATAACTTATCAAATGGAATCCACTTAAATTGTTTGTCAAACTTGGGTCAAGATCCATTTTTTCAAACTCATTTAAGTCAAATATCGTACATTTGTTTGCATCAAGAATGACTACCTTGAGCACTTTTACCTTAGTCAAAACACCCCCACATTTATGCGGTCCAAGAGCTTTATGTGGTAAAATTTTGAGAAAGTTGTGAGCCATAATCTCCCCCACAAATTCTAGCTTACTCTAGAATTTATCAACATGGCTCTGTTACTCATTAAGAGTTCAAGTATTTCATTTCTCAATACTTTTAACTATGGTTGATAAGGACTAGCGATTTGATAAGTACAGAACTTGTCAAAAAAGACTCCATATCATACTCGTCAATCACTTTGAATAACAATTTTTATTCATATACCATGATCATTCTCATTTAAATGCTTCTAAGGCCTCATCTTTGTTACTTAACAAAGATACGTGATAAAGTTTTGGTATAAATACCACAAAAGTAACAAATATTTTTCTCATAAATTGGACAATCTTTTAAATCACTAATGTGATTTAAATTTTGTATACACTGTGTTTATTTTGTCTTAATAAAACACACTATAAGAAACTTCTCAACATACTCAAATCAAGAAAGTACTTTATCAAATTGTGACAGTTTGTACACAATTCAAATCTAGAGTTTAGAAACTCCTACCGTTCACAATATAGAAATATTGATCCAAAGTGCAATTGTGTATAGAGTTTGTTTGACATTTTCCTTTAGAAAAACATCCATTGCTTTACGAATGGATCAGATGTTGAACATCATAAAATTCGATTTCATTCATTCATAAGTTATACTTATGTCTTATGAATACAATATCTAAAAATCAAGACGATCCAATAGATCGATCATCTTCGATGTTCTTTTAGATAACAACTGCTCAAATAGTCCTTTAGAAATTGAGCTTCTTGAGTTTCGATTGTATATCAGTTTCAATTATTACATGCCTCTAATTGCACACACATACGAAATTATCATTTTAAGATAAAAGTGCATCAACTTGATCTTCAATATACTAAATATTGAATTTAAGAATAATAATATCACAAATAGCATGATTTATTTATGATATAACATAACATTAGAAATTAATCATGAGCTTATAAACATACATATATGCACGTAATCATAATTACATAATTCCAAACATTCACATGCATCATATAATTTATGCATACAAAATACTTATATGCTATGCTACACGAACACTTCTAGAAGGTAAAGAGTCCCCGTATCTGACACCTGGACACTCGGACACATCCGGACACTTCTCGGACACTCGTGTCGGGCCGTGTCGTAATTTCGCTAAAAGTAGGACACCAGTGTCGGGCAGTATCCACAATTTTTAAAAAGTTGGGACACTTCTCTTACGTTTTGAGAGAGAGCCCTTGTAAAAAAAATGCGCATTTTCTTTTCTCTAATACACATTTCCTTTTTTTTTTTTGTGAGTTCACCCAAAACTCCAAAATTCTAGCATGCGACGGCGACCAAGAACACGAGCAACAAGGGCTAGCGGTTCTCTTATGCGATGACGACTTATACATATTTTTTACAATTTATAAATATACCCTATATTTTTTATATTTACGCGTATCCCCGCGTGTCCGTATCCTAGTTTTCTGGAAATACCGTATCACCGTATCTGTATCCGCGTATCGCCGTGTCCACGTATCCGTGTTCGTGCAGCATAGCTTATATGTACATAAACAGTTCAAAATTAACATGGAATAAATAATTCATTCGTACATTCAATAAACCATTATCCGATTAAACATCATTATTCATGCTGAAAATCATTTATGATACGATCCACACAAGCTCCAAGACAAAGAATTGGAAGAAGAGAAAACGAGTGAGATTAATGGAGCCGTTCGTGTTGGGATTGAAGAATAAAGGATTGAATCAGGCCTTTGAAGAGTCCGTGGTTTGGAATTGGAAGAAAAGAAAGAGAAGAATTCGTTGGACAAGTCGAATTCCATGCATCCGAGATTCTCGCCTATTCTGGCAGAGTTTACCATTCGAGTTATGACTCTCGCATCTGAAGTCCATTTAAGATGATTCAAAATGATTCGGAAAGCTAACTGAAAGATCTACAACTTTCATATTTTGAGCGACGAGATATGCGGAGTAGAAGATGGCATAAATCGAGCTTGAAGTGCTGGGACGTGCACAACCAAATGTCTACGCGAGTTTAGAAGGGTGATCGAGAAATCGACTTGGAGATCAAGTTATTTAATTTAATTATTCACGTTTTTAATTTAGGTTTTATTATGTTTTTATTATTTTAGAGTCTTTTATGGTTATGATTTGCTTATTTATAAGTTTCCTTATTATAGATTAGGTAGGAGTCCTTTTTCTTGTGAAAAATGAGTCTTTTTAGATCTTATAAATATGTTGCCAATTTGGCCTATTTTATTGGACGAATTTTGTGATTTAATTGAGAATATTCTCTTTGGTTCTTTAAGAACTCTTCGAACATATCGGTGGCGTCTTCACATACCAAGGTTCTTGCCTCTTTATAGGCAACGGGTCGCGGTTCCACCCTTTTGAATCTTTGTTTTTGGATGTTTCGATCTTGCTTCCGCGTAAGGTATTAGGGTCTCGTAACAAGTTCTACGGGGTTCGTATCAATTTATGTTCATAGCATAAATATTCATATAATTTAATCACGTACCACAACATAATTTCCAATAAATAAAAATTATGCTTCAATATACATATATTATATACTTCTAATTCTATGTACTCATTAACATAGACATCATATAAATAATATAACATATCATAAAAAAATATATATGTTATTTCAAGTGTGCGACAATACTAACATCTCATAATATTATGCACCAATATAATTTAAATTATGCATACGAATTTCTACAAAATATCATGCATATATCAAGATTAATCCAAGCATCTCTACATATCAAAATAGCATTCAAAATAACTATACATACTTCGAGCATGCAAGGTTTATCATGCTCTCATAAATAAAGTTCGCATGCCAATCATAAGATATAGTACAATATAATTACACCATAATATTGTCATGCAACATAACCATGTTTCTATCTCATATAATACGATATTATTTATCATATAATATTATCCCATAATTGCATGAGATATAGTTTTATAAATGAAAAGGCGTACCCGAAATAATTATAAACTTGTCATTTCAAACTTCTGGGACGAATTTGAAATTCTCACATAAGGAATGCATCGGTAGTTTTGGCAACACTAAAAAAAACTTAATCATATATGTAGCATCCGATTTCCGATTTTTTTGATTCAATATGATCCGAATAGCCAACGAAATTTCCTACAACTATCGTCTTTCACGATTTTCTAGATTCGGATTGGATCATGATTAAATTAAGCCTCCAAGTCGAAGTATGTGTGTTGTATAAAATTGCACCTACAATGGAACCATGAAAATATTAAATAATATTCATGATTGAGAATAATATAATACCTCATCATATTTAGGGTATGATTCCATCATTAATTCGGTGTTCTTTCACCAAAATTTTGTGCAACACAATGTGTTAGAGACGTGTTGGTACCCTGGGGGTTGCATCGCCTCACAAACGGTTGCATTATTCATGAAAAGATACATTGGCAGTTCTGGCACCATTTCGTATTTTCATCATAAATCCTTCGTATGAACTCCGAATGGAATGATTTAGTATGTTTTGGGAAGCGAACTTGATTTTCTGCAACTTTTGTGAAATGGTAATTGTACAGATTCTGACTGTATCACCTCCGAAAATGGGCTGAAACGTAGGCTTTGTGTTCTGTCCGAAAATGACATTTTCCTCTAATTTGATTTTGTAACTTCTTGGATTTTGAGCAGAATATCTTCTTCTCCATCTCGAAAATACAACTAAAAAATTTGTCTTAAGATTGTTATTTGGGTGTGTGTATTTCGAAATGAGAACGAACAAATTTTTGGACAGAAGTTTGACAAGAAAAAAATGTAGTCGAGGCAAGAACTCGGTTCTTTCTCCTTAAGATAAATTTGCCCCGTGCAGTGCTCTTGGTTTACGGCAATCGTCTCCCAAGATAAAACGACTATTTCAATTCCAACAAAGCAGCACAACAATTATTGGAACACGACGAACGAAACGGCATTTAGGACTTTATAAGACACGAAGGAATGAACTTGATAAATGCAACAACATGCAATGATATGCTATGACGAGAAGTGAATTCAATTAATGTATTGAATTCCATGTGTATTTTGAATGAATCAAATGGTGGATTTTGGAATCTATTTATAGATTTTCAAAGGTTATGACGACAAGTCACAACTCTTAGGACAATAATTTCATGAAAATGTATCACACCTTTTCTCATTAACTACACACCCATTCAATTTAATAGGTGTTTAAACACCTCCATCTTTTTCAATGTGACATTTCACTTTCTTTATTTTCCATTTATTATATTAAGTGATTTTATTAATTTCTCATTCATTTAATTTTGAGAAACTAAATTTAATCCACTTAAATAATCAACCAAAATTGAGTCTGACACTCAAAATTTCCAACAGTTTATTCTATGTGGCTTATTGCCAAAAGGCTACAATGGTGGTCTCCATCAATTATTACATGAAATACTCACTTTAAAATCTAAAATTACATACCTTTTCATTTTTTCTTTCTTCTTTTTCTCTTTCTTCTCTCTTTCCTTTCCTCTTTTGCTCTTTCTTCTCTCTTTCCTCTTTTCTTTTTCTATGTCTCTTCTCTGTCATTTTCTTGCCCGTTCCAATTCAAATTTCTGTTATTTTTCTTCAAACAAGAACGAAAATGAACACGAAAAGGCGCAAGAAAATAATCTCCTAAATCAATACAAATGAAGCAACAAGAACAAAGAAAAGGAAGAACCAAAATAGTAGAAGAAGAAAAAAACAAAAAGAAAAGAGGAAAGAGACCCATTTTCGAAGAATGGTAAATCGGTTCTGATATCTGTTGTTTTGTTGTTCGAGTTCGCAAAGATCATTTATTTATTGTCGATTTCGAACACTTTCTCTCCTGGGTATTATTCTTCGGCGACATTAGCATGTTCCTAAAGCATTTTTAGTCCTAGCAAGGATTTAATGTATGATGTTTGATGACTTTGATATAGGATATGGGAAAAAAGGTTTATTGTATTATTCTTGGTGATGTTGTAGTATATGTCATATGCAATAATGGTATTTCTAGTGCATTTGGATAGTGTTGAAACAGAGTATTGGAAGTACTAGTAGTGAAACTTTATAGTACGTTGTATTTGTTATAATTGTAATTATGTGTATGTAGTTGCAGGAATCTGTCCTTTGTTATAGAGCTAACAATACTATTGGTCAGCTACTCGTACTTTTATATTGAAATCATTGTACCATATATTTTCATGAATTGGACTTACCTGTTGAACACATGGTACTATATTTTGTTATGAATTGAGTTTATATGATTGACTTGGCCACAAATTAATATAAATAATATAAGCGTACCATACTAATGAACAAAAACTCCTTTCTAGTTTTATTTGAAAATACCGTTTCAAATCTAGACATGTACTTCACATGTGTATTCACTGTAGTTATGTGTTTCACACACGAACTATAGTTTGTTATGAATTGAGTTGTATCGATTTCATTGACACTTTAATGATCAATTACTATGGGAGATGCATAAATTATGTTGTAGATGTGTATTTTAAGGTTGGTGAACATTATTGTTGCGTTTGGAGTACAAGATGCCATAAATATGTTGAATTTCATACATGATACTCATAGGTACAAGATACCATAAATGTGTTGGATTTGTTACATGATACTCATATAAGTGTATAAGGCTCATGTGTAGAGCTAATATATTCCTCAAATGTTGCCATAATCTATGTTGATCAAGTACTCCTACATCGTCTCATTTCATGTTAATTGAAGAAATACGTTTTAAAATGATATTATATGAATATAACAGTACAATATGAATGGACAACATATACTTTATGAATAAACTCATAATACTATATGCATGAATAACCCTAACTTTACCAGTTTATACATTATACTTGTGGAACAAAATATACTATATTTTGTGATGAATTGAAATGTACCAATTTCCTTGACACTTTAATGATGAATTAGTATGGGAGATGCATAACTTATGTTTTAGATGAGTATTTTAAGTTTGGTGAACATTGGTGTTACGTTTGGAGTCCACAAATGTGTTTGATTTCCTACATAATATTCACATATAGTACAAGACTTGTATGTAGGACTAGTATTTTTCTCAAATGTTACTATAAATGTTAATGGATTCCCACGTTATCTCATTTCATGTAATTAGTCATAAAATGAGGAATGCCTCATAAAAATGGGTTTAGATTGTTGCATTGATTCCAAAATAATATCTATAAGGTAAGCATACAATATTAATGGAGAACATCTATTTTTTTCATTGAAAGAAGCGTACTCTATGAATGGACAATACGTGCATCACCGGTGTAATGCATTTACTTTTATGTAGAATAAATTGCACCATAATTATAATGAATTGAATTGTACCAATTTCATAATAAATTTAGTGATTAGTGAGTGTGGGAGGGACATAAAATATATTGTAAATGACTATTTTAAGATTGATGAACAATGGTGTTGCATTTAGAGTTTAAAATGCCACAAAATGCCGACATGATACTCACATAAACAACACGTACTTCAACACTGAACCAAATATACTTGATTCTAGACGTAAGCGTACTATGTTGACGCATTTATGGTACTATATGACTAGAAATACTAGTACTTTTCATCTCTTAATTCAACACCATTCAACCATACCAGCAATATTATTGTTTAATACGACATATACTACTGCAGTCACATAAAACACAAAATGTTTCAAAAAATAATACGAGAAACGTCTTTTACAGATCCTATATCAAACCATCAAACATCTTCTAAATATGTGGCTAGAAAAAAAAATCAAATCTTGTTTCTTCCCCTTCACCATTCTTCGAAAATGGGTCTCTTTCCTCTTTTCACTTTGTTTTGTTCACGAGTTTTTTTCTTGCGCCTTTTCGTTTGTTGTTTGAAGAAAAATAACTAAAAATTGAGTTTTGAATTGGAACGGGCAAAGAAAGAAAGGAGGAAAGAGAAAGACAAAAAGAGGAAAGAGGAAAGAAAAAATGAAGAGAGAGGGAAATTAAAAGAAAAGAGAGACAAAGAGAGAAAAAAATAATATAATAATACAAATATAGGGACTGAACTGCATGTAATCTCTGTATTAGGGACTGATCCGTCTATGAAACGTCTATAGGGACTGATCCGCGCTTTAAGTTTGTGTTTGAGGATTTATGTGTACTTACCCCTTTTTTCTTTTTCTCCTCTCTTTGTTGGACATGTAATTTTCATATATATTTCTTTTTTTTTTTCTTTCCTTTTGAAGTTTTTTATTCTTAATTTTTGTATTATATCATTATTTTAGTTTATTTCATTTATTTGGTTAACAATTTAATATCATAAAATGTAGAATGATCATATATACCGTATATCGTATTTTACTAACAAGTATTTCTCTATAACATTGATAAATATAATTAAGTATATATCTAGAGCAACTCCAACTCAAAAGTATCAAAATGATTTTGCAAATATTTATGTGATATTTAATATGCTCCAACCATAGGTATTAAATGGTTGTTAATTAAAAATAATTAAATTGATTTTTATATCTAATTGCCACATGTCATTTTCTAAATGGACACTAACGTGGTTAAATTCATAACTCATGTTTGATATTTTAATTCGCGTGAAGTATTTTTACATTCCGAAAGATGAAATATCAAAATACAACCCTTATTTCATAACCCTATTGGAATTAAAATCACTATTTTTTGTATGAAAATGGTTGTTAAATGTTTTGATAGCCTATTTAATAACCCCACTCGAGGTGTTGTTACTTTAAATAATTTACATTAACAAATACAATATCAGTCGGCAAATCAGTAGTTTCTCAGATCCATTTTTAATTAGAAACTCAATAAAAAAATTTATATTATATAAAAGACTACAATTATATAAGAAGTAATTGCATAATTATGTGTATCTTTTCAAATTGAGAAAGTTTGATGCAGTATTGTTGCTATGGATGGAAAAAAGTTATCAAATTTCAAGTATCATAATATAACAATAAAAAATTATCTAACAAATATCAAATTAGTGGTTATGATTTCATTTGGTACGATATTGGTACCATATTGAACTTATACGAGATTTACTACAATCCATTATAGTGTGGGTAAAGATATAGACATCCTATCATGGAAAAAAAATGTTTAGCTATAAATATTTTGACTAATTTTTAAAGTTAAAATTTTATATCATAGGAAAATAAAAATATTATGTAGGGTATTATAGAGTAAATAATTGATTATTAAATATTTTAACACCGTATATATCTCACTATATTTTGATATTGGAATACATGAGTTCTTTGTCTAACTTACAAGTTATATATCTAAATTAGTGAAATATTCTTAAGTTTTCTATTCCCCATCATATATAATCAGATATATATGTTTTCTTAATTTACATTTTTAAAGTATTTGTAGAATAAAATTATTTATTTTATAATGTTTGTAAGAATCTAATATCGATCCTATAATGAGTACTCAGAATTAATCCATCAATAATGGAAGACATAGACATTGTACTCAACAACAGCAACACCAGTAATCTGCATGTTGATCTCGTGAGTACTTGCCCGAGCATACCCTCGAGCAAATCGGAAAACGCCGCTGCCACCGACGATGGGCATCTCCCTCACGGCGGAGAACACCGCGTTCCGCCCCAATATACTGAGAGTGCTACCGTTGAACTTCCCCTCAGTAAACACATAGTTCAACACCATCAGAAGCCCCAAGTTGTTCAAATCCGCCGAGGCGTACATCCCCTGCGCTCTTCCCACAATTTTGGAGCTTATATTCGGGCCAAGAGTCAGAACGTCGTCGATAATCTCCACAAAGCCGAATCTGGTGGTAGAGGAGTTGGTGATGGCGGATTCGGCCACTCGGAAGGCGGTTGGGTGGCGGCCCCTGACAATGTCGTGGAAGTAGAAGTGGAGGTGGCTGAGCTTCTCTGTTTTCATGCCCATTTCTTCCATGGACACTTCTCTCGAGAATTCTTGCGACATAATCGGGGTGATCATGAAATTTGAGGAGAGGATTAGAATGGCGAAAATGGTGGATGTGATTTTCAGGATACAAATATTATTGCCGGCCATGTTGAATTAATTTGACAAGAAACAACGAACAATATGAAAAGGTGCCCAAACACCGGGCTTATTTATATACACATCATATCATATACATGTATTCAACTGAGACTTCTCTAGTGGGAGACAATAAATAATTCCCATTCCATGCACAATTCTCTATTAGTTCGGCAAGGGGATGAATAGAGCAAGTGAGCCTGTGCGACTCAGGTTCGAATTTCATTGTCAATGGTCGGAAGGTCGAATTTGTCACACATGGTTAGTCTAATTTTAATATAGTTTACATCTCTAGTATGATTTGCAATGAATTATACGAGGGTGTAGGTTTATCCAGTACACCTATATGGTTGGCTGCGAGTTTTTTCATTAAAAAAATAAATAAGAAAAATTATCTATTATTTATAAGGGCAAATGGCAAAAAAGGACATGACAATGGACTTAAATGCACATTGGTCCACCAAAAACAAAAACTGTCTTTCAAATAGATATGGTTTACATCTCTCGTATGATTTGCAATCAATTATACGAGGGTGTAAGTTTACTCAATGTACCTCTATTATTATTTATAATAAATAAGAAAAACTCTCTATTATAATTTATAAGTTTCATATAATAGAACTTTTATATTTATTTATTATATAACAATCGACAATCAATTAGTGTTCTAAAAATCGGTCGACGTGGCCGATTAATCGGTCTCCGAGGCGGAGGCGGTCTCAAACCTTTACGATTTTAATGTAAAGGTTTGAAAAATCGATTTTTGCTTGTGAGACGGTTTTAGGCGGTCCGAGGCGGTCAAAATTTTAAGGCGGGTCAAATTTCAGTGGCAAAAAATCGGTCAAACATCGTTTTTTTTTTTTTTTTTTTTAAATAAAAGTTGGGATTTTAATAAAAAATAAAATTGAGTTTATGCTTTATTTTATTTATGTTAACCATTACTGTTAAAGAACCTAATGATTAATGCCAAGAATGTTGAAGAATAAATTTAAATTAAAAAAAAATTGTCTTTTTATTTATATTTTATAAGGATATTTATGTATTATGATTTTATTATTATTAATAAATTTTTATTATGTTATTAGTTTATACACATTATGGAGATATAACTATGTTTAAATACATTTATATATATATATTTATAAATAATATCTAGAAAACAATTTATTTCCTACTCGTCATTGATTAATCACAGCTGCACCGATAAGTCGATGCCTAACCGCCTCCGTCCAGATTACCGTTTTTTACGGCCTTACAATTAATTGAGTATTTCATGTAATAATTGATGGAGACCACCATTTTACCCTTTGGGCTATAAGCCACATAGAATAAACTTTAATATGTACTCCTCTAACTTTTGGCTTGCACTAAAGAGAAAAATGGCATGCAGAGTTCACATCACAATGCTCATTGGAGTTAGCTCGCACTAAAGAGAAAAATAGCACGGAGAGTTCACATGACAATGCTCATTGGAGTTAAACGTCAGGTATACATCATGCCTAGTAATAATTAATGTTGTCAGAAACGGACCGATTATAAAACCGGACGACCATTTGGGTCATGCTTTTACAGGGTCGAACCGGTTCAACCGGCTTTTTAATTTTTTTAATATGTTATTATTTTATTAATTTTTTAATATGTTATTATTTTCTTTATATTTTTAATTTCCCACCTATTATTTTCACTTTTATCTACATCACCCAACTTTTTACTATATTTCTTTTACATATACTCTATATTTTCCCATTCTTTATTCTCCAAAATCCGACAATCGGTCACCTCTCTGACCATATTCAACAATCATTAAACCATTCATGACTAGATCCGGCCATTTACCACTAAGTCTGTGAAGGTTCATTCAAATCTAGTAAAAAATAACCAATTCACCGGTGGTTTGAGACGTTTTGGCAAAAAATCGGGTTTCTTGACTGACTCGTCGGTTCTCGGGTTTTACCCGATCGAACCGGATTTTGGTCATTTGACCCCGATTTTTAATTTTTCCGGTTTTAGAGGTTAGGCCAGACCGTTTCACTGCCGGGTCACGGTCGAACCGATCCGACCAACCGGTTTGGTCCGATTCTAACAACATTGCTAAGCACACAACTCCATTCTTTGAAAGTGAGTGCTGACTTATATGCAATGACATTCCTACCCCTAGTTAGAATAAATCAAATACCCCCACACCCAAAAGCGTATACAGTACAAGAAAATCGGCCAATTTTGAGACAAATTTTCTAGTTCTTAAATTTCATTTGGCCTCTTTTGTATAGTGGGAAAAATACGAAAAGGAAAAAAAATAAATTTCTGATGTGGGTTTCTTGATGATTTAGAGGAAGATGAGGGCTAGTGATTTCGAGGAGACTAACAGAGTGTATTATGGAAACTTTTGGTGGTTGTAGGTGTGTCGTAGAGAAGAGAAATCTGGTTGTGGGGCGCGGTTTTGGGTTGAATCGGGAAGATGGCTTTTTAGAAAATATTGGGGATTGAATTAAAAATTTTGAGAACTTTATTTTGGGCCTTATTAAAATTATGGGGTGAATTTATATTTTTTAAAAAAATTTGATTCAAAGGGTGTTTGAGTATTTTTGCGTCAAAAAACACATATCCATTCGCACATTTCGCGCGTGCTACACACGTTCGGCTCAGAGGGGCCTTATCGTCTTTGACTAATTTTCATACGGGGTGTTTGCTAATTTTTTTGACACAAGGGTTTTTTTAGCAATTCGAGATTATACAGGGGTGGTTTTTGCAAAAAACCCATGGTTAATGCTCAGCGAAATTTAGAGTGCATTATTACTTACTTGCTGTCTTAATTATTAGGGTCTATTACAAATAAATACATCATCGGATACTTATTTATAAAGGAGTTCAGATAAAAAAAAACTCTTGTATAAAAAAGTCCACACATTGTCCTGTTGTGTTTAAAAGATTAAAATACCCCTCACAATTTAATATGTGCTAATTTCATCCTTTAATTTAATTTAATATCAATAAGTAAGACACGCGTGCGTGCACGGGGTATTCATCATAAAAGGAAATACTTAATAATAAAACGGTTCTCGAAATAGAAAAATCAATTGTTCGTATCTATATAATATATAAAAGTTGAATTCCATAGCTAATTGATTGACATTTGGCAATTTTAATTGATGACATGTCCTCAATTTCATCCCATGTGGCGAATTGATTGGTGGAAATAAATCATCAAAAAACATGTCATCATTTTCCAAAATTAAAGGTAATTAAATATATTTAATTATTTTATTAATCTATTTATATCCTACCATTTATAAAATGCTCTAAATATATCAATTTTTTTGGAAACCCTAAATAAATTTATTTTTGAATTTAATTTTATAATTAATTTAATTTAAATTTAGTTAAATTCGATTTAAAATCTTCCCTTATTATAATTGCATGATTGGTGGTGTTACGAATTTTTTTAATTTTAATTCATAAAATTGAATTTATATTAAAATAACATATTGCAGAATAAATTATTTGATATTATACATTTTACATGAACATGACTAGAGAATATGTATTTTTTTTACTAATTTAATATTATATAATAATATTATCTGTAAAAAAGAAAGAAACATGTTTGAATTTACTATCTTGCGAAAATTGACACTATTTGCCATGTGTAGAGTAATGTACTCCCAATTATTTACCATATTGAAAATTATACTACATGAATTTCATGTTATTATTTAAATAGTTATTTTTTCTTCACTGAATCCAGTGACAATAAATTTTACGATTGATTTAACTTTTTAACTTATATACTAATTAAAATACAAATTTTATCATGATTATACTAATAAATTGAATAACCTAAATTAAGTTTAATCAATTCATAAAAAAAACGAATTGATTTTATATATTTCAAAATATAATAATTCTAAATCTTTGGAATTAAATTTGTTTATCCACTTTATTTAATGGCTAACATTAAGAATATCAATTGTTTTGTATAAAATAATGATCGTATATACTATATATTGTATTCCACTAATAAGTATTTCATTATAACTCTAATAAATATAATGAAGTAAATATCTACAACAACTCCAAACCAAAAGTATCAAAATGAGTTTGCAAATATTTATGTGCTATTTAATATTTTATTTTTATATTTATCTAAATGTATTTGCTTGAACCATAGATATTAAATAGTTGTTAATTAAATAAATCTAATTGCCACATGTTATTTTCTAAATGGATACTGAGGTGGTTAAATTCATAACTCATGTTTGATATTTTATTGTGCATGATTGCATAATGTATTTTTACATTCTGAAAGATGAAATATCAAAATACCTCATTTTGTAACTCTATTAGAATTAAAAATTCATATTTTGGAGTATAAAAATGGTGGTTAAATATTTTGATAGCTCATTTAATAATCCCACTAGCTCGAAGTGCTCTTGCCGTAAATAGTTTATATTAATAATTCCCCTAATGTTTGTTTTCGTCTTACACTGATGACCGACCCCCTTATGGTATGATTTTTCAAGGAATTTTTTTTATTACGTGGACTATTCCAATAATGCTTATTATATATACCCTGCACACACGACATTTTTTTATGGTACTTTTTAAAGAAAAAAATTACCCTCAGGTGAACTTTACACGAAATCTTTATTCTTCTTAAATAACACTTTCACAAATTTTTATTATTACCATGACAACCCTAAGGGTAATTTTTTAGTTTAAAAAATACGATAAAAGAAATGTCACGTCTGCAAGGGTATACTCCATATTTTTTGGGACATTACATTGAATAAAAAAGAATCCGTAAAAAAATCACACCATAAGGTGATCGTGTAAGACAGAAACAAACATCAGGGGGGTTTTGGTATAATCACCGATAAGTGGAGGTGTTTTCTATAATTTAGCCTAAGTTCAGAAGGATTTTCATAATTTATCTTATTAATAATGATTATTGTTCTTTTACGTCTTAACTTTTGCTTATACCCTTATAATATGTTAAATAATTTTAATGTCAGTTTGATAATATAATTAAATATTAATTTCTAATATATTTAATATGTGTTTTCTTATGGTTCAGTTACCACACATAAGAAATTTGATATAAAGGTTCGAGATTGAATATAATTGTTCTTTTTTATACTAACTAATAGATCATTGCAAAAAAAATGTTGCAAAATAAGAATTTGTGATTAATATTAGCATTAGAATTATAATTATAATTATAATTAAGATTCTTTGAATTAGTATTAGTATTAATACTAGAAATAGAATTCAGATTGTAATTAGGATTATGATTAATATTAGTATTAGAATTATAATTAAGATTATAATTATGCTTAGTACGATAATTAGTGACATGCATTAGTATTAGGATTATGATTAACATTAGGATTGGGATTAGAATTATAATTAAGATTAGAATTAGAATTAACATTAGCATTATTAATATTAAAATTATTAGGCTTATGATTAGTGTTAGGAATAGGATTATGGTTAGGATTACGATTAGAACTATTATTACTGTTATGAATAGAATTAGGAATACGAAAAGGATTTGGATAATATTAGAATTACAATCATAATTAGCATTAGCATAATAATTAACTTATCTAGATTAGCATTAGCATCAAAATTAGTATTAGCATTAACATTAACAATATTAACATATTAGTATTAGTAATAGTATTAATAATAGTATTATTATTAATATTAGTATTAGTAATAGTATTAGTATTGGTATTAGTATTAGCATTAGTATTAGTATTAATATTAGTATTAGTATTAGTATTAGTATTAGTATTAGTATTAGTACTAGTATTAGTATTAGTATTAGTATTAGTATTAGTATTAGTATTAGTATTAGTATTAGTATTAGTACAAGTATTAGTATTAACATAAGTATAAGTTTCCGTATCAATATTATTATCGGTATCAGTATAAGTATCAGTATCAATACCACTATATGTATCAATACTAATATCAGTACCAATATTAGTATCGGTATCAATATCGGTATCAGTATCAGTATATATATATATATATATATATATATATATATATATATATATATATATATATATATATATATATATATATATATATATATATAGTTGTAGCCTTTATATTAGTATTCGTAATAGTATTAGTATCAATATTAGTAATAGTATTAATATTAATACTAATATTAGTATTAATATCAGTATAAGTATCCGTATCAGTATTAGTATCGATATCTGTACCAGTATCAATATAAGTATCGGTATCGGTATCAGTATCAGTATCAGTATATGTATCAGTATCGGTATCAGTTTCAGTATCAAAATCAGTATGAATATCAATATAGTATCAATTTCAGTATCAATATCAATATCAGTATCAATATTAATATTAGTATCAGTATTAGTATTAGTATTAGTATTAGTATTAGTATTTTTATCAGCATCAGTATTAGTATGAGTAACAATATTAATATCAGTATTAGTAATAGTATTAGTATTAATATTAATATTACTATGAGTATCAATATGACTATTAACATCAGTATCAGTATTAACATCAGTATCAGTATCAATATGAGTTTCAGTGTCAGTATCAATATCAGTATCAGTATCAGTATTTGTATCAATATCAGTAAGTATTAGTATTAGTGGTGTTAGTATTAGTATTAGTATTAGTATTAGTATTAGTATTAGTATTAGTATTAGTATTAGTATTAGTATTAGAATTAGAATTAGTATCAATATGAGTACCCGTATTAGTACGAGTATAAGTATTAGTATTAGTATCAATATTAATATCAGTAGTACTATTATTATTACTATCAATATTAGTATTATTATTAGTATTATTATTAGTATTAGTATTAGTATTAATATTGATATTAGTATTAGTATTAAAATTAGTATAATATTGGTATTAGTATTAGTATTAGTATTAGTATTAGTATTAGTATTAGTATTAATATTAGTATTAGTATTAGTATATGTATTAGTATCAGTATTAGTATCAATATTGATATCAGTATTGGTATTATTATTGGTATTGGCGTATACATCTTATCTCTTTTGCAATATTTATAAGTTGTGTAGTTGTTTGCGTAATGTGATCACTAATTGAATGTTGTTAGTGATAAACTTGCAGGTTATTTGAATATCTATTGTGTTACCTCTATGCTACTGTGTTTGTTGTTAAGTTAGTTATTTTGCAGAGGATTCACATGGTGTAGTAGATTGCATTCCATGAAATAGAGTTATACCATATGTTTTAAATTATTTTACTTAATCTTCATATCGTCCTTTGCACCATTCGCGTATTTTTCTTTGTAATATTTAATTGAATTTCATACGTTATAACTCTGAATTAAGAGATAATTTTTTTTTATTTCTTTCCATTTTGTTATACTTGAATTGCTGTTGTTATAAAAAGATATTCATTTAAATATTATTATTTTTCTCATTTTGAAACTGATATCCGTGCAACGCACGGGTGAAGTACTAGTATAATATAAAGAGGTAGAAAATATTAAAAAAGAAAACTAATTTGTATGATGCAAGTGCTTAAATAAGTGAAAAAAATAAACATCGAAGGTTTTAATTTTTGCATACAAAGAGCGAATATATCGTTGGTCCCAAACTTATACAACCATAATGACATATGAACGTTCAAAACTTGAATTTGATCCAAACAATCGGTGTTATTGTGTTTGATACCAAGAATAATGCAATAAGCCTTTTTCCCATATCCTATATCAAAGTCATCAAACATCATACATCAAATCTTGGTTAGGACTAAGAATGCTTTGGGAACATGCTAGTGTCGCCGAAGAATAATACCCAGGAGATTAGGAAGTGTTCAAAATCATGCAATTCGACAATAAGTAAATGATCTTTGCAAACTCAAACAACAAAACAACAGATATTGGAACCGATTTAATGATTAGGGAAAAAAATCAAATCTTTTTTCTTACCCTTCACAATTTTTCGAAAATGGGTCTCTTTCCTCTTTTCGTTTTGCTTTTTTCTTCTTCTACTACTTTGGTTCTTCCTTTTTTTGTTCTTATTGCTTCGTTTGTATTGATTTAGAAGTTTTTTTTCTTGCACCTTTTCGTGTTAATTTTCACTTGTTTAAAGAAAAACAATAGAAAATTGAATCTAAATGGGCAAGGAAATGAGAGAGAAAAGAGACAGAGAAAAAGAAGAAAGATGAAAGAGAAAAACGAGAAAAAAGAAGAGAGAGAGAGAAAAACAAAAAAATACGTAATTTTAGATTAAAGTAAAAAATAATTTAGACTTTTCACCTGTCCCTAGGGACTGAACTGTATGTGAAACTTTTTATTAAGAACTGATATGCCTATGAAACACCCGTAATTGATCCGCATTTAAAATTTGGCTTTGAGAATTTATCTGTACTTACCCCTTTCTTATTTTATTTTATTATTTGTCTACTAACCTTGCACGGTAACTCCCAAAATTTTGTTTAGCCCCGACCAAGTAGACTCTGGGTTCATCACTGTACACCTTTGATCCTCTTTGCTAAAAAGGTATAATAAATCATAAGTTTATCTATACCTATATCAATATATACAAAAACATTTACAATTGCTCAAAGACCGATCTCGAAGACGGCCTATTACAAGGATATGCAAATTTTGTTGTATCCAAGCAATCGGACCGGATATGGAATTATTAGTTGATAAGATTGGTGTGAGAAGATACTTACAATAATAACTAGGGGTATAAATGATTCGAGTCGATCTACACCATATAAAGGATTTTCCAACGGATATATTCATTAGTATAAATATTTCTAACGGTGGAAAAGCATTAGAAATAGTGCGTGAGAAATTTTGATTATGTATTTACTAACGGATATATTCGTTAGGTAAATAAATAAGACCGCTAGAATAAATATATTTGCTAACAGATGTATCTGTTAGAATTACTATTGTAACGCTTGGTTATGTAACACTCTATCTACCCTACTAACGGGTATATCCGTTAGCAAATTAAACGAAACCTTAGAAGAATACATATATATTCATTAAAATGGTTTTTATTGTAATATTTATTTATATATATATATATATATATATATATATATATATATATATATATATATATATATATAGGGATAATTAGCAATACCCCCCTCATCTAGGTAAATGAGTTAAGAAAACCCCCCCTCCCAAAAATAATTAGAGAAAACCCCCTTAGTTAGTATTTCACCAAATATTGTTTTTATAATTCCAAATCTACCCTTATTTGTCAATGTATTATTTTGAAACCCTAATTTCTCTCTTATTTTTTCAGCATCTCAGCCCCTCACACCTCTCCCCGCCGTCCACCATCTCAGCCCCTCACACCTCGACAAGGCACATGCGGCAGTTTTCGACGATAGAGAGGCGGTCCACATTCCCATGGCACGGCCTCGGCTTCGGGAGAAGGCAGGATGGACGAGATCTGAATTACGGAGATGTTGTAAGGAATGGCTTCGACGGTTTTGACGAAAGTGGCTGAAACGCCGCCGCCGTTGTCCTGATGCGGGGAGAAACCGACCTTGCCGCCCTTCAGATCTGTGATGTTAACGAAGCCGGCGGATCCGGTGGCTTCGCCGGTGGCCTGGTACATGGTGGCGGCGAGGGCGGTGCCGGTTCAAATTTCTCTGTTCATGAGTGATGGTAATGATGTTTGTGGCGGCGGTTTTGAGTGGAGGATTGCGATGGGTTTGTTGGTGAAGGCGGTTTTGGGTGGAGGATTGCGATGGGTGTGCTGGCGGCGGCGGTTTTGGGTGGAAGATTCCGATGGGTTTGCTGAATTCGCGCAGAAAAAGAAATTCGCACAGGCAGGGCCTTAATCGACTACGTGTGTTTAATCGACTATGTTCAATAGTCGATTAAGGCTTAATCGACTATGTTCAGTAGTCGATTAAGGTTAACCGACTCCAGTTGTTAATTTTTTTTTTTTTTTTTTAATTTTTTGTTTATTGATTCCAATGTATAAATCAATTACAATGTTTGTATATTTTTTTTTAAATATAGTTGATTTTGCATTTTTTTGTAATTATGATTTGTTATTTTTAATAGCTAAAATTTTAATCGACTATGCTAATATAAACCTGATAGAGAAAAAAAATAAAAAAACCAAAAAAAAATTTAAAAACAAAATTAGAAACAAAAAAAAATTAAAAAATTAAAGATTTTCCTTAATCGACTATGAAGCATAGTCGAATTAAGACTAATCGACTATGCTTCATAGTCGATTAAAAAAACGGAAAAAAAAAAAAAAAAAAAAAAAAATCGCTGGAGCGCGTGCCCAGCTGTGATGAGGTGGCGGGCGGGGGTAAAGCTGGGAAACATAATGGCTGAATTGGATCATGGACTTTTCTCAAATGGACTAAAATATTTTGGGCCTCCCTCAATTAAAAAAAGTAGTGAGGGGGTTTTCTCAAAGAGCCCCATATATATATATACTTTTCTGATGTTTCATGTTTGGAGGCAATTATTATTAACTCTAAGACATATACAAATCATGTCACAGTAAATAATACACACACAAAATCATAAGTATAATCATTTCTCGAAAATTAACCCCTACAAGAAATACTGTTGTACAATGGAAATACGAAGTTCAATAGAAAGTATAAAAAATTCATATGGACCATTCACCATTACAAACTTTATCCATGGCTGGTTCACATTAACTAAAGTTTCATGCAACAAACTTAAAAATAAAATACACAAGCTCAAACAGGTGCTAACCAATTCTCATTAGATTTTTTTTTTGTTTTCTTTGTTTTTTTTTATTATAAATAATAAAAAAAATATTACATAATACATATAAAAATTCAAAAAAAATGTTTTATCAGTTATCTTTATTTTTTGTAGTCAGATAAATAATTTATATTGATAAAATAAAACAATATTAATATATAAAAAAAAAAACTCAAAAAGAACAAAATGGGTTGAGCTCAAGCTCGATAGACGTCACTCGAGCTTGAGCTTAAGCCTAGAAAACGAAAGTTCGATGGTTTTGATCTCGAGCTCGAGCTCGCAAAATTCAACACGAGCTTGAGCTTGAGTTCGAAAATTCTGGTTTAACTATTTCAGGAACCATCTTATGGACGAATAATTTTGAATTTACTAAGGTTTTTTCTTTTTTCTTTTTTAATTTTTTTATAAATACCAAATTAAGGTAGTTGCTCTCCTAATATAATAAGGTATCCAATCCTAGAACAAGTAGGTTTTGTGTTTTGCTACGAGAAAAATACAAGGCTATATATACTCATCCCACTTTTCACCTAGATCGGATCTATGTTAATTTTGGACTTATTCAGGTTTTTTCCTTTTTTTTAAGGACTTGGTTTGTATACCCCTATGACCTTTTGGTTTGCATTCTTAGTAGGGATGGGATGAATTGTACTTTTGGGTATAATGTTTGGTTCGATTGATTTTCCATACTTGACAAGTGGCTCCACCAATATAATCACCCAATTGAATTATTACTTATCAACCCAAATTTGACTTGATAATTTATCTCACATGTAATCGCACTATTTGACCCACTTGAATTGACAAAAAATATCCTTCAATAATACGTAAATTGCGAAAATAATCGATATAAATATTGAATATCTCATCATCTGTTTTCCCCTTTCGCAGATCCAGCCCTAGCCTCCCCAGGTTAGAATCCCAGATCCTTCATCGTCTTTCCAATTTTTACATTTGTTAGTTCTTCTTGGGTTTAATCCGTTCAATACGTTCATAAAATGCCCTAAAATTTCTTGTACTTTAGCATATCGAATCGAAGACGAAAATGGGCCGGCACCACACTTTCGTTGGAAGATAGATTTGAAATCTTCCGATGACCGTGAATGTTGCAGGTTCATCTTTGTATCTGGTTTTTTATAAATTTATGTTTTACCCGTCCAATTTGATTGACAAATTTAGGGATTCGTGTTTTGCAACAACTTCGCACCAACAATGAAGTACAGTACCCCTTTCTTCTTTGTTGTTTTTTAAGCTATATATTTCTTAACTCCTTAGTTTTCAATAATGCAGTAGGTTTTCTTGGTCGACATTCAGCATCACACCAGTTTTATGTCACCAACCGCACCGACTAAGTTTACTGCTATTATCTACAGGTATTTGCTACGATATTAATATTACAACCATGGTTCATTTCATACTTAAAAATATATGTCACCTATTATTTTTTTATGTCTGTTATTGGCTTGATTATAATTTGTATTACCATGTTGATGCCAAGAACTGCAACTGTTGTGCACAGTTGAACAAAATATAATGTTTGTTCTTACTTTTTACATTTGCTTCTACAGTTATGATTTGTTCAAATTTTCTAAATATAGGGAACTAAGTAAATACAAAATGGCTATGAAAAGGGTTTGTTCATAGATTCAACAGCTATTACTTGTTCAGCTTTTACCGGTTTGACGTAGGTTATTTGAAATTTTTATAAATGTATAATACAAAATATACAGCTATTAAACGTAGGTTACTTGTCAACAACTCTTCACTTCTGTTCTTAATCCATAATATGTTAAATTCTCCGAGATGGTGCAGTTTAATACTGTATACAAAAATGATATTGCTGTTAATGTAAGAAATTGTTGGACTGCGATGGATTTTTCAAAAAATGAGGAAGACGTTGTTTTGCATCAACTCGTGTTTAATCTCAGGTTGTTTTTCTTGATGTCTATTCACATTTTTAGTCAAAAAAATCATCGTCGATTGTCTCGCTCTCACAATAACACCCAAACTGACAGTTTAATAGGATGAACACCTTCACACCTTGACTATTTGCGTTCACTGGTTGGTTTGAACAATGTAACATGTCGTGATAATCTTAGAATGAACATACAGACCTTTTACCGGCTGTGTTACATTTTAGAAAATGTGAGTGGTCTTAAAGCAAACAAAAATGTGTCTATACCAGAGCAAGTCGCAATG
Organism: Erythranthe guttata; assembly: GCF_056151865.1. Lineage (NCBI taxonomy): Eukaryota > Viridiplantae > Streptophyta > Magnoliopsida > Lamiales > Phrymaceae > Erythranthe > Erythranthe guttata. The sequence goes on from NC_142538.1 coordinate 8,737,737, forward strand.
TTTCTTCACATTTTAGCTCATCACACAAAAAATGTTGTTGTTTGGAGTCATTTTAACAGATTTGGGTAAACGGTAAGCAAGCACTTTAACCGCGTTGTTCTGGCCTTGCTTAAGTTATACGAAATACTATTGATCACACCAAAACCCGTCGAAGAAAATTGTGAAAATGAGCGCTTTTCACATTTCATGGTAACAAAAATCAAAATGTAATGTCAATGTTGTCTTACGCAGCCGTTATTTGTTTAATAACGACCTTATTACGGTGATTATTTATTATGGATGTCTTGGTGCACTAGATGGGACATACATAGGGTGTTGTCTTCCTTATCTTGATAAACCTGTTTGGATAGTGGACTAAAAGTCTCGCTTTTAGCTACATTTTTATTCTTGAATTAATAAAATAGTTTATTATCATTTTATGAGAATCTGCACTAGGGTATTCAATGCATTTAATTGATTGTTTGTCAATTAATTAAAAGCATAAGTCTAATATTCTAATAGTATTCGAAATGGTGTGCTACGGCGCACATAAAGATCATTTTGAAAGTTCGTTTAGAATTTAAAGATAAACGTTCACAATCTAGATGGAAATGGACTATCCATTGGTAAAATATTGTGGCACAATATTAAGTGATTGGTCTTGATCACAGTAAACAGAGAATAACTTTTGTAGTTATTGTTTTGACTTATTGTGCTAGCACACCCGTCATGTGTTGAACCGGACAAAGTGAAATAATTGTTTCATCACTGTTCATAAATGAAACTGTATTATTTCTAGTTGACGGTATATTACTTACTCTCTTAATCCCTAGATGATTAACGTACACATTTAATTTATGATCTCTACTTTGATGTCACAATGGGAGAGATTCCTATATTGAGACAAATGGCATCCATTGCGTTGAGTAGAGACATTAAGAATTAATAGTGGAAATTAATTATCGAAAGGAATCCACATCTCTGAAATTTGGGATTGATAATAACCCTTGAGTAGCTTATAAGATTTGTTTATGCCAAGTCCTGGCCAGGTGGATTTTGTATCCGGCATACTCAAATAAGTTAAGCGTGTAAGACTCATGAAAAAAAACCATTTAATCTATTTAGTAGTGAATAAATTATTTGGTGGTTATAAGATTTCTTAATGTGGGGAGAATCTAAGTAATGATCGACCGGAGCTCGAATGTAATATTTGAGAATATAAACGGGAGTTCAATAATTATTTGGTAGTGGAAAATAAATAATTATTTAATAATTAATTAAATGAATTCTTTTAAGAGTTTGGATTTAATTAATTATTAATTGCCCCATTTATATTTTCTCCTTTAGGTTCAACCCCAAACTTGAACTTTTGCTTGTCCTCAAGCAAAATCTAATCGTAAGCAAAAAACTCAACTACCGCATCTCATCACATAGATTAATGACCAATTTCACGTTTTCAGAACTTGTAATTATAATGAAAATTCTTAGGCATTCGCAAGCTCAAAATTCAAAAGCACTTAGTCACTTACCATAGCCAAAAACCACAAATCATGCAATTGCTTCAAGCATCCAATATTTGTAAATTAAATATAGAAAAAAGTTATGCTTATATGTATTTGTTTGACTCCAAATACTCACCAAAATATTCTACTCTACTAATATCGAACATTAAGCTATTGGGATCATTGGGGCTTTTTGGCTTTCAATTGTTAGGCTATTTGGTTCGAGGTAGGAAATAAAGGTATATGTGGCTATTCTTCTTGAATTGAGGTGATTACGCCAAAATTTGAAAGATAGGCGTTTGAAACATTGAATTGACCTCTAAGGACTTTAAGAAACTCGATTCTTAAGAGTTCAAAAGTCTCCAGTTTTGCTCTTAAGACAATGGATCGAGCTTTCAAAACAATTCAACAACTAGTCCTTACTTCTCCCTTCTAGTCTCTTCTTCTTCTTTTTCTCTTTTCTTTTTTTTTTTTCCATTTTTTTTTATATATATAGAAGCATATATATTTGTCTTTTTTTTTTCGAAGAAGAAGGACCTTATAAAAATTTTCGACCGAACTCCAAGGGTTAATTTTTCAAAAATCTCCACTTTTCTACCTTATACACTTTGGCTAAAAGAAAGAAAACCTTTTCTCCGAGGCTCAAATCAAGGTTCTAATGATAATTTCAATAAAAAGGTCGTCTTGAAAGGCTCAAACGGTTCAAAGAAGACCCAAATCATATCCCAAATCACTCACTACTCAATACTTCGTATCATAAATTTCCTAAGGTGAGGTCTAAAAAACCGAACATAGCATGATCTAACATAAATTAACTCCAAATTTAAAATACAAAACATTCAACCAAAGCAATGCACAAAGTGTGATTCCTAGCAATAATTCGTTTCTATGTTCCGTTGAATCCAAAGCTAAACAAACATCTAATACTTATCACACAAAACAAGCAATCTCATCATCAAACATTGATCATCTCTCATCGTTATAACTCACCGATGCATTCGGCTCAAGCAATTGTTTTTTTTTTTTTTTTGTTTTTTTTTTTTTTGTTTTTTTTTATTCCGAAAAAACGATAAAAGCAATAAAAATAAATAAAACCTAATGCATGCAAACTAAAACAAATAAGCACAAAAAAACATGTTTTTTCACCCCCAAACTTAAAATTTTCATTGCCCTCAACGAAATTAGCACAAAGTTTAAGGATAGAAAACACCTGATTAGTCGGAATCGTTGTCTTCAGGGTGTGAGAATTTGTGGGAGAGAAATCTGATTTTCCTCTTGCGAAGATGCCCTCTATGTCTCTCGGATGACTTTCCCGATCGCAATTCCGACCTTAAAATAAGAAATCAAATAAATTAATTAGAATGCATGGCTATGAAAATAAAAATAAAACATAAAATTTAAAGAAAAATATGAAAAACAGTAAAGCTCGGGTTTCCTCCCGAGAAGCGCTAAATTTTACGTCTTCAGCCAGACTTTGCTTCTTGAAATTGTTATGTCCAATCCAAAGCCTTGTAGATTGCGCATCCATCCATGAGCTCTATCACTTCAATTGCAACCAAGGCATGGATAGCACTGCAATATGTCACGGTCCACCTTAGATTGTAGTCTTTTTTGGTTGTAATCAATCGGTACGAAGCCAAGATGGGATCTTCATCACCCGCTCCCTCAAATCGGTATACAAAAATCTCCAGTCTACGTATAACCTCCACCTCAAAAATATTAGTCTTCTCATCAACCACTATTGATGCCTTCAAATCCACATTAGATCAACGACAGAGCCCACAACTAGAATATCTTCACTCATTACATCCATCTCCTTCTTCTCTTGTTCTGAGGCATCTTCGTGGTTTAGCTCGATTGCCTTCTCAGATTCATCATGCTCAAGTGTCTTCGTAATTTCTATTTCTCTCACATCGACACTATTTTCCGGACATAGAAGATTTTTCTCACCGCAGGCTTCACCCGAATTTTCTTTGATATAACCATTGCCGATTTCGTCTGGAATATTTTCAAGAGATTCAGATTTTAATTTGAGCGTCATCTCTTCCAGTTGTATCTCCATGTTTCGAAATGATGCTTGAGTGGACTTCATGAATTCGGCAATGAGGGATACCAAATCAACTTGTTCGTCAGTGGTCTGCTGCTGGTGCATTTGATAATAATTTTGAAAATCATCAAATTGTGGCTCTCTATGTTGAAACTCGTTCAAATATTGGTCTTGAAAGCTTTGCTCGTATGCGTTGTTGGTGTAAGTGTTCCAATAACCTCCGTTGGTAATTTCGTCGAAATTCGTCGCTATTGGTGATCCCCAACATTGATCAGAGTAATGATTTCCACCACATGCTGAACAAAACGGAGGCATATCATAGGTGTTTTGGAGGTATTCGTCAGATGGAAGCCATTCATATCCCGTTTGAGGTGCCCGAACATTGTAACCAGACATGAAAAAAAACAACAAAAATTAAAAATTAAAAATAAAAATAAAAATAAAAATTAAATGGTTAAAGTAAGAAAAATTGCTCAAATTTGATATTAGAATAAATAGATAATTTAGCCGTATTCCCCGGCAACGACGCCAAAAACTTGTTGGGTGCTAAATACCTAACACGCAAGTGCACGTATCGCAAACAAGTAGTAAAAGTGGACTCGTGAAAGTCGGATGTCGATCCCACAGGGAATACTCAAATTATCTAATCCTAAGTACCAAATTCTAACAATTATGATTTTTATCCAGCCTACGCAAAGTTGTCAAATTTAATCAACTAAATAATTAAACTAATTATGAAAGCAATTAAACACGTGAAAATATCAATAAAAACGGACCTAGGATTTTATCTTCCCCATATGCAAGAATTGCTCACCCAAAACCCCTCAATTATGAAATATATGATTCATGATTATTAACCCGAGACACTAATTTACTCATAACCCGTTGTCGCGTGTATTATGAGTCTATTATTCATAAACGGTTCACTATAAGTCTATGCAAACAAATTATGAATAAAGCATTAACTAACAAGTCTCGTAAATGGCTACCTAAGGTGATATATGTATGTCTACGACACCACATGCAATTGACACACTCATCCGGTGAAAACTACTCGAAGGTTCTTCTACTTACCGTCTAATTATCAAAATAGCTCTGTCGAGTCAATCCCAATAATCACATATAAAGCACATAAATTGATCAGGTTCATGCACTAACAATCATAACAAGCAGAAGAAATAATCATAAAATCATAATTGCATAATCTAAAGAAAACGGGTTCACCATCCCCACATAGGGTTCCAACCAAATCCTAGATTAAAAGCTTAGCTACTCTTAATTCTTATGATAAACAAAATATAATAAATAAAATAAATAAGAAAAACAATGCTTGAGTCTTCGTTGATCTTCGTTCTTCATATTTTGTGGTGTAAAATTTCGTACTTATGGTGTTGAGACTTGTTGCTTTTATAGGCTTTTCTTGATAAGGAAGTAGTAGAAACCTAATAGGAATCAATTTCCGCCACTTTCCCCCATCAGGATTTATTCGTCCATTTGTGCCATATTGGAGTCCGAATTTTGGAATGTTGTGTAAATAAGAATTGTAGCCCTTGAAATTAGCTTTCCAATGCCGTTAAAATCACCTAATGCGGAGTTTGTATGAGAGAGATATGCTCGAAATGGTGGACACTGTCAAAGTTGTGGCGGGATTCATTCTTCCAATTTGATTTGTTTCCTTATTTGCAACTTTTTCCTTTCTTTTTGATCTTTTTTCCTTCATGGACACCTAATTCTTGTTTTTCACCTATAAAACACAAAATCAATCAATTAAAGCACAAATATAATTAAATCTAAACAAAAGATCCACGTAAAGTAAACGTATTGAGTGTAATATCTACACTCAACAGTCCCTATTGTAGCCCAATGAATTTTTTAATTAATCGAGAAAATAAAGTTTAACCAATATTATATATTGGAATTAATATAATCGAAAATTAAGTCTCCATTGGATTGCAATTTTCGATTATATAGAGTTATAGAATGAGTGGTGTTTGTTTCCATGTAATCCTCTTTATGTGTGACTCTCATTCCTTGTGCTATATATAATGTAGCTGAATATGAACCATTGATTGCTGGAATCCGCCTCGCCCTAGCAGCAGGAGCGCGTAAGCTCATAATACAAAGCGACTCTCAACTCGTCGTCAACCAAGTACTCGGAACCTATGAGGCCAAAGAAGACTCCATGGCCAAATACTTAGCCCTCACACATACTATGTTATCTAAGTTCGAGAGCTACGAAATAAAACAAGTACCTCGCTCTAGCAACATCCATGCGGACAAATTAGCTAGGCTTGGAAGCTCCATGGAAAGCATTGGGAGTCGGAAAGTTACTCTCCTCACCTCGCCTCAACCGGAGATAACTTCAACCGATGAAGTGCATTACAATGAGGAGGACGAACCGTGTTGGTTCACTCCACCATAAAGTATCTCAAGAAGGGAGAACTTCCAACTAACATCACCCAAGCACGGAAGTTAAAAACGAGAGCCGCTCGCTTCGTAATAGTGGGAGAAGAACTTTACAAACGAGGATTCTCATTCCCCTATCTCAAATGCCTCGACCCAAGTACAACAAATTACGTACTTCGAGAAGTACATGAAGGCATTTGCGGAAATCATTTGAGTGATAGAACCTTGGCTCTCAAACTATTGAGACAAGGCTACTACTGGCCAATGATACATGAAGACACGAAGAAATTAGTCCAGAGGTGTAAGCCTTGCCAAGAGCATGCCAACATCCCTCACCTGCCAGCGGCATTAATGCAACCGATTGACAGCCCCATTCCTTTCGCCCAATTGAGAATGGACTTAGTCGGACCATTCCGACCCGCCACTGGAGGGCGCAAGTTCCTCATTATAGCCGTGGATTACTTCACCAAATGGATGGAGGTCGAACCCTTAGCGCGAATCCGAGAAGAAGAAGTCATTCAATTCTTATGGAAGAATATCGTGTATCGCTTTGGAATCCTGCGTTCCATTATTTCAGATAATGGAAGCCAATTTTGTGGCGACAAAGTCAAGAATTGATGTCTCGGCTTAGACATCAAACAATTTTTCACATCCGTAGCCAACCCGCAAGCTAACGGCGAAACTGAGGTCACGAATCGCACCATACTCCAACACCTTAAAACAAGGCTTGGAAATGCCAAAGAGAAGTGGGTGGAAGAATTGCCCAGCGCCCTATGGGCTTATCGAACAACCCCACGAGCAGCAACCGGAGAATCGTCTTTTAATTTGGCTTTCGGCACAGAGGCTATCGCACCCGTTGAAAATCGGGGAACCATCTTGGCGAGTCACCAACTATGATCCCGCAGCTAAAAAAAAAAAGCTATGCGAGGGAGCCTCGACCTCGTAGATGAGCTACGAGAGATTACATGCATCCGACAACAGATGTACAAAACACGAATGGCCAAGGCCTATAACTCAAAGGTCCGCCCTCGATCCTTCCAAGTGGGAGACTTAGTCCTCCGAAAAGCTGAAGCCTCGCGCCCCATTGGTAAGCTCAACCTAAAATGGGAAGGACCATACAAAATCACGCAAGTTCAACACTGGAGCATATCGTCTCGCGAACCTTGACGGACACCCTATACCCAGAACCTGGAATATAGGGAACCTCAAAAGGCTCTACGCTTGAGGTATACATCCACCTTACTTCAAATTTGTTTAAGTTAGCATCCACATCCTCCTCATACAAAAGTCGCTTACAAATAACTACCCTTGCAGGTTTCGCGACCTTCCACGTCACTCGTCTTGCAAGACTGTCTCTACACGCTCGAGAAGTTCCTACTCCAAAACGAGGTGCGCAAACGTCCCACCCAAACTGGGGTGCTATTAATGTTACCTACATCAACATTCCATAACCACCTTTCATCACCTTCTTACAGATGGAGAATCAATTACGAGGGGATGCCTACCACCCATCACTTGCCCAAAGAGAGAAGATACCCCACACTACATCGCCAAGGGTAACACCGCTTCTACTAAATGATATCACATGCACGTTCTTGTATATTTATACTAACATAATAATGTCATCCCATTTAATATGCATGATTACGCAGCAAATCACCACAACTCACGAGTTGATTTCATATCAAGGAATGCGAGAAAGAGAAACAATCCCCTTAGTGGGTACGTGACATTATAGTACACATCACCCCAACTAATGAAATTACTAAGTCTTCAGTACAAGTATTTAAATTTTTTTCTACTATACTTTTCAGGCATAGAGACGCCAAAGACAATCGACATACCACCAGTACAACAAACACGGACGAGTACAAGGAAGACGTGGAAGAAGAATAAATAATTATAGTCGCGTAGAATATTTTTTATTATTTCGACTCATTTGCTTTTTGCAAGTTTATTTTTCTTCGCCTCACGTAGGCTTGTGACAATTCTCACTTTCCACCATTGAATAAATCATTTTTTTTGCTTTACTCTCAATGTTATTAAATCTATACTATTTAATCGTTATGACGACTTCATATCAATACAACCCTACGAACACTTAGAGAAATTAAGATAATCTATATAGCATGGCCAACTGGATTATCTGAGTCTCTCTATTTATTTTAATGGGTCCTACTTTTAAAACGTGGCCACGGTCCTAACATACTTACGACCCACGCGGTCCGAACAAAGGGCACGATCCTTCACAAAAACCTTGGGAGGCTGATCCCCTCCTCAAGTACGTCGCGTACAATGCTAAATGTAAATACATATAATCAACGCATAAAAATCTTGACAATGTCAAAATAAATAAATCAAGATATCAAACTTCAAATGTCAAACAAGGAAGAAAATTCAAACGAAATAGTAGTGGACATACCCATCTACGTCAAAGATAAAAATAAATTAAGTGTTCCACCCACAAGAGGGGTTAACTATCCTAACAAACCATCATATAAGTCTAAGCTTCCCCACCACGAGCGGAAGACGCCCTCGTAGTGGGATCATCAGCAACCATATCATCCACAAGCTCAGTGCCCGTCTCATTTGTTAGAGTAGGTGACCAACAAGCCAACATGTGGCTGTGGTCTTTCGTATTTATTATTGTAATAAACGAACCTTTATTCGTATTAATGATAAAACACCTTGGCATTCTATATCTTTGTCCCTTTGTCACAAGCATATATATAGTCCTTACAGTTATTACAAGTACTAGTAATTGGTCGTTAGGATCGTGAGATATTTACTTAAGTATTATAACTGTTAAACGTGTTCCTAGTCGAAGGGTTACGCCACTAATGAGGATATCGGCCTTTCCCATTAAGACTAGCATTTAGTGTATGTGTATTGCATCTCATCAGTAAACGGTATTGTGATATCGGCATGCATAAGTGGGTGCTCGTAAGCTGACGAGTTCACTGAACTCCCTCACCCTAGAAATCTCTAAGTGGTTCCCAATAATCGAGTAGAGATATCTATGGTATAGTTGTACACCATTAGTCCTTATGACCTAGACATCACCGTGACTTCACTAGAGGACCAGCTGTATCGTGACCTGTCCCTGAGTTCCACCGAGGACCATCCCAAGGGCCAGTGTTCTTGCAGTCCGAAATCTAGTGGGAGGTCTGTGCATTGTAGTCGGGGATTCGATCGCTAGAATAGTCTTGGATGTCCTGTGTGTTCTGAAAGTTTGTAATCATTCTAAGTCTCTGGCCAGAGCTGACTAAGTGATGATTAGAGAATTCGATTCTCTAAGTCATGCACGTAAGGATTACAACACTTAGAACGATCGCACCGTCATTGAACATATAAAGAGGTCTCGATGAACCAATGCCTCTAGTTCAATCGGGACATATGAATCGAAGGGACCGTACTGTACGTTAACTATATCTGAAGGTTCTTGCAGGCACTTCATTTGTATCTAGGGAATCATGACGCGTAGTTGCTAGACGCCAATCTTGATTCGTTGGGTGATTGAGGTGAAACGAGCTTCATCTTAATCGTAACTCTAAGGGACGAGTTTTGACCACAAAGAGTTGTGGGCCCACGGCTAGCTTACACCTGAACCATCGAGGGTCACACTGCTCGTGCACATGAGATCTTTGAATAAACGGTCAGAGATAAAATAGTTTATCTTTGCATAATTGGAAGTCAATACGATTGAGTCCAACATTCGTAATTTGGAATTACGAATGAGAATAAGAAAAGAAAAAGAATAGGCGAACGTTGTAGTGGACTTTCTAAATCGGGAAGTTTCCAAATTTAGAAAGTGCACTGAACTAGGGTTTCCACTTTTAGAAAGTTGGAAAATGAGAATTGACACTCGTAATGACGAGGACTTTATAATGATTCCGAAAATGTAATCGTTGCAATTTTTCGGTCATTGGATTGAGAGAAACGAGCAAGTAAAAGTACTAGCGAACTTAAGCTGTTGGGCCCGGTCCAACTTAAGCCCGCTAGGGTTTTATGCAAGACACTATAAATACAAGATTTATAGGTCTTGCACATACAAGTGAAAACCCTAACCCTAGCAGCCATTCTCCCTCTCTCTCTCGCCCTCTCCTCGCGGCCGTCACCGGCGCCGTCGCCGGAGCTTCACCGGAATCGGCCGTTCATCGGCCAATTGTTTCGGTAGTTTCTTTCCTTCTCTTTTTCTTCCGTTTTTCTAACTATTACGTGTCTAGTGCCACGTGTTTAGTAGATCAAAGTATACGAGGTGAAATCCGAGAGGAGGAAGACCGAAGATCGAAGAATCGAGGAGCAGCGCACGAGCCGAAGCCGCACGCTGCCCCACGCGCCGCCCCGGAAAGACCGCGCGTGAGTTTTACGCGCCGCCGTGGCCGTCTCACCTCCGCTGCCGCTGCACCGCTGCTGCCCCGATTGTACGGATTGGTTTCCGTAGCAATCTCGACTTGCTTAGCGCTTCTACCTCACGCTTCAAGAGGTAAACACACGAACTCGAAGTTCTTGTTTCGTTTAAACGTTATATATATTCATGTTTGCTTTCGTATGATTTTATGTGATTATGTGTAATCGTTTTAAATCATTGCAAGCATGTTATTTGGTTGAAACGCGAGCATGTTAATTGATTTAAATTCGGTTAAATTAATTAGCATATATGTTGTTATTTAATTTCGCTGGAAGCGCAAAGGTACGCAATTAATTGATTAAATTTGTCGGGCATGTGCTTATGTGCTTTAAAGTCGTTTAAATCGCATTAAATTTTTGTTTTCCGCTGCGTACGCGTGCCCGAAACCCAACAGTGGTATCAGAGCTCGTTGCGCAATTAATTGCATTCGTTTTAATATGCTATGATTTTATGCATGTTCGATTTATTAAAGTAGCGATTGTTGTATTATGTAATTGGGAGTTTTCGTAAGTTTAAAATATTTTTGAAATATTGTTTAGAATTTTTCCAGCTTTAAAATTGTTTGAAATTGGAAAATCGGATCTGAAATTATTTTTTAAACGTCGGTTTTTTTAATTGTTCGGATCGAACCGGTCGGACCGGCCGGTTCGATGGTTGTGTGCGATCTAGTTGACCGAATCCACGTGGATTCCGGTCGGTCAGACCGGCTCTCGGTCCGACTGATCTGACCCACTGATTTGGGTCAACCGGACCGCTTCGGTCCGAACCGGTCAGACCGGTTGGGCCGAACCGGTTCACTGAAAATAAAAATAAAAAAAATAAAAAAAATTATTTCAGATTTCTAAAATTAAACTTAAAACAAATTGATTTTAATTTTTGGAAAATTATTTTCAATTAATCCCAATTAGATAATTGGATCGACAATCATCTATTTTAGTAAATATGTGTTAGATTAATTAATTAATTTAAATTGTTAAATTGATTTCAATTAATAGAACACATTCATAATTTTGATTATGATTCAACTTAATTAGTAGTACCTCAACATTATTTGAATGATTTATGCTAGTTGAGGTTCTATAATTATTTTGAAAAACTCGATAATTAATTAATGTAATTAATTATGAAATTAGGTCATATGTTCCTCTTAGGACAATATGCGCTTCCATATACCTTTAGAGAACATAGATGTAGGAATCACATGGACCAATCCAAAACCTTCTGATGAGATAAAACATTTTAATAAAAATCCCTCATTCTTAATTCAATTAAGAATCATTTCAAGCTATAAAGAAAAACCCAATCTGTTGAGTTATTTCTTTCCTTCTGCCAACGGTTGGATTATGTGTAGCCCTTTACTATAGTGCAGTAAGCCGTGTTAGCGGGGAGTGCTATGGTAGAGTAAGCTGTAATTCAATTGACATAGTGATGAAGGTAGCCATAGAAAAGGGTTATGTTGAATTAACGTGGTCGGCTAGATTAACTAGGGACTGCATTAGTTTGGCATAATCGAGTTCTATGAGCATCTTTGATTGGTAGGTTAGACTTGACACACGACGATTTTGATATTCGCGAGATTAACTTAGGTCATTATCAAGTGTGAGGAAAATTAATTTAGGGTCATATTGTGGATATGATTGATTGTGATCTACCTTTGGGCAAATATAATCGGGCTAGATTAACTACGGGTTATGTTTGTCTATTGGACCTAAAGCCCATTAAGAAAAATCAGTTTTCTCGTTTGTCTACTAGAGGGAAGTGGAACTCGATAAAATTAGTGGGAGAACAATTAAATAACATAAGTCCAAACATTTAATTGTAACAATCATTTAACGCGAATCTCTAATAATCCTCTTCTCTATATGTCTCAGATAATCATGTCTAAGAATCCCATAATGTCAATCCTCGACAATAAACTCAATGGCCCTAATTACCTAGATTGGTTGCATAGTCTTAAGCTTGTACTAACCGTTGAGGGGCGTCTCGATGTTTTGAACGAGAGACTTCCCGCCACTATACCTGACACAGCGACTGATGCTGAGAAGGAAACTTATGAGGTTTGGAAGAAAGATGACACTCATGCTAGGTGCTATATGATAGCCGCCATGGAGCCCGCGCTTGCGAGGAAATATGAGACTCACTTGCATGCTTTCGATATAAAGGCTCATCTCGATAGCATGTATAGTGAGAATATTAGGGCATCGAGGTACGCTGCTACAAAGGAGTTGATCACAGCGAGACTGCGCGAAGGGACTTCGGTCCACGAGCACTGTCTCAAAATGATCACTCTCCTTGAAAAGCTAGTGAATCTTGATGTCACCCTCCCGGCCGAGCTCTCGTTGGATTTGATCATGTTGTCCCTTCCTAGTTCCTATGAATCATTCATAGTGAACTTCAACATGAACAAACTAGATCCTCCCTTGGATGAGTTAATGAACATGTTGGTCAGCTTCGAGTCCACCATTAAGAAAGAGAAATCTGTTCTCATTGCTGCTACTTCTGGAAAGAAGAGTTCTTTCCAAAAGAAGAGAAAGGAAAGAGTTCCCTTCCCAAACAGCAAGTTCGAAGTGGGAGAAGGTAGTGGGGGCCCCAAAGCAAAGGTTAGCAAACAAGTTGATGATGCTTGCCATCACTGTGGGAAAGAAAGGACATTGGCGCCGCAACTGCAAGGCTTTCCTGAAGCAGAAAGGTTCTGAAAAGGGTACGTATTTCATTGACGTAAATTTGTCTGTCAACTCTTCTTCTTGGGTATTGGATACGGGTTGTGGCTCACATTTGTGCAATGATTTGCAGCTAATGACAAGAAGTCGAAGACTTAGAGCGGGTGAGACCTTCCTAAGGATGGGGAATGGAGCAAGAGTTGCTGCTGAAGCCATTGGCACAATTTACTTAAATGTTTTGGATTCTAGTTTTCCTATTGTTTTGAACGATTGTTTATTTGTTCTGTCGCTCATTAGAAACCTTATTTCTATTCCTGTATTAGATATTGAAGGTTTTACTTTTGTTTTTGGAAATTCGATTTGCATTATACAAAAGAATGAGAATTTGATTTGCAAAGGACGACTATTAAACAACTTGTATGAACTAAATCCAAGTGAAATACCTATTAACGTTATATCAGCAAAACGTAAGGAGATAGATCAAAACCCCGCACAACTTTGGCACGCTAGATTAGGTCATGTCTCTTTAAGAAGGATGAACGATTTTGTCAGTGAAGGATTGTTCTCTTTGGAGGACGTGAAATCACTGCAAACTTGTGAATCTTGCCTTAAAGGGAAAATGACCAAATCACCCTACAAAGGGAAAATGGAACGAGCCGAGGGTCTTTTGGATTTGATCCATACAGACGTATGTGGTCCACTAAGTGTTAGTGCGAAGGGTGGATATAACTACTTCGCTACCTTTACCGACGATTATTCTAGGTATGGGTATATGTACTTGATGAAGTACAAGTCTGAAACATTTGAAAGGTTCAAAGATTTTAGACACGAAGTGGAAAAGCAACTCGGACGAAGTATTAAGAAGCTGCGATCCGATCGTGCTGGAGAATACTTGAGCATCGAGTTCATTGACTATCTAAAAGAAAATGGGATACAGTCCCAATGGACTCCACCGGGAACTCCTCAACTTAATGGAGTATCCGAACGTCGGAATCGAACTTTATTAGATATGGTTCGATCAATGATGGGGTTCACAAACTTACCGGCATACTTGTGGGGTCATGCACTTCGTACTGCCGCGTATTTGCTGAATAGAGTTAACACCAAAGCAGTTAAATCCACACCGTATGAACTTTGGCATTCCCGGAAACCCAACTACAAACATATTAGGATATGGGGTTGTCCCGCTTATGTGAAGCGATTAGTGGGAGATAAGTTGGATAGTAAATCCGACTTGTGCTATTTTGTGGGGTATCCCGAAGACTCGATGGGATACGAGTTCTATTATGTCAAAGAAGCAAATACGTTTGTTTCAAGAAATGCTACCTTTTTGGAAAGGGAGTTTCTATCCGATAGAAAGGGCAGCATGATAGAACTTGAAGTAGTTCAAGAACCACAAAGTGAAGTTCAAACGCAAGAACAAGCAATCGAACCAATACAACAAACCACTAATATACCTCCTGAACCTACGGTGCGTAGATCCGAAAGAGTTCGGAAAATGCCGGATAGGTTATTCCTCCTCGAAAATGATGAAGATCATGTTGATCTTGGACGAGATCCAAGAACATACAATGAGGCCGTATCGGATGCGGACATGGGACATTGGCTAACTGCCATGAAATCCGAAATGGACTCCATGTACTCCAACAAGGTGTGGACCTTGGTAGATCCACCTAAGGGAATTGTTCCTATAGGCTGCAAGTGGATCTATAAGAAGAAAATTGGAGTAGATGGAAAGGTGTCAACCTATAAAGCTAGATTGGTAGCGAAAGGATGCACTCAAAGGCAAGGTGTTGACTATGAGGAAACCTTTTCGCCAGTCGCGATGCTGAAGTCCATTAGGATTTTGCTGGCCATAGCTGCGTGGTACGACTACGAGATATGGCAAATGGATGTGAAGACCGCTTTCCTTAATGGAGATATTGAGGAAGAAATTTACATGGCGCAGCCGGAAGGCTTCATATCTTCTGGAAGTGAGCAAAAGGTTTGCAAGCTCCAGCGATCCATTTATGGATTGAAACAAGCATCCCGAAGTTGGAACATTAGGTTCGACTCAACTATCAAAGAGTTTGATTTTAAGAAGAATCCGGAGGAACCTTGTGTATACAAGAAGGTTATTGGGAGGGCAGTGATATTTTTAGTGCTTTACGTTGATGACATTCTGCTCATTGGGAATGATGTAGGAATGTTGCAGCAAACGAAAGCATGGTTGTCCACACGTTTCTCAATGAAGGATTTGGGACAAGCATCTTATGTATTAGGAATACGCATCTATAGAGATAGAGCGAGAAAGATGCTTGGTTTATCCCAAAGCCTGTACATAGACACCGTTATGAAACGGTTTAGCATGGAAGAATCCAAGAAGGGATTCTTGCCAATGTCCCATGGGGTTCGTCTCTCGAAATCTATGTGTCCGCAAACACCTAGTGAAATCGAGGAGATGAAAAGGACGCCTTATACTTCTGCCATAGGAAGCATAATGTATGGCATGCTATGTACGAGATCCGATATTGCGTATGCTGTGAGTGTCACAAGCAGATATCAGTCTAACCCCGGCCCGGCTCACTGGAAAGCCGTGAAAGATATCCTCAAGTACTTGCGAAGGACTAAGGATATATTCTTGGTCTATGGGGGTGCCGAGTTGAAATTAGAGGGTTTTACCGACTCTAGTTTTCAATCGGACGTGGACGACTCAAAGTCGAATTATGGGTTTATATTCACGCTTAATGGTGGTGCCGTGTGTTGGAAGAGTTCCAAGCAAAGCACGACGGCCGATTCCACTACCGAAGCGGAATACATTGCAGCGTCTGAAGCTGCAAAAGAAGGGACTTGGATAAGGAAATTCATCCAAGAGTTGGGTGTCATTCCTGATGCTAGTGATCCAGTACCATTGTACTGTGATAACACCGGAGCCGTGGCGCAAGCTAAGGAGCCACGATCTCATCAGAAGTCGAAGCATATTTTGAGGAAGTATCACGTGATCCGAGAGATCATTGATAGAGGTGAAGTTAAGGTAGAACGAGTCACCTCGGAAGAGAACGTTGCATACCCCTTCACGAAGCCTTTACCAAGATCGGTCCATGAGAAACATCGAGAGTCGATGGGATTGCGGTTTATGGGTAGTTGGCTTTAGGTCAAGTGGGAGATTGTTAGAGTAGGTGACCAACAAGCCAACATGTGGCTGTGGTCTTTCGTATTTATTATTGTAATAAACGAACATTTATTCGTATTAATGATAAAACACCTTGGCATTCTATATCTTTGTCCCTTTGTCACAAGCATAGATATAGTCCTTACAGTTATTACAAGTACTAGTAATTGGTCGTTAGGATCGTGAGATATTTACTTAAGTATTATAACTGTTAAACGTGTTCCTAGTCGAAGGGTTACGCCACTAATGAGGATATCGGCCTTTCCCATTAAGACTAGCACTTAGTGTATGTGTACTGCATCTCATCAGTAAACGGTATTGTGATATCGGCATGCATAAGTGGGTGCTCGTAAGCTGACGAGTTCACTGAACTCCCTCACCCTAGAAATCTCTAAGTGGTTCCCAATAATCGAGTAGAGATATCTATGGTATAGTTGTACACCATTAGTCCTTATGACCTAGACATCACCGTGACTTCACTAGAGGACCAGCTGTATCGTGACCTGTCCCTGAGTTCCACCGAGGACCATCCCAAGGGCCAGTGTTCGTGCAGTCCGAAATCTAGTGGGAGGTCTGTGCATTGTAGTCGGGGATTCGATCGCTAGAATAGTCTTGGATGTCCTGTGTGTTCTGAAAGTTTGTAATCATTCTAAGTCTCTGGCCAGAGCTGACTAAGTGATGATTAGAGAATTCGATTCTCTAAGTCATGCACGTAAGGATTACAACACTTAGAACGATCGCACCGTCATTGAACATATAAAGAGGTCTCGATGAACCAATGCCTCTAGTTCAATCGGGACATATGAATCGAAGGGACCGTACTGTACGTTAACTATATCTGAAGGTTCTTGCAGGCATTTCATTTGTATCTAGGGAATCATGACGCGTAGTTGCTAGACGCCAATCTTGATTCGTTGGGTGATTGAGGTGAAACGAGCTTCATCTTAATCGTAACTCTAAGGGACGAGTTTTGACCACAAAGAGTTGTGGGCCCACGGCTAGCTTACACCTGAACCATCGAGGGTCACACTGCTCGTGCACATGAGATCTTTGAATAAACGGTCAGAGATAAAATAGTTTATCTTTGCATAATTGGAAGTCAATACGATTGAGTCCAACATTCGTAATTTGGAATTACGAATGAGAATAAGAAAAGGAAAAGAATAGGCGAACGTTGTAGTGGACTTTCTAAATCGGGAAGTTTCCAAATTTAGAAAGTGCACTGAACTAGGGTTTCCACTTTTAGAAAGTTGGAAAATGAGAATTGACACTCGTAATGACGAGGACTTTATAATGATTCCGAAAATGTAATCGTTGCAATTTTTCGGTCATTGGATTGAGAGAAACGAGCAAGTAAAAGTACTAGCGAACTTAAGCTGTTGGGTCCGGTCCAACTTAAGCCCGCTAGGGTTTTATGCAAGACACTATAAATACAAGATTTATAGGTCTTGCACATACAAGTGAAAACCCTAACCCTAGCAGCCATTCTCCCTCTCTCTCTCGCCCTCTCCTCGCGGCCGTCACCGGTGCCGTCGCCGGAGCTTCACCGGAATCGGCCGTTCATCGGCCGATTGTTTCGGTAGTTTCTTTCCTTCTCTTTTTCTTCCGTTTTTCTAACTATTACGTGTCTAGTGCCACGTGTTTAGTAGATCGAAGTATACGAGGTTAAATCCGAGAGGAGGAAGACCGAAGATCGAAGAATCGAGGAGCAGCGCACGAGCCGAAGCCACACGCTGCCCCACGCGCCGCCCCGGAAAGACCGCGCGTGAGTTTCACGCGCCGCCGTGGCCGTCTCACCGCCGCTACCGCTGCACCGCTGCTGCCCCGATTGTACGGATTGGTTTCCGTAGCAATCTCGACTTGCTTAGCACTTCTACCTCACGCTTCAAGAGGTAAACACACGAACTCGAAGTTCTTGTTTCGTTTAAACGTTATATATATTCATGTTTGCTTTCGTATGATTTTATGTGATTATGTGTAATCGTTTTAAATCATTGTAAGCATGTTATTTGGTTTAAACGCGAGCATGTTAATTGATTTAAATTCGGTTAAATTAATTAGCATATATGTTGTTATTTAATTTCGCTGGAAGCGCAAAGGTACGCAATTAATTGATTAAATTTGTCGGGCATGTGCTTATGTGCTTTAAAGTCGTTTAAATCGCATTAATTTTTTGTTTTCCGCTGCGTACGCGTGCCCGAAACCCAACATCATTGACATCCTCCACCTCCTCTCTTTCATTAGAAATACCGGGCTCCATCCGTCGAATGACCCTCTCACTGATCCCACCCACCTCGCGAAGGTATTTGCGACAGGTACGAACTAATGGCTTATAGACTGCAGCCAAAGCACGTTCCTCAATCATAGAACGGCAATCGGCACTACCTCGGAAGCTACGTTTGGTTTCCTCCACAATAGAGTCCCTATTAGCAGCACCCCCCGACGTAGCGAGAAATCTCTTTCCCGTCGCTTTCTCGGCTTCATACTTTGCTTTCAGTTGATCATAGCACTTGTCCAACTTCTCAACATCATCCTTATAGGCCTTCGCCTCACATCGACTAACCTCAAGCTCCTCCGTCCTCTGAGCAAGCTCCTCCATCCGTTGAGCGAGACCGGACTGCGCTATCTCCAACTGGCTTCGAAGTTCATCTTCACGCGCCTGACTTCGAGTCCGCTCCTCTTATTCCCTAGCTTCCACTTTCCCGTCTTTCTCCATGAGGTACCTCCAAAAATCTAGCGCCTATATGAATACAATAAAATTGGTTACACAAGAAAAGAGGAAAATAAGCATAAAATCTTGTTTTAAAAACAAACACTCACCCGACATAAGTCTCTGCCAGCCAACTCAAGCATGTGAGAATAACCCTTACCAGACATCCGAGCACTATCATAGTCCCGAACGAAGCCCTCAGTACTCATCATTGCTAAACCACGGTCCGACACATCCCAGTAGGACTCTTTCCGCTCGCGATTCACCCCAAAGGTGAACAACTGCTTCCCCTGCCCCACCATGGAATCCATAAGGCTCCTCCGGGTCTACAAGCGGACGCTTTGGCACAGCTACATACTCGGTATCCACTCTCTTCCCCTTTCCACGATCTTTCATAGGTTCACGCACCTCCACTTCACTAGCATAGCTACGATTGTCTTCACTCACTCGAGCAGTCTCAACACGAACCATCTCTAGAGGCAGGCTTCCCGAAGAACCTCCCAAATTCGAGGGAACCTTCTTCAATGACTTCTCGAAGTCCCATTCGCCTTGGCTCAAAGCGCCGCAAAGTCAATACAATCATCTACAAAAAAAAAGAAACAAAAGATAAATAAAACCGAAGAATAACACATCAACAAAAAAAAAACACAAAAAAAAAAACAAAAAAAAATGTTTCGATAAAAACAAAAGGATATGTGGCGCTGACCATCCGGGATCAAACGCTTCGGATCAAATTCAACATCACAAAACCTAGATTATGTGATCCTCTTAGCCATATTCTCGGTAATCTTGAAATTCTCACACGTGGGGTTCCAGATTATGGGGACTCAAAAGAGGGAGCCCTCACATAAAAGAAACGGGATTTCCAATCCCCCCATGACAACTTCACACTCTTCAAAAACTTGTAGGGAACCCTCGGATAAGCACAAAAGAAGGGCAACTTATTCGGCCGATGTAACGTAAACAACGCCTTGAATACAACTGACACTACTAGGCAAACCACTTTGCGACACTCTATGGTGAAACGCCTCAAATGTAAGAAGCACGGTCGGAGACAACTTACTATACCCTATCTTAAATTCATCACAAATCTTCAACAAAGTCGGATGCGGAGTGATCTAAGAAGTACACATCACATACGCCAAGTAAACCGTATGAAACCCAGCAGGTGGCGAATATAAACGCTCGCCCTTCTGAGGCAAAAGCAACTCGATATTCCTTGGCCCTCCAACTAACCGACGAATAGATCGCAAGTGCTCTTCAGTCAATGCACTATCAACATCAACTAAATCAAGATTAATTGGCTTAATCTTCTTTTGCCTCCTATCCATCTCAACATCACCAAGTGGAATATCATCTTCCTCTTCCACTTTAACCATCGCTTCCACTTCACCATCCGATCCCGCGGGCTCACTCGACGAACTCGATTGATTGGACTTGTCACTATCTCTCCCAAAATCCACGACTTGATGCCCATAACGACGTCTACTAGAACCAACTTCATCAATAGTGGGGCAAATATTAACATTTAGCCCCAAATTATCACTCCAAGCACTTACCGTTTTGCGAAACCCGCGTTAGCCGATCATCGAAAACGGCTTCGAGCGGCACCTCCGGCTGACTCCATGCGCCCGCACGCGCCCCGGAACCCTCAGCACGCGCTGGCAACGCACCCTACAGCCCACGACGCGCGCGCGCCATCAAAACTCCCAGCCCCGGGCACGCGCGCGCCTGCCTCGTCTTCCGTGCGCGACACGCGCAGCCCCACCCCCTACCCATCTCTGATGCGCGCGCGCGCGTGCATCGAAGTCCGAGCCTGACGTGCGCGCGCACGCGTCCCTCGGTCGCCGTGCAAGACGCGCGCGGGCGTGTCTTTCCACGTGTACCAGGCGCGCCAGCTGAGCCACAGTACCAAAAGGCATATCGCCCCCCTTAACCGGATCTCGACTTTTAAATCGCAAAGATTTCGACTTACCCGGATTCGACATGATAAATTTCTTTCTCCGAAGAAACACAAAAAAAAATTTACTCTACCACGAAAAAAAAGAAGCAAGAGCACAGAAGAAGACCCAAAAGTTAAAAATACTTACACATATTTATTCCCCACAAGAGTTGGAATTTAATTCTCTCCACCGCAAAAGGATTCTATTTATTTGGCCCTGGTATATTATTTAAAACCCTTAAATAAATATCTTGCTGCCAAATAAATACAATTAGTTTTTTTTATTAATTACGAATTAATTCAACGGCAATAAAAACCAGTTAAACCACGGCACATTTAACTCTCTACACAATCCGAAATCCCTTCGACAAGTCTCCCCTCTCGACTCGAGAGTTGGGGGCTTAATGATATACTTACTTGGGCCGACCCAATGTGCCCCCAATTCACCTAATAATTGGGCCCATTCACGAAAGCCCAAACACCTTCAAAATAAGGTTTGACCCCAACAAAGTAAATCCAACCCAATCAACGACGTATAAATAGAGGTTATTACTCATTTGTTAAGGTACGTTCTATTATTCAGAAGTATTCTAGAACACATATTATCTCTACCATCTCCACGATCCGTACATCTGACTTGAGCGTCGGAGGGGTTTCCGCCGGATCAACCCCCGACTTAGTTCACGTGTGTTCATTTCGCAGGGACCTCAGGATCATCAAACTGGCAAGCTACTGATCCGCTTTGCTCTCCTAACTCATTTACCACACTACCCCAGATGATCTAAGTAATTAGCATCATCACTGGAGACCACAATTTCATCTTTGAGATCAGAACTAATTTCATCCTTAAGAAGATAACACAAATACAATATTCCGAAGATGAAGATGAAGATGAAGGCGAGACTCTGGACTCGGAGAAATTCGGTGTATGACTTTCAGACAACAACAGCGGCCCGTTGCATGTGCACTCCTTTATATCTTACAGGCTCAAAGATTACTGGATGACTAGCGATGAAATCAGTGCACTGGCACGGAAGGCCGTTTATTCCGCAAGACGAGCGAAAGCGAAAGCGGCGGCCCGTTCAGAACTGCCCAATCTTGTTTTCCCCGTGATTATTGGGATCAATATTTTTACCGTCCGGCAAGAGTGGGAGACGGTTGACGCGGCAACGGAGAGGGCAATTAGGTTAAAACACTTGGTCCCTGTATATCTGACGTGGGAACTTGCATGTTTCCGAATGGATGTAATACCGAGACCCATAAGGCTTATGTCTTTTCTTAGGGGCCTACCCAGAATTAGAGTTGTTGACGATGATGAGGGTAATATTTTGTGTGCTCGATGTGTTCGAAGAGACCGTGGTTCGGAGTTCAGAAAATGAGCCTTCCTTGCTGCGGAACCACTTTTCATTCCCATTGCATGTGTTGTTCCGTGGCTCGAACACAACCACTTATGCCCCTCGTGCGATTCTCCAGCCTATGATCCCGATTACATGCACTTTTATTAAATTTTCATATTTATCACTCTTAATTAGTTTAAAGACGATTGGTTTTAGAAACAACCAATGCGTGACAATGGTACTTTAGCAATTTTCCATATATTTTCTTTAATATATGCATATTTATAGATTTTCTTAATATTCCCACAGCATTTAAGATTTTTGAATAAGTCAAGGTGATCTACCAATCTAGTAAAGGCACAGCAAGGACCAAGCTCAGAAAATTCATCAATTATTATTACATGTTATTTTAAAAACAATATAAAAGAAAAAGGAAAAATCAAAATCAAAGGGATTTTTCTTTTTTTTTTTTTTTGATACTGCAAAATGTATCAACGGCTCAAAATATGGCCTCAGTAAACTAACTATGAAACTATATCATATATGTATATATATGTACAAAACTTTTGATCAAAAGATCAAACATGCCACAACACTTCACAACTGCTCTTCTTTCTCCAAAAAACAATCACCAAATTACTCTTCATCAACAGCCGCAACTTTAGACCCACCTTTCCCGCCAACAACCCTATAAGAATTGGCCATAAACTTGTACGGTACCCCTCCGTTTTTCGTTAAGTCATCGCAATCGGCAACATTAATCACGCCACTTCCTTCATCCTCCCTTTTAAGGTCAGCAGGTGGCAAAAAACAGTCCATTGATAGTCCCTTTATGTTGAAATCCACTTCCTCGATACTCCAAATCTCTTCCATTTTAGTCCTCGTGTGGCTCTCGGAGTTTTCTCCGAACCTAAATAGCGAAACAGAAGTCTTTCCCGAATGCGCTATGTTCACACCTTCAACTGTTCTGTAATCTTGAATGGAAGATTCCATGGTTGTCTCCCAAAAGACGTCATTTTTTGGGGCTTTTATTCGAAGCAAGTGAGAGTCTTCTAATTGGACTAATAGACCTGTTCTTTGGCTGAAACAGCCCCAAAGAGTGTGTCTGATTATCTCAACTTTGGTACTGCTTCTTGCCCTTAATGTTGAAGGCTCTGCTTCCATTTTTAGCCCGAAGCAATCTTCTCCGTTGATTGTCTTCTCGCCGATGCAGATTGAGTTGGAGAATAAGTTTGCTGTTGATCTTGGATCGAGCCCCTGATGACATGATTCATCACAAAAAGTCAGTGAAAATGCCGAAAAAAAAAATTAACAAATTTACATCAGTGTGAAAAGGCCATGTAAGCTTAGACATCTTTTTGATATGGGGGAGAAAATTGGAACGGAAATATCAAATTCTCCGAAACAATCTGATGTTTGGAACAATATTTTTAATTCCATTTTTTTTTATCCAACTGTAATTTCAGAAAACATTTCCTGAAATTCCAATTTTTTTTTCTGAAAATTACACTTCTAATATCAATATTATTATGTATTTCGTATTATAGGTGACCAAAAAAAGTTGGAATTTCTGAATTCCGCTATTCCAATCCGAAAATTTCCGATTTTGGACCAAGTTTTATTCCAATTTCCGAAATTTTGATTTTTTTAGCGGAACTGGAATTATTTTTCCACTTCCGTAACAAATTGTAATAATTCCGATATGTCTAATACCTACTTTGTCAAACACAAGTCATATTTGAGTAAATTGGACTACATCTATCTTCTCTTTTTGATCAAACCAAACACAACAAAGTAAAACTAGCGTAGTTTTGTACCTGCAAAGATCGACGGAGGGGCCTCGGTGGGCCCCGCGAGGCGTGCGAATGCTGCCACGGGGTCTGCCGCCACGCCACCTTACCATCACTACCAGCACTGATTTTATAACCCGAAACCATCAGCTCCAAACTCCACAAATCAGGCCTTTTCTGCCACAACACAAATCCCCCAATTTCTCCACGTCCATTTTTCATGTTCTTCAGTTTCCCAGCCTTGGAATTATTGCCCAGACTCAAATCGTCTCCGGACAAAAATTCCGACGCCGCCATCTTCACCTTCCCCACCGCGTACATACTGTTGATGGAGTTCAACACGTGCTCCCCACCCGCCGCCGCCACGTACTGCTGCACGATATATTTCGCCATCGAACTCTCCTGCACAATAATAATAATCAAACATAACCATAAGAACAAAAATTTACCCTCTCGATTGAACTGATATTATAAAATCAAAATTTACTGTGACTTACAATCGGACAGGATTTGATGTTGTCGCCGACGGTGGTGCGGTCGCACCGGATTGGGAGAGGGATAAGAGGGGCTGCGATGACACCGAGCAGGAACTGAATCTCCGCCGTGCGGCCTCCCAGGACGGAGGAAACCGCCGCCGCGTCGAGCGGCGGCCTCAGCATCCACGATCTGATTGTTTGCCATGAATTGTGCTTGTTGGATGAAATCATCTCTTCCGGAACGGGGACCTCGAGAACAGTTTCCAGTGCATCTTCTCTGTCGAGATTAGGGCACAATGTTCTCATCGGAGAAAAATAATTTGGGGATTTTGTTTTTTGGGAGGGAATTCTGAATAGAAATTTGGGAGAGAAGTTTTGGTTCAGAGGAGTATTTTATATGTAGTAGTG
Organism: Erythranthe guttata; assembly: GCF_056151865.1. Taxonomy (NCBI): domain Eukaryota; kingdom Viridiplantae; phylum Streptophyta; class Magnoliopsida; order Lamiales; family Phrymaceae; genus Erythranthe; species Erythranthe guttata. Next base: position 8,762,556 of record NC_142538.1, read on the forward strand.
TTGAAAAGAGTGTTGCAATTTGAAATAAATAAATAATGAGAAATGATATATATAGAACGAATTTTAGTATATGTAGACCATTTTTGTAATGTCAACTATTATCTCTATTTTATGATGCATTTTAGAAGTTGTACGCATTTTAATATAAAAATTAATTCTCGTCTTCTACTTATTATTAACTGTCTATAGGATTATATTTATTCTATACAATTTCCAACCTCAAACATATCTAAAAGGCTATATTTTTATGTTTTTCATATTCCATAAGTGTATAATTAAATTTGTTTGATTTTTAAATTAGTATGTTGAATTAATTCAAAGCATACAACTAAAACACTCAAATCGCAAAAGATCGAAGATGCATACTTATTATGGATAGGTAGAGATGGAGAGATATACATATTTACACTGAAAATTACAGATAAATAATGTCAATGAAGACTTATTAAAAAACAAGAGTTTGGAAAAATAAGATGTGATATATTAGATTTTGAAATTTTAAATAAAGTTTCTACGGTTACTAACACTCTTCGTGTGATATTCTCCCACAAAAATGTTGTTTAAAGCTTCTAAAAGGGGATTTGACAAAGTAAATATTAGCCTTTGAATTTTTAAAAGAAAATGTCCTACATTTACTAAAACTCATTCTGCATTTATCACCATCCATAAATAAATTATAATTAAATACATTAATTATAATTAAATAAATAAATTATAATAGGGAAGACTTGACTGCCGACCGTGGGCCGTCACCAACGTGCGAGAGTTTTGTATATGTCGTGAGAGCACGGTGCTTTACTTAGTCCTATGTGTGTGTGTGTGTGTTTTCAATCATAATGTTAATTTTATGTGACAAGGGGCACAATGTTTTGTCAATGGATGAAAATATATTTGATCGAATCAAACTTACATATTTTGTGTTCCCAATTTCTTTTTTCAATTATTGTGACTTCAAGATTTTGGGGATCGTTTGGTTACTTATATTAGATTAATTTAGATTAGATGAGATTGAGGGGATGTTTGGCTAAACTTATTTTAAATAGCTAATAAGCTCTTACGTCTGATAAGATGTTTTTAAGAGCTGATAAGCTGTTATATCTTATTTTTTATGATTAATTTTTAGAGTGTTTGGATAATAAGTTTATTTCCTAATTTTACTCATTATAAGATCTTAAAAAAAAAAGAGGGGTAAAGATATTTTTTTAAAAAGATCTTATTTGCTCTCCAACAGCTTATTTTTTTTTTTTTTTAAAACAAGATTTTTTTTTTTTTAAATTTACCAAACACTTTGGAAGAGCTTATAAGCTCTAAAACATCTTATAGGCTCATTTTAACATCTTATAAGTTTAGTCAAACACCATCTAAGTTTAAAAAAACTATTAATTAATTAATTATTTAGTTAGTAAGATGTCTGCTATGTTAGATTAGATTATGTATTATGGCTCGTTTAGTTACTAATTTGAATGAGTCTAGATTAAATGAGATTGGGTTAATTCTCTACTGGATAATTAATTATTTAGTAAGTAAAATATTTGGTATGTTAGATTAGGTTTTGTATTAGAGCTCGTTTGGCTACTATATCGGAAATTGATTGAGTTAATTCTCTACTGAGTTGGTAAAAGTTATGATACAAAATCTTCTGATATGTAATCTACTGATTGTAATAATTCTTAAATCTTTCATTATTTTCTTCAAGCCTATTTTCTTTATGTGTTAGTTTTTTCTTGGAGGGTGTTCAAATTTGGAAGACGACCTTCTCCGAATGATTCTACTGAATATTTGAACAAGAGAATGCTCATTGACAATTCTTCGTATTAACACAATTGATTACCTCAAATAGCGAAGTAAAATAATTCACTTGTTTTGTTGTTCACTAGAATGAATGGACAAGTTCAATTTTTGAGTCGAGCCTAATTTTTTTTTTATATTTATGATGATGTTTAAAAAAATGATTTTATAAATGCTTACAATCAAATTCAAATAGATTTTTTTATAATTCACTTGTTGGCACGAGATTTCTATTTGTGAAGATTGAAGAAATCCGCCATACGTGGAAATTAAAGATTGGCAAAGATTTGTTTTCCATGTTTATTTTGGAATTAATTAGAGTCCTATTTTTGTAATATTGTTATTAGGACTTAGATTTATTTCCATGTATTATATTCTAGTTAGGTATCTTTTGTACTTATCTAGAATAGAAGTAGAAATCGACTAGGATTCTATTACCTAGTTAATCGATTTCTTAGGGCCCAAGTTAGGTTTAGGGTGGTGGATTTCGTGCCTATATAAGGCCCTCAACCTCATATGAGTCCGATGGAGCTTTAATAAGAAAAATCCCAGCATAAAGGCTTTGAAGGGTGCAGCCCGTGCTGCAGCCCTGTCTGCACGGCAGGTGTGGCAACATAACAGGTTTCTTCTACCAGGCCATAAAGAAGATCGGCGTTTCGGGAGAAGTGCTTAAAAGATCTCGGGAGAGGTCGATCCGCCGTTTGAAGGGAGTTCAACATTGGAGGAAGTCCAAGAGTGCGGATGGAGGAATTGCTTTGATTATCAACAAGTTCGAGTCGTGTGCAAGAACGGCGTATCACATAAAGAGGGAGTCTTTAGTGTTTTATTAAGTCCTATTAATGTACACATAAATCTGAACTAGTTTTGCAAGTCCTCGTGGATGTAGGGTACGTTTGTATCCGAACCACATTAAAATGTTGTGTTCTTTATTCTGCTTTTCGTAGATTTATTACTGTGACAACACAACAATTCTGTTACGTCACCTAATGTCGTAACATGTAGTCTGTCTCAACAGATGAGTGGACTTTGATAGGCATTCAAATTCAACAATTGGCATCAGAGCGGGTCACTAGATATACTTAGTGTCTGATTTTGGGTTTTGATTTGTTTGCTTTGCTTATTGGATGACGTGTGCTCACAAGGAAGGTTGAGACGGAAGTCTGTCACGGCATTCACCCAATTCCGCTGCGTTGTAACGTGCCCAGTGATGGGACACTCTGATAGAAGACCAAGACGGGTGAAGAAAAGTGGCATCTCTGTTGCAGGGGGAGTAAATCTCATCTGCAGGGGGAGTTCTTGTTAAACATGGATTCTAACCAATCTATGCCAAAGGGGGAGATTGTTGGCACGAGATTTCTATTTGTGAAGATTGAAGAAATCCGCCATACGTGGAAATTAAAGATTGGCAAAGATTTGTTTTCCATGTTTATTTTGGAATTAATTAGAGTCCTATTTTTGTAATATTGTTATTAGGACTTAGATTTATTTCCATGTATTATATTCTAGTTAGGTATCTTTTGTACTTATCTAGAATAGAAGTAGAAATCGACTAGGATTCTATTACCTAGTTAATCGATTTCTTAGGGCCCAAGTTAGGTTTAGGGTGGTGGATTTCGTGCCTATATAAGGCCCTCAACCTCATATGAGTCCGATGGAGCTTTAATAAGAAAAATCCCAGCATAAAGGCTTTGAAGGGTGCAGCCCGTGCTGCAGCCCTGTCTGCACGGCAGGTGTGGCAACATAACAGGTTTCTTCTACCAGGCCATAAAGAAGATCGGCGTTTCGGGAGAAGTGCTTAAAAGATCTCGGGAGAGGTCGATCCGCCGTTTGAAGGGAGTTCAACATTGGAGGAAGTCCAAGAGTGCGGATGGAGGAATTGCTTTGATTATCAACAAGTTCGAGTCGTGTGCAAGAACGGCGTATCACATAAAGAGGGAGTCTTTAGTGTTTTATTAAGTCCTATTAATGTACACATAAATCTGAACTAGTTTTGCAAGTCCTCGTGGATGTAGGGTACGTTTGTATCCGAACCACATTAAAATGTTGTGTTCTTTATTCTGCTTTTCGTAGATTTATTACTGTGACAACACAACAATTCTGTTACGTCACCTAATGTCGTAACATGTAGTCTGTCTCAACAGATGAGTGGACTTTGATAGGCATTCAAATTCAACAATTCTACTGAATATTTGAACAAGAGAATGCTCATTGACAATTCTTCGTATTAACACAATTGATTACCTCAAATAGCGAAGTAAAATAATTCACTTGTTTTGTTGTTCACTAGAATGAATGGACAAGTTCAATTTTTGAGTCGAGCCTAATTTTTTTTTTATATTTATGATGATGTTTAAAAAAATGATTTTATAAATGCTTACAATCAAATTCAAATAGAATTGAACTCTTAACCTAGTGCTATTAATCAACTGTAAGTTGGATCAAGTTCGAACCATTTTCATTATGAGTCTTATTAATTTGTGAGTTGAGTTTGAGTTTACTAAGCTCAACCAGACTAAGTCTAACTAAAATAAATAATATACAAATTTGATAATTTATCTCTTAATAAATTTATCAAAGATTTATTGTTACACTTGAGAAAAACTAAATCGAAAGTCAGGTTACCCAAACGTGCATCAATATCTAAAATATGTCAACCTATACAATGGAGTATGTTCTTTTTATACTCTCTCTCAGTTAGACCTTTCAAATTACTTAACCAAAACACCTAAAAATCATATACGACTTTTTTTTTTTAATAATAATTAAAACTGTTGACTTGCACAGAATCCACACAGCACGACTAAATGTTCATATCAAATCAAATCCACAGTGAGGATTCCATGAAACCAAATTTAAGACAATATTTGATTGAACAGGGTACAATAAAAATTATTGATTTACTTGCTATTTTTTTTATGAAATTAAATTATATAGTACTATAAAGTTGAGCTAATTGCATCTCACATTTATTCGATATATTGGATGGACATTTAAGATCGGGCCCAATTTACTACACACGTATTGGAGCATCTCCAAGAGATGTGCTATATGCTAAATCTTAATAAATTTTACAATTTTTGATGAAAAATAGAGTTCTAATAGGTGTTTTATATTATACAACACTTGGCATATATCAAGTTTGAGGTGTCGAATTTGAAAGACAAAATGGTGACATGGTGAATCACTTTTGTACTGTTAGAATTTATTTCGTGCAAATATTAATTATTTGTGTCAGATTCAGTTTTTCGTTACTGTTGCGTGAAGTGTTGCAACAGTTTGTGAAACAGTGTATAAAAACAGAAATAATGGAGAGACACAAATTTAATATGGTTCGCATACAATTGTACCCTACATCCACGGGACCTGCAAATGAAATTTACTAATTTTTAGTTTTACGAATACAATAGTAGGACTTAATCAAAATACAAAGACTCCCTCTTTGTTGACGTCGTTCTTGTATACTACGCTGAATTATAAATCTTCAATTTGCAGCACGTCCCTTGCTCCGCACGGTTGAACTCCCTTCAACGCTGAATCCCTTAGTCGGCGGATCGATCTCCTCTCGAGATCTGTTTAAGCCCCTCTCCCGAAGAACCGATCTTCTTTTATATAGAAGAAGCAAGCTTGTGATACTCCTTGAATCTTGGTGTCTTCACCACAAAGCCTTGAAGCCGATATATTTTCTATGAAAATCACGTATCACAATGGAGCAATAAAAACGAGAGGAAAAAATATGTTCTCTTGAACTTCTCTCGATAAAAAAAAAAAGGCCAATAAAAGACGAGAGTAAGGAAAATATCATGTGTAAATTTTTCTCTCCAAGAAGACGTATGATGTGAGGCGCCGGGCTGCTGTATTTATACTTCTATAGGTGATAAGAATCCTACAAGGAAATAGAGTCCATTAGGGTTAGGAAACTTTTAATCACGTAGGAAATAATATTTTCAACACAAGAAAACTCTTTAGAAGAATAATTCCTATTATAAATCAATTAATGACAAATTAAAAGAATTAAAAGCTACAAGGACTCTTCCCTTCTTTAGCTCACGGTATATGCAAACTTGTGGCACAAGTTTTATTTAATTCTCGTATAATTAGAATCCAAGGGATTCTAACAATCTCCCCCTTTGTCGTTTATTGATTATAATCATTTTCCCCCCTCTGAGTAAAAAACCTGAAAATAAAACAATCAGATGATTAGACGGAAGCAATAAAAACTAAAGCTCATCATCAACTCTTTTAGCAACAAGAGTGGCATCAACTGCTGCAATAGTAAGTGCCACAGTTTCAGCAACTGTTCCCATAGTAGTCGCTTCGGCAGGTGGTTCACAACGGAGTTAGCTCCCCCTGCATGTGTTTCTCCCCCTATAATTGATCCTTAGGCAGCTCCTCTTGTAAATGACTTCATTCTTCCCCTTTGCTTACTTGGCTTTGTAGACTTGGAGGGCGACGTGGTAAATCACCCACGTGATAAAAGACTCAGCAAATAACGTCAGCATTAGCTCCTCCTTTTATATTCTTGTGAAGACCTAAACCAATTAATGACAATAAACACAATATTAAAAATGTGAAATTCCTTCTATTTTGGATACACGTTCAGGTGATTAATATGGAGAGATAATTTATTTCTTCTCAAATTATCTAATGAGATAACTAAGGAAAATATGTTCCTCATATTAATACACATCTCCATAGAATTCCACTTGGTGTTGTGGACTTAGAATCCCACCGAGATTCTAACACTCTCCCCATTTGGCATTGATTGGTCAGAACATTTACTCCCCCTAAATATATGATACATGCATGAACAAGGGTCAGCAAATTCAAAATAACATCTGCAAATATAAACTGTTGCAACAGTTTATCAAACAGTTCATCAGATTGTGTAAACTGTAAATAAACCATAGTTCCAAAAATTAAAGCAGATAATTCGTTCAGATAAGCACGAGATAAAAGGATATGCGGTAGCAGAAACAACTTCTCTTCACAATGCTCATTATTTGTCCTGTATTTCTGCACTATTCCAGCAACTGTCTGATGCACTGACTCACCAGTTGTCTGAACTCCCCCTGCATTCTTGCACTGTTCCAGCAACTGTTAGATGCACAATGCAACAGTTGTCAGAACTCCCCCTGTGTTCATGCAATCTTTACTGTTCTTTTCTCCCCCTTTCTGGGCAATCACCATGCATAGATAAATCAACATGGACTAATGATCTCGATGATTCGAGCAATATGTTCAAACACTTGACAAAAAGATCAAACGAAGAGAGAATCTTGAAAGCAAATGAGAAGAATCACTATACATAACGTGCACACAAAATCACAAACTCACAAACTCAAAACCACACGATAATTGCAATGCGAAAATCTACGGATAGTGATATCAAATCCAACATTAGACAACAAAGACTACAGACTTTGCCAAACTTCATACGAAACGTGGAAATGTGAGGAGTAAGCTCAATAGATCCAGCTGCAACAAAAAAAAATGAAATTTAACCGGCACATAAACAAAAATCCCGTCTTTTTTTTTTAAATGCCTAATGCAAGACAAGAGGTAAACATGAGAAATAAACATGAGTGAAGAGACATATGTGAATAGGATACTGCATGGACAAACAAAACATATCGGATTTATCTTTACATTCACGATAAGCGCAATCCCAAAAATCCGACTGCTAATGCAACCAATAAACTTAATAATCCCAAGTCAAACACAAAGATGCTCTTATTTGTTAGCGTACACGCACGTCTAATGGTAGCTTTTTCCCATGAAAAACAGAGCAATTAAAAGGAATGAGATTATGGTGGTCGTGCAATGTGTAGTCCCATGGGCTTTCTAATTGAGCCTTGTAGTGAGTGTTCGGTAAAGTGGTTTACTGGCTCGACTCAACTAGGCTTCGAACTATTCACTGACCATATATATAATTTATATTGGCCGTGCAATGTGTAGTCCACTGGGATTTCTAATTGAGTCTTGTAGCGAGCTTTCGGCCACGTGATTTACTGACTCGACTCAAAAAGGCTTTGAACTATTCACTGACCAAATGGTTGTATATATATATATATATATATATATATATATATATATATATATATATATATATATATATATTAGTAACAGTAGTTCAAGAGTAGCTTTCACTCATTAAAAGAGACAGTTTTTCCCTATAAAAATATCCAACCATGACAAGACTATTCAGAGAAATAAATAAGTTGGAGCCCCCTTTAAGTAATCATTTTGGGAATTGATGAAGTTCTACCCCCACAAAGTTTAGAAGTACTCGAAGTATCAAATGTCTCATCATATGCAGTATGCTTAATGCAGGTCCTATATGAGATGCAAAAACATATGAAGTGTCCTACCACTAAAAGTTGCAAGTCTGGACACACAGACTGTTGCAACAGTTCATACAACTGCATCAGATTAGACAACATAAATTCTCAACGATTTTCGCAAGGAATCAAATCTCCGTGCATCAAGGGTTTTTGCAAAAGCATCAGTTAATTCATTCTCCGTTGCAGCATAATCAATTGAGACAACCCCCTTTTCGACCAAGCCCCTTATGAATAATGACAAATATCAGTAAGCTTAGTTCTCGAATGCTGAAATGGATTCATAAACTTATTTTTCGCACACAAATTATCACAATTCAGATTACCAAGTTTTTTATTCCCCATTTGTCACCAGAACTGTTGGAACAGTTAGTACTATCATCACATGATTTTAAAGAAGTAATGGCAGATAAATAATTAAGATCAGACTTCTTCACCCAGATTTTTTGTTCAGTTTTATTCACTAAATCTATCTTTATCTTGGGTTTTTGAGACAACACAAAAGTGTGATCAATTTTAGCGGAAAGTGGTGAGCGGGCCATTATTCTTTTAACCATTTTCAAGTACTTAAAACACCTGGGTCATATATGACCAGGAACATGACAAAAATGATAGGTAGGTACAAAAACTTTTCTTTGAGATGATTGTGTTGATGCAACTGTCGCAACCGTTTGTGAAACAGTGGATTGTTTAACAAAATTTATTTTTCTTTTTGGATCCTCTTTTTGATTCAATACATCATTAGATAGCTGATCACCCCCTATACCTATACGACCATAGTTCGGCTGATTTTTGTTCAAAATTTCATTCGAAGTTACCCTACCAGTATTAAACTTAGAAATAGCATCTTGGGTTTGAGAAAATTTAACATTCAACCCATATGTTTCTCTACTAGTAAAAATAGCATTTTGTTCAAGAGTAGAAATTCTTATCTTCAACACTTTATTTTCCTCTATGAGAACACACTTATCCTTTTCAAGGCGCTTATTTACTTCATATACTTCAAGCCACTTCCGATACATTTTCTCATATACATCTTTGACCTCTTCGAGGGTTGCCTCTTCATCATCACTACTGCTCGCAGAGTCACCTGCAAAATTAAATGGTGAAGTCAGACTATTGTCCTTATTTGAAGATAATTCATCATACCTGAAATCTGTCGGACAGATTGTTGCAATAGTTCCATCGGTTCTGCTCATCGAAGTAGTACCACTGAATGCCATAAAGTTAGTGGTTTGATCTTCTTTGTTGTTCTCATCCTCATCACTGTCCTCTTTATCACTCCAAACAGTGGTGAGTGACATCCTGTTTTTCTTCAAAGTGTTCGCACACTCGGCCTGAATATGTCCAAAACCCCCACACTCTCGACATTTCATTCTCCTAGACTTTGCATCATCAGAATAACCATAATTAGAAAACATTTTAAATTTTTTAGGGTTAACAGACTTACCTGATAGAGAGAAATTTCCTCTATTTTCATTTTTTTGACGCAGGCTTTCGAGGTTATTTGACATAATTGCTAAGGATTCTTCAACATCAATGTCATACTCATGAAATGTTTGGCCTTGTGAAATGCATGGGAAGCTTCAGCCTGGAATGCCACATTCTTCACCTTTTTCTTTTCTCGAATATTTGCTCTAAAATTCATTTCTTGGGTTTCCAGTTTACCCATGAGTTCATCTAGCTTTAGCGTATTGATATCTCTCACTTCTTCGATTGCTGCAACTCTGTAAGAGAATCTTTCTGGTAATGAACGTAGTGCCTTTCTTACCAACTTTGTTTCCGAGTATTGTTCACCTAGTGCATACGATTCATTTGAAATATCACAGAGTTTAGCGTGAAAATCAGCAATCGTCTCGTCCTCCTCCATATGAAGACTCTCAAATCTTGTGGCTAGCATCTGCAGCTTAGATATTTTAACAGTTGATGTGCCTTCATACATCACTTGTAGGATCTCCCATGCCCTTTTTGTTGATTCACGCGATGATATCAGTTTGAACTGATTGTCACCAACGCCACTGAAAATTGAGTTTATCGCCATTGAGTTGTAATTGGCAAGTAATATCTCTTCATTAGTCCATGCTCCTTCTGGTTTTACCGTTTGCATACCATCCGTTCCTTTAGTCATGGGCGGGGTCCAAACAGTCACGATAGCATGCCAAGCTCGTTCATCAACGGAACATCTTCATCTTCGATTTCCAGTACGAGTAATTTGATCCATCCAAGAGAAGTGGTCGTAATGTATACACTCCTTCACGATGAAGCATATCTGCACAAAATAAATAAAAAATTAAATCCCAAAATCTCACTCAGTGTATCTAGTGACAAGCTCTTGATGCCAATTGTTAGAATTTACTTCGTGCAAATATTAATTATTCGTGTCAGATTCAGTTTTTTGTTACTGGTGCGTGAAGTGTTGCAACAGTTCATGAAACAGTGTGTAAAAACAGAAATAAACGAGACACAAATTTAATGTGGATCGGATACAATTGTACCCTACATCCACGGGGACCTGCAAATGAAATTTACTAATTTTTAGTTTTACGAATACAATAGTAGGACTTAATCAAAATACAAAGACTCCCTCTTTGTTAACGCCGTTCTTGTATTCTACGTTGAATTATAAATCTTCAATTTGCAGCACGTTCCTTGCTCCGCACGGTTGAACTCCCTTCAACGCTGAATCCCTCAGTCGGCGGATCGATCTCCTTCCGAGATCTGTTTAAGCCCCTCTCCCGAAGAACCGATCTTCTTTTTATATAGAAGAAGCAAACTTGTGATATTCTTTGAATCTTGGTGTCTTCACCACAAAGCCTTGAAGCCGATATATTTTCTATGAAAATCACGTATCACAATGGAGCAATAAAAACGAGAGGAAAAAATATTTTCTCTTGAACTTCTCTCGATAAAAAAATGCCAATAAAAAACGAGAGTAAGGAAAATATCCTGTGTAATTTTTTCTCTCCAAGAAGACGTATGATGTGAGGCGCCGTGCTGCTGTATTTATACTTCTATAGGTGATAAGAATCCTACAAGGATATAGAGTGGTTAGGAAACTTTTAATCATGTAGGAAATAATATTTTCAACACAAGGAAATTCTTTAGAAGAATAATTTCTATTATAAATCAATTAATGACAAATTAAAAGAATTAAAAGCTACAAGGACTCTTCCCTTCTTTAGCTCACGGTATATGCAAACTTGTGGCACAAGTTTTATTTAATTCTCGTATAATTAGAATCAAAGGATTCTATGAATTACTATTGCACAAGTTCACTATTCTAAAATCACAATTGTTTTTCAAAAAAATCTCCGAATAACTCTTCCTACTAATTTTTTTTTCCGAGGATATTAATTCCAAGTACAACTATCAAATTAAAACCACCCAAATACCTCAGAAAAATATCAGTGAAGTTAACGTTTTCTTTCTGTAAAGATGCATAATTAAACTAGTAAGAATTATTATTATTTTTAAATTAAGAATTATAAATGTTTAAATTGTTATTATTTTCAAATAATAATTAAAAATATGTTTTTTAATCGAAATTTAATTATTATTATTTTTAAATAAGAATATATTTTTTTATTATATCATCAAATAGATAAAATATGAGAACTGATCCGCACTTTAAATTTGGGTTTGGGGATTTATTCATCTCCTATACTAATTGATCATGAAAGTGTCAATGAAATTGGTACAACTCATTTCATCACAAAATATAGTACGCTTTGTTCCACAAGTAATTACAATGTATAAACTGGTAAAGTTATGGTTATTCATGCATATAGTACTGTGATATCATTCATAAAGTATATTGTCCCTTCACAGTGTACTGTTATATTATTTATATTATTATATGGCCCATCCATATAATATCATTTTAAGACATATTTATTCATGTAACACTTATTTGAAGAAAATATTAGCTCTACACATGAGCCTTTATGGTATCTTGTACACTTATATGAGCATCATGTACGAAATTCAACATATTTATGTTATCTTGTACTCCAAACGCAACATTAATGCTCACCAACCTTCAAGTACTCATCTAAAGCATAAATTATGCATCTCCCAGACTAATTGATCACTAAATTGTCAAGAAAATAAGTACAACTTAGTTTATCACAAAATATAGTACACTTTGTTCCACAAGTAAGTACAATGTATAAACTAGTAAAGTTAGGGTTATTCATGCTATGAGTTTATTCATAAAGTATATGTTATCCATTCATATTGTACCGTTATATTCTTTATATTATTGTGGGGCCAATGCACCCATATAATATCATTTTAAGACACATTTCTTCATTTTAAGACTACTAACATGAAATGAGACAATGTCGGAGTCGATTTAGGGTAGGAGTGCGAACGAGTCAAGCTCGCCTCTTTTGGCAGGCTCGAGCTCGAGCTCGAGTCTATTTTATCGAACTCGAGCTCGAGCTCGAGCTAGTCGAGTTCGTTCTATTTTGGCTCGAGCTCGAGTCAAGCTCATTTTGTTGTTGTTTTTTTATAAATATTTTCTTAATTATTATTAAAAAAAAATACAAAATAAACAATAAATTGTAATTATATATCTATTTTTAATATTTATATGTTATTTTATTTATTTCTATAATATTTTATTTTATTATACATTATTTAAATAAAAAATAACAAATAAAATAATAAATAAGGCTCGTGAGCTCACGAACAACTAAAAACTGGCTCGAGCTCGGCTCGTCAGAAAGCTCGAGCTCGAGCTCGAAAAATTCGAGTCCGAGTTCGAGCTTTTTTCGAACTGACTCATCGAGCTCACGAGTCGGCTCGGCTCGTTTACCACCCCTACTTTGGGGCCAAGTCAACCATATAAATTCAATTCATCACAAAATAGGGTACCCTGTGTTCAACAGGTAAGTGCAATTCATCAAAACATATGGTACAATGTTTTCAATATAAAAGTACGAGTGGAGCTGACCAATAGTATTGTTAGCTTTACAACAAAATAACGAATTCATGCAACTACAAGCACATAAATAAAATTATAACAAATACAGCGTACTATAAAGTTTCACTTCCAGTACTTCCAATACTCTGTTTTAACACCATCCAAATGCACTAGCAATACCGTTATTGCATATGGCATATAATATAGCACCACCAAAAATAATACAATAAGTTGTTTCCTTATATCCTATATCAAAGTCATCAAACATCACACATCAAATCCTTGTTCGGACTAAACATACTTTAGGAACATGCTAATGTCGTCGAAGCATAATACCCAGGAGAGAAAGTGTTCAAAATCATGCAATTCGACGATAAATAAATGATCTTTACAAACTCAAACAACAAAACAACATATATTGGAACCGATTTAATTATTAGGAGAAAAAAATCAAATCTTGTTTCTTCCCCTTCACCATTCTTCGAAAATGGGTCTCTTTCCTCTTTTCTTTTTGCTTTTTAGTTCTTCTACTACTATGATTCTTCGTTTTCTTTGTTCTTGTTGCTTCGTTTGTATTGATTTATGAGTTTTATTTCTTGTGCCTTTTTGTGTTAATTTCCGTTTGTTGTTTGAAGAATAATAACATAAAATTGAATTGAAACGGGCAAGGAAATGAGACAAATTAGAGACAGAGAAAAAGAGGAAAGAGGAAAGAGAGAAGAAAGAAAAAAATAAGAGAGAGAAAAGGAAAAAAATATGTAACTTTAGATTAAAGTAAATGGTATTTTAAACTTTTCCCCTGCCCCTAAAAACTGAACTGCATGTGAAACTTTGCATTACGGACTCATACGCCTATTAAATGTCTGTAGGGATTGATCCACAATTTAAGTTTCAATTTGAGGATTTATCTGTACTTACCCCTATATTCAGATTGTTAAAAATGTCTCTAATTTATTATTAGTATAAACTATGTCTAAAGTGTTAAAAGGTAAAAAATAATTAAGAACTCTATGTAATTGTTTTATTAGAATGTAGAAGATATGATTTTTCTGTGAAGTTTATGAAAAAATAATATCAGGACAAAATTATTATAATAAAGAATACATAATTTTTTTTTAGATAATACAACATATTTATAAAATAAAAAATAAATATGAGAAATTCATAAATTACACCAACTTTGGAAACTTTATATAATACTACAAATAACTATGACATTTTACTCCTTTGAAGAATTTTCATTCTTTTAGGTTTCAACTCAAATATTCAATTCATTATCCATGCAACACTAGATACGTAATAGGTTAAGTACAACGAACAAGAACAAGGGTAAAGGAAAAGATGCCAATGCGGCGGTGGCGGTACGGCGGCTGGTGGTGGAGGTAGAGTATCGGCTGCAGGTGAGCAGCTTATGGAGGGAGAGATGCTAGGGTTTCATTCTTACGTTTCGTGTCTTTCACAACACATATAAATCTTATTTATATGGTCCTTGTGAAAACCCTAGCATGCTTAAGTTGGGTTAGACCCAACAGCTTAAGCCCACTCTCTTTATCGACTCGTTGCTAACAAACGAATGTTTGCAAAAATATAACAATTATATTTTGATGAAGAGAACAAAATTCTCGTCAATACGAGTACTACTTTGCAATTTACCAATTTTCGAAATTGGAAACCCTAATTTAGGACCTGCCAAATCGGGAAACTTCCCAATTTAGAAAGTTCACAAAATTTTCGTCGGATTCTTTTCCTCTACTTATTCTCATCCGTAATTAACAATTACGAATGTTGACTCAATCACATTGACCTCCAATTATACTTATATTAACTAATTAATTTTAGCTCATTGCATTTAAGGATTTCAAGTACACGAGCAGTGTAACCCTCGATGGTTCAGGTGTAAGCTAGCCGTCGGCCCACAACTCATTGTGGTTTAAACTCGTCCAATGAGTTATGATTAAGAAGAAGCTCGTTCCAACTTAATTTCCCAATGAATAAAGATTGGAGTCTAGCAACTACGCATCATGATTCCCTAGATACAAATGAAGTGGCTGCAAGAACCGTGTGATATAGTTCACGTACAATATGATCCCTTCGATACATATATCCTGATTGGTTCATCGAGATCTCTTTATGAGCTCAATAATTGTGTGGACATTCTTAATTATATAATCCGTTCGTGTTTGACTTAGAGAAACACATTTCTCTAATCATGACACTTTTAGCTGTGGCCACAGACTTCATGGATTATAAATCGCAAGAACACACATGATATCCATGACTGATCAAGCTATCGAATTGCCTACTACAATGTACAGACCTCCCACTAGATTTCGGACTGCACGAACACTGGCCCTTAGAGCGGTCATCGGTCGGACTCACGAGCAGGTCACGATACAGCTGATCCTCTAGTGAATTCACGGTGATGTCTTGGTCTTAAGGATTAAGGGTGTACAACTATATCATAGAAACTTCTACTCGGTTATTGGGAACCACTTAGAGATCCCTAGATTGAGGGAGTTCAGTGAACTCATCAACTTATGAGCACCCACTTATGTATGTCGATATTACAACAACGTTGACTGATGAGACGCAACACACATACACTAAGTGCTAGTCTCAAATGGGAAAGGCCAATATCCTCATTAGTGGCGTAATCTGTTGACTAGGAACAACGCTTAACAGTTATTATACTTGAATAATTTCATGATACTACTAGATCTATTTATACTAATTAAGTAACTGTAAGGACTATATCTATACTTATGCAAGGGACAAAGATATAGAATGCCAAAGGGGCTTTTATCATTAATACAAAATAGATTATTTACGAGAACGTGAGAAAACACAACAATTTGTTGCCTCTTCGGTCACCTACTCTAATTTGGGGAGACAAGACTAGTAACATCGAACACAAAGGTTGTATTATTCAAATTAAATTATAGTGCAAGTTAACAAATATGACGAAAATTCAAAATACTGAAAATCAAAGATATTTAAGAAAGACACTGAGAGAGGGGCATAACTGTGAATGATAGGAAATTTAGACCAAACCGCCAAGGTGTTTTCATCCCAAGCGCCTCCTTACAATACTTAGTCGCAGCTAACCATCCAAGGTTCAAAGCGCGCGATGAAAAAATCACATAAACAAATATGACTCTGAAAATTGAACAAAATTAACACCAAAAGATAGAGCTCGATAAGAGGAATCCAAAGGTGGGTAATCCGTCAAATTTCGATCGAAGAAGATAAATTACCTTTGCAAGAAGAATAGTCGTCGAAATACACGTGCACTGTACAACGACTACAGGAACAGATCCAGAGCACCAAAACATACAAAAATTACCATCAAAATAAAGAGCTCGACAAGAGGAATCCTACCGCAGTTAAACTATCAAATTCCGACAACCAGAAAGAAAGTTATAACTCCGAAAAACACTATTGTTGGCCTGAAAAATTATGATGCGAAAATTCAAATTTGGGAAAGAATAAAATACAGAGAGACGGTTGTGGTTGACTAGAGTTTAAATCTGATTCTCTAAAGAGTATAATAAGTACTCTATGTGACCGAAAGAAATATGTCAAATTTTAAAGAAAAATCAGAAGATATCTTAATAGTCAGTTCAATATATTTCTCAAATGAGGAATAATCAAATTATCTCTTTTATTACTAAACAAATGATATTGTGCCAACTTTCAATTGATCAACCGGCACAATGAAGTTAGAGGTGCAATGGGAAAGGAAAAGAAAGGGAATGTTTAGCACTTTAATATATAACATACGGTCGAGCAATTAAGTTATAGAATACTAGTGATGACATGGAAAACATAACTTTATGATCAAATAATTAATAATGAATGCCAGCTCAACCTTTTGTTTTTCACAGTTTCCAACAGACAAACATGATAATCACTCTAAAAGACCTGAATTATTAAAAAAAACCCATGTTTTCATGTGAAAGTTGTCGGCCGCCGAAGCTGATTACATGTGATGTGGAATATTTTTTTTAACGAAAGAATTACAATTAATATATATGTGCACTGAATAAACTTACACTCTCTTATAATAACTTGCGAATCATATGAGAGTCGTGAATTACATCAAGTTAATAACGTCTGATAAGTTCTACTTAGCAATAATTAACAAGGGAATTCAAACTTGAGTCATTTAATACAAAATGTTTGACTCCAACTGTTGGATCATCCGATACGGGACGTGACACTCGTTTTCTTTTCTTTTTTTCCTATTTAGTGTGTTATTTTGTTCCATAATTCATTATTGCTATTGTATTGTGATTTTCTTGATTGGTGATTTTGGGAACTCCCTCAAAGACACTTTTTGTAAACAACTAAATCTAATGGTTCATGATAATTTGACTCCACCTTGAACCTACCGCATATCGAATTTTGAAAAAATAATTTGTCTTTTTTTTTCCTTTTCTTTTTTTTTTTTTTTTTTTTTTAATTGAGAAAGAATTTTGACAAAACTTGGTCATTTGAAAAACGCACTTATCATGCCATCCACCTTCACGGCTTCATCTTTGAGTTGGCCGTAGTTATTACTTATTAGTCCTTCAGTTTTATATTGGGTGAATTGTATTTTCCACCCTAGAAATAACACTAATCGGGGCTTTGCACCCTTTACTTTATAAGTTGGTAAAGTTCACCCTCAAATGATGTATCTCATGTCAAAAAGCACCATATATCAATTTCATGTGAGATGTTAATAAAACAAACTCAATATATCATGACATTTTAGATTTTGATTTTTCTTTCTTGCTTTCATTTATATTTCCTTAACTTATATTTTGAAATACTAGTACTTCACCCGTGCGTTGCACGGAGGTCAGATTCAAAATGAGAAAAATAAAAATATTTAAATGATTAGCTCTTTATAACAACACCAATTCAAGTAAAATAAAATTGAAGTAAATAAAAAAAATTATCTCTTAATTCAGAGTTGTAACATATGAAATTCATTTAAATATTACAAAAAATAATACATGAAGCGCGCAAAACACGATATGAAGATTATGTGAAATCATTTAAAACATATGGTATAATTCTATTTCATGGAATACAATTACTACACCATGTGAATCTTATGCAAAATAACTAACTTAACAACAAACATAGTAACACAATAGATATTCAAATAACCTGCAAGTTTATCACTAACAACATTCAATTAGTGATGTACATTACTCAAACAACAACACAACTTATAAATGTTGCAAAAGAGATACAATGTATACGCCACAACCAATACTGATATCAACACTGATACTAATATTAATACTAATACTAATACTAATACTAATATACTAATACTAATACTAATACTAATACTAATATTTAAATCAATATCAATACCAATACCAATACCAATACCAATATCAATACCAATACCAATACCAATACCAATACCAATATCAATATCAATACCAATACCAATACCAATACCAATACCAATACCAATACCAATACCAATACCAATACCAATACCAATACCAATACCAATACTAATACTAATACTAATACTTACTGATACTGATATTGATACTGATATTGATACTGATACTGATATTGATACTGATACTGATACTGATACTTATACTGATACTGATACTGATACTGACACTGATACTGATGTTTTATTGATACTCATACTAATATTAATATAAATACTAATACTAATATTCATACTCATACTAATATTGATACTCACAATCATGTTGATACTCATATTGATACTGATACTAATATTGATATTGATACTGATATTGATGTTGACACTAATACTAATACTAATAATATTGATATTAATACTAATACTGATATTGATACTAATATTGATACTTATACTGAAATTGATACTCATATTGATACTGATACTCAAACTGATACCAACATTGATACTTAAATTGATACTGGTACTGATACCGATATTTATACTGATATAGACACTTATATTGATATTAATACTAATATTATTACTAATAGTAATATTAATACTAATAACATTACTAATACTATTAATAATACTAATATTAATGCTAAAACTAATTTTAATGCTAATGTACTAATGCTAATGATACATATACTGATATTGATATTGATATTGATACCGATACTAATATTGATACTGGTATTGATACTGATATTGGTACTGATACTGATACCGATACTAATGTTGATATGGATAGTTATAATGATATTAATACTAATATTTGTATTAATACTAATACTATTACTAAATGTAATACTAATACTAATACTAACACTAACACTAATACTAATATTAATACTAATATCTAATACTAATACTAATACTAATACTAATATTAATACTAATACTATTATTAATACTATTACTGATACTAATATGTTAATGTTAATACTAAATTTAATGTTAATTCTAATTTGGATATGCTAATTATTATGCTAATGCTAATTATAACTGTAATTCTAATATTATTCAAATCCTTATCCTATTCTTAATCCTATTCATAATACTAATTATAATTCTAATCCCAATCATAATCATATTTCTATTCCCAACACTAATCATAAGCCTAATAATTTTAATACTAATAATGCAAATGCCAATGCTAATGTCAATTCTGATTCTAATTTTAATTATAATTCTAATCACAATCCTAATGTTAACCATAATCCTAATACTAATATATGTCACTAATTATCGTACTATGCATAATCATAATCTTATTATAATTCTAATACTAATATTAGTCATAATCCAATATTAATTATAATATTGTTAATCCTAATTACAATTCGAATCCTATTTCTAGTATTAATACTAATACTAATTCAAAAAATATTAATTATAATTCTAATTCTAATGCTAATATTAATCACAAATTTTGATTTTGCATCAGTATTTTTTTTTGCAATGATCTATTATTTTTTATAGAAAAAAAAATTATATTCAATCTCGAACCTTTATATCAAATTTCTTATGTGCTGAAGCATCAAAAAATGCATATTAAAATATATTAGAAATTAATATTTAATTATATTATCAAACTGACATTAAATTATTTAAAATATTATAAGGGTATAAGCAAACATTAAGACGTAAAAGAACAATAATCGTTGTTAATAAGATAAATTATGAAAATTCTCCTGAACTTAGGCTAAATTACAGAAAACACCCCCAGTTATTGGTGATTACCAAAATCTACTTGATGTTGTTTCTGTCTTACACGACCCCCTTATGGTGTGATATTATACGGAATATCGTTTATTCCATGTAATATCCCAAAAAATATGGGTTCTACCCTTGCAGACGTGTCATTTCTTTTATCGTACTTTTTAAATACAAAATTACGCTCAGGGGTGGTCATGGTCATAATAAAAATTTGTGAAAGTTTTATTTAGGAAGAATAAAGATTTCGCGTAAAGTCCCCTGAGGGTAATTTTTGTCTTTAAAAAATACCATAAAGAAATGTCGCGTGTGCAGGGTATAATCAACATTTTTCGGGGAATATTCCGCGTAACAAAAAAATTCCTTGAAAACTCATACCATAAGGGGGTCGATGTAAGACGGAAATAAACATCAATGGATTTTGCTAATTACAAATATGTGGGAGTGTTTTTCTTAATTTAGCCTAAGTTCAGGTGGTTTTCATAAGTTATCCTTGTTAATATACAACTTAAATTAACTTATTTACAGGTATGACCATATGTTAAAAACAAACATAAAGACTGATGCTATTGAAAATAGATCAAATTTCAAGTAAACAAAAGTCACTATAAAATGCTTATATAAATAAAAAATGGAAAAATAAAAATTAGCTGATATTCTAAATATATAGAATATATAGTATATACGATCATTATACATTTTAACCAAAAGATATGATATTCTTAATGTTTGGTTTGAAATAGAGTGAATAAAGTAATTTAATACCAAAGATTTAGAATAACATTGTTATATTTTGAAATATATAAAATCAATTCGTTTTTTTTATCAATTGATTAAACTTAACTTACGTTATTCAAGTTATTAGAATAATCATGATAAAGTTTTTATTTTAATTAGTATATAATTCAAAAAGCTAAATCAATCGTAAAATTTATTGTCACTATATTCGGTGAAGAAAAAATAACCGATTAAACAATAACATGAAATTCATGTAGTATAATTTCTAATATGGTAAATAATGGGGAGTATATTACTCTACACATGGTAGAAACACATAGTGTCGATTTTCGCAATATTGTAAATTCGAACATTTATCTTTTTTGTTTTTACATATAATATCAATATATAATATTAAATTAGTTAAAAAAACATATTCTCTGGTCATGTTCATGTAAAATGTACCATATCAAATAATTTATTCTGCAATATTTTGTTAATATAAATCCAAGTTTATGAATTAAAATACAAAATTTCTGTAATACCACCAATTAAGCAATTATAATAAGGGAAGATTTTAAATTAAATTTAACTAAATTAAATTAAATTAATTATAAAATTAAATTAAAAAAATAAATTTATTTAGAGTTTCCAACAAAGTTGATATATTTAGAGCATTTTATAAATGGTTGGATATAAATATATTAATAAAATAATTAAATAAATTTAATTATCTTTAATTTTTGGAAAATGATGACATGTTTTTTTATGATTTATTTCCACCAATCAATTCGCCACTTGGGATAAAATTGAGGACTTGTCACCAATTGAAATTGCCAAATGTCAATCAATTAGGTGTGCAATTCAACTTTTATATATTATATAGATTTTATTGTAAATAAAAAAATGTAAGAGAATTTTTTTAGTTTCTTTCATTAGCAGTCAATTTTTTTTAAAATTCGCAAAATTCTTATTTCATCCAATTTTAACTTTATAAAATATATTAAAAAGTTATAAAATTTTCAATACTTTACATATTTATTTTGAAAAAAAAATTAAAAAATACAATCTGACTTTATTTGATTTGATTTTTTTAAGGAAATGAGTAATTGATAGAAAGATCGACTGAATAATATAATTGGATTTTCAAGTTCTTTTCTTTTTAAGGTGTAAGACGATATCCAATTTTGATTTCAAAAGTTTCAAAATCTGAATATCAATTTCCAATTTTAAAAATTATTTCAAATTGTTTTGAAAAAAAAAGTAAGTAAATACACAACACACAATATAAATACATAATAATTTAATTTTTTAATGCGATTATTTTATTATCTTTCAAAATTATAAGGACAAAATAATATCATGTAGTTTAAATATAATTTCAAGTTCAACTCGGCTAACAAAGTAAAATCATAAGGTATTAATTTGTATTTGTTTATCTAGCTTCCAAGTAAAATAATAATTTAAAAGTACAAAATAAAAAATAAAAAATACCTTCAAGAATAAAAACGACTTAAAAAGTTAAGATATCGTGTAAAAACGACTTAAAAAGTTAAGATATCGTGATTTATTTGATTTTTTTGGTTAAAAACTCACGAGAATTAGATGTAGGGTGTAATCTGCCTTGAGATATTTAATATGAGGGTGTACTTTGCCAATTATAAAATTTCAGGGTGCAAAATGCTAATCACTATCATTTTTTGGGTGCAAAACGCAATTCACCAATTTTATATTATTTGTCTTTTTAGAGAGTTTTTTTTGTCCAAAATTATTATCATTTTAGATTTTTAATGCAGCATTAATTGAATTATTTTCAATTTTACCATTTTTCACGCCTAGTTAATTAATTATAAGACAATTAATATCAAGGATGTTTTGGTGATTTTTCACATTTTTTTTACTATAATCTATACACATTTATTGTGTTTCTTAATATGTGCGCAACAACTCAATACGTCATTTAAATTGAGACGGATGAAGTATATGCTCAATAATAAAATCATAAAAGTACAACTTTTGGTTAAATATTTTAATTATTTGTGTCGTCATTATTAATTTTTTTATTCCTCTAACCAGATTTCAGCTAATTGTTACTCCTTTTGCCCATATTATTCGTCTTTTTTGGTGTTTTTTTGTCCCAAATTATTTGTCATTTTAGAGTTTTAATAAAACATTAATTGCATTTTTATTAATTTTACCCCTATCAATCTTAATTATTTAATTGGAAAATAATTATTGAAAGGGTATTTTAATATTTATTATGTTATTTTTGATGTAATCTATACGTATTTATTAATATCGGGGTATAGTAATCATAAAAAAAATTATAAGGTTATCTTTATACATAAAAGAAAGGAACGCTAGGGCAATCTAAGAAATCATAACGACATATTTGTAAAATAATAATATTTTATGCATATATATAGTTTTATTTTCTATTTTGCGGCCACTTTTTTCTAATTACCTTAACACAAAATCGATTTTTTCGACCCTACACCCGGTGATAAACACCAGATGGATTTTCTGTTGCCATGTTGATTTTTTTGTATTCTATAATATATTCCCCCACTCGGGTTAAAAATGACACGTGGCAGCAGAAGACCCACCCGATTTTTATCACCGGGTGTAGGGTCGAACGAGTGCACAAAATATGGGCTAGCACAATCCTAATTTACTACCTCTATATATTTTTAATAATTGTTATTATTATTTTTATCTTCTATTTTCCACCCATTTTCTCTTATTCTTCTTTGTTTTATTTATTTAATGATCAATTTCATATTATGACAATTAAGTTTATATAATCTTTTTTCAGAATGAGTTGTATTATTAAATACATATAAATATTAATGGTTCTATTGATATCACTAATAAATTTTATTATAATTGTTATTGTTATCTATTAAACTAATCATTGTTTTCATTTTTGAAATACTATCTCGTGCATCGCGCGAGGAAAATTCTAGTAACTTATAAGAATTGCATTCCATTTTAAGGGGCAATTTGCTATAGATCCTCCTATAAGAGACTTTATATGTATTAATCCAACTATTAATTCCCTATTTTTGTTAAGTTTATTATTTTTATTTTGTCTAAAATATTCCTAACAAAATATGGAAATTAAAAATCCTCAAATAATAGCCCACTTTATTCAAGTTTTAATTCCACGGTTTCTTCCCAACAAAAAAATCGCTGCAAATCTTCAAATCCTAGCTACGATTTTACATTTCGTTCATCTTTCTCCTAAACCCAAAAACAGAAAACAACAAAAATTGATGTTCGTTTGTTGTTTGTTTATTGTTCGTTTGTTGTTTCGTCGTTTTTTTATTGAAAAAAAACCCTAAGTTTGTTTGTTTGTTGTTCGGCATCGCCTCATAACGCCAAATCGGAGAACCTCAAAAGCAAACAATATGGTGCAGAAACGTACAAGTCCGGGTGTTGAATATAGGTGTTGAATCTCTGTTTGCAGTTGCTTTGTCTCTGCCCTGCCATAATTAGGAATCGTTAGCAGTTTGCAGTTTTGAATTTATGTTAGCAATTGCTTCGTCTCTACCCTGCCATATGTAAGAATCGTTCACAGTTTGCAGTTTTAGATATATGTTTGAAATTGCATTTTTCCTACCTTGCCATAACTAAGAACCGTTCGCAGTTTGCAGTTTTAAAGTCTCTATTTGCAATTGTTTCGTCCTACCTTGCCATAACTAAGAATTGAATGGCAAGAATCATTCGCAGTTTGCAGTTTTGAAATATTCGTTTGCAATTGCTTCGTCTCTGCCCGCCATAGCCATTTTGAAATCTCCGCTTGTAGTTTTGAAATGTCCATAGTTAATAATCGTTTGCTTCGAGCCTAAGAATAGGTTGCAGTGTTCAAATCTCTCCATTTGTTTTTCGCTATTATTTGCTGGTTTGATAGTTTGATTAGATAGAGAAGATAGACGAAAAAGGAGAGAGATGTGTGGGATTTGTTTTCCCACTTACGTAAATAACTGATTCCATAAAAAAAATAAAGATTAATAGTTTTGAGGGTGCTTACGTATAGTAATTTTTATTTTTATGTAATTTATATTATTTTTTGGATAAAAATGACGTACACATGTATTCATCTAATCATTAATCATTATGATATCCACCCATATAATTTCAAGAAAGAGGACATCTAGCCAATTTCCCCCATTTTAAGTTAGGAATTTACTCCTCCAATTTAGTTCTGGTAAACAAATAAATTAAGAATAAATACATGTTTCAGCAACAAATAAATTAAGAATAAATACATGTTTCAGCATTCTACGATGATCCTCTGTTTTTTTTTCTCTTTAAATTTGTGTTTAAAATTTACTAACCTTGTTTAGATGGATTCATTTGAGTGTAAAATTTAATTTTAACTCCCTATAAAGTCATTTGAAATTATAATTAGGGCGAATGGCAAAAAGGCCCATCACATGGAACTTAAATGCATTTTGGTCCACAAAAAAAATAGTCTCTCAGTTAAACCCATCCCCATGTCTTTAGTCTAAAATACCCTCCATAATATAATTCTTATCAATTCCACCCATTATGCTTTAACTTCCTTAATATTACACATTGACCCCGGATTTAAACAAATATATCACATTAACCCCCAAAATGTTTTTTTTTTTCAGAAAATAATTTTTTTTCTAAAATGTTTTTTTTTTCGGCCAGATTCCGGCGTTGACCGCCGGAGACCGCCGGTCTCCGGCGTTGACTTTTTTTTTTTTTCTTAGAAAAAAAATATTTTAATTAATATTACTATCTTGACTACTAAATGACTGTCACACACAGTAATATTACTGTTTGGGACAGTAATATTATGAATATTATTTTCCCGAACAGGAATATTATTAATATTATTGTCTAAGACAGTTAAATTACTGTTGGATACAGTAATTTAGCAGCCAAGGCACTAATATTAATTAAAATATATAATTTTTTTTAAGAAAAAAAAAAGTCAATTAACAGTTAAATTACTGTCTCCGACAGTTAAATAACTGTTGGAGACAGTAATGTAGCAACGAATACAGTAATATTAATTAAAAATATTTTTTTTAAGAATAAAAAAAGTCAATTAACAGTTAAATTACTGTCTCCGACAGTTAAATAACTGCCGGAGACAGTAATTTAGCAACGAATACAGTAATATTAATTAAAATATTTTAAAAAAAATCAATTAACAGTTAAATTACTGTCTCCGACAGTTAAATAACTGCTGGAGACAGTAATTTAGTAGCAAAGACAATAATATTAATTAAAATATTTTTGAAGAAAAAAAAAATCAATTTACAGTTAAATTACTGTCACCGACAGTTAAATAACTGCCGGAGACAGTAATTTAGCAGCCATGACAGTAATATTAATTAAAATATTTTTTTTTAAGAAAAAACAAAATTATTAAAAAAAAAAAAAAAAAAGTCAACTTCGGAGACCGCGGTCAATGGCAGTTGACCGGCCGGAAAAAAAATTCTGGGGAAAAAAAGTTTTTCGAAAAAAAAAAAAAAAGTCAACGCCGGTCAACGGCGGCGACCGGCGGTCTCCGGTGGTGGCGGGTCAAAATTGAAATTATGGTTAAAATTGGTTAATTGATGAAATTGGGCTAAATTGGGGTGTAAATCATGAAATTGGAGTTGAATTGGGTTTCAATGAATTGGGGGTAATTTTGGTATATATAAAGAGATTTTTCTTATTTGCAAATAAGTTTGAATGGACTGTTATTTGAAAGACAAAAAAGTTGGATGTCCCTCTTTTAATTAAGTGCCCTTATCATGGGCCTATTTGCCATTTGCCCTTATAATTATTCCCTAAATTATGTCAGCAAATCGAAATATTTCAATCAAAATTATTTTGAAGAAAAATAAGAAATCACAATCACAAGCGAACACATATAAGCATATAGGACCTCGTAAGGTACCAGTTATTCTAAAATCAATTAAATTTTAGTGCATTTAAATTAAAGGGTAAATTACAAACACCCCCCTGAGGTATGGTCGAATTACAAAAACACCCCTCTTGTTTGGATAATTACAACCACCCCCTCAACTCCTCAAATTTAGTGGAATCTTCGAGATTATATGGAAAATTATCACTTTTGTACCCGTTTTATCCCATTCAAACTCTACATTATGAAGCAAGATGATCATAATATGTGATTTTTAGCTTGTATATATCAGTTTGTGGTGCATCAAAAACTGTATTTTTTACACAAAACGAGTACAAACTAGAGCACATTTCACGGAATCTAGATGACTATGTTGAATTTGGCACCATAAATGTGGAGGTCTAAGAAAAAATCATAGTTCAGGGGTAGATGTAATTATCCAAACAAGAAGGCGGTTTTTGTAATTTGACCATACCTCAGGGGGTGTTTGTAATTTACCCTAAATTAAAATATTATGAAGGTAGATGAAAATGTGTACAAATCAAAATGCCAGTAACCATGAACACATGGCAGAGTGTTTTCTAGTGTAATAATTTACATAACAAGTCACTAAAGATACATATTTTCACTTGATTTGTACCAAACAAACAACAACCGAGATTTTTTTTTTAAGTTCCGTCACTACTAATACACAAATACGAGATGTTATACCTCAGCAGATTAAGCGTGTTTCACGAGGGTACGTTGAAGTGGAAAAGCCATGAAATGACGAATGCAAAAACCATACAAGCTAACAAAAAATTGAGAAACCGATGACCTTTCCAGAAGTTTCTAGACTCTGACAGCCGTGCTGTTGTAATAGCAGCATCGATTGTTTCTTCGTTCCACTGCTCAATCATCTCTGCCTCGTTAACCCCAGTTACATTTTGTGCTATTGATCCGCATATCTCACATGTTCTGCAAATCCAAACATACACCAAAATAACGTTTGCATTAAATAATAGCGAACGCAAGACAAATTGAAAGCTAAAATCACAATGACCTAATCAAACACTAATTGGCTACGAGAAGCTTCGGAGAGGTTTCTTGAATAAAATTGGCTTTTTTCTTGATCCTTTTATCGCCCACAACTAATCGAGATCGACTAAAAAGATTAATTTCTTCACCGTTGCTTTCCCTGTGCCTTATAAGTTATAAGTCTCGTATCGTTGATTAATTACTATTGAAGTTCTACAATATAATTAATTAAACAAGACTAGACACTAAATCTATGCCCTGTTTGGTTGGCAAGATAAGATTAGCCGAGATAAGATTAAATAATCTAATGAGACCCAATTATTTTATTGGAGCTTGAAACGTCCAACAAAAAAAATTCATTAGAAGGCAAGAATAAGCCAAGATAAGCCATGATTATATAATTTTGGCGGGTCGACCCGGCAATTTATTGAGGATACCAAACATCAAATTAAGTCCAACTATTTAGTTAATCATGGCTTATCTTGGCCACCAAACGGGGCCTAAATATATTGCTTCCATTCATTTAATGGTAGCCGTAGATAGATTGTGTATGTATGTACGTAAAGTCGCACTAACAGATAACAGGAAGAAAAAAAAAAGTTGTGATAAGACGATCGTGCGCAAGATTTTGATTCCTCAAATGTCGGTTTGGCAAAAAATTAGGTCACGTGTTGACGTTTACGAAACTAGAAACAACAGTTGTGGTGAATCCCACTAAACAAACACATGATAAATGTTAGTCGAAAGCACTAGTTGCTACAAGAATTGCACATAGAATGAAAAGCAAATTAGCAAAATCAAGTAATAATAGTCATCCCCACAAATACTAAAGAAAGTAGATGCTCACTAAATTAAAAAGGAAAAGGAAAAGGTAAAGAATCATCGGCCACAAAAAGCAGAATTTTGCCTAGTGCTTTCATCTTTTCCTCTCTTGTATATATTCTTTTCATTTCATACTTCTTTTTCTACTATTGCCACATCCAAATAGTCTTTAGATCAGTGTTTTGAAATCCGAACTGGATCGTCCGGTTGAACCGGTTAAACCGCGAACAATTGCCTTGTCCGGTCCGGTTTGACCGTAATATCAGAACCCGAGTGAAAATGTTTTTTTTTTGTCCCAAACTGTCCTTTTTTACAAAAATAAAAAAATAAAATGACCGAAACGACGTCTTTTCACTGCCCAATTGAAAAATCAATTTTTTTTTCTGAACTTGGAAGACATGTTATCTTTTATTATAATTTCTATAATATTTGAAAAGATTCAACGTGATGTGTGTGTTGATATGTTGTGCATGCAAAAGAAAAATAAGTA
Organism: Erythranthe guttata; assembly: GCF_056151865.1. Taxonomy (NCBI): domain Eukaryota; kingdom Viridiplantae; phylum Streptophyta; class Magnoliopsida; order Lamiales; family Phrymaceae; genus Erythranthe; species Erythranthe guttata. The sequence continues at coordinate 8,791,713 of NC_142538.1, forward strand.
TAATTTACATTTTAATTGAAAATGAGTAACGAGTAATGAGTTGGACCCTGGTTGAACTGGTCCAACTGTGACCTTGTCCGGACCATATTTCAAAATATTGTTTTAGATCCCACTTTAAAAGCTACAGCTGTTGTTTCAAAAGATAAAGTTTCATTACTATCCCACTTCAAAAAGCTAATCATAAACATCAAAAATCAAAAAGAAAAATAAAAAAAAAAAAAAAAAAAGGAAGAAGAAGAAGAAGAAAACTTACTTATTGCCCTTAATCTTGAACCAAGATTCAGCACATTGTGAGTGGGCAGCAGCCAAATCGTTCTTACAAGAACAACCAAGTTCAATGGGGGTCCCCCCACTCCCAGATTCTTGATTAGTTGCATCCATGCTCAGATGGCAAATCCTACAATCTCTTTTCAAATTCAAATGCACCTTCTTTTCGTCGTGGGTCCCACATTCCAGATCCATCATCTCCACCGAACACTCCGACACATTAGAATCCCTCTTCTTATCCACCGCCGCCGCCATGTCTTTACTTTCCGGGACCCGAACAATCTCGTTTGCATCGGATGAAGGTGGTCCGGCGGCAGCAGCAACTTGGGTGCAGCAGCCATCTCCGCCGCCGCCGCCATTCCGAAGGGTATCAGAAGTATCATCATTAGCTGATTCTAAATCAAAACCGTGGGATTTCTGTACAGTAGTTGTAGACATTTTTCAAATGAACCCAAATCAAGAATCCTCATGTACAGGAAAAATATGGCACTGATATATCATCAAATAATACCCCTACCTACCACAGGTCCAAGCAGGACCCTCTCTCTCTCTCTCTCTCTCTCTCTCTCTCTAGTTTGTGATTTGATGGGACAGAGAAAAGAAGAAGGGGAAAACAGAGAGGCGGGCAGCAAGTGAAACGGAATCGTCGGTGAGGGAGAGGGGGGGAATCCAATGGCCAATAGGCAATAGAGGCTGTAGAGCTTGTTTTGCAAGTGAGATTTTTGTTGCAAAATATTTTTTAGCGACGGAATTAGTATCAATTATTATTATTCACGAAAAAGATGTGAAGTTGAAGCATGTGACTGCTGGGATTTGTCGGCTAATAAATGAAAAAAGAAACTTCAGTTGGAGCGCAATAATAATAATAATAATACTAATAGATTAGAGTAGAGGAGTACTAATCGTTTCACTAACTTTTAAGGTTAACAACAAGACAACCAACTCCGACTATCGCTTTAGGTCAACTATCACTTCATCAACTAATAAAAAAAAGGTATCCATTATTTTCCCTATTTTTAGTTGAATATCTGTTAGTACAGTTAAACCTCTATAAATTAATAGAGATGAGGCTAGCAAAATTTTACTAATTTAGCGAAATATTAAATTATCGAAGTAATAGTTTAGATGGTTTTCACCGAATCGGGACCAGAAGAAACTATTATTTAAGCGATGTTATTAATTTATCAAGTTTTGACTGTATAATTTATTCTTTTTTTAGGGAAACAATTAATTCTATTATTGTTGTGTGCAATGACTCTTTTATCCCACTTTATGTTTGATGGAATCCCTGTTTTTTTCTAGGTTGTTTCACTTACTGAACGACCGTCTCTTTATCTCTCTCGGATTTCTCTCCCTCTCTTCAATTTTTAAAAGATACAAAATCTCTATCATTCTCAATGTTTTCGTGAAATATATTGAAGAACTTTTGTATGAGCACATTAGAAGGATGAACTTTTGGTCTGAGGGCGAATTATAATATTAGAAAATATTTTGGCGGTTCTTTAATCCAATTAACTTAGAAAATTAAGGATACAATTTTAAGTAAAAATGAGGTGTATTATTTTCTTAGATTGTTGACGATTTTTAGCGTTCATTTAAATTCGATTTTTTTTTTTGTCTGTTTTAGTGTTCAATTTTAGGGATTTTGAGTGTTCTTTTTTTGTTTGTTTTTTCGGAGGAGGGAATTTGCGATTATTATATGAAAAGTTTTGTTTTTAATTTGCAATTGTTTCAAATTATAGTTTTATTTCAATTTTAGGAAAAAAAATTCAAAATTTTAGGAGGTTTTATGTTTTAAAATTCATCATCTCCAAGTATTCATTTTTATTGATTTGATTTTTTCAGTTTTTTTTTTATGCCTGAGATAAAAGAAAAAATGATTGAAAAGAGTGAAGAGTAATTGAACACAGTGAAAAATGGGCAAAAAAGAGTGAAAAAAAACTAATAAAAATGGTCAAAATTAAACAACCTATATATAGAGATTTTTAGAATATTTTCATTAAAAAAAAAAAAGCCAACATCTCTTTGCCGACTAAAAAAAATGACAGCAGATGGATGTTTGATGTCTACTATACATATAAGGAAAATATACATTATATATGGATAAATCATAAAACATAAAATTCTAATTACATGTTAAAAAATTGGTGTGCAAATTATGTTTGGGGCTAAATACACTATGCACCCCTGGGGTTCTTTTGGTTGGATATATTAGGGTGGATGGGACTATTTGTCCCGATTAATTCATTGTTTGGTTGTTGTGTTAGACCTCCTCTTGATTACTGGCCCTACAGATTTTATCAGTTAATTAGCTGACTATTTGTCAAGCCAATTTCGGCTTGACAAGCTATCATCAATTAACCCATCATCTGGCCATGTACGTAAATACAATAAAGCCCTTATAAAAATAAATTAATTACCAAACTATTACACATAAATAGTTATCTTCTTCACAAAATCTATATCGCCGAGCCCTAATCATCTGCAGGTAAGCAGCGTTGGTTTCTCCATCTTATTAAACATGTCTAATCATCTTTGTTTCATCTTTGTTTCTGGTAGAACAAGTGACGGTTAACCAATAAAGATGCAAGTTCACGCATCGATACTGCATATAATATAGGTTATTTTTATGCTACACCCGGTGAAGGTTACACTGGGTGATTTTTTACCGTTGATCTACACATACCAATGTTGGTGTGTGTGTTTGTATGTATATGAATGGTAAAGATCTACCCGGTGTATTTACCCGGTGTAGCATAGTATAAGCCCTGCATATAAAAAGAAGAGAAATAAAATATTTCTTGGAGAATCTTAAGCGTCGGGAGAGAGAAACAGAGGTAAGCATCGGCAGAGAGAAACAGAGGGACTGGGAAATTTCGTAACGAAGGACGCTGAAATAAATCTTCTTATAGTAGAAGAACATCGTGTTTGGCTGTGGGAAAACGAAAAGAGGCGTAAAATCGAAAATTGGAGACTACAGTGCACTGTTTTTTTTTTTATTTTTTTTCAATTTCACCTGTTTGACTTTCAAATTGTTATATGATTTGCAATTTGTACCCGTCAATCAGTTTAAGCCGGCCTTCGCCTCATCGCCGCCGCAATCCTTCGTCACAACGACGTTAATTGGGCTCAAAGCTTCACCTTCCATTAGATCAAGGCATACTGACTTATTTCAAGGAACATGGTCATCTTACCCCAACTTGTTTGTTCCTTGGATGAACAAAGTATATGGTGCTGTTATTCATGGAAAAAAGGGGCCAAGAGGCATAACGATTAAGAAAACGGGCCAGTCGCTAGTTTTTTGTCTCTATGAAGAGCCCGTGACACATGGGCAATGCAACATCGTTGTTGAGAGGTTGGCTGATTATCTCATCGATCAAGTTCTTTAAGGAATTATTACTTTTTTTATCGAGACTGAGTACTAGATTTTTCTTTCACATTTTTTAATGTGCCTTTGATGCTTGTGTGTGTTCTTTTTTGAGCAGTCATGGCTATTTTGACACAGTTCAAATTTTAATGTATTCCTGGTTCTCTGTTTTCAGGCAAACAAATGATATATGACATTGATTTGGGAGGCTATGAGTATATATACATATGCACCCTCTTTTTATAAAGGCACCATCCACCTCTTAATAAGTCCTCGTTAAAAGAATAATACCATCTCACAGTAGAAATAGAAGAGATAAAAGGAAAAAAATGGCATAAGAGATTTAATAAATCCAACAGTAAAATTAAATCATAAGTTAGTGTGAGTTTGATAAAGGCCTGAACATTTGTTGCACTTTATCTATTGTTCATTGTTTTAGAGGCCAAAAATATATGACTTTATAGTTTTGAAGCATTGATTCCTCATAAAGAAAGGAGTTGGAATATAAAGCTGTCCACATTTTTTCCAGAAAAAAATAAAAAAAATTGCATGTCTTTTGAATTTCTCACCATGTTCATTTAAATTGGGCATTTCAGACATTTTACAATTAATCCCATGTTATAACTCAAAATCAACCAAACAAAACAGAAGATTGTTTATCATTTGCTAGATAATCCCACAAACCAAATGCCATGATTACTAATGAAATTACTAAAACGTAATAAAATTTACCCCTCGATATAGCATTTGTAACACTTACCCCTCGATATCAAATATTTTATATTTTAAAATAAAACGTAATAACATAACTATCTAATAATTATTGGATCATAAAAATTAAAAAGTAACTAAATTAAATTACTGGGAAAAAATAAAAAAGTAATATATATTGTATAATGAATGAAAATATATTTTAAGAAATTAATGAACTAAAATAAATTTAAATACTTAAGATGACTATTATTTATGTATTGATTTCTTAAAATTTATCGATATGAATATATTTGATTAATTGATCCAATAACACGTAGATGTTATTTATTAAATATGTACCCAACAATACAAGATAATATTTTTAAAGTTTAAAATATTGCATTTTTCAACAGATATTTTTTTAGTTGTATAATTTATTTAAAATATTGCATTTTTCAACAAATATTTTTTAATTGTATAATTTAATTATTCTTTTAGTTATAATTTTAAATAAAAAAAGAAAATTTTAAGGTATTAGGATTTAAAATACAACTTGAATTGAGCTTGAGGGTGTAAGTGTTACAAATGATACTTTAGAGAGGTAAATGTTACAAATGGTATAAATTAACTGTATTTAACCTTTATGTTTGTAAGCACTTGCAAAATTTGGTGGTTAGTTGTTGGAATAGGGCCGATAGTCTTAATCACGGACCAAGCTAAATGGGCCACATGTATCCATCCAATATTTAGGCTTAGTTCAGTGAAACTCGCTCCATATTCGAAATTTGAATCTTTCTCCAGAATTGCATTTCTTTCTTCTTTGTTTGTCAGGCAGAACACCTGTTTGAGGAAATGCCTCACCCAAAACCGATAAACAATGAAGAACAAAACCCAACGAATACTCCACGAAGATCCCCCAGATTTCTTCACATAAACCAAACAGCCGCAGAAAATCGAGCAACCCCTAATCCGTCAACAAGGAAAATCCGTACTCCTGTTTCATTTTCTGCACCTACAGGCTCCGCCATTACCACAACCCAGAAGAGAGGGGTGAAAGATACCAAGTCCAGAAGTTCGACAAAATCTAGCAAAGGGTCTGCAAAATTGGACCCCAATTTGAGTAGGCTGGATTCGCCTACGACCGAGACGGAGAAGAGGGTGACAAGGAGTTCGATTCGTAGAAGCAGGTTCGCGAGCAGTTTGAAAAACGACTGCAATGAAATTTCAAGAAAGACGGATAAAAAAGTAGTTGAATCGAAAGATTCGAACAAATCAAGCAATGGTTGTAGAAGGTCTGCAAGATTGCACGGCGGAGCCAATGTGAGTAAAAAAAATGTAGAAGTTTTGGATTATCGGAAGCAAAATGTTGTAGAGAAGATGGTCACGAGGAGTTCGGTTTGTGGAAATAGGTTGGTATATATTGACCTCTGTGACTCCAGTTCCGATGAGGATTCGGGCAAGACTGTAAGACTTTTGTCGAAAAAGGAGAAGCCCAAAATTGGTGCTGATAGTTGTTCGGAAAACGTTGAGAAGAGGGTTACTCGTAGCTCTAATCGAACAAATACGATCAAGTCGGTTGAGAAATTGCCTAAAGGGAATGGTGAGTTATCTAAAATATGCACGAGTAAAAAAGTTGTTAAAGATTGTGGTGTTGAGATGGGAAGTGGAGACAAAAATCGTAAAGAGAACAAGAATATCGGTGACAAGAGAAAGAGATGTGAAGTGGAAGAGTGTAAAGGATGGAGCGAGGAGCAAGAATTGGCTCTGCGAAAAGCTTACTTCACAGTAAAGCCCACACCTCGATTTTGGAAAGAAGTTGCTCGAATGGTAATTAACGTGCCCTTTGTTGCTTGTGTTGTTCTCTACTATTTTGTTGTTGTTTTGCTTTTCCTTTCTTGTGAAAGAACTCATCTTGGGTCCCGTCATGCATAATTGCCCCAAAAATTTCGATATTGCAATCGAAGAAGGACTTGAAATGAAATCTCTCCTCCAAAATTTTAGTTGATAGGAGCATATGTACGAGGGCGAAAACTACGTCTAGTAGGGTATTGATACAATGTATGTAAAATATTACCTTTTAGATCCTCAGATTTATGGAGTTTAGTTGTCATACTGCAGATTGCTATGAGTTAGGTTTTGATACCGTAAGTGTCAAAAGGAGGATGTTAGTTATTAGCTTCTTAAGTTACGAAGATGCACTCGTGGTTTTGATTCGATAGTAAGAGTCGTATAGAAAGATCGATAAACTTCGTTACAACAAAACGAGTTTTAGATTCTAAGAGACGATTCTGTAACTATTGTCTTTACCGAGTAGAAAGTTGAAGATGAAAAGTGATCTGGCATAGACCATAGGGTAAGTAGTGTTTTCAGTGATCGGATCTTGGGCTAACACGGCACGTGACGAAAAAATGGTTCGAGATATGCCAGAATCTGGTAACGGTATAAAGGCTGATCGCCACCTCAGCGTATCTTGGCTGGTCTTATCTCAATGCAAGATTTAGGGTCTTGATATATTAACCTGCATTTGAATCTGAATCCTGATGGACGAACTAGTTACTCCAGTGAAGAGATTTAAATATTACAAATAACCCCCTTTCTGTTCTAATACTGTATATGACATCTCCGTTTAGATGAGGGAGGAAATTAAACAAATGCGATTAAAAAGATAAATCAGAGAGAATGTGTAAGAGATAAGTTCGGATAGTCCCACTTCTTTCGTAGCGTTGAGGGCAGCCTTCATTATCTCTAATCATAAGTTTCTTTCTCAAAGAAATTATGGATATACTGATAATCTCCTACTTATTTGTGACCTCGTTTTTATCGGAAGCAAAATGTCGAAAAAATAGAGGCTTGTATGTCTAAAACATTGTCTTCTATTGGTTAGAATGAGTTTTCTGTGCGCTCCTTATTGATATACATAATTACATATATACATATACATATATTTGTACCTTCATACATAGATTTTGCTGTAATGCTACATTAGCTTTTTTTCCATTTTATGTGAAATTTCTACAACTTTGTTGAGCAAGAATCAATCTCCATAGTTAATAAATCGACATTGCAATATATGTGCAGGTTCCTGGAAAATCTGCAAACGAATGTTTCGACAGAATCCATTTAGATCACTTAACCCCAATTCAACCCAAAAAGCGTTCACGCCCCAACAAGAAGAAGGAACAGTCACCCCTCGCATTTTCTGCGAGCAAATTGCTTAGTCCAGCTAAAATCAATATTAAAAAGCTCCGATCCAGGAAAAGAACATTTCTTGCTCAGAAAACTGTCAGACAAATACTTCAGAAGCAGCAAAACGAAGATCAAGATTACGAAGCAGACTTGTTCGACATTCTTGAATCGACAACAATTGAACCGTCTCTCGATTTTATTCAAGAGGGCACTTCGTCATTTGCCTCGCCTACACCTAACCAAGGATCGAAACACCAATATTCGAGATTAAATAGCTCGAAGAAAGCAGCCGCTGCTTTTGTGAGCCCACCGGTACTTAAGCAGATCAAGAACAAGGCCCTGCATGAGAAATACATAGACCAACTGCACTGCAGGGAAGCCAAGCGAAAGGCGGAATCTTTACGGGTTGCTAAACGGGTCGAGGGCAAAAACGACAAAAGTAAGAGCCGTTTGGAAATGAATTTTTCAGTTAAAGCTGCGAAAGATGCTCTGGTTCTTGATGCACAAGATGCTATCAGTCAGTTACGGAGAATTCAGTCATGTACGAATGATGACACAGATGACGATGATAATGCCAGTTATGGTGACGAGGATGAGGATGAATTTTGATGATTTTTCTTTCGGCTGTAATAAAATTGTGAGTATTCCTTAACTGTATTGATTTACGCGGCAGCAAAATTATGAATGTCGTTCACAATAGTCTTCTCTTTCTCTCTCTAAAAACCCCCAAATCCACCCAAACCCCAAAAGCCCCAAAATTCACAAAAACCCTCAACCTTTCTCACAAATCTTTCCAAATCCGAAAATCTCGTCAATTTGAAAGGTAATTAATCAAAAGTGGTTATATATATTGAATTTGTGGTTAATCATGAAAATCCCCAGAAAATCTAGGGATGGCAATATTACCCGACCCGGCGGGTACCCGCCCCGCCCCGCCCCGTTTTCGACGGGTAATACCAACCCCGTTAAGGATTGGGGCGGGTAAGGGTTTTACAATTTATACCCGCAACGGGTAAGGGGCGGGTACGGGTGTAGTAAAATTTCCCCCGTACCCGACCGTACCCGCCCCCGTTTACCACCCATATTTTTTATTTACGTATAATACCCTTATATGTATATTTAATATCATGTATATTATATTTTATAAAATGATTGTTGATTTGCATTTATATTTTAATCGTATTTAGTAATTAACAAGTATATATATTTGCATTGGAAAAAACAAGGCTATTTTTTTTAAGGAACATAACTAGAATTGATTTTTATATTCAAAGTAAGAAGGAAAAGCTAAAATGGAAGAGAGAAAAAAACGGGTCGTCAAACGGGGCGGGTACCGCTGGTGCAAAATGGGGCGGGGGCGGGTTCTACAATTCCAACCCGCAAGGGGTATGGGGCGGGTGAGGGTTGCTTGATTTTCCAAACGGGGCGGGTGCGGGGATTGCGATACCCGCCCCGTACCCGCCCCATGGCCATCCCTAAGAAAATCGCGATTTGGGGCTGTTTTTAGTGTTGGGTTTTCGAATTTTCCACGCCCAAAATGGGTGTGTGAAAGCAGTTTCCACGCCTAAACCAGGCGTGGAAACTGCTTTCACACGCCCATTTTCGGCGTGGAAAATTAGTTCGGACGTTCGGTCCAGACACCGGTCAGGGGTCTGCACGCCTAGACTGGTCGTTCGGTTCAAAATTTTTTTTGCATAGTATAAACGAAATGAATGATTATATTTAAATATGTATTAGTTAACAAACTCGCTGTAGCCTAGTTGGTCAGGGGACTCGTCTATTACACAATAGACCCGTGTTTGAGTCTTGGTAGCATGGCGTATGTATGTATTTTTTGCCTAGTATAATGAAATGAATAATTATAATTAAATAAGTTTTAGATATCAAAATTGCTGAAGCCTAGATGGTTAGGCAAGTTGGTACTTGCACAATAAGAACCCGTGTTCGAGTCCTTTACTTTATTGGGTTCCGTATCTCGATCGCTACAATAACATGGGTTTTGGAACGATTTTTAATATAAAAGTTATTAAAAATAAAATTGTAGAGAGAAAGAAATAGGTAGATAGTGGATTTTTTAAACCCGCATTCGTAATTTTGCTACCGCGAATATCACCTCCCATTCCTTAAACATGTGCTGGAATTGTCTATATACAGAACCTGTATTTTATTGTAACAGGTTGAAGGAATCAATAAGGTGTGGTGTTCCTTTCTCGAGGAAAAAGAAGCGGCAATTTTCTTCGATGCTGATTTGTTCGTGAGTTAGGAATATTTCTTTAGGGATTTCAAAATTCTTTAGGGATTTCAAATTTACAATATAATAACAAAACCTATCGAACTCGATTGGATAATTTAAGTCTCCATTTCGACGGAAAATTTCGAGGAATAGATTTCAAATTCATAACATCAAATCCCTTGTACTTGTTTGGACAGAGAGATTCATAACATGAAATCCCTTGTACTTGTTTGGACAGAAATATTTGATCTTTATAATTGAGCGGTTTATTTTATGCTACACCCGATGAAATACAGTTGGTAGATCGCTATCGTTTATTCACACACAAAACAACAAACACCAATATGGGCATGTGAAGATGGACGATAATTAATTTGTTTCGTTTCTTTGGAGCTTATTTTGAACGGAACTTATATAATCACCAACAAAAATCATGTTCATATGTTCAACGGAGACAAAAGTTTATTAGTAAAATTAGCAGCAAAGTTTTTACGCTAATCGAATTTTTTACGTAGGTAAACCCGACAGCATTTTAGCGCATATTTCTCTAGATCATCATCGGATCCATTGATGAATCCCTATCCTTGCACTGTAGTATCTGATCTTGTCACAAGATATCATAAAATGTCAAATATTCAAAAATGCAAATTTAGATGTCAAATTATTCAATTTTTTTTTTTGTTTTTTGGTATGGTTTGATTAACAAGCCATATAAAAAATTAATGGCAAACAATTAATTTAAGATTAAAAAAAACCTACCCTATGAAAAGCTTAGTTAAATAAGTAAGAGTGACAAACGAGAACAAGAATTATTAACCCTTTATTCAACTCAATATTATGATCCAAAATTATTAAAACCCCATTTGGATGAAATAATTTGAGTTTGAAGCAAGAATTTTAAATCACACTAATTGTGAAACTCAAAATAAATATAGGTCCAAATAGATATTTATTAATGTGATTTTTTTTTTACTTGAAAATCCATAATATTAAATGAATAATAGTGTTAAAAATATGAAAACAGAGCCGGTCGAGGGACACCACCAATTTTCAGGCCCACTTCTCAAGGTGTTTCTATCACGTGCTAATTCATAAGATAAGATTGACAATAACATCGGAATTATATCAAAATTATCGAACGACTCTATTTTGGAACAATAGTTTTAATTTCAATTTGATATTTTGTATTCCTTATACTTTCTATCTTTCTTTGGAACGAATTTCAAAACCATATTATCTTGGGATATTTTAATGAAAAAATATTTTTTTAATTATAAAATATAATTTATTTTTTTTACCATTTTGTGAGGTTATTTTGGACCATTATTTTGAAATTTAAAAAAAAATAATCCTGCATAAAACAATATAAATTTTCTTAATTTTATATTAGATAGAGGTTTTATGATGATCATATTATATACTATAAAAAAGGGCCTAGTGGCTTTGCAAGGGGAAGAGATGGAGAAAGAAAAGTAAATTTCTAAAGGTGATATATTCTCTATATTATTTACATATATGCTGAGCTCTTGTTATTTGTTGGGTGTAAGCGCTTACTTCACTTGAATATGTGCAGTTTCGATAAAGTTACAACAAATAGATAGGTTGTACTGTTGTATTCGTTCGAGAAGGGGTCGTGAAATTCGTCTCAAGAGAACAACCTAGTCTGAATCTCACATTGCCTATCTTCATTATATTGTAAAGGCTGCAGCTATATGCAATACTAATTCCACTTGTGCAAGACCAAATTAAAGAAAGATTCCAAAAGATTCCATTTTATTAAGATGAAATGACAAATATACCCATAAATTAAATTGTCTTTTGTTTGCTCATGCAAGACCAAATAACAAATAAAAAAAATATGAAACAACTAAATTTCGACATTAAGGTGTTGAATATGTGTCCTTAAATTCGACACCTTAATGTCGAAATTTAGTATATTTGGACTAATTTGCTAACAGTTAAATTTCGACACTAAGGTGTCGATTTTTGTACTCCAAAATCGACATCTCAATGTCGATTTTTACCTATAAAATTCGACATGTACATGTCGACTGTGTCTGCGTGGAATTTTTATTTAAAAAAATATGAAACAACTAAATTTCGACATTAAGGTGTCGAATATATGTCCATAAATTCGACACCTCAATGTCGAAATTTAGTATATTTGGACTACTTTGCTAACAATTAAATTTCGACACTAAGGTGTCGATTTTTGCCTATAAAATTCGACATGTACATGTCGACTGCGTCTGCGCGAGATTTTTTTTGGGAAAACGATATTCTAACTAAAAAAACACATAAATACATATTTTCTTGGGTTTTTCCACCGTAGATTCTTCTATTTTGATGTCTTCTGACTCCATACTTACCGTCTTTGTAAGATTTGTTGAGTTTTGATGATTTTGAATGTTTAGGTTTTGTGGGTTTATAGATGAGGAAGGAGAAAGGTTTTGATGGAGAAGATGAGAGTTGGTCTTGTGGTTTTGTGATAGGTTTTTTTTTTTTTTTTTTTTTTTTTTTTTTTTTTGAGTTTTTGGTATTGCACATTTGGAATTTTCTATTTTTTCAACAGGTAAGGGTATTATAGTATTTATACATTAAAAAATTTAATTTGGTCTTGCACAAGTGGAATTAGTCTTGCATATAGCCGCAGCCTATTGTAAATTTTATTGCAGATGATTAAACGTCAACTATAAAAGGAGAGACCAAATGGAGTCCGAGCCGCATTCCATTTTTTCGTGATCGATCGTCAAAGTGCAGCCGTAATTTCAACATATTAAAATTTGTTCTTCAAATCAATTTTAATTTACGAAAATATTTCCACATATTCTAATTTTCTTTTGGAAAATTACAATTATAATTATATTTTTATATTTAGTATATTATAGGTGATTGAAAAATAAAAACACCAAATCAAACAAAAATTGTGTTGAATATTAGAAAAATAAAAAATGTTTATTGAAAAAAAGTCTAATACCGAGCAAAAAGTTTTTCATAAACAAATAAACAAAGGGTCAACGCCGTTGATCCGCAGTCAACGGTGGAGTAATTGTTTTAGTTTCTTTCCTTTCAAAAAAGAAAAAAAAAATATATTAACGAGGAAAAAAGGTTTGTTCAAAAGTTAGTTAATTTGTAAGTTGAGTAAAATTAAGAAAATATTATGGGAGGTGATATTCGCGGTACCACTTTTACGAATATGGGTTTGTAATAATTCACTCTCTATCTCGCTTTTTCTCTCTAGAAAAAAATTATCTCAAGTTTTTAAATTAGAATTCTTCCCGAAACCAATCTTATTGTAGTGATTTACAAAAGAAAATGAGTGCATCGGTTGAGGATCGAGATACACAATCCAATGAGGTAAAATTTGTTACTTTTTTTTCTATAAATCAGGAAAACGTGGCTCACGACCAAAATGGGCGCATAAAATTGATTTGCACGCCCAAACTGGAAGCGGAAAAGACCGATCCATGCCCAAAGCGGACGCACAGTCGGTCTTTCCGCACCCGGTTTGGGCGCCCAAGTTCTGCAATTATTTTTTTTAATACTACTTTTGTTACTACTCTTTAACCTTATTTATAAGTATTTCAGGAAGAGCAACAAGCTTCTTCTACATTTGAAGTTGGTCATAGTGAGCATTTCATAATAACACAACTATTTAACTCGAAGAATGAGTTGATAGATTGGGCGAGAGTGACCGCCAATAATCTTGGTGTATAGTTGGTGAAGCGTAGTAGTCCTAAGAATAGAGTATATCTTACTTGTAATCTATTTGAGGCGAAGCAAATAACTTCAATAGACATAGATGTGGAAAACAAGAGATGGACTGGCACAAAGAAATGTCATTTAAATTTTATTTGGTAGGAGCCGAACACTACGAGGATAGATGGGAACTTAGAATATTATATTGGAAGAATAATCATGATCCCATGTATTTGTGGGGGCTTGGGTCTACGAAAATGACTCAAGAAGAGGTGGGCATTACCCAGATGTTGGCAAAAAGTCATGTACCGCCGAAGAAGATTTTAATACATTTGAAAGAGAAGAACTTGGCACGGGATGTGCATTTGAGATAAGTATACAATGAAAATGTGAAAATGAAAAAGCAAGCTAGGGGAGGCCATACAATTATGCCACATTTGGTTGGGTTGCTTGAGGAACATAACTATATAAGTTATTGATTTCATGTGGGCTCAACCTCAGTCGGTTGAAATGTTAACATTGTTTCTGTATGTTCTATTGTTCGACTATACGTACAAAACAAATGTGTGTAAAATGCCTTTGTTGGAGGTTATTGGTGTTTGCTCCGAGGGTCAGAATTTTACTGTTGTCATGGCATTTATGCGCCATGAGAATGAAGAGCATTATACATGACCGTTGAACAATTTGAGAAGGCTACACCTCCCAAATAGTGTACCGAGTGTAGTTGTGACTGATAGAGAATTGGGGCTGATAAAGAGTTTAGAAAAAAAGTGCTCTCGGAGTCATATCATCTTCTATGCACATTCCATATCAATAGGAATGTGGGTCGTCGTGCTGCATAATGCTTGGGTAATGGTAAGTCTCGAGGAATTGCATGCGTTCATGGGGCTTGGCAAATAGTTGTAACTTCACTATCTGTTGCAGAATTCGAAAGTAATCTTGCGGCAATGGCCGATGAATACAGAAACCACTTCCAGAATTCGAAAGTAATCTCGAGGAATTACATAAACACTTTCTCCAACTGGAATTTTAGAAATTAGGTGTATGTGAAGAATTTGAAAAACCTACTTCCAGGACGCTGTGGTTTCATTGTCAACAAGAGCAAACGCAAGTAGTAGCACTTGTTGAATGGCGTCTAAGCAAACGGCAATTAGCAACTTTTGTTTGTACTTAGTGTAGAGATAAGTTCCATCACACTAATAACTCTACGTCAAAACTTGAATCCATCCAAACATGGCTTGAAGGCCCAATGTGTTGGAATGTCTGTTGGTTTCAATACAACTCAATTGTCGTATTCGAGTTTGTTCTATGGGGTAGCTTCATGAACTTGGGTAATTTGTTCATTGAGGACTCCCAAGTCCCGAATAAGTTATCTCTGCAACGTTTCAAACCGTGCCAAGCTTGCATCCTTGAAAGTTGAAATTCCAAGCTGGATCATCTCGAACAGATTGAACCATTAGTGTAGCAATGTAGTTCATGTCCAAATTCGTGTGTTGATTCGAGATTTCATCCATTATGCAATTGTGGGGTCCACCATATCTCGTAATAAGAAAGAATCATTTGCCATATTTTTTTAATATCCCGCAACGACCATCTGCAAGGCTTTTCAGGCGTATTTTGCTTGCACTTGACACTCCATATCTTCTTATTACTTTCAAACACTGTAAATTCTCGTTTAGCAAACCGAATCGAATGGTCCATCACCGCAGCGCAAATGCAATTTTTTTTCCTCAAACACCATCCCGACCTCAAGAATATCTCGATCGCTGTTGTAAAACCTATTATATTAGCCCATTCCAACATCAACTGAATCGGCCGTGACTTCTGGAAACGACATCAAGAAAAATTGGATAGATTCATACAATGTTGGTTGTCCCTTTGCTTCCGTCCCTATTCGTTGTGCTGCAACAACGTCTCCCAAACATCATGCGCATCTACATCTTCATTGTCGTCGTCTCCGTTATCGGATGGTTCCAAATTTACAGGACTGTTTGGCCCAAGGGAGTCTCCTATAGGGTCATTATCTTCGAAAATGTTCCATCTCGTCCCACTTGACTCAACAACAAATCCCCCCCCCCCCCCCCCCCCACAAAAAAAAAAATTACCATAATTAATTGTATAGGGATCTATGTGCACCTCTCTTGCTCCATTAGTCTCACAATAGTTCTTGATCCTTAAGTTGGGGATGCCTTGTGTCGCCGCCAGAAAATCGAGAGTCACTTGTGGTTGTGAGTAGTTTGGTTCATTCAAATCAAATGCCTCTACGCTCACTTGTGGTGGGGCACTATCAAAGTATCTGGGTTCAACCTCTACCAATACTTCGATTGAGTTGCTCCCTTCATCCGGATCGATATACAATTGTAAATCTTTTTGTCATCTCGGTAATCATCTCCTTCATTCTTCCGCCATTTAAAACGTATGATTTGCAACACACTCTTAGACCAAACTGATTAATATTGAACTCTAGACGTGGATACAACTTTGACATAAATTGAGCAAATGAGAAGTCACGTTTAATTCAAAATACGGTTTTGTGGACTATACTATATCTCGCTACCCAATCGTCGGGAATTATGTGACCTCCAAATTACACGTACACTTTAACATTATTTCTAGCCGCCATCAATCTTCAAAAGATTAAGGAAATAATTATTAATTATTGATTTTAATTTTTTTTATTTAATAGAACTACAATTAACCATGTTTTAGAAATTATGCACTAACCCTAAAATCAAGCGCGTTTTAAACTACAGGTGATACAATCTTTAAGTTTACACATGCTATAAAAAAAATTAATAATTAAACACACATGCTATAATTAAACAAATAAGTAAACACATGATTAAATATTTAATAAATAAACATAAGACATAATTAAAGAAATTATTACCTTGTCGAATGGGCCAGACGGTGGCTGTGGGGCGGAGCGGCGGCGGCGAATCGATCGGCAGTGAATGGGTCGGACAGCTGCAGTGACTGGATTTAACAACCGGCGAGTTGGTCGGTGGGGCGGTGTGTGGGAAAGCGGTTAATGAAACCACTGGCGGTGGATGGAGTCGCTCAAAATTGGTTCAAAATTTTTGTCGTGCTTTCTTTTTTTGGACAGGGGCGAATATTGAGAGAGAGAAACGGGGCAAGTGGGCGAATTATGGAGGAGAAAAAAAGGAGTCGCCATTAATCGAGGCGACTGCAAATGAGAGAGAAAGGTGTCGCCCCAGTGACTGGTGACTCCAGTCAAAGCACGCTTATCGAGGCGTTCTTCACCACTTCTAGCAGTTGGATCGTTCTCTAATCTGAGCTACAAAAATATTTACATTAAATAAAACAAATACATTAATTAAAATTTTTAATTTAAAAAAACCGAAAAAAAAGAGTGTTTCGTGGTTGGTGCCGACTCCAGCTGATAAGCCATTGGGCCTGTCATCGGGTCCCAATTTGTTTACACCTCTGAAAATAAAAGTCACCACTACCGGAGTGTCTTCTGATACGTCTACCTCGCGTCTGAGAAGGTATAGGGGTATGGGAGGACGAATCACTATCTCTACGCAGAAGTCAAGCCGCGATCTTCGAGAAAAGTCCACTAATTCAAATTTCAAAATTAAAAAAAAATCGAATTTAAAAGTCGCCATGACACATGGCGGCACTAAATGAAGTCGCCACGCCACGTGGCGGCACTTAATGAAGTCGCTACGCCACGTGGCGACATACCTTATTTTGGTTACACTCTTCAAAACAACCCTATTTTGTTTATAAATTCTCAAAACGACCCTAGAAAAAAAAAACGCCCCTTTAAAAACTACCTTAAAAAAATTGCCCTGCGCAAAAGAGAGTCATTTTTTTTTTGGTTGTTTTGTGAATTTTGTAAACAAAATAGAGATATTTTAAAGCGTGTAACTAATTTAGAGTCTGTCGCCATGTGGCGTGGCAACTTCATGACGTGTCGCCACGTGGAGTGCCGACTTTATGACATGTCGCCACGGTCAGCGTCGACACTAAATTCGATTTTTTTTCTTTTCAAATTTCGAATTTTCAGGATTTGTTGAAAAGCATAAAATAGAATAAAATATAAATATATTTTTTTGATCTAAAAAAACAGAAAATGCATTTTTTTTATTCGAAATTTTATCATTTTTTTAAACTAAACGGGATGTGGGGTGGGGCTGGGCGACGAACGAGTTGGTCGGAGGGCGGCGAACAGGCCGGCAGAGAGTGGCCGGACAGAGGTGGGTTTTTGTTTTTATTTTTTTGGGCGAAATGAACGGGAGAGGAGGAAGAAGATGGAGGAGGAGAGAAGTGGGTGTAGGTGGGTCAATTATGAAGGAGAGAGAGTGAAGTTGCCGTTGACCGTGGCAACTCCAGTCAAAACGCATTTTTCGAGACAGTCTTCACCACTTCCAGCCGTTGGGTTGGTGATCTCGATCTGAGCCACACAAATTATTTTATTAAAATATATATATATATATATATATATATATATATATATATATATATATATATATATATATATATATATATATATATATATATATATATATATATATATATGGGGATCGTCCCCTTTTTTTTTACGTCTTTTCTTTCTCACTTTCTTTTGTCCCATTTAATAACGAAACTACGTCGTTCTAATCTCTCGGTCCAATCAGGCTCTCCAATTCTTTTATTTTTCCTTTATTTCTGAAGCTGCTCGACGACGACATGCCTGCTTGATTTTGCCTTTTCTTTTATTCTGATTGTTGTGGAACGACACCGTTTCAAAGCTTAGGGACTGACCAACAATTGTTGACCTCCGGGACCCTTGCCCGCCTCCGCTTCAATCGAGAACCGTCGGCGCTCCACCACCTCTCTTACTATTATTGTAAAGTTCAAGTCCGACACCAAGGCAAGTCTATCTGATGTTTACCTCATCCTATTTCTTTTGCTTGTCTGTTTCACGTTTTCTTCGTCCTACGTGTTGCGTTTCCTTGTGTCCTCATCTGTCCTCATCACCCCTACCCACCCCCACCCCTTCGCTCTTTCAGACTCAGACCAAAAGTAAATCAATTTCAATTTTCTAAAACCCCTACTGCCCAATTATCATCTCGATTTCCGTCGACCAACCTTGGCCATCCGGTTGCCACGGCGACATATAACAGATGTTTGCAATCGGGTAACGTTTAAAGTGTTTTGTTGCTGTTTTTTCAAAGAGAACTTCTAAAAAGATCTACGCTTTTATTGGGGATGGAGGAGGTATTCTACTAAATTCAGGTTCATTATTATTTGAATTGGGTTAGAGGCGAGCTTTGTACACCCTCTCTGAGAGCGTCGGATTTTTTGTTGTCTGAACTCTTACCCTCTCGGTTACGTCTTTTTGATCATTTGTTAATATCGTTCGCTTGAATTAATATTTTTAAATTTACAACCCGAATTTACACATTTATCTATTTTTGGCTTGCTTTTTCTTGCAGGTGTATGAATTGATTTTTCTTGCAGGCCTTTGGAAATTATGTTTCTTTGGGTAATAATACCAATAAGTTGCTATATTTACCATTTAATACGATTATTTTGCCATTTGTTTCCCTGTAATTTTTTTTCAATATTGATTTGGCTGATATTGGTTTCTTATCTCTGTTGATTATTTGTTTCACTGAGGATTGATGAAAGATTGATTCACTGTAGACAGTTACCATAGGTATCTCATCTATTAACAATAAGGTGCTTTAATTTTATTTTTATGCATGTTCTCTATTTCATTATTCCTTCAATCGGGGAGTCAGATTATTTTTGTATCATATACCTGTAGATATATGGCAAAGGATGCTGATAGTATTTGAAAGTCTTTTCCTTGTATCTAAATTTTTTTATTGTACTTCGGGAATTGGAATCTTGAGGGCTTTCATTTATTGGTACTGATTGTAGATCAGCACTCCTGGAATTGTTTTCTTGTGTTTCGACTAGGTCTTGGTCTCTCTATTCATTTACAGTTGTGCCCTTTTTTGCTGGTGACACTTACTTTTTACACCTGATTTTATTCGGGTGAGTGAATTCTGGGATGGAGATGAGTTCGGCCACGTTTGTTGATGGCGCCACTCCGGTGAGTACATTTTCGCGTCCGACGACTTCGTTTGATTTATGGCTCTTATATATATATATATATATATATATATATATATATATATATATATATATATATATATATATATATATATATATATATATATATATATATATATATATATATATATATATATATATATATATATATATATATATATATCTTACGATTTGTTTCGTTTAGGTTTTCGTATCTGTTTTGATTATTTGAACTTAATATCTTGTTGATGTTTGTAGAAATTGTACGACTCCCAATGAAAAAATCAGGAGCATCGTACGACAGCCAGAATTTATAGAGGTGAAATGAGTTCTTGTTTCTGTTACTCAATGTACTTCATTTTTATTTAGTCTATTTTTCTCGGTTCCAGAATTACGGATGTTTATTGTGCCCTAAATTTTGATTATGAGTTTTTTTTCAAAATAGGGATGCTGATGTTGGTTTCTTCAGCAACCACCACCAGGTTCGCTCTGATTTATTTTTTCTTCACATCACTTTTTCCTTTGTGTTCAGTTTAATCAGCCCCTGTAAAAGACCTCTATAATTCTTCATTTCCGTAGGTGGTTATTGACTTCTTGTTTCTTCACATTCTTGGAACTTACTGACCTTCCTTAGCTGGCTCTTGGGTCCGGTTAGCTGGTCATAAAAATAATATTCCCCAAAGTTCCAGAATAAAATTTATTAACATGGCTATTTTGATTCATTTTGATTAATGAGTATATATATCTTTTTGTTTGCATATATTTTACTATCTACGATGATAAATTCTTTGGTCTTCTATTATGATGATACTCGATAACATTGCACTATAGTTTGGAGTGAACCCCATAGTAGTAGGCTGAAAATGGTGGTCGTTCTGTATTATCTCTCAAGGTCCTACTTGCTGCCTTGAGCTTCAGGTTGTAGCTTCACGCTGTCAAATGTTTTCGCAAGTTCGCAACGGAAGAACACGGGTATTTGTTGGCAATCCTGATGCTAATAGTTTTTAACTTTTTTATAGGTGTGGTAAGGGCAATAGTAAAAGCAATGGAGATCCGAGTCTTGGATTGCATTCGTGGGTTTGGCTACGTGCCTAACTGCTTGTAGTTCTCTGCCCTGTCTGGATGCTTTTGCGTTTATCTTTCAGTTTATGAGTGCCAATTCATAGACATAAATACTTTCTGCATAGTTATTGGTTATTTATGGTTTATGGAATTCGCTTTATAATTTGTACGTGTTTCTCTTTTCATTATTCATAAGTTGTTGGCTCATTCGATGCCCGCTGCCGTCGCCACCGCTGCTTGGTTCGATGCCCACCGCCCCTGCCGCCAACATCAGTTCCCACCATTTTTTTTCCTCCAATTGCAGACTTCTCCACTTCCGATCACATTCAGAATTCGATTATTCCGAATTATGGGCTCCTAATTTTTGGGTTGCCTTCAATTCCCCCACTTTCTCTTCCCATGTTATTCACTTTATTTTCGTCCTCCTCTTCTTCTCATCCTCTTTTCTGCTACGATTTTATGCTCGCTTGCCCCATGTTTTTTTTAGGTTTATTGTTAATCATTTTCCCCTTCTATTATCCACTTATCTTTCATGATTTTCTTTGCAGAGGTAGCAATGCATGAACTTATTTTTTTCTACAAAATAACATTAAAAATATTTATCAGTTGGTAATCTAGAATTCGGTTGCTTTATTTTTTTTTGGGTTGCCTGAGGAATTACGAGCCCGATTAGAAGATCAAAAGGGGGTTGGCCCCTTTTAATTTGAAACGGCGCCATTTTGCTTTTGCCCATACGATTTGGGTTTTTTTGTTTTCTTCTTCAATTTCTTTTGCAGCAGCTAGATCTTGCTGCGGTCCTGGAATGGGCTCACTTGCCACATGCTTCGGCGATATTATGTACCACCAGCTCATGTTCAGTTGTATAGTAGGTTAATGCGTTTGATCTTCGAGCCATAATGTATTTTTATTTTTAACTTTTTCTTTTCTTCTGCTATACTTTTCTGACAGGTCCCTTTTCTATGGTCTAGAATGTACAAAATTTCATTCCACTAACCATACTAATTACTGAATGCTCAATAACATCGATTCGGGTTCACTCTGTACCGTCATTCTAATTTTCTTGTTTGAAGCCAAAATTCACTTTCAGATGGTTTATTACAAGGGATTTTGAATTATTGGATGAAAAATGAAATAGTTTTATGTTCCTTTGTAAGTGTGGGCGATCATTCATGTTTGCTTGTTGACGAGGGAATATCTGAATATTAGCTAGCTCGTCACGAGTTTTGGGCTTTTAGGGCAACATTAATCAGGTTGGTGAGATGGTTGGCAGATTGGAAAGTAAAGGTCTTGCTCTAAAAGGTACTATTTTCTTCAATTCATGAATTTTATCTTCAATTACATTGCAATGCCAGTTCTTCGATAATTATTTTTTTCTCAAAATTAGGTCTAACTTACTACCCTTTTGTTGTTTACTTGACAATTGTGAATCAAATGTCTGAGAAAGTTGAACAAGAGGCAGCAAATATTCTTATCTCAAGATTTGTTTTTTTATTGGTTTATGCAACTGTAGAGTTTCAATTTTCGGAATAGTGAGAATCACAGTTTTCAATCTTAAATACCGGTTGCAGGCTCTTCTCATATTGTTTATCTTTCGATTTTTTCAATCTGAGAATCACAGTTTTCAATCTTAACAAACACTCATTTATCTTTCGATTTTTCATGTTCTTTGGTTTTACATTTTTTTTTTTTGTATTTTTTTCTTACGACATTAAAGGTTCGCGGTTTGTACGGGTTTTACCATGTCTTACAAGATCGGATGTTACCTTGTTGAATTACATTAGGCCTTTTTTTTATCGAAGTAGCTTTGTGTTTATCCTTTTTACAAATGCCTCTGTGCACGTAAAGGAACATAATAGATGGAAGAATTGTAGCTATGTTGTTGAGCAAGTCCACATCACACCTGAATATGTAATCCAAACTTGTAAATGATGTTATACTCTGCATATTCATCTTAATTTAATATATTCACTCCCATATACATGAGAAATTTCCCTTGTCTTTTGTTGTATATGCATTCTGAATGCAAACATTTGACAGTTGAAATACTTATTTATTTCAGAAGAAAATTTATGTCAGTCTTCCTTAACTTCTGCAAATTGTGTTTAGTGCGCATTGGGTATTGTCCACACATTATTCCTTCTGCCAAACAATCTTTAACTGTCGGACATAAAACGATATATATATATATATATATATATATATATATATATATATATATATATATAGAGAGAGAGAGAGAGAGAGAGAGAGAGAGGCTGCTGAAGTCGCCACGCCACGTGGCGACATACTCTAATTTGTTTATAAATTTTAAAACAACCCTATTTTGTTAACAAATTTTCAAAACAAATTTTCAAAACAACCCAAATTTTCAAAACAACCCTATTTTGTTAATTTGATCTAAATAATTACTTTGTAACATACCTTCTATGACATGATATTCCCTCCGTTCCAAAATAATTGTCGCTCTGGAAAAAATTTCTTGTTCCAAATTATTTGTCCCTTCAGAATTTCAATGATGCACTAATTACTATTTTCTCAATTTTGCCCTCATATTCATTAATTAAGAGAGAATTAGTGGAGATAACATTAATAACATGGATATTTTAGTCATTCTATATACTTTTCTCTAAAATTCACGCACATTAAATAATTTTCTTAATATATGCGCAACAACCCAAAGCGACACATATTTTGGCATGGAGGGAGTATTTGGTTTACAAAAGCATTATATACTTTTCATTTTAGAATTGAATGTATCTTCATTGAAAGAATTGTTATATTTAGGTGTGTGTATTTCAAAATGAGAAAGGAAATTTTGGACAGAATTTTGACAGGTTTGACAAGTAAAATCTAGTTGATGTAAGAATTTGATTTTATCTCCATAAGACAAATTTGTCACATGCAGAGTATTCTCTGTTTACGACAATTATGTCCAAGATACAATGATTGTTTCAGTTATAACAAAGTAGCACAATAATTCTTGAAACACGGCGAATAAAACAATGTTTAGGACTTTTATATATAAGACACAAAAACAAGCACTAAAACTTATTGCAGCCAGGGGCGAGTCCACCCAAGGGCTGGGGTGGACTCAAGCCCCCCCTCATTTTCTTAAGTTTTTCTAGTATATAATATCCCTAATATTATATTTGATTTTTTAGCTCACTAATATATTATTAAGCCCACTCATTTAAAGCCCAAATTTGTTAATTTTACAATTACCTCTTCCCTTTTCTTGGACTTTCTCTCTCGTTCCTTTAAGGGAAAAGGAAAAAAAAACGTTCTCTCGTTCTTCTACAGCCCTTGCTTACCGGAAATCACCACCCTCCGGCAATCAGGCGCCCACCAAGAAAACGATATTTTGGGTTCCAAATATTCTAATTGATTACGGTTTGTCGACTTTTTTCTCATCTTAATTTTCAAATTGTATATCAATTAAAAATCGATTGTGTAATTTTATTAATTGACTTGATATTTATGTTTCTTTCTTATGTATTATATTATGAAAGTGAAGGTAAACAAATGGAAATTTGGAAAATAGAAACTCTTATGATGTGAATAATTGATGATAATGATGAAAATTAAATTTAAGAAATTGGGGTTTATTGAATGTGGATAATATTGACAAATGACGGAAAGAAAGAAATAGAATTGATAAATTGCAGTGCTGGTTAATTGAAATGGTGAGAATGAGAAGAAAAGGGGAAAAAAAAAAAAGAGAAAGGAGTTAGAAGACTTGCAGTGGGAGTTTTGGTTTCCTCTGCTTCTGTTTCCTCAATTCATATCTAATACATGAGACTTTTCCCCCTCAATTCTCATGAAATATAACAATATTATTATTCTATTAATCCACTACTTATTATTATAATATTATACATGAAGTGGCATTATTACAATAATTATTATTATTAGTACATAACTACACTAAAATATGATAGTTTATGAATTTTAAGTTCTTTTTCTTTAATTATTATTATCTTGAGTTTATTATCTTTTTACTGATATATTTTATTTTGTCTTGTTAAATAGCTATGTTGAGATATTTAAAGAGAAAAACACCTCCTCCCCAAGGTGGTGATGAATCTTCTTCCAATAAACCATTTCAAGAGATCAACTTAGAAGATCTTCCTGCAGATTCCGGACAAAGGCATGGTATCTTGCAATATAATGTTAATGATCGAGACCGAGTTCGTAGAGCATATTTTCAAAAAGGTCTATGCCAACCGAATAACCACGTATTTCCTCTCACAATTTATGGCAAGCAAAATGGAAAATTTAATAAACTTTGGTTTGCCGAATATAGTACTTGGTTGGAGTATAGAATATCCAAAGATGCTGCATATTGTTTATGTTGTTATCTTTTTAAGCCAGACATCGGAGGTCAATCGGGTGGTGATCATTTTGTTACTCAAGGATTTAGTAATTGAAAGAGAAATGAAAAGTTATGTGCGAGGTCCTAATAGCGCACATAATGAAGCTTGGGGAAAATGTATAAATTTTATGAATCAAAAGCAACATATTGAGACAGTTGTTCACAAGCAGTCGGATCAAGAAAAAACTAATTATAAAATGCGCTTGAATACTTCAATTGAGGTGGCTCGATATCTCTCAACACAAGGATTGGCATTTCGGGGTCATGATGAAAGTGAAAGTTCGGCTAATCTAGGAAATTTTATTCAACTTAAGAAAACCTTTGGCCAAATTAATCCGGATATCAAAGATGTTACTCTGAACAATGCTCCACAAAATCATAAGATGATATGTTCAGATATTTAAAAGAAGATTGTCAATGCATTTGCAATGGAAATTCTAAAAGAAATTAAAAGTGATATAGGGGATTCGACGTTTTGTCTAATGGTTGATTAAGCACGTGACATATCAATGAAGGAGCAAATGTCCTTGGTGATAAGGTATGTCGACAAATCTGATAGTGTGATCGAGCGATTTTTAGGGGTTGAACATGTTACTGATACTAGTGCTTTGACTCTTAAATGAACTATTGATGATTTTTTTTCTCGATATGGATTGAGTATCTCTAAATTACGAGGTCAAGGTTGTGATGGAGCTAGTAATATGAGAGGTCAATTCAATGGTCTAAAAACACTCATCTTGAATGAGAACTCTTGTGCATAATATATTCATTGCTTTTCTCATCAGCTACAATTAGCTTTTCTAGCAGTTGCTAAGAAGCACGACCATATTTCTTCACTTTTTGATTTTACTACAAGAGTGTTGAACATTGTTGGTTCTTCATGTAAACGTCGCGATTTGCTTAGAGAGAATCAATCTGAAAAATATAATTGAGGCACTCAATTTGGGAGAAATTTCAAGTGGGCGAGGTCTAAATCAAGAAATTAATCTCAAACGAGCAGGTTATATTAAGTTAATGCTTTAATAATATGCTTTTACCATTTTTATTAACGTCTCATCACTTCTCTTTTAATTTTTTTAAATACGTAGGTGATACACGTTGGAGCTCTCATTACAAAACTTTGTTGAGTTTGATCCATATGTTTGATGCAGTAATTGATGTACTTGAAGTTATTGGTCGCGATGCTTCAAGTACAACTCATCGGACTGAGCACAAGATATTGTCGATAGGTTTTTGTCATTTGACTTCGTATTGAGCCTCTTTTTGATGAAAAAGGTATTGGCAATCACAAATGAGCTATCTCAAGCACCTCAAAGGAAAGATCAAGATATTGTAAATGCAATGAGATTAGTTCAAGTGTCAAAAATTCAAATTCAGTCCTTTAGAGAAAGCGGGTGGGGTTCTTTATTTGAAAGTGTAACGTACATTTTGTAAGAAACACAAAATTGATGTTCCTCAAATGGATGCTAAATATGTTGCTCGAGGAGGAAGAAGACGAAATGAAGAAGAAATGTCAAATCTACATCATTATAAGGTTGAAACGTTTTACACTATTTTGGATATGCAACTTGCAGAATTAAATGCTTGATTCTCTGATTCAACAATGGAATTGCTTGTGTGCATTGCTTGCCTTGATCCATCTAACTCATACTCTCACTTTAATAAGGACAAATTACTTCGTCTTGTTGAATTTTATCCACAAGACTTCACCGAACTTGACAAATGCAAGCTCAATGATCAATTGGATACTTACATAGTTGATATGCGCCTAAGTAGTGAATTTCAGGGGTTGGGTGGAATTAGTGATCTTGCTCGCAAAATGGTAGAAACTAGGAGAAACAAGCTGTATCCTTTGGTTTACATGATTTTGACTTTGGCATTAACATTGCCGGTTGCTACTGCTACAGTCGAAAGGGCATTTTCGGCTATGAATATCATAAAGAGTAGATTGCGCAGTCGGATGAATGATGAGTGTTTGAGTGATGCTTTACTTATCTTTATTGAAAGAGACATGTCCGCAAGAATTGGCAATGACCGAGTTATGAATAGTTTTCAAAAATGAAAACTCAAAAGGGCCAATTGTAATTTGTAAAGAGATTGTACCATTATATTTTGAAATGCAACTTTTAATAGTTTTATTTATGCCATCTAGTTAAATTCTATATTTAGTTGCTTCTTTTGTGTTATTAAATGCAAGACAAATCCTTAAAAAAAATCGGGAGCGCTGTCCCTGAACCCCCAATATTTTTACGCTTAAGCCCACCCTCGTTCCAATTTCTGGCATCGCCACTGATTGCATCAGTATGAAATGAGGACTAAAAATGCTTGGATCCAGAAAAATAAACTCGAATTAAATTCCTTTAAACTAATGGATTTTCCTAATGGGGGTTTTGCAATTTATTTATAGATTCTCTCACCTATAAGGAAAAACAAAATTCATGAAAAAAATATTCACATCTTTCCCATCAACTAAAAACTTCTTCCACTAAAATAGATACCTAAACGCCTCCATATTTGTCGGTAGTTGCTTTTCACTTATTATTTCCTACAAGGCTACAACTAATTATTTTAAGTGAATTTAATTTCTCCTTCACCAAAATTAATTTGAAAAACTAAATTTAGTCCTCTTAAATATTCTATTAAAGATAAAGATAACCAAATACACAAAATTTCCAGCAAGAATTCACAGATGAAAGTGAGTGATATTGACTATTTATTCCAAGGCTCCCCTAATATTTTAAATTTATGTAAAAGTGGACCAGTCCTGTTGCACTAAATTTTGAATGTGTTGGAATATTTTCTTGAGAGAATGTACTTTCATTAATTCCTAGGATAGATAGAATATATATATATATATATATATATATATATATATATATATATTTGTGAAGAAAATTAGGTTTGGTTACTGTAAATGCTATGTTATGTCGGTTTAATTGGATTGACGATATGTGTCGATGTCACTTATTATTCATTTTGTAATAATATAATAATTAAATAATATTCTCACATGTTCCACAATATCTGCTTCTTTTTAGAAATATTATTGTGTCAGACTATATGTCACTTTAAATTTTCTATACTGTATTAAATACATTTTTCCTGTTTTAACTTTATTAATGCAACTCTAAGTATTAATTCTCTCTTAAAAATCATTAGATGATAAAAGTTGTTTTAGTCATTTTTATATGATTTTTCTAAACTCGAGCTACATTTATTGAGTTTCTTTAGTCTTTGTGAAAAGTGAAAAAAAACACTTATTTAGGAACATATGGAGTACTCCCTCCGTTCCAAATTAACTCCAGCTTTAGAGAATTTTTCTTGTTTCAAATTATCTATCACTTTAGAATTTTAATGATTCATTAATTAATATTTTCTCAATTTTGCCCGTATTACTATTCATTAATTGAAAGAGATTTAATGGAAACGACATTAATAACATGGATATTTTAGTTATTCTATATAATTTTCTCTAAAATCGACGCACATTTATTAATTTTCATAATATGTACATAACAACCCAAAGCGGCGTATATTTTGACATGGAGGGAGTAACATTGATCTTATATGAATCTCTCCCTCTCTCTCAATTAACTATTGATGTATTGTTGGACTTTTAGTTGCACACAGATTGAGAATTTCATTTAATAGTCTCTAGTTGATTAGGAAAACCCGAAAGTGCCTTTTATCTAGGCTAATGCGATGCTACACCCGGTGATAATCACCGGGTGTCTAATATCATGACACGTGGCAATTCTTTAATTTAATATATTTTGCAATTCTTTTTTTCACTTTTCTTTTAATTATTTATTGTTTATTAAAACCCTAGTTAGTCTCTCTCTTCCACCAAAGTTAGTTTCTCTCTCTTCCACTGGCTCTTTTGAAGAATATCTCTGCAACTTCCTCCAAGAAAGAAAATGGAAAAATATATATATCCAACTGATTCAATATCTTAACATAAAACATAAATAATCAATATCTTAACATAAAACACAAAAAAGACTAAAGAGAAATTCCTATTGGGTTTTCAAAATATCCCTTGTTTATCTAATTATTTATTTCTACATTCTTGCAATATTTTGGGTTGTGCCCTTTAGCTGAAAATTTTACTCCAAAAAATCAGTATAAATAACAAATTATCCCAAAATTCATGAGGTTACAATTTTAATAAAATTGAAATAAAATTAAAATTACCATTACAGAATGGTAATTGAATAGGGATCGAGAATCACAGAGAAATTGTACATGGGTGAGAATTTTGTATATGCAGTATAGAGTATAGAGGAAGGTGTCAACTTTCGTTGAAGAAAGAATGAAGCAGAGGAAAGAAATAAAAGTTGGATCAGTTATTTTATTGACAGGGACGATGGTAAAAGAGATGAAGTCACAGTTGTTTAAAAATAATAATAATTAAAAAGAAAGTGAAAAAAAAAATTGCAAAATATATTAAATTAAAGAATTGCCACGTGTCATAATATTAGACACCCGGTGATTATCACCGGGTGTAGCATCGCATTAGCCTTTTATCTATTTCTTCCTCCACATAATTAACCATTAATCTGTCATGAATTCATTAATCGTGTAGAACCTAAAATCCATTCCCCTCTTTCTCTCTCTTCTCTTACGGCTATATTACTGTATCTATACTTTTTTCTCTAAAAAGAAAGATTATAATGTATTTATATTTTGGTCTAATTTATGCTACACCAGGTAGATCTTTACCAATTATATACACACAAACATTCACACGCCCACATTGGTATGTATAGATCAACGATAAAAAAAACCACTCAATGTAGTCTTCACCGATGTATCATAGAAATAACCGTAGTAAAAATACCAAAACATGAAACATGTTTTATTACAGACTCTTGTTTTTTTTCCTCAATTATTGGTATTGGTAGCTAACCTATTAAGTGGGTACTCATGATTTCCGAATTCTTCATTCGAATGGTTTCCGTTACTTGCCTCAATAAGTGGGCACTTCAAAATTCAAATATGTACGCCTAGGACTGGGCATGGGTCAGATTGGATGATTACCGGCCAATTATTTACCCGATCAGATTACTCGATTTAGCAGAATATTGAAACTCATTACTGACCCGACCATTATGGGTTGAAGAATGTTTGGCAACTGACTTTGTTGGATAAACAATGGGTTGGTTGGAGGTATTGTCAGCCATTTGTATATTCATTTTTTTTAATAATAGTAAGATAAACTTAAAAAAAATTGTAAGGTGTTTAAAATTTTGGAAAAACTTATATTGCAAAAATTCTAAGTTTATTAAGAGTCTTTTTTTTTATTAAACTTCTACAATACGTAAATAAATAATGAAGATTGTGAAATAAGAATTATAAAATAGAAATAGTACGTATAAATTTGTGTTTTGACTTCTTAAATATATTATTTCAACGTTAAGAAAATAAGAATTATAATCAATTTTTTTTTAATAAATTTTAATATTAAAAAAGTCAGTTGACCGATACAATCGACAAACCGACTTTTGAGTAAACTGAAAACCACTAACCGACCCATTTATATATAAGTCAGTTAATTAGTGGTCCGACAATAAAATTTTTGCTAGAAAAAATTACCGAGCGATAAAAAAGTGGGTCTAAAGTTGGTTGGTTGGCCGATTAAACTGGCCCATATCCAGCCCTTCGTACACCCACCCCCTATTGCCAACTAAGCTCAACCAATGTTCAACAAATCATATAATATTTTCAATAACTTAAAAGATACCTCCTCCGTGCATAAATAACTAATAATTTTCTAATGGATCCACCTCAAAAGTATGGATGTGCACGGGTCGGTGCAGCTCGATTTTTGCATTAAACCAAACACGTATCGATAATATCGGTTTTTCATATTTTAAGAACCGAACATGTCGTCTTTTTTCGGTTCGATGTTAATCGATTTTTCGATTTTCGGTGAACGGTTTCGCTAATTAATTCGATTTATTTTCGGTTTTCGATTTAATCTATCGATTCGAATCAGTTCGGCAGAAAACCGATATTTGATTAACTGTGAATTTAGACTTTCATTACATTTGTTTGAGAAAATTAACAAATAACAACCCAAAATTAACTAATAAAAAAACATATCACATGGAGGCGCTCGAAGGATGGCGCGCTAGGGGGAAGACAGTAAATATTTATACCATATATCAATACGACGTCGGTTTGTATAAATCGGTTTGGTTCGAATAATCGATTCGGTAATTTTTTTTATTCTCCATACATAAATCGATATTTTGGGTTTTTTGAAAAAATACCGTATATACGGTTTTAAGTCGGGACGGTGTATATCTACTCGTTTTTTCTGTTTTCGGTTTTTCGTTTTCTCAGTTTTTCTGCTCACTCCTACTGAAAAGTGAAAAGTGTAAACCCCCTATTTTCACTTTATTTTTTAATATTTAATTTTGGGTTCAATTTACTACCGAAGCAAGGTCGTTCCTGAGAATTTTTTTTTTTTTAATATTTTATTTTGGCCATACGCGAGAGTTGTAAGAATTTGTAAATATATGGCCCTATTTGTATTTTATAAATAATAAACACATGAATTCGTTCTAATAAGCACGACTGGCAATAATTTTTTAATTAGGAGTTAAGATTTTTGAGAAAATATTACTTAAATATTGACGAAGTTAAGGTAAATCAAAAGTTTACGGGGTTCGAGGCAGAGCCGCGAATTATTTTTAAATAGTCATGAAAATATTATTGAACAACTAAATATATGTAACATTTGTTTAAATATAGTAAAATAAAATATATTATATTTCAACTTGTCGAGACTCTTTAAAGTTGGAGATAGGCAATGTAGATTATTAAAAAAATGCAAAGATTGCTGGAAAACAAGTTTAAAATCTTGAAATGGAGAAAAGTTTGATTGAAGAATTCAATATCTAACTGATTGTAATTGATCTAAGACATGATCATTCACATCAAATGCAAGAATAAGTGCAAAACTTTTCAACTAATATTTAAACTATGTAAAATAACATAATTATGATTGTTAAAAAAATTTGAACTATTTATATATTTTAAACATTATTTAATGCTATGACTGGTATACATATACAAAATATTATTCGAGGATCTCTTATTTTTTTCTAAAATTTGGGACCGAGGCGATTGCTTATCTCGCCTATAGTCAGAACCGGCTCTGCACTGAAGAAGAAGCTTCAAGTAAACTCGTGATCTTCTAAATTGTCAAAATATGTCTAAAATAGAGGATCTCGAATCTAATAATCTACCAACAAAACCATCACTCTTTATCATCATTAACCATTATCGCCCTTGGCTAGGTGGAGTATTAATAACAACACATGCTCTAAATGAATTGCGATAAAGTTTATAGTCAAGTGGCTTTCATTTTTTAGTCAAGGAGATATTTTTAGAAATTAAGAAGATTAGAATTTCTAAAGTATGGGGCACGATACATTATTGAGATTCAGATTTGCAAGTTGGTTGTAAGATATCTCCATCCCTATTAAATGATAAAATATTCCTATCCAAGTATTTGAGTGAGGATCTTTAATGAATCTCATAGGTTGCTTTCACTTCATTATTACTTGATTTCTTGGATAGTGATCATGTCAAATATATACTACCTTTATTCTGTTTTAATAGTCGTTTTTTAGCTTTGCACAAAGTTTAAAAATTTTATTAAATGTGTTTTGATTTGAAAATGTATGCTTTTAGATTAAAATGACATTGTCTTATAATTAATAAGAGAGATAAATTAGTTATAAAAAAAAAGGTGTTGGAAAGAGTTAATAAAAGTATAAACTGGAAATTATTTTAGAAAATTCTTGACATTTTCGGTAGATTTATTTTAGTATCCTGGAAGTGTTTTCGGTAGAAGCTCTCTACCACTTGAGCTGCAATTCAATTTCTTTTAAAATTACACAAGCAACCAAAGAGATTTGAATGAGCTGCAATTCAATTTCTCTAGAATTTATTTTAATAACGACGGTTCCCGCAGCCACATGAGAAATGCAAACCACAACATGTTAGCCATGTGTAACGAATTCAACCTATTCATGGAAAGAATAAGTTTGTATAATTTCTAGAGAAAATAAGACGTCATCTTTCCTTGTTAGGTCAAATAAGGTTTTAATGAGATCCTGTTTATATTTTTTTTTCATAATGAAATAAAAAAAATTGCCTCAACAAAAAAATGGTATAAATAGGTACATTTTATGTAATAATTTTAAATATAATATGTATATTATATAGTGAATCTCATTTTATTTTCAAAGAAAATGTACTAATAAGAAAATAAATATCATATCAAAAAATAATAATAATAATAATAAAATTACTCATATATTGTTGGAAATTTTATTTATTAAAATAAAATTATTTTTTTTTTTTTTGAGTAAAAATAAAATTATTTTTTTAATGAAAATTAAAAAAGGTTTTTAGGCACCTATTTGATCTAATAGGTGTGACAATATGAAGAGGTGTGGCCACACCTTTTCATTTGTTTAATTTCCTAAGGGTTGTGTTCATTACTCACAACCATTGAAAATCTATAAATAAAAAGCTCCACATGTTTGATTAGAACAACATAAAAATCAATTCAATTCCATAATTTTGTTCTATGGAATTCTTCTTTCTTTAGCCCGGAAATATTCTTCGTAGAATATTTTCTTCCGTATTCGATTCGAGAGTTTGAGACACAAAGTAACGTTCGTTGTACTCGAGATTTTGAGTGCTCATATTCCGAGTTTAGCCGTTGTATCTTGGGAGACCATTGCCAAATAACCGTAAGCACCGTAGCGGGGCAATATTGTCTTAAGGAAAGAGTTTTTTCGCCTCGGCTAATCTTTTCGTATATTCACTAATTAATTTGTTCGACCATTTTACTAAATTCACTACCCCTTTTATGTACCGGAACAACATATATTACCATTAAATTAGCTGTGCATATACAGTTGATCATTTCTTAACACACATATAGATTCTCTAGGCTGTAACCGCTTGCACACGTAACATAATTATATAATATTTGTAAAATAAAAAAATTAAAAAAAAAAATGCAATGTTGCGGATGCCGTGTTACATTTTTAGCTGAAATTTCTATTTCAATTGCGGGTAAAAGTACCCACCCGAAAGTCAAAAAGGGAATAGGTTTAAGAGTCAAAAAAAAAAAAAAAGTTTTAAAACCTATTCTGCACACATATCTAAAATAATTGAACAAAGCATAATTGTATTGAAAGAATCAACATTAATGGAGGAAATTTGTATTTACATTTTTATATTCAATTCATACAGCCATTATTATTTATTACATACACAAATCTATAAGAATATGACAGACTCATCCTCCGGGATTGAAAGTTGAGATCCCCTTTTTGTGGGATTTATTTACACTAATTGGGATTAATTAATTTACACTGAATTACGAATAATAATAATTAATGGGTAAATTACAACCACACCTCTGAGGCATCAAATTATGAAAAAACCATTTATATTTGAATAATTATAATTATCCCTCAACTATGAATTTTTTTACACGTCCACCCTTATGGTATCAAATTCAACATAATCTTCTAGATTTCGTGAAATGTTCTCTAGTTTGTACTCGTTTTGTGCTAAAATCCAGTTTCTGATTCACCACAATCTAATACATACAAGCCAAAAAACACATATTATGATCATCTTGCTTCAAAATTTGGAGCTCAAATGGGCTAAAACGGGTACAAAATTGAGAATATTCCATATAACCTAGAAGATTCCGCTAAATTTGACACAGTAACAGTGGACGTGTAAGAAGATTTATAGTTGATGGGTGGTTATAATTACCCAAATAAGAATGATTTTTTTTGTAATTTGTCCATATCTCAAGCGAATTGTTTTAATTTACCCAATAATTAATTGATGCAATATATTTTCCAATAACGTAATTTCATTTAGCTCAAACTATATTTGTGAATGAATAAGCTGGATCATAAAGATTGACTAACATAAGGTTGGGTCAGCTACAGAGTCCAACACTCATATATTGTTGTTGATTTTTCGCGTACACAAGTGCATGTATCGTTAACAAGCAATTAAATGGATTTGTGCGAGTTGGAATATTGTACTCATATGGGGCAAATTATTTTTCTACTTCTAAGTACTTAAATTGTGACAATTTATTTTTATACAGACAATAAAATTGGGTTATGATTTACTATTCAAACGACAGCTCACTATTTCTCGATCTAGTGCGGAGGCTGAATATCGAGCTGTCGCAAACGCCGTCGCCGAAACGACTTGGTGACGCAACCTACTTTTCTGAGTTGCTCTGTCCACTTTCGAAAGCCACCATTGTCTACCGTGACAACGTCAGTGTTGTTTACCTATCCAGCAATCATATTCAACACTCTCGTATGAAACATGTGGAGATTGATATCCACTTTGTCCGAGACAAAATTGCTTTGGGAAACGTTCGAGTTCTTCACGTCCCATCCGCCTACCAGTTTGCCGATATCTTCACGAAAGGACTCCCTACTCAACTGTTTCCACAGTTTGTCTCCAGTCTCCACGTTCTCTCATTTCCCGTTTCGACTGCGGGGATGTATTAGCTTATATTTATTATTATTATTATTATTATTATCATTATTTATTATAGTATATATCTCTTAGTTACCTTGTGTAATAGGTTAGGATTTACTACATGTAACTATATATATGATTAATATACGTGAGAGATATAATACTCTCTTTCTCCAACTCTATTTCTCCTATACACAATTCTAAATAATAATTCGTCAATCACTTTAATAAAACAAAATCACGAAATTTATCAGATTCATGAATAAGTTATGCTCAAGGTGAAGAAATAAATAACTCATAAAACTTGCATAATAGATAAATTTTCTCACATAGAATTCTAATGAAATCCTAGATTACAAGTTTAGCTACTCATGTTGTTCAAAGATAAACAATTTAAAATAGTAAAATTCACGAGTTCAAAAAAGAAAGATAAAAGAGAAACTATGATGAAGATTCATCAAGTCTTCGTCGTCGTTTCTCGTCTTCTTTCTCCAAGTTCTCTCTGATTTTTCACCCCCAAAAGTACCCTTAACTTGCCTTGAAAACCTTCTTTTTATGCCTAAACTTTTTCCCAAGTTTTCAAGTTTTTAGCAAAATTTCCGCACAAACAACTTCTCTGACCGCGGTATGAGAAATTGAACTTAAATTGAGACCACAGTCTGAGGGTCCAAACTTTTTTGTAACTTAACTTCTCGAACCGCAGTCTAAGAAATTGTGCTATAAAACGAGACAGCGGTCCGAGGCAACAGAACGTCAAG
Organism: Erythranthe guttata; assembly: GCF_056151865.1. Classification (NCBI taxonomy): domain Eukaryota; kingdom Viridiplantae; phylum Streptophyta; class Magnoliopsida; order Lamiales; family Phrymaceae; genus Erythranthe; species Erythranthe guttata. Next base: position 8,827,970 of record NC_142538.1, read on the forward strand.
ATTCTTTTCTTCTCTTCCGGACTGGGGTCTGAGATTCCTTCACGATCTTGAGACAGGGTCTCATAAGGCAGCACGGACATTTTTTGTCCGATTCTCTCGGATTTTAGCGTCGTTTCATCTCCTCAGTCTTCTATAATCCGGATTCTTCTATTTTTCCTACATAGTCAATTTGAACAACATATGAACGCACTTGTCGTATCAAATCACACAAAAGTTCAAACCGAAAGTAGATGTAATTAAGTGCGATTTTCACACTCAGTATATATATATATATATATATATATATATATATATGGCAAAACTATAACCGTCTAATTGAGTCAAATATACATTAAGAAACACGGCTTAAACACCATATTTGTCAACGCGCGCAAATAAAGTCGAATAGTAAATGATTTTGTCAGGTCAAATATGGATCCTACTACACACCAAAACAAATTAAATAATAATATATAAATAAAACTAGGCCCCCTACTCATAGTTAGTGGGAGCTGTAATAAATACAAAAATATCAGATATATGCAATAATACAACAAGATCATGCTGCTCTGTTTCTCCAACAATCCCAACAGAACATATACATACACATATACATATATATACATATAGGGGCTTGATCCTGAAATAGTAGTGAAATAAATAAATGGAGGGTCGAGTACGAAACGACGACGTAGTTGATGGAAGAATCCATTCTGTTGAAGTTCCAATTCAGAATCAGAATCACTTTTCTGTTGAAATTCCAGACACTGCTCATCAGATTAGCCATGGTTTGTTATTTTCTTCTTTGTTTCGTGTGCATCAAGTTTTCTTATTTTTATTTATTTAATTTAATATAGCTCATGTATATATGTTAATGAAAATGTAGATTCATGGTTTCAAGCTGGATTTGTACTGACAAGTGGGATAAACAGTGCGTATGTATTGGGATACTCTGCTGCTGTTATGGTTCCTTTGGGTTGGATTGGCGGTGTAGTTGGCCTTATTTTAGCTTCAATTGTTTCCTTTTATGCTAACTCTCTTATCGCCAAACTTCACGAATTCGGCGGCAAACGCCATATTCGATACCGAGACCTCGCCGGATTTATTTACGGTATGTGATTCAGATCCCCAATAAATGAATCGTAATAATAATTCCGATATAAATATTTCTATATTTTTTTCTTATTAAATCTTTGTTTTATATTAAAGGGTCCGTTTGGCTAAGCTTATTTTAAACAGCTGATAAACTCTTACATCTGATAAGATGTTTTAAGAGTTGATCATGATAAGCTGTTACATCTTGATTAGAATTAATTTTGAAAATGTTTGGATAATGAGTTTATTTGCTATTTTTATTCATTATAAAAACTTAAAAAAAATGTGGATTAGAGGTACTTATTAAAAAAATATCTTATTTGGCCTCCAATAACTTATCTATAAAAAGAAATAAGATCTTTTTTTTTTAAATTACAACTTATAAGCTCTTTTTAACATCTTATAAGCACTTTTGGTGACACAGGTAAGAAAGCTTATTCTCTTACATGGGGACTCCAATATGTGAACTTGTTTATGATCAATGTCGGGTTTGTCATTTTAGCCGGTTCTGCTTTTAAGGTAATTCATTCACTTGATTCATTTTTATTTTAGCTGTGATTGATTTCATCGACATTTAATTTATTTATACATACGTGCAGGCGGTGTATGTTCTTTTCAGACAAGACAATGCGATGAAGCTTCCACACTTTATTGTCATAGCCGGGTTTGCATGTGGTCTCTTCGCAATTGCGGTACCCCATTTGTCTGCACTTCGTGTTTGGCTCGGATTTTCGACTGTTTTTAGTCTTATTTACATTGTCGTGGCATTTTCTCTAGCCCTTAAAGATGGTATGTATGTCGATTCGTCGTTTAATTTCTTTTCTGATAAACATTAATTGTACGTATTCCTAAGTATTAGTTATTAATAATGCATTTTAATTCACATAGGAATTGAGGCTCCTCCGAGAGATTACAGCATTCCAGGATCAAAAATAAGCAGGATTTTTACAACTATTGGTGCTGCAGCAAGTCTCGTTTTCGCCTTCAATACCGGGATGCTCCCAGAAATTCAGGTATTTACAAATATATTAATCATTAATTGTGACAAATTAATTAAGTATGGTAATAAACGAAACTCGTTCTTGATCTTGATAATGGCAGGCGACAGTGAGACCACCGGTTGTAGAGAACATGATGAAAGGTTTGTATTTTCAGTTCACAGTTGGAGGTTTGCCTTTGTTTGCGGTTACTTTCATCGGGTATTGGGCGTACGGGTCCGACACGTCAGCATACTTGCTCAACAACGTCAGTGGTCCTGTCTGGCTGAAGACAACCGCTAATATTGCAGCCATCTTGCAGACAATCATTTCTTTGCACGTAAGCAATTATATTAATCGATCGTTTTTTCACTCTAATTAATTAATATTAATCAACTAATACATAATTCAATTTATTCCTCTCTGCCAGATATTTGCGAGCCCTACGTACGAATATTTAGATACAAAATATGGAGTTAAAGGAAGTGCTCTAGCTCCACGTAATTTGTCTTTCAGGATATTAGTGAGAGGCGGTTACATAGCGGTAACAACGCTTGTGGCGGCAATGCTGCCGTTTTTGGGGGATTTTATGAGCTTAACGGGGGCTATAAGTACCTTCCCGTTAACGTTCATTCTGGCGAATCATATGTATCTTGTGGCGAAGAGAAACAAGCTTACTTCACTGCAAAAGAAGTGGCATTGGCTTAATGTATTGTTCTTTAGCTGTCTATCACTTGCAGCTGCAGTTGCTGCTGTGAGACTCATTGTTATGCATTCTAGTACTTACAATGTTTTCGCCGATGTTTAATTTATTTATTTTTTTCGGTCAGGTGTTTGTGAATTTTGAATTGTATTATTATGAAAGTTAATGTTTGGTTCCCATTTTCAATAAATAAATATAAAGTATTTGAAAGTTGTAGCTACCTGAAATTTGAAAGTCGGAAGGTCCCGTTTGAGCATAATCTGGAGTCGGAGCAGTTAATAGACTATGAATCCCTTAAACAAATCGAAATTGTTTCTGTTGGCACTCTGGATTATACATTTAAAATTGAACACATGACGAACAGAGATTACATTCTTCCTCAAAATCGAGAGAAATCTCGATTTGACCCGAATGCCAGATCACAAATTATAGAAACATGATAGACGGAATACTACATTTTAGTCATGAGGGCAAAATGGAATTGGTTCTAGGTATCTGAAGAAAATAAGGCAAGAGAGTAGCTATTCTTCAATACATGTGTGTGTGTGTGTGTGTGTGTGTGTGTGTGTGAGAGAGAGAGAGAGAGAGAGAGAGAGAGAGAGAGAGAGAGAGAGAGAGAGAGAGAGAGAGAGAGAGAGAGAGAGAGAGAGAGAGAGAGAGAGAGAGAGAGAGAGAGAGAGAGAGAGAGAGAGAGAGAGAGAGAGAGAGAGAGAGAGAGAGAGAGAGAGAGAGAGAGAGAGAGAGAGAGAGAGAGAGAGAGAGAGAGAGAGAGAGAGAGAGAGAGAGAGAGAGAGAGGAGCGCAGATTTATCACAAACGTTACATTGAACAGATGATAAAATATTCATTTGAGAAATACCACGAGCATATCTTAAACAAATCGAGGGAAAACACGAAGTTTAAGCAAGTAAAACTCAGTTAAGAACGGAATCCATTCAGTCTTGCATCAATCAAAACACGAATATCCAATATAAAACCCTTACAAGTTACAACACAACAGAATTAGCATAATGCACACGAATATCCAACAAATAAAACCTACTACTCACCGTTTCAAACAAAAGGCGGTATTAGCATTAGCATTAACCAGACACCATTTTGACAACAATGCAGAGCAAATTGAGAAGTATAAGAGGAACTCTCAAGTACTGGGTAGCGTATATAAGGCCGAGAATCTGTCCTTTGAGCGAGTTTCTCTTAACACCCCCGGAATATTCTTGGAAACTCCATCCTCTCGGTGCAAGGAATCTGTCTTCGTTTAGAATAGCCAGTGCATTTGCAATTAGCAGGCATCCCTCTAACAGTGTCCACAGCCCCATTACCTGCATTATATTAATTTAATTAATATACCACTTTTATTACGGATTCTCTTCTAACACGAAATAGACTTTCATGCTACTACCAGGGGCGAGTCCCCCTCAATTGATAATTTTCTCCGTATATTATACCTATATATCTATTTAGCCCGCCCATTTTTTATTAATTAGCCCACCCAAATTCCAATTAATGCAAAAAAAAAAAGCTCGAAATTTTGTTTTTTTTCTCTTTTGTTCTTTTCCTATTTTCTGATTTTCTCACAAAATTCGGGGGCGCTGCCCATCCTGTAACAAATTCCTGGACTCACAACTGGCTACTACTATACCAAGTTTTTGACTGATTATGTAAAATAGCTAGACACATCTACGGAGAATCTAGAGATACCGTTCCCGTTTATCTGACAACTTGACATACAGTTAGGATGTACACGAGTATCTATAATGCGGAAAAAAGGCAGTTACTTAAGAATTTGTATGCAGTACTTTAATCCAAAAACCAAACAGTTCCACTAAGATTGACAAAAGAGTTGATTTCGGTCAATCAAGATTTGGATTTTCGGTTTTAGGATCCGAATTTTACGAAACGAAGGTGAAACCACGAACTAAACGAGAAACGGAGTAGAATTTATTTTCATCGTAATTTATACAAGTGTACATCAAACGTGTATCTGCATTCTAATCTATCCATACGTAGAAACCATTAGCCCTAAGTATCCAAGAACTAAACAGCAAATCCCAAAAATAATGCAGAAAATGATTTTTTTTTTAAAACACTAAATCTGAGAGTTCCTGTGGGTAAAATCGAAATAAAAGAACACTAAAAAAATATTGAAAACAAGATGGATTCAATCATTCAAGCTGGGTTTCATCAAACAGAGATAGATAACATAAAATTAAAATAATTCACAAATTATGTGTTTAAAAATGTTACCGAGAATAACAGAACAGAGTAGATGTGTTCGCCGGAGAAGAAGGATTTGGGGGTGTTGAAAAGATTACGAAATATTGGTTGATCGCTGCAGAATCTTCGATTTGGGGGTTTTGCCACAAGTAATTCAAAAGCATTTATAAATCCTTATTGAGAATAAAAGCATATAATAAATCAAACCAAAAAAAACAAAACAAATGGGTAAATTACAACCAACCCCCTGATGTAATGTTTAATTACAGAACAACCCCTATTTTTGTGTATTTACGTCCATCCTCCCATACTTTATAATCGTCTTACACGCCCCTCTGAGGTGTCAAACTAAACGAAATCTTTTAGATTATATACAATATTCTTTAGCCTATCACCATTTTACTCTGGCCCGGTGAAAAAACCCTAGGGGGTAAGTAGTAGTGAGGTATCTAATTTTAGAGGAGTTCAATTATAATTCAACACTAAATCGTGGCAAATTACACATCTTTCATATTAGTTGATAATGAAGTTACTTGCATAAATGGTGTATTGTTTATGTGGTTTATAGGAATGGTGTAAATCGCATGTACAAATTGGCACTTTTTGTTCGGTTTCTGACGCCCCGCATATTTTGCACAAACAATGTAGCTGGAAATTGTTTTTTCTTCATTTTCAACGGCTGAAATTTGGATTTGAATGTGAACAGTCAAGATTTAATCACAAAAGCAGGAAATGTCATTGGAATTCCTACTTAAGAAATTGCCACTCTATATGTCATTGGAATTCCTACTTAAGAAATTGCCACTCTATAGTGTGATTTATTCCATATGTCGGATTTTGGGCAAAAATTGCTACTCCCACTGAATATTTCTTCAGAAACTTTGACTGACAGCTGATCACTGCAATAATATAAGAAGAGAGCCGTTTCATTTTGGATTGCAGCACTTCAACATTCTAGGGTTTGTTTCTCTCCACTCGAAGTTGTTTTTATCCGATGTTCATAGTTAATTTTTTTTTTTCAATAATAAGGTATATTTTATTACACTCATGTACTAGTCATATATTAGTATACTAATTTTAGTTTGTTAATTTCTATACTTTCATCCGTGGGAACAAAAATTCAAAAATTGCAAATATTTTTAATTTGTTATTTTTAATTATTAGATTTCTTGTATTTTTTCTTCAAAAGTAAAAATATTTATTTTTAAAAGTCAATGGTTATATGAGTTGAATTTATCTAATAGCATAATACCAACTTTATGGGAGGTATCCGTAATTTTCCAAAACTAAATGGGGTCTAACTATTATTATACCAAATCTCAGTGGAGTTATGTATAATTTACCCTTTTATTTATATATATTTTCTATACAAATAAACTAAAAATCTATAATAGAGATTTGACGATTTGCAAAAGAGTTCCAGACTCTCTTTTGTGCTTGCTCGATTCAACGGCGCCGGCGATGTTACGACGGTCGACAGGCCATTGAATTGAGCTTCATTTTAACCTAATTTGATTTCTGGTGAATTTAACCTATTTTGATCTTCGTGCTTGCTGTGGTTGAGCCCACCAAATCCACCGCCACCACCACTCTATTCTCCACCGTCTCCCTCCGCCCCCTCAAATTCAAATTCGAGCACCGCCGCCGCTTTACAATTGACCGCTGATCTACCTCCTCATCGTCCATCACTTCAGCCGTCAATCTGCGAAATCAATTCCTCCCCGAAATCCTCTTTTCATTTCAAATTTTTAGCAAGCCGAATTGGGTAATTCTTCATGTTTTTTTTTTCTTTCTATTTTTTTCTCATCATTATGCGAAATTGTCATTTTGTATTTCAATTATGCTATCTTCAGTCGACTCTTTATGCTTACACTAAATATCAGAGTTTTTTCTTTGTTTTTATGTTCCAATTTTAGGTTGGGATATTTTATTTTATTTTTGCTAAATTAGGAATCTCAATCAACGGCTTTTCTGTTTGATATCCATAATACAGCAGTTACCATCTGAATCGGATTCGAGGGAATGGCAAAAGTTAGAGACAGAACTGAAGATTTTAAGGATGCTGCGCGGAGAGCAGCATTGAATTTGGGATACAATGAGGTCCTTCTCCTACCTGTATTTTTTTGTTTTTTTTTTATTCATCATTGTATGTTGGTTAGTTCTTGATTTTCAATTCCTGAAGCATTTTTTAAGACCATTGAAATCCTTTTCCATTGATTGCAATTTTCTTTTATGTAGAGTTATTCAGTTTCTTGTTTTTGGTAATATTTTCTGAACATAATGTCATATTCACCCTGTGAGTTCTGATTTTTTTTTTTGGCAGTCCAAAACTGCGGCAATAATGGCATCTTTTATCATGCATAAGAGTTGGGAAAGATCATCTTTCACCAAATCTGCACTAACAACGGTATATTTATTTTGGGTAGCGAGAAAGCACCTTAAGATCAGCCATAGTAACGTTTTTATCACATACATTGCTTTTGGTTTGAGTGATTTTTTTGTGACTTTGATTTATCAGCTTGAAAGTATTGGAGCTTTAGAGCAGTTCCTCATGAAGCATAAGAAGGATTATGTAGACGTACACCGTACCACTGAACAAGAAAGAGATAGCATTGAGCATGAGGTAAGATCTCTTCTTCTTCGTCTTCTTCTTCTTCTTCTTCTTCTTCTTCTTCTTCTTCTTCTACTTCTTCTTCTTCTTCCCCTTGCTTTATTTTAAGAAAGACATTATCATTTATTTATTTAAAGGTACTGATTTTCACCTTTAATCTCTGCATAATTATTGTTATAGTCCTGGACTGTGCTTTATTGTGCTTTAATATTGTCTGTGATTTATGTTTTGCTCATACTTTATTTGTTATTACACCTTCAAGAAGCCATAAATGACGGCTAGAAAGTTAAGTTGGAGTGTTCTACTACAAATATATTCTTGTTATGCATTTAGCGTATTGCTACCATTTCTCCTGATCTCATTATTCTGAAATAGAACAGTTTTGAGTAGGCTGCTGGCTGCATGAATTTAATCCCTGCTTACTAGAGAAGTATGCGTACATATGATTGTTTTATGCTTTCGATGGGTATATAAAGAGAGTAGTCTAGTGGAAGTTAAAAATTTGTTATTTGTTAACCGTCTGATTCTGTAACTTTCCCACCCACCTAATGTATTAATCCACATTTTATCAATATTTATCAGGTTCCCTGTTCTACTTCTTAACACTCATACTATTATTCAAAGTACTCTATCCAGGAGTAATAACATAGTTGAAAAGGTCTAATTGCAGTATGAACATATAAACTATGATATTTTTTTTTTAATTTCCCAAGGATAGCGGTCCTGCTTTGGAGTCTTAAATTTGGCAATCCAACAACTGTATAACATAATTTATATGTAGAACATATAAACTATGATTTATAAAGTGAATTTTAGTTGAAGAATATCAATTCCTGAAATTGCTATAGTGGAGGCCTGTTCTGTTAACCCATATCACATTTCGACTTATATAAGTGACTAAATGTTAACTATTAAGTCATATAGCTACAGTTGTCTCTTACATTTCTGTGTCTAATATGTTAAATGTAACTCTATCTATTGAGCACCTTATGCGAGGAAATATTGCAATAAACTGATTAGAATAAAATGGGGTAAAATATAGTGGCGATGTAATTTTGAAAGGATAGATCTGAGCTCATATATTACTGTTCTCTAGTTTGTATCTTCTTTCAAAATCTTCAATAGTATCGTGTCCAGCAGACATACCTCAATTGGATTCCATGCTGTGCCTTGTTGTGTTTCTTGTGAACTTTCTGTTTTTCGTAGTTGAAGTGTCATCTGCGACACGTCTCACTCTTCACCTTTCTCAGAATCCAATCCCCTGCCCTTATTCTCTGAACCCATCTTGAACATATTAATTGTTACAAACGAGATAATAGAGTAGATTGGGAGCCCAAAAAACGTGTCCCCTATTATTGTTGGCTCTAGTTTTAGGTGCTCTGTGTGATTTACTATGTCAAAGAGTTGTGCCTTTATGGTTTCTTAACTAAGTTGTTTGCTGCCAAATATATTGTACAGACAGATTCATGGGTTTTAATATCATTGTTTCCTTCTTGTTTCTAAATGAAACCTACATTATGCAGGTCACAGTCTTCATCAAAGCATGCAAAGAGCAAATAGACGTTCTAAAAAATAGCATAAATGACGAGGAAGCAAATTCCAAGGGATGGCTTGGAATAAGAAGTGACAATTTGAATGCTGACACTATAGCACATAAACACGGAGTTGTATGACAAGACTTTTATATTTGAGTTGTTTTGCATCAACAAAAACAAATTGCTTAGCTTTATTTTTCGAAATGTGAATCACTTTTCGCTCATATTGCAGGTCTTGATTTTAAGTGAAAAGCTTCATTCAGTGACGTCACAATTTGATCAACTCAGAGCTTTGCGCTTCCAAGAGGCTATCAATCGGGTAACACCAAGAAGAAAACCAAAGCGGAGTGTCACAACTAATAATAATGCAGAAAGCACTAGTACTGGAAATATGGGGCCCACAGAAGCAAATAATTCGGAAGTCAGACAAACAGATGTTCAGGCAGAGCCAATCAGGATGCAGCAACAACTGTTAGATGATGAGACACGTACCCTTCAGGTAATTAATGATGCAATAAACAGGAGTTTGTGTATACAAGTCTCTGTATATATAGGATTTTTGTATTAAGCGGTGGGGGGTCATGGCCCCCTATAGCTATACGTCAACTCCGCCATTGTTACGTCATTCTAAAAACTTGTTTCTTCGTCTGTGCCGTGTTGGTGCAGGTAGAGTTGGCTAGCATGTTAGATGCTGTTCAAGAAACTGAAACAAAGATGGTGGAAATGTCTGCACTCAACCACCTCATGTCCACTCATGTTTTGCAACAAGCCCAGCAGATTGAGTTTTTGTATGAGCAGGTTAGCTCTATTTATCGATTAATTCGATCTTTGCAAGTCAATTGAGATTATTATTAAAAAAAAACCGAATGTCATTAGCATGTCACAAGTATAATTCATTATCCCTGCTTAATTATGCTATTTCATTTTTCTTTTACTTCAATAAGTTATGTCTCGTCCAAGGAGATGAATTTGATTGTTTTTTGCTCACGGAATTAACAGGCAGTTGAAGCAACGAAGAACGTGGAGCTTGGTAATAAAGAGTTGTCGCAAGCGATCCAAAGGAATAGCAGTAGCAGAACTTTTCTTTTGCTTTTTCTGTTTGTCCTTACCTTTTCAATTCTCTTTCTTGATTGGTATAATTAAAACGGAAGATTGATTGTTACATGCTATACGAAATCTCTTTGGGGGTATCTCAGTTTAATTTTAACCACAAAATCGGAAATTGCGATTTTTGTATACGAAACCAAGGAAATTTGAATGCAACAATTAGTATATCTGCTCTTTTGGCTGAAGACATGGAACTTAAAATATCATATATGTGCTGTTATTGCACTTTGAGAAAGAATACTGTTGCGAGCCATAAATGTTTGAAATTTCTGTATTAGGTCTCTTTTGCATCTTGGTTCTCTGTTACCATTGATTTACACACACCAATGTGGGTGTGTGTAGGGGTGTGTACGAGCCGAGTTCGAATTGAGCTCGCCAAAATTTCCAGGCTCAAGCTTAAGCTCGTGTCTAATTTTGCAAGCTCATGCTCATCGAGCTTTCATTTTCTAGGCTCAAGCTCAAGTGGATTTATCGAGCTCGAGCACAGCTCATTTTGCTAATTTTTAGTTTTTTTTTTTCTAATTTTTATTACTTTATTTTATCAGTATAAATTATCTATGTGACTATAAAAATAAATATATATTATAATTTTTTTTTGTAATTTTTATATGTATTCATTTAATATTACTTTTTTTATTTAAATAAATAAATAAGAAGCTCGCGAGCTGTCGAACAACTATAATCAGGCTCGAGATTGAGTTCGAGCTTTTATCAAGTTGGCTCATCGAGTTCACGAGCTGGCTCGTCGAATTCACGAGCCGACTCAGCTCATGCGTTTGTTTGTATATAAATTGTGAAGATCTACTCAATGCACTCCCTTTGTTCCACAATATCTGTTTTTTTTTAAGAGGTGCTAGCTGCTATGAACTAATGCTTGTTGATGGCAATAGATGCAGGGCAGGAGACTGTCACTTTATAATTCCAATGTTGTATTAATTACATATATTTCAATTATATTCTTATTAACTCTCCAACACTATTTCTGCATTAATTAGTAAACATGGGTATTTTGGTCTATTTATATATATTTTCCTAAAATAAAGACATATTTATTAAAAATTTTAAGACTTGTGCCAATGTGAAAAACAACCCATATTTGCTTTGTCTTTCTGAATTCACAACTAGTTGTTTACTTTACCGATCTTAATTTAGAAGAGCTGCATCTGACTTTATTATCATATCAGTGCAAAGGTCAAAGGTTCAGAACTTGTCATGTTCAGATCTCAAATTGTTTTTGCCTGATCTGATCTATCTTGGTCATGGCTGAAATCAAAGAAAACTATTTAGTGTTCTATTTGAGATTGACATTAGAAGTTCACTTGAGCTTCGTTTGTTAACATAACGAAATAGTGTTAAACACAGCGTGTTCGATAAATTATGACACTCTGCTCGAGCTAGAGTTTGACTAGAAAAATAGAATTATAAAAAACCAAGTTATTCGAACTTGATTTGTGTTATGCTCGATTAAAGTCTGTTGCTTGCTTGTTTATCAAATCAAATTCAAACATAATTTTGAAAGCACGATAAAAATTTAACCAAACTCGAATAAACATGTGACCGGCTTGACTCGATTAGTATACACCTCTAATCTTGGATAAAAAAACTAGATACTTTTTGAGGCCGGTGTGCTTTCAATATCATTTTCCCATAAACATAATAATAAACAATTACGTGGTAACAATGATTATAAATAATAAATAACAATGATTGAGTAGTATTTTTCTTTGCTATGAGTTGTGACCTTTGACAAACGTATACCTTCTGCAAGACGTGACACATTAACTAATATTCTCAACTTCTAAGTAAGTTAGAAGACAGTAGATAAATAATAATGTTTTTTTTTTTAAATTATACTAAATGCTTTCCAAATTAGTAATATTATATCGAGCATATTATTTAGAGGATGGGAATTGAGTATAAAATTCAAATTCTACCAATTCAATCATAAATATAATTATTTAAATAAAAAATTTACGTAAAAGTAAACGTATTCAGTGTAATTTTTATACTCAACAATGTCTTCTTGGGCGAGAGCTTCGTACATATTTGTTGATGCGTATTCAAGCTCTAGTATTGTAGTTCGTGTTTTCATTAGAATTATTGATAATGCACTTTTGCCCGAGTACTTAAGTGTATGGTTTTGTACGTGTCCGTTTGTGCATGTTTTTTTAAGTGAGTGTTGTTGTGCATGTTTGTTGATGCATATTCATATCCTAGTACTGTAGTTCGTGTTTTCATGACCGTTTTTACGAATGCACTTATGCACGAGTACTTTTGTGCATGCAATTGTACTTTTACTGTTGTACCTTAGTAAATTAGTTTTATACCGTGAAACTTCAATAACCTCGCTCCAATAATAATTTCTTCAGATCAAAACTTGGTAAAAATGTATTAAATGATTAATTCGATAATTTAATATTTTGTTAAATAATTTTTTTTTATTAATCACGACTGTATTAATTTATAGAAATTTAACTATACTTATTTTTTAATTTTGTTTTCCGTTTATCACCATATTAATTATAGGTCTAAACTCTAAACAGCTACGAGGCTAAAATTTCATCATGCATTAGTTGGCATGTGAAATGTCTTCCTCCATTGTTGGTAAGATATCAGCAGATCCTTTTTTTTCTGTTTTTAATTATCTTTTGAACAAACATATATCAACAAAACTTTGACTTACCAAATTATGAACTTCTATTTATGGGCATAGTGACTCTATGCTCGATTTATTCTATATTACACCTGATGAAATTTTTTCGAATGGTATCCAATTATATACGTCTATCTACCTTACACACGTTTCAATTGTTTTATATCTACGCTAACACAATAATTGATATAACATGTTAAAGAATAAAGACCCTCCATTTTTGTGCAGTTAGCAGGTTCTCATGCGAAGATCGGAAATCTATATCAAATCCGTCAATTATTTATGCAAAAAGCCCTCAATTATTTACGGAGAACTTCCCCAATAGTAAACACAAAGTAACAAAGTGAAGTCCAACCCCCACTTATAGCGGTTGAAATTGGAACGAATTTTCAGAATTCCACCTATTATGATATAATATTTTTTTAATGATTTAGAATATTTTTTCTTATTTCAAATTTCGAAAAGTTTGGGCTATGTTTAGATACATTTTTGTTTTGTTTTCATTGTTTCCCCAAAACAAAATGGGATTTATTACACTTTTCAAATCATTTTCTCAAAATAATTTCAAAAGTTTCTCTCTCCTTCAGACATGATGTAACTGCTACAGTAAAATGATTTGACTGCTACAGTAAAAAATGTCTTCACTAAAAAACAAATAAACATGGCTTCAACTTTCAATTTTTTTCTTCAAAATATTTTTTTCTAACACTTTTATACATGATTTGACTTCTACAGTGTATTTTGTCTCCTTCCAAAATACAAACAAACATTACTTTCATTCTCAAATTATTCCCCCAAAACATATTTCCTCAAAATGAAATCAAAATAAGATCCAAAACGCTTCCAAACATTGTCTTGATTTCTGAATTTTCTGAAAACGGAATTGAAGTACATATTAATTTCTGGATTGCAGTTCAATTTTAATTTCTAAAAGAAAAAATAGATTATTTTTTCTCCAAAAATTACGCTTGCAATATCAATACCATTATCTATTTTATATTACAAGTGATAGAAAAATGAAAATTTTGGATCCTCTCAATTTCGATCAAAAAAGTTCTAATTGAACTAATTTCATTTTTAATTACAATATTTGAAATTCGGTTTTTTTTTTTTTTTATTATTTCTCTAAATGGAGTTAAATTAGTTTTTACACTTTAACTCCATTTGACGTAACAAAAAATATTTACTCCAACCATCAGCATTAAATATTTAATCAAAATTTAAATATATAAATAACTATGTCTTAAATGCCACATTCAATTAATGATAGGTTAATCGGATGATTATATTTTTAATACGTACGTAGAAGTTGCTCCCACACAACTCTACCAAAGACGTCTCACCAAATCTTCCAAACAAAATCAATAAAAAAAATATTTAATTTAATTCCTCGATTTGATTAATAATATTATTCCCAATTATATTATAAATAAAAAATATAAATTCAGTTGATTTATTTATTTATCCCCTGAATTAAATAAAACCACATTCGGCCCCTCTCCACTACAAAATTCTTCGTCGGTCGTCCTCAAAACTCCAGTATTACAGCGCACCTCCCAACCCCCACCACCACCACCACCGCCGGTCCACCACCGGTCCACCACCACCACCACATTTTCTCGCTAAATCCTTTGGAGAGGATTTTACTCTACTCTCCAAAGAATTCCCCCAAATCAATTTTCCGATGTGTTTCCGCTGAATCTGGACCGTCGAATTCCACATCACCACCACCACCACGGATGCATCTCGGTCCCTCATTTTCCCTCTTCTACAGATCCGTTCACAATTCCACTCAATCCAACCCCAACAATTCGTCGATCGATTGAAATCAATTTTGCCATTTAAACAAAAAAAAAAAAAAATTTTGGAAGAATGTCGGCGATGAAATCCAGCGGGCGATTGTTCACGATCGGGCTGGTGGCGTCGTGGTATTCATCGAACATTGGGGTATTGCTGCTGAACAAGTATCTGCTGAGCAATTACGGGTTCAAGTACCCGATTTTCCTGACGATGTGCCATATGATGGCCTGCTCTCTGCTCAGCTACATCGCAATCGCTTGGTTGAAGATGGTCCCGATGCAGACGATAAGATCTAGGGTTCAGTTCATGAAGATTTCCGCACTCAGCTTGATCTTCTGCGCCTCCGTTGTCAGCGGCAATATTTCACTAAAGTACTTGCCTGTCAGCTTTAATCAGGCGATTGGCGCCACCACACCTTTCTTCACTGCTGTTTTTGCTTATTTCATGACCTTGAAGAAAGAGGCTTGGCTTACTTACATGACTTTGATACCTGTTGTTACCGGCGTTATCATTGCTAGTGGGGTATGTCTTTTTCTTCTTCTTCTTGTTTTTTTTTTTTCTTTGAATTTAATTTGATCTGGAGTGTTTTTATTTGATATGAATCTATGTGTAGAGCGCTAGAGCTTAATTGATGGGGTGATGGGTACTACTGGGAAATTCAGTTATTGGTGGTACTGGTAATAGCAAGTTGTAAAGACGTAGGCCTCGTTTGGTTGGGGAGATTAGCCATGATTAACTAAATAATTGGACTTTGTTTGATGTTTGATATCCCAATAACTTGCCGGGTCGACTCCCATATATTATGTTATCATGTTTTGAGGGAGCTTTTTTGTTGCACGTTACGGGGTCTGATAAAATAATTGGGTTCTTATTAGATTATTTGATCTTATCTTGGCTAATTTTATCTTGGCAACCTAACGGGGCCTTATTAGGCAGATATAAGATATGTTCATGTGTTTGTGGATTGTGCACTCAACGTAAATTTTTTCGTACTAGTGGAGATTGGTTTGTGAGAGATTGAAATAGGATTGACTGTGTTTTCTTTAACTGCTTTATTGAGAATGGAAGTTGTATTTTAAGTAAAAAGGTGATTGATTATTGCAACATAGTTCTTGATTGTGATATGCACGGAGTAGCTGAGTATTTGTTTTGGAATGTTCCAGGAAATTAAATGTTAAATTCTGATATTCACCCTCTCTGATTGGTGAAGGGTGAGCCCAGTTTCCATTTGTTTGGATTTCTCATGTGTATCGGCGCAACTGCTGCTAGGGCACTCAAGTCTGTCCTTCAGGGTATTTTGCTTTCTTCCGAAGGGTAATAATTGTTTTTTTTTTTAATTATTAAACAATCTGGCAGGGAGTTCTTTTGTAAAATCATCGCAAGTAGATCCTAAAAAAGAATTATTTATTTTTGTGTTGAAGGGAGAAACTGAATTCAATGAATCTGCTGCTATACATGGCTCCTATTGCTGTAGTAGTCCTACTTCCAGCAACACTCTTTATGGAAGAAAATGTCGTCGGTATCACTTTGGCCTTGGCAAGAGAAGATGTCAGAATTATCTGGTTACTGCTTTTCAATTCCGCCCTTGCGTATTTCGTTAATTTGACCAACTTTTTGGTGACAAAGCACACCAGCGCTTTAACTCTTCAGGTATAACTATTTACTCTCCATTTTATAGTTGTTATATGTTCGAAAAGATGGTGTCGCTAGTCTTGCCCCAGAGTATATTGTTGGCACATTTAAGTTTTTCGAAACTGGAGTCTGAATAAGCACTAATTCTTGTTAGTTTTACCAACTGTTGTTGTGTGCTTTAATTTTTAACCAGTCTTGTGTGAGATGGATTAATATAACAAGGTTATGGGATTTGTTACAGGTGCTTGGAAATGCAAAAGGGGCAGTAGCAGTAGTAATATCAATATTGATATTTAGGAACCCCGTTTCTGTCACTGGAATGCTCGGTTATACTCTCACCGTATTCGGTGTAATCCTCTACAGTGAAGCCAAGAAAAGAACTACTACTAAATAATCATAAATCCAACCAGTCAACATCATCTGTGTATTTTCGGCCCAGAAGACAAGAGAAGAGAAGCGAAGCGAAGCGGCTTACAGAGGCTTTTGAACCAATATTAGCTGAGTCACCACAAGTTTTATTAACTTTTTCTAGTTTGGAGTCACCAAAAGAAACATCTTTTTTACCATTATATATATATATATATATATATATATATATATATATATATATATATATATATATATATATATATATATATATATATATATATATATATATATATATATATATATATATATATATATTCTTTCAGCAAGGCTCAATCTGCCCTATACTTCATCTTGTTACTATATATGCTTTTCTTTTTTTCTTTCTTTTTTATTTTTTTTTATTTTTAAACGATTAGTGAAAAAAAATTCACAATTCTATCAATTTGTAGCTATGTTTGATAAGTGGTTAAATGATATATGCTTTTCTCCTAAACAGATTGATGATTGTGTTCAACTTGTCTGTGCCCCATTGGCATCTGCACTACTCTTTACATATTTAATTTGTTTTTTCTTCTTCTGTTGACTGAACTTTAAAAGCAAATTAATTATTTCTTAAATCCAAATCATTCTATCAAATGAAAATGCAGAGTTTGTTGGTTTTGAACAATTCTTTAAATCCAAACGCATCCTAATGTACTTTTAAACAATTCTTTCAATTTTAATTATTTTTATAAATTTCAGCTATGTTCAGAAAAAATAAAGATTCTTAAGCTTAAATATGCAAACAAATTATTGATACTGATTTCAATAAACATAGTATATCAAGTGGTTGATAACTTGAGTATATAAATATTGTCAAGATTATTTAACAACATCGATAAGAGTCAAAATCAATGGCACATTGACCCAATTAACCTCTCGTTGACCTTTTAATTATCTTTTTTTGCAAATATCAAAATCAAACAATTCAAGAAAATTACATGTAAACTTTGCATGGCATATATAACAACATTTCAACATACAAATTACAAAATACAAAATGCATCTGAATATCTGATCCTTCCCCATTAGTAAAAACTAGTATGTTTCTTAACTCATAGCACAATTGCATTTTCACCCCCATCAAGATTCAACAAGAAATTAATTACCCATGGCAACTGCAAACTCCATTATAACAGTATCAAAAATAAAAATAAAAAATTAAATAAATAAAAAGCTAATCTAGCAACAATTCATTCATATAATTCACCAAATCATCGATGCCGGGATTAACGTTTTATTTAAGAAAAAAACCCTTAATATCTTTGGGAGAAAGAAACTGTTCACTGTCACATTTTCAGATTTAAGAAAAAACCCTAAAATCGCTAGGTACTAAGATTAATTTGGCAATGCCAACAAGAATACTAAGAGCGGAACAAATAAACGACGACTACCTGAACAAGAAATATAAATGCTATCGAGCGACCTTCATAATCATGTGGCAAACTTCCCTTCATAATTTTCATTAAGTAACTTCATTTTCCATCCGATAATACAGAGCACCGCGCTTATAATAAAAAAACAACACTGCAGCATGCATTGTTAAATACTATATATATATATATATATATCCTTTCCTACTTTAAGTTCACAAGATTTTGGAATGCACTGATGAAATAATACAAAATACGACCGAAAATGATTTATAGTTGAGAATTTGAAATAAGTCGATTCCGAAATACACTATACTGATTTGAAAGATAGTTCCAAATAGGTACAAAACTGTTCGAAATTTGATGTAACCTCAATGAATTCTTTATCATAAGTTGAAAACGAGACTGTGAATAAGCGCA
Source organism: Erythranthe guttata (assembly GCF_056151865.1). NCBI lineage: Eukaryota > Viridiplantae > Streptophyta > Magnoliopsida > Lamiales > Phrymaceae > Erythranthe > Erythranthe guttata. The sequence continues at coordinate 8,846,479 of NC_142538.1, forward strand.
TTTTCATGGTAAATCAGGCTAAAAGATACAACCGATAGGAAAACTACTGTATTCTATGTTCATATATTGCACAAGGGACTTTAATTTTCCATCCCCATCAAGATCCAAGACAGCTAATAAAGCAGAATCTTACGCAAGCTAATCTAGCATCCATACAATCAAACATTAATCCAATCAAACACTTAATATTGTGTTCCAACAAAAAAAATTCAATAGCATAAACGGATCATTGTCACATCGATTCCAACAAAGCAGATCACAGCATAACTTTTGCCTTTACAATATCAGTAACAAGAGTTTTATGTTCAGCTGTTCGCCAAGATTACAAACAGTCCAAACCAACACAAAGTAACCTGTGCATATTATCATTCCCCAATTCAGCCAAAATGAAAAACACCCAATTTTTCGTACTAAAGAAAGAGCAGAACACTCACCAGAAAAGCAACAGCCATCTGCACCGAACTTACTCCATTTCCATTAGCCGAACCAGAGAAATCGACATTGTACTTCATAGTCATGTTGGGATACATAATCCCCCAATGCTGCCCTGCCTCTGCACCTCCAATCATTGCAGCAGCAGAAGCAGTTGTTGCATTCCTGCCATTGTTGTAGCTCGAATCAACCTCATCGAACAGCTGGTATATGTATGCCTCGGCCACACCTTCTTTCCTCAAAGGTGTACCCAAACCAGATCTCAAGTGTTTAATCAGCCCCTTTAAGTACATCTCTGCATAATTTCCGGCCGCCCGAGCCTCGTATTCGCTCGGCCACCCAGTCTCCGCCACAATTACTGGAATACTCTCGTGACCGGAGACCGTCATGGCTGCTACGACAGCGTCAACCATCATGTCGAACAGATTCCGGTACCGGACTCCGGTGATTAAATCGTCTCGGAAATTAAACGGATGCTCCTGGAACAGGACGAAGCCGATCGGAATTTCCGAGTTGATTCGGTACATGTTGTAAGGGTAGAGATTGACCAGTAGCGACGAGTTGGTTTCCTCCAGAAATTGGAGCAGCGGATGGAGGATCAAATTACCGATTGGCTCCTGGAACTCAGCGGCGGAGGGAGGAAACGACGTCGTCATTATGTCGATGAAGGAGAAGGTGGTGGAGACCGGTATGGTGCGAATTCCGAGGTCCAGGAGGGAGAGGCGGAGGTTGCGCATGGCGGCGAGGAGGACGGTGGAGGGATCGAGGTCGGGATTGGAGGTGGCGGCAGAAGTGATGACGTCGGAGCCGGCGGAGATGAGTGAAATGTGTGCGCGAGGGTGGTAGGGGAGGACATTGGTGTAGAGCCAGACGGAGGCGGCGGAGCGATTGGCGGCGAAGGAGGGGATGAGGTCGTTGGGGACGGAGAGGAGGAGCGTTATGTTGGTGTACGCGAAGGCGCGCACGGCGGCGGGGGTTGGTTCGAGGAGGCGGACGGCGGAAATTCCGCGGGACTGGAGAGTAGATACGACGTGCTCCGGCGGTGGAAGTTTCGGAGAGGATGCGTTGTAGGTGACGCCGATGGTGGTGGCGGAGGCGGCGGAGACCAGGAGGAGGAGGAGGATGGCGGTGTGAAGAAGGAGAGAAGGCATCATTCCTTAGAGAGAGAGAGAGAGAGTTAGAGAGAGAAATATCCGTCCAAGTGTGTGTGTTATGGCGGGGTTTTTTTAGTAGTAGTGTGTTGTGACTTGTGCGTGGTTTTTGATGCCGCCGAACGGCAAATTCAGTTACAGAGACGAGAAAGATACGGTGTGTGCTTGTGCAGGGGGGCGTATGGTGAGGCGCCACTGAGATGGTGCCAGCTCAGCACTCTTATTTTTTTTACGATTCTTTCCAATTAAATGCACAAGTAAAATTTATATTTAGCTATTTCTCTCAGGCCGATGTTTTCTCAATCCCTAAAATCCCCAAATTGAATGGTAAGTCTGCTGCTTCTTCTCGATCCCTTCGTTTTTTTTTCTTTTTCAATTTAGTTATGATTTTTCTGAATATTTCCTTAACCTTGTTTGATTCCCATTTCTTATGGTTTTATTTCATTTTTTTTGTGTGGTAAATTATGTTTTGGTGAATTCTGATTACCCGTTTTACCGTATTTGATTTCGTGATGGAATCGCAATCTCTCATGCTCAATAGTTGGAATACTGTAAATAAATGTGCTCAGGCAAAATGTGCTACAAATTCATTTTTACTGTTTTTATTTTTCTTGTTGTTTTTAGGGATTTTTGATTTAGGGTTTAGACAGAGATAATTATTCGATCCTTTGTTAATTCATCTTCTGGAATATGTTGGAATTTTGAATGTTAATGTCAATTGTCTACAGGGTAATGTTCTTTAGATGAATTATAGTAAGGTTATTGGAATTCGGAACTAAATCGTAAATCATGTATATTTCTAACTCGACTTAATTCGTACAGATTTCGCTTGTGGCTGTAACAAACGGAGCTTGCAAATGGGAAGCCAGAGGAATTCCGGGAAGCAAAAAATCAACCAAGTAAAAGCCAGTTGGACGCCCGAGAATCATGAATTGTTCATCGACTTGTGCCTCGAGCAGATATCGATAGGAAATAAACCAGGCACGCATTTGACTAAAAATGGCTGGAATAATCTTTTGGGTTCGTTTCACTCAATAACAGGTGTAAAATACGAAAGAATTCAGCTGAAGAATCACTGGGATATGACCAAGAAAAACTGGAAAATCTGGCACGATCTCGTTTCCACCGACTGGCTTAAATGGGATCCAGTCGAACGAAGCTTTGGAGCCACTGAACAAGAATGGGATCAATATATACGAGTGCGTACATCTCTTTTAATTTTTCTTATGTTAATAATAATGGTATAATACTATAAGTTCGGGACTATTTTTTTATTAATGGTTTTAATTACAGGAAAATCCAGACGCCGCACAGTTTCGATCGAAGGAGCTCCTATTTGCAGACAAGCTGGACATTGTGTTTGGCGGGGCTGAAGATTATGGGGTGAGAAAAAGACGAAATTGTGGTGCGAGAAAGATCAGTTGTTATACGAGAGCAGAGCCTATTAGTGTTGTTAGGAAGCATAATAATTACCCGGGAAATAATACATATATGCATGTGGAAGAAGAGCCAATGGTTGGGAATGGTAATGATGCAGTAGAATCAAGAAGCGGTGTCACCGTGCAATCTCCACCACAGAAATTGAGCTACAGCATTGAGGAATGCATCAAGGGCCTGGATTCGATCGAAGAACTGGAGCAAGGATGCGAGCTCTATTTATTTGGGTTGGATATATTTTTGAAGAAGGAATATAGGGAAATTTTCCTCAACTTGAAGAAGTCGAGCACGAGGATTGCATGGTTAGAAAGGCTGCAATCGAGTAACTCTTTGCCGATGAATTAGTAACTCCTTTCGTAAGGGAATAGTTAATTAGTGTATCTGCTCTTTTTGTACAATATGCGAAAGCAAGTAGCAACTAGTCGTTTGTTCTGCTCGACATTTAATATGCTTGTTTTCTCGATCGATGAAAGTAAATTATCTGCTGAACGGTGGTGGTTATTATGGAGATTTCCGTGCTAGCGTGCACTCCCGTTGGTATATTTTCTTGCAAGCTACCGAGTTGAGCTCGAACGGGCTTTGGTCGAGTCGAATAAAATAGTGTTAGGCTAATTTGATCGTTACGTAAGTAATTTATCATTTTCTTTCAGCCAAGCTTGATCTCGAGCTGAAGCACGTGCCTTATCAAACAAAAATATGTATTCAAACTTGATTCGTTAGTAATTCGTAAATCGTAACAAACCATAGATTGGAAGATATCTATGTTTTTATTGAAAATTACAAATCAAATTGAATATTTTTTTTCTAAATTTATAATTTGTAAATCGTAATAAACTATAAATCGTAAGAATTCTATATTTTTGTTGAAAATTGCCAGTAGTATAAATATATTTACATATTTTTTGCTGGACTTATAAATTGTAAGAATTCAACATTTTTATCAAAAAATGCTAGTGACATGATGATGTTTGAAAGAAGTTATATTTAATATTGAGATATACAAGGAGAAAGAGTTGTGAGATAAATTATCTTTGTCGTTTGAGCTAAAAGTGTAAAGATTTTTATGTATTGTTTCGAGAGAACTAGTACTGCACCCGTGCGATGCACGGGGTATTCATCGTAAAACAAATATTGAATATTAAAAAAGGTTCTCGAAATAGTAAGATTAATTGTTGTTATGTAATCCAAAAAAAATATTAAAGAAAAATAAGTAATTTGTATTGTGGAAGTGATGAAATAAGCCGAAATAAATGAAAAAACTAAACATCGAAGGTTTAAATTTCCACAACACAGAGCGAATATATCGTTGGTCCCAAATTTTAGCAACCACAATGACATATGAACGTTCAAATATTGCATTTGATCCAAACAATCACTGTTATTTTGTTTGATACCAACCTCCCTATACGCATGGAACGAACCCAATACAATGCAATTGACCTGCGTATGTTGTACAATGGTCATACGAAATATGTAAATTGTTACAAAACAATACCAATATAATTGTTTAATGGCATAAAACCATTGTAAAAGAATTACCTTCATGATATATAGTGAGCGAAGTCCATGGCAAGTTCGTAGTACAATTAAAATAAACCTACAAATGAGGAATAACAAAACATATAAATAATAAATAATAAAGGTCGTCATTGAATATTGTAATTTTTTTTTATATAAAATTACCTTCATATACGCTGAAAACATCCTTGTATACAACATTATTTGTAACGTTGGTCGTATCACCAGATTCCGAGTTAATCAAAATATATATGCCACTTCGACTCTTAACTCTCGAGAGTGCAACATAGAGTTGCCCGTGACTGAAAACATGTCTCGGCAATACAGGCCTACGTGAGAAAGAGTCTATCCTTTACTTTTATTGATTGTCATTGCGAATGATACCAGCAGCGGAAACTGACGTCGCTGGAATTTATTACTCATCCTTCTCTTTGAGGATAGGATCGTCGTTGGTCCATCTTTCACTAATGATCTCACAATTTTCTAGTAGTTGTAGTTCGCGCGAACACGCAAGGGACTATCCTTTCTATTGTTTGCCCTTGTTTTTCACGCTCAAAGGCCTCTCTCTCTTCTATAAAGCAATGCAAAGCGCATGTCGCTGAAGTGAAGAAAGCTCAATAAACACACAGGAACGCGATGCAGGGCATATCATAAATGAAAGCGCTGATCATTTTTGAAAACATATATGCTCAATGCAGAGTTGGATAGTACTAAAGTCATTCTAGGAATAAACACCATATCACCAACATGTTTATCGGATAGGATCCTGTTGAGAACGTGTTTTCCCATATTAATAATTTGAAGCCTTGTTCCATTGCACAATCTTCTGGCCCCCTCCAAGAACTACAACCTTCCTTCCGAATGGCATCTCTGAATCAAGTATTAATTTCATTGTCTTGTCAAGTGTCTCGAAACAGTACATGTGCATCATTGGTGTCTCGTTTCATATAATTAGCTTTTCTTTAGACAACAAACTGCATGTGGACTTTGTTGTATAATGCTGCATGTGGAGCTTTGAATTAGTATATTATTGAAATGTATTAGTATGAGTATCAAGATTACTAACCATATTGATAATGCTAATACTAATCATAATCTGGTAATGTTTATCCTAATAATAATGTTAATGCTAAACCTAATCCTAAACGTAATGCTAATTATAATTGTAATCTTAATTATAATCATAATTTTAATACTAACACTAACACTAACACTAACACTAACACTAACACTAACACTAACACTAACACTAACACTATTACTAATACTAATACTAATACTAATACTCATACTCGTACTCGTACTCATACTCATACTCATATTAATACTAATACTAATACTAATACTAATACTAATACTAATACTAATACTAATACTAATACTAATACTAATACTAATACTAATACTAATACTAATACTAATACTAATACTAATACTAATACTAATACTAATACTAATACTAATCCTAATGCTAATGCTAATACTAATACTAATACTAATACTAATTCAAAACCTAATACTAATCTTAATCTCAATCCTAATCTTAATCCTTATCATAATCATAATCCTAATCTTAGTCCAAATCATAATACTATCACTAATACTAAACCTAATTCTAATCATAATTCCAATCCTAATAATGATATTGATTAGTAATATTAATCCTAATACTAAAACCAATGCTAATCATAATTCTAGCTGTAATCCTAATCATAGTCCTAATCCTAATACTACTACTACTAATACTAATACTAATAGAATTTTTAATCTCAACACTAATAATAATGTTAATTGTAAAATTAATTCTAATACTAATCTTAATATTAACCATAATACTAATGCTAATACTAATGGTAGTGCTATGCTAATGCTAATTCTATTATTAATGTTAATCCTAATGCTAATGCTAATACTTATGCTAATGATCATGGTGATACTAATCCGAATATGGTAATGCTAATGTTAATGTTAATCCTAATCCTAATGCAAATGCTAATTCCATTCATAATCTTAATGTTAATCATAATTTCAATACTAATATTAATTATAATCTTAATTATAATACTAATCATAATCATAATCATTCACTTAATCCTAATTATTAACCTAATCCTAAATCTATTCAAAATCATAATCCTGATCCTCAGCCTAATATTAATCCTAATAATAATTCTAACCCCAATAGTAATGATAATCTTAATTCTAATACTATTCCTAATTCTAATTCCAACGGTAAACATAATCCTTATTCTTATCCGAAAACTAATAGTAATACTAATACTAATCAGAATACTAATAGTGATATTAATCATAAACTAATACTAATACTAATGTTAACTAATGCTAATACAACGCATAATTTCGACTCTAATCCTAATACTAATTCTAATGCTAATGTTAATGATAATGATAATGCTAATGCTAATGCTAATGTTATCAATGTTGATGCTAATGCTATGTTAATGCTGATGCTAATACTAATGCTAATGATAATACTAATACTAATCATAATCTGGTAATGCTAATCTTAATCATAATGTTAATGCTAAACCTAATCCTAAAACCCTAATGCTAATTCTAATCCTAAGCATCATCGTTGGTCTACTCCTAATTCTAATGATAATGATAATCCTAATCCTAACCCTAATCTTAATCATAATCCTAATCATAAACATAATCCTAATATTGTTCTAACAATAGTCTTAATCCCAATCGTCATCGTAATCCTAATGCAATGTATAATACCGATCATAATCATAATCCTAACCTTAATACTAATCCAAATGATAATTGTAATCCGAATTCTTAACACGATACTAATATTAATACTATTACTAATACTAATACTAATACTATTACTATTACTATTACTATTACTAATACTACTAATACTAAAACTAACACTAACACTAACACTAACACTAACACTAACACTAACACTAATACTAATACTAAAACTAAAACTAATATTAAAACTAAAACTAATACTAATACTAATACTATTCATAATCTTAATCCTACTCCTACTACTAATACCAATACCAATACCAATGCCAATGCCAATGCCAATTAGGGATGGCAATGGGGCGGGTATGGGGCGGGTTTTGCAATCCCCATCCCCGCCCCGCTATGAAAATCCCCATCCCCATCCCCGTAAAAAATCCCCACGGGTATTAAAAGAATCCCCATACCCGCCCCTTAAAATCCCTACGGGTAAAAATCCCCGTCTTTTTTATTTTTCTTTTTTTTTAATAAATAAATATGCAATTTAATTATTTATTTCAACAAATAAATCAATATTTAATTATAATACTAATATTTAATTATATAATGGAAACCTAAAAATCCCCATTGAAACTAATATTTAATATATTCCTACTATTTAATTATTTATATTTAATGTAATAATTAAAAAATATATATTATATATATAAATAATGCGAGGCGGGTACGGGAACGGGTACGGGGCGGGTCTACGGGGCGGGTATAGGCAAACCCATCCCCGTACCCGTACCCGGTCAAAAAAAAAAATTCAATCCCCATACCCGCCCCATTTTTTTTCGGGGCGGGGCGGGCCGGGGATCCGTCGGGGCGGGTCAAATTGCCATCCCTAATGCCAATACCACTACCAATACTAATTCAAATACTAATACTAATACTAATACTAATACTAATACTAATACTAACACTAACACTAAAACTAAAACTAATACTAATACAAATACTAACACTAACACTTACACTAACACTAACACTAACCCTAACACTAACACTAACACTAACACTAACACTAACACTAACACTAACACTAACACTAACACTAACACTAACACTAACACTACTTTCAATAATAAAATTAAAATTAATACTAATACTAATACTAATACTAATATTTATACTAATACTAATATTAATCTTAATAATAATATTAATTCAAATCCTAATTCTAATTCTAATCTCAATCATAATCCCAATCCTAATCTTAATCCTAATCTTAAACATAATCTTAATCATAATCATAATCCTAATCATAATCATAATCATAAAACTGACATTAATACTAACCCTAATACTAATCATAATTCCAATCCGAATAATAATAATAATAATGCAAATGCTAATCATAATTTCAATCCCAATAATAATACTAATGTTAATGCTAATCATAATTCCAGTTCTAATCTTAATCAGTCATAATCCTAATACTACTACTTATACTAATACAAACTATAATCTCAACACTAATGATAATGGCAATCATAATCCTAATTCTAATACTAATTTTATACTAATCCCTATATTAATGCTAATGCTAATATGCTAATGCTAATGCTAATCCTAATGCTAATGCTAATGCTATGCTAATGACAATCCTAATCTTAATCCTAATCTTAATCATAATCATAATCTTAATCATAATCATAAAACTGACACTAATACTAACCCTAATACTAATCATAATTCCAATAATAATTCCAATAATAATAATAATAATAATAATAATAATAATAATAATGCTAATCATAATTTCAATCCCAATAATAATAATAATGTTAATGCTAATCATAATTCCAATTCTAATTCTAATCATAGTCATAATCCTAATACTACTACTTATACTAATACAAACTATAATCTCAACGCTAATGATAATGGCAATCGTAATCCTAATTCTAATACTAATCTTTATACTAATCCCTATATTAATGCTAATGCTAATGCTAATCCTAATGCTAATGCTCATGCTAATGCCAATCCTAATCTTAATCCTAATCTTAATCATAATCATAATCATAATCCTAATCATAAAACCGACACTAATACTAACCCTAATACTAATCATGATTCCAATCCTAATAATAATAATAATGCAAATGCTAATCGTAATTTCAATCCCGATAATAATACTAATGTTAATGCTAATCATAATTCCAATTCTAATCCTAATCATAGTCATAATCCTAATACTACTACTTATACTAATACAAACTATAATCTCTACGCTAATGATAATGGCAATCGTAATCCTAATTCTAATACTAATCTTTATACTAATCCCTATATTAATGCTAATGATAATATGCTAATGCTAATGCTAATCCTAATGCTAATGCTAATGCTAATGCCAATCCTAATCTTAATCATAATCATAATCTTAATCATAATCATAAAACTGACACTAATTCTAACCCTAATACTAATCATAATTCCAATCCTAATAATAATAATAATAATGCAAATGCTAATCATAATTTCAATCCCAATAATAATATTAATGTTAATGCTAATCATAATTCCAATTCTAATCATAATCATAGTCATTATCCTAATACTACTACGTATACTAATACAAACTATAATCTCAACGCTAATGATAATGGCAATTGTAATCCTAATTCTAATACTAACCTTTATACTAATCCCTATATTAATGCTAATGCTAATGCTAAGACTAATGCTAATACTAATGCTAATGCTAATGCTAATGCTAATGCTAATGCCAATCCTAATCTTAATCCTAATCATAAAACTGACACTAATACTAACCCTAATACTAATCATAATTCCAATAATAATAATAATAATAATAATAATAATAATAATAATAATAATAATAATAATAATAATAATAATAATAATAATAATAATAATAATAATAATAATAATAATAATAATAATAATAATAATAATAATAATAATAATAATAATAATAATAATAATAATAATAATAATAATAATAATAATAATAATAATAATAATAATAATAATAATAATAATAATAATAATAATAATAATAATAATAATAATAATAATAATAATAATAATAATAATAATAATAATAATAATAATAATAATAATAATAATAATAATAATAATAATAATAATAATAATAATAATAATAATAATAATAATAATAATAATAATAATAATAATAATAATAATAATAATAATAATAATAATAATAATAATAATAATAATAATAATAATAATAATAATAATAATAATAATAATAATAATAATAATAATAATAATAATAATAATAATAATAATAATAATAATAATAATAATAATAATAATAATAATAATAATAATAATAATAATAATAATAATAATAATGCAAATGCTAATCAAAATTTCAATCCCAGTAATAATACTAATGTTAATGCTAATCATAATTCCAATTCTAATTCTAATCATAGTCATAATCCTAATACTACTACTTATACTAATACAAACTATAATCTCAACGCTAATGATAATGGCAATCGTAATCCAATTCTAATACTAATCTTTATACTAATCCCTATATTAATGCTAATGCTAATATGCTAATGCTAATGCTAATGTCAATCCTAATCTTAATCATAATCATAATCTTAATCCTAATCATAAAACTGACTCTAATACTAACCCTAATACTAATCATAATTCCAATCCTAATAAATATAATAATAATAATGCAAATGTTAATCATAATTTCAATCTCAATAATAATACTAATGTTAATGCTAATCATAATTCCAATTCTAATCCTAATCGTATTCATAATCCTAATATTGCTACTTATACTAATACAAACTATAATCTCAACGCTAATGATAATGGCAATCGTAATCCTAATTCTAATACTAATCTTTATACTAATCCCTATATTAATGCTACTGCTAATATGCTAATGCTAATGCTAATCCTAATGCTAATGCTCGTGCTAATGCTAATTCCAATCCTAATCTTAATCCTAATCTTAATCATAATCATAATCATAATCATAATCATAAAACTGACACTAATACTAACCCTAATATTAATCATAATTCCAATCCTAATAATAAAAATAATGCGAATGCTAATCATAATTTCAATCCCGATAATAATACTAATGTTAATGCTAATCATAATTCCAATTCTAATCCTAATCATAGTCATAATCCTAATACTACTACTTATACTAATACAAACTATAATCTCAACGCTAATGATAATGGCAATCGTAATCCTAATTCTAATACTAATCCTTATACTAATCCCTATATTAATGCTAATGCTAATATGCTAATGCAAATGCTAATGCTAATGTTAATGCTAATGCCAATCCTAATCTTAATCCTAATCTTAATCATAATCATAATCTTAATTCTAATCATAAAACTGACACTAATACTAACCCTAATACTAATCATAATTCCAATCCTAATAATAATAATAATAATAATAATAATAATAATAATAATAATAATAATAATGCAAATGCTAATCATAATTTCAATCCCAATAATAATACTAATGTTAATGCTAATCATAATTCCAATTCTAATCCTAATCATAATTATAATCCTAATACTACTACTTATACTAATACAAACTATAATCTCAACGCTAATGATAATGGCAATTGTAATCCTAATTCTAATACTAATCTTTATACTAATCCCTATATTAATGCTAATGCTAATATGCTAATATTAATGCAAATGCTAATCCTAATGCTAATGCTAATGATAATGCCAATCCTAATCTTAATCCTAATCATAAAACTGACACTAATACTAACCCTAATACTAATCATAATTCCAATCCTAATAATAATAATAATAATAATGCAAATGCTAATCCTAATTTCAATCCCAATAATAATACTAATGTTAATGCTAATCATAATTCTAATTCTAATTCTAATCATAGTCATAATCCTAATACTACTACTTATACTAATACAAACTATAATCTCAGCGCTAATGATAATGGCAATCGTAATCCTAATTCTAATACTAATCTTTATACTAATCCCTATATTAATGCTAATGCTAATATGCTAATGCTAATGCTAATCCTAATGCTAAAGTTCATGCTAATGCTAATCTTTATACTATCCTAATCTTAATCCTAATCTTAATCATAATCATAATCTTAATCCTAATCATAAAACTGACACTGATACTAAACATAATACTAATCATAATTTCAATCCTAATAATAATAATAATAATGCAAATGCTAATCATAATTTCAATCCTGATAATAATGCTAATGTTAATGCTAATCATAATTCCAATTCTAATCCTAATCATAGTCATAATCCTAATACTACTACTTATACTAATACAAACTATAATCTCAACGCTTATGATGATGGCAATCGTATTCCTAATTCTAATACTAATCTTTATACTAATTCCTATATTAATGGTAATGCTAATCCTAATGCTAATGCTAATTCTAACACTAATGTTAATCCTACTCCTAAACCTAATTATAACCCTAATTAATCCTAATCCTAATCCAAATACTAATTCTAGTATTAATTCTAATGGTAATCTTATCCATAATATTAATCATAATCGTATTGGTAATCCTAATTATATAATACTAATACTCATCCTAATATTAATACTAACGCCAATTCTAGTTCTAATACTAATCATAATCATAATTTTTATCGTAGTACTAATATGTAATTAATATTAATACCACTGATAATGCTAATGTTAACCTTAATGCTAATGGTAATGATAATATTAATACTAATCCCAATATGGTAATGCTAATGTTAATCTTAATCACAATTCTAACCCTAATGCTAATCTTATTCCTAATCTTTAATGTAAATCTTAATTATAATTCTAATACTAATCCTAACACTAATCATAATGATAATTATAATTTTAATACTAATACTAATATTAACACTAATACTAAAATCAATACTAATCCTTATTATAGTTCGCATTATTAGTAATTATCAAAGTAATGAAAAAAATGGTTCGATGGACACGGAAATTTGTGGCTATTTAGTGTTTTTAATATTGTATAATTTGTAGTTGATATATGCATTGCAAAAATAAGCTTTCGGCCCTACCACAATTATCTCAGTGAGACAGTGACTTTCAACATTATATAATTCTTTAAGCAAAATAAGTAAAATGATTACCAAACAATTTGATGATAGTAAAAAAGGCAGCAAAATATATCGAGTATAATTTACATAATTTTAGTTTATCATAATATACGTAAAATAAATCATAATTGTACAGGAATATATGATCCATTTCAAGCTTCCTTATTGTTCATTGCTACTGTTATACCAACTTCAGCTGGCCTTACAACTCAGTAATGAAGCATGTATTCAGCCTGAGGAATGGAAAGTTAAGAAAAATACATAAATAAAAAATTAATATTATTACAATTATTGTTTAATAGGTTAAGTAAAAGGAATCCTAATTCCCGATAATTAAAAAAAAAAAAAAAAAAAACGTGAGTCTCGCCACTATAAAAGAAGCAAGATACATAAGTGTAGCGAAATCAGACATTTCAATCCAAATTGAAGCTTTTCAAATTGCTATAGGTCATGACTATAATTAAACTTAAGAACTGTAAATTAGGTGTGAAAAATTGGGATAAGGCGTTGGATGGCTTTTATATTTGCGTGAGATAAAGTAAAAACTAATTTAGGAAAATATATTAATCTCATTGAATATATATATGGTCAACATTTTAATTTGAAATTCGGTAACTACTTTGATTTGAATTTGAAAGTTAAACGCTGAAATTCGGTGACTATTTTTGTTTGATTGATTCATATGATTTGAGTATGATATGCAAATCATTAATATACGTTCCAAAAACAACCACCAAGAAAATATATGTATAAATTTGAATTTTATTAGCTGATATTTGATTTAAATTACATTTGTTCATTTGTATCATTATGTTCCGAAGTATCGAAGGAAATAATAATAATAATAATAATAATAATAATAATAATAATAATAATAATAATAATAATAATAATAATAATAATAATAATAACACTAATTCTGGAAACTAAGTAAAATTCGAAAAAAAAGGAAAATGTGTAAAATTAATAAAAAAAATTAAAAATTTAATCAATTATAAATTATCACAAAATCAATGCTCAAATAATAATAAAATCACTTGATTAAGACGACCATATATTAAGGAAATCAACAAAAAAGTCACTATATCCTTTTTATTTTTTGTTGCACGTGTGAAATGATTTCTGGAAGTGAAGTTAGTCCAAAGAAATGGTTTTTAAAAATTCGTACAGATTTCGCTTGTGGCTGTAACAAACGGAGCTTGCAAATGGGAAGCCAGAGGAATTCCGGGAAGCAAAAAATCAACCAAGTAAAAGCCAGTTGGACGCCCGAGAATCATGAATTGTTCATCGACTTGTGCCTCGAGCAGATATCGATAGGAAATAAACCAGGCACGCATTTGACTAAAAATGGCTGGAATAATCTTTTGGGTTCGTTTCACTCAATAACAGGTGTAAAATACGAAAGAATTCAGCTGAAGAATCACTGGGATATGACCAAGAAAAACTGGAAAATCTGGCACGATCTCGTTTCCACCGACTGGCTTAAATGGGATCCAGTCGAACGAAGCTTTGGAGCCACTGAACAAGAATGGGATCAATATATACGAGTGCGTACATCTCTTTTAATTTTTCTTATGTTAATAATAATGGTATAATACTATAAGTTCGGGACTATTTTTTTATTAATGGTTTTAATTACAGGAAAATCCAGACGCCGCACAGTTTCGATCGAAGGAGCTCCTATTTGCAGACAAGCTGGACATTGTGTTTGGCGGGGCTGAAGATTATGGGGTGAGAAAAAGACGAAATTGTGGTGCGAGAAAGATCAGTTGTTATACGAGAGCAGAGCCTATTAGTGTTGTTAGGAAGCATAATAATTACCCGGGAAATAATACATATATGCATGTGGAAGAAGAGCCAATGGTTGGGAATGGTAATGATGCAGTAGAATCAAGAAGCGGTGTCACCGTGCAATCTCCACCACAGAAATTGAGCTACAGCATTGAGGAATGCATCAAGGGCCTGGATTCGATCGAAGAACTGGAGCAAGGATGCGAGCTCTATTTATTTGGGTTGGATATATTTTTGAAGAAGGAATATAGGGAAATTTTCCTCAACTTGAAGAAGTCGAGCACGAGGATTGCATGGTTAGAAAGGCTGCAATCGAGTAACTCTTTGCCGATGAATTAGTAACTCCTTTCGTAAGGGAATAGTTAATTAGTGTATCTGCTCTTTTTGTACAATATGCGAAAGCAAGTAGCAACTAGTCGTTTGTTCTGCTCGACATTTAATATGCTTGTTTTCTCGATCGATGAAAGTAAATTATCTGCTGAACGGTGGTGGTTATTATGGAGATTTCCGTGCTAGCGTGCACTCCCGTTGGTATATTTTCTTGCAAGCTACCGAGTTGAGCTCGAACGGGCTTTGGTCGAGTCGAATAAAATAGTGTTAGGCTAATTTGATCGTTACGTAAGTAATTTATCATTTTCTTTCAGCCAAGCTTGATCTCGAGCTGAAGCACGTGCCTTATCAAACAAAAATATGTATTCAAACTTGATTCGTTAGTAATTCGTAAATCGTAACAAACCATAGATTGGAAGATATCTATGTTTTTATTGAAAATTACAAATCAAATTGAATATTTTTTTTCTAAATTTATAATTTGTAAATCGTAATAAACTATAAATCGTAAGAATTCTATATTTTTGTTGAAAATTGCCAGTAGTATAAATATATTTACATATTTTTTGCTGGACTTATAAATTGTAAGAATTCAACATTTTTATCAAAAAATGCTAGTGACATGATGATGTTTGAAAGAAGTTATATTTAATATTGAGATATACAAGGAGAAAGAGTTGTGAGATAAATTATCTTTGTCGTTTGAGCTAAAAGTGTAAAGATTTTTATGTATTGTTTCGAGAGAACTAGTACTGCACCCGTGCGATGCACGGGGTATTCATCGTAAAACAAATATTGAATATTAAAAAAGGTTCTCGAAATAGTAAGATTAATTGTTGTTATGTAATCCAAAAAAAATATTAAAGAAAAATAAGTAATTTGTATTGTGGAAGTGATGAAATAAGCCGAAATAAATGAAAAAACTAAACATCGAAGGTTTAAATTTCCACAACACAGAGCGAATATATCGTTGGTCCCAAATTTTAGCAACCACAATGACATATGAACGTTCAAATATTGCATTTGATCCAAACAATCACTGTTATTTTGTTTGATACCAACCTCCCTATACGCATGGAACGAACCCAATACAATGCAATTGACCTGCGTATGTTGTACAATGGTCATACGAAATATGTAAATTGTTACAAAACAATACCAATATAATTGTTTAATGGCATAAAACCATTGTAAAAGAATTACCTTCATGATATATAGTGAGCGAAGTCCATGGCAAGTTCGTAGTACAATTAAAATAAACCTACAAATGAGGAATAACAAAACATATAAATAATAAATAATAAAGGTCGTCATTGAATATTGTAATTTTTTTTTATATAAAATTACCTTCATATACGCTGAAAACATCCTTGTATACAACATTATTTGTAACGTTGGTCGTATCACCAGATTCCGAGTTAATCAAAATATATATGCCACTTCGACTCTTAACTCTCGAGAGTGCAACATAGAGTTGCCCGTGACTGAAAACATGTCTCGGCAATACAGGCCTACGTGAGAAAGAGTCTATCCTTTACTTTTATTGATTGTCATTGCGAATGATACCAGCAGCGGAAACTGACGTCGCTGGAATTTATTACTCATCCTTCTCTTTGAGGATAGGATCGTCGTTGGTCCATCTTTCACTAATGATCTCACAATTTTCTAGTAGTTGTAGTTCGCGCGAACACGCAAGGGACTATCCTTTCTATTGTTTGCCCTTGTTTTTCACGCTCAAAGGCCTCTCTCTCTTCTATAAAGCAATGCAAAGCGCATGTCGCTGAAGTGAAGAAAGCTCAATAAACACACAGGAACGCGATGCAGGGCATATCATAAATGAAAGCGCTGATCATTTTTGAAAACATATATGCTCAATGCAGAGTTGGATAGTACTAAAGTCATTCTAGGAATAAACACCATATCACCAACATGTTTATCGGATAGGATCCTGTTGAGAACGTGTTTTCCCATATTAATAATTTGAAGCCTTGTTCCATTGCACAATCTTCTGGCCCCCTCCAAGAACTACAACCTTCCTTCCGAATGGCATCTCTGAATCAAGTATTAATTTCATTGTCTTGTCAAGTGTCTCGAAACAGTACATGTGCATCATTGGTGTCTCGTTTCATATAATTAGCTTTTCTTTAGACAACAAACTGCATGTGGACTTTGTTGTATAATGCTGCATGTGGAGCTTTGAATTAGTATATTATTGAAATGTATTAGTATGAGTATCAAGATTACTAACCATATTGATAATGCTAATACTAATCATAATCTGGTAATGTTTATCCTAATAATAATGTTAATGCTAAACCTAATCCTAAACGTAATGCTAATTATAATTGTAATCTTAATTATAATCATAATTTTAATACTAACACTAACACTAACACTAACACTAACACTAACACTAACACTAACACTAACACTAACACTATTACTAATACTAATACTAATACTAATACTCATACTCGTACTCGTACTCATACTCATACTCATATTAATACTAATACTAATACTAATACTAATACTAATACTAATACTAATACTAATACTAATACTAATACTAATACTAATACTAATACTAATACTAATACTAATACTAATACTAATACTAATACTAATACTAATCCTAATGCTAATGCTAATACTAATACTAATACTAATACTAATTCAAAACCTAATACTAATCTTAATCTCAATCCTAATCTTAATCCTTATCATAATCATAATCCTAATCTTAGTCCAAATCATAATACTATCACTAATACTAAACCTAATTCTAATCATAATTCCAATCCTAATAATGATATTGATTAGTAATATTAATCCTAATACTAAAACCAATGCTAATCATAATTCTAGCTGTAATCCTAATCATAGTCCTAATCCTAATACTACTACTACTAATACTAATACTAATAGAATTTTTAATCTCAACACTAATAATAATGTTAATTGTAAAATTAATTCTAATACTAATCTTAATATTAACCATAATACTAATGCTAATACTAATGGTAGTGCTATGCTAATGCTAATTCTATTATTAATGTTAATCCTAATGCTAATGCTAATACTTATGCTAATGATCATGGTGATACTAATCCGAATATGGTAATGCTAATGTTAATGTTAATCCTAATCCTAATGCAAATGCTAATTCCATTCATAATCTTAATGTTAATCATAATTTCAATACTAATATTAATTATAATCTTAATTATAATACTAATCATAATCATAATCATTCACTTAATCCTAATTATTAACCTAATCCTAAATCTATTCAAAATCATAATCCTGATCCTCAGCCTAATATTAATCCTAATAATAATTCTAACCCCAATAGTAATGATAATCTTAATTCTAATACTATTCCTAATTCTAATTCCAACGGTAAACATAATCCTTATTCTTATCCGAAAACTAATAGTAATACTAATACTAATCAGAATACTAATAGTGATATTAATCATAAACTAATACTAATACTAATGTTAACTAATGCTAATACAACGCATAATTTCGACTCTAATCCTAATACTAATTCTAATGCTAATGTTAATGATAATGATAATGCTAATGCTAATGCTAATGTTATCAATGTTGATGCTAATGCTATGTTAATGCTGATGCTAATACTAATGCTAATGATAATACTAATACTAATCATAATCTGGTAATGCTAATCTTAATCATAATGTTAATGCTAAACCTAATCCTAAAACCCTAATGCTAATTCTAATCCTAAGCATCATCGTTGGTCTACTCCTAATTCTAATGATAATGATAATCCTAATCCTAACCCTAATCTTAATCATAATCCTAATCATAAACATAATCCTAATATTGTTCTAACAATAGTCTTAATCCCAATCGTCATCGTAATCCTAATGCAATGTATAATACCGATCATAATCATAATCCTAACCTTAATACTAATCCAAATGATAATTGTAATCCGAATTCTTAACACGATACTAATATTAATACTATTACTAATACTAATACTAATACTATTACTATTACTATTACTATTACTAATACTACTAATACTAAAACTAACACTAACACTAACACTAACACTAACACTAACACTAACACTAATACTAATACTAAAACTAAAACTAATATTAAAACTAAAACTAATACTAATACTAATACTATTCATAATCTTAATCCTACTCCTACTACTAATACCAATACCAATACCAATGCCAATGCCAATGCCAATTAGGGATGGCAATGGGGCGGGTATGGGGCGGGTTTTGCAATCCCCATCCCCGCCCCGCTATGAAAATCCCCATCCCCATCCCCGTAAAAAATCCCCACGGGTATTAAAAGAATCCCCATACCCGCCCCTTAAAATCCCTACGGGTAAAAATCCCCGTCTTTTTTATTTTTCTTTTTTTTTAATAAATAAATATGCAATTTAATTATTTATTTCAACAAATAAATCAATATTTAATTATAATACTAATATTTAATTATATAATGGAAACCTAAAAATCCCCATTGAAACTAATATTTAATATATTCCTACTATTTAATTATTTATATTTAATGTAATAATTAAAAAATATATATTATATATATAAATAATGCGAGGCGGGTACGGGAACGGGTACGGGGCGGGTCTACGGGGCGGGTATAGGCAAACCCATCCCCGTACCCGTACCCGGTCAAAAAAAAAAATTCAATCCCCATACCCGCCCCATTTTTTTTCGGGGCGGGGCGGGCCGGGGATCCGTCGGGGCGGGTCAAATTGCCATCCCTAATGCCAATACCACTACCAATACTAATTCAAATACTAATACTAATACTAATACTAATACTAATACTAATACTAACACTAACACTAAAACTAAAACTAATACTAATACAAATACTAACACTAACACTTACACTAACACTAACACTAACCCTAACACTAACACTAACACTAACACTAACACTAACACTAACACTAACACTAACACTAACACTAACACTAACACTAACACTAACACTACTTTCAATAATAAAATTAAAATTAATACTAATACTAATACTAATACTAATATTTATACTAATACTAATATTAATCTTAATAATAATATTAATTCAAATCCTAATTCTAATTCTAATCTCAATCATAATCCCAATCCTAATCTTAATCCTAATCTTAAACATAATCTTAATCATAATCATAATCCTAATCATAATCATAATCATAAAACTGACATTAATACTAACCCTAATACTAATCATAATTCCAATCCGAATAATAATAATAATAATGCAAATGCTAATCATAATTTCAATCCCAATAATAATACTAATGTTAATGCTAATCATAATTCCAGTTCTAATCTTAATCAGTCATAATCCTAATACTACTACTTATACTAATACAAACTATAATCTCAACACTAATGATAATGGCAATCATAATCCTAATTCTAATACTAATTTTATACTAATCCCTATATTAATGCTAATGCTAATATGCTAATGCTAATGCTAATCCTAATGCTAATGCTAATGCTATGCTAATGACAATCCTAATCTTAATCCTAATCTTAATCATAATCATAATCTTAATCATAATCATAAAACTGACACTAATACTAACCCTAATACTAATCATAATTCCAATAATAATTCCAATAATAATAATAATAATAATAATAATAATAATAATAATGCTAATCATAATTTCAATCCCAATAATAATAATAATGTTAATGCTAATCATAATTCCAATTCTAATTCTAATCATAGTCATAATCCTAATACTACTACTTATACTAATACAAACTATAATCTCAACGCTAATGATAATGGCAATCGTAATCCTAATTCTAATACTAATCTTTATACTAATCCCTATATTAATGCTAATGCTAATGCTAATCCTAATGCTAATGCTCATGCTAATGCCAATCCTAATCTTAATCCTAATCTTAATCATAATCATAATCATAATCCTAATCATAAAACCGACACTAATACTAACCCTAATACTAATCATGATTCCAATCCTAATAATAATAATAATGCAAATGCTAATCGTAATTTCAATCCCGATAATAATACTAATGTTAATGCTAATCATAATTCCAATTCTAATCCTAATCATAGTCATAATCCTAATACTACTACTTATACTAATACAAACTATAATCTCTACGCTAATGATAATGGCAATCGTAATCCTAATTCTAATACTAATCTTTATACTAATCCCTATATTAATGCTAATGATAATATGCTAATGCTAATGCTAATCCTAATGCTAATGCTAATGCTAATGCCAATCCTAATCTTAATCATAATCACACTACTAGAAAATCACGATTTAGCTACGGATAATAGCATCGAACTATACATTCGTCGCTAAAATAGAGAGTTAGTGACGGAATTAGCGACATCGTACAAAATCGTTGCACTAGTTATAACACTTCACTTATAGAGACGGATGTTAGTTACGGATGATAAATTTGTTTCTAAATAAATATTTAGCGACGAAAATTAGTGATGGCCACAAATGTGTTTCTAAATATAAATACTTAGCAATAGATTTAGTGAAGGACGACATGTCCGTGACTAAATAAAATATTTAGTGATGAAAGTAGCTATGACCAAATTTGATTGAAAAAGTAAATATTTAAACATTTATTTTTCTTTACTACTATAAATTATTTTTAGTACACTAATAGAAAATATTCCTTGAGCAGGGTACACTATTATATTTATATATATTTAAAATTAAATTTACAACAAAGTAATAAATAAAATATTAAGCTAAAATTAATTTGAAGAACAATAACCCAAAATATCAAAAGTCTCACCCTCCGCTTCCATTTTATTATTTTTATAATCAGACTTTTCCTTCAAAAGCCGGTGGAGCCCTAATGCATACCCCATCCCACCATTCGAAAACCCAAGTCCAACGATAAAGGAAATCCTTCAATGGGTTTCACTCGATTTTTCTCAGGTTGGTCTATTTATTATTTTCTCCATTTTTATTGATTTCTATACAATGTATTTTGGAGAGGTAAGAAACCCAATTACTGTTTATGTATATATTATTGCTGCTTTTTAGGTATTGCTAGAATTACCCATTCAGATTTTTCAGTCAGGGAAGGAACGATTTATGCTGCTGCAATTCCTAATCTCAAGTTCTTCTCAATCTTATCCAGGTACAAGTTCTTTCTTCGGTTCGTTATTTAAGTTATCTATGAAAACCCTAGCATTTGCTTCTTTGCTAATTTGAGTCGTAGTTTAGATATTGAAATTACAATATATATTTGAAATCTATCCCAACTCCTGTTTGCAGGGATCTAGTTAATTTTAAGATTCTTTATTGGGCTTATGAGGTATGTTTCAGAATGTATTCTTTGAAATGTATTGTCCAATATTAATTTTTTTTTTTGTATTTGTGTGTTGGTGAATTTGATGATAGATTTGTTTTGTCTTTGTGTTTTGTTGCTAGAACAATTTGTATTCATAAATTTTATCAATACCTAGCCATCTTTATATATGCTTCCTTCCAATCTGAGTAGAAAAAGAAAAAAAATTCCAGTATCGATTCCTCTACTTACTGTAAAGCGAATTGGGTGTTGCAGCTATTTTCATTAGTTAACTTTGTGTTTGTGGATAACTTGTAGTTATTATGTAACAATGATAGATACATTCAGACTTTGTCAGATTTATGGTAATATAACAATAGAACTGGACATATACTCCACTAACAAGGATTGCATCAAGATGCTTATTGGGAACAAAGTTGATGTTGTTAGTCATTTTTTCCCTTGATTTCTCATCATTTTTTTTATCATTTATGTTTTTTTTATGCTTGCAAAAATAATTTCAAACAATCTGTATTTACTAATATTTTTTTGGTTACTTATTTAACAGAAATACTGCCAATTTAGTTAATTAAACAAGTTGTCGGTAAAGATTATGTGGGGCAATATTTTGAAGAGCTTGCACAGCACTGAACAAGGACGAGTACATTACTATGGTACTTTACTTCTAACTTGTCTTTCTGACCGTATGCCTACTTATTCCTTGCACTATGGAACAGCGAAACGGATCTAATTTTATACATGTACAATGGTAAGTCCACTTATCATTTTCCCTTTTCTTTTGAAGAGAATGGTGTAAACAGAGTAAATTTGCTTCTATTTATTAAACATTTGGATATATAAGCTAGATATTAGCCATTGAGTAGCATGATCTTTTAATATTAATGGGACTGATTTCTGATTAGTGGCTTATATTTCTTCTAGGAATCTCCTCAAACATCAAGGATTTAAAGTCTTGTAGAAATGCTGCTGACTCTATGCTACTAGAATGCTACTGGAAGGAGACTGAGGTTTGGTTCGATTTACTTATCATTTCTCAGTTGTCTTATCTTGTCTCTTTCACCACTGCTTCTCTTGGTAATTATTTTCAGCCGCAATTGCTAAGTTGTAAGTTAAATGTTTTACCTTGCTATTTATCTTCATCCAAGTTCTCTTCTTTAGATTTAAGTTAATATTTAGCTAATCATATTTTTCTTATTTTATTTTAGAAGAAAACCATAATTCAAGATGCTATCTAAGTGAGGCGCATAAAAGTCGAGCACAATTATCTGCTGGAGAGAAGGTCGGCAACTCGGCAATGCACTTACAGAATATAATTGAAGTTTTTTATTCTATGTTGCAAGCTGTCAGAAGATTATTAGTAATTAGTAGGCCATTTGTAGTGCACATTTATAAAATTGTCTGCTGACTTATTATGTATGATAATTTTATTGGTAAATATTATATAAATATTTGCATTGAGCTATTTATTTTTTTTAAAAATTAATTATTTTTTTGCAACGGATGTAGCAACGACTCTGTCTCTATCAAATATAGTGACAGGTTTAGTGACGGATTATGTATTGCTAAAATATCGACGATTGTAGTGACGGATTAGTTTGTTCCTAAAACTAGCGACGGATTTGGCAACGTTGTTGTTTTGTTACTAAAACTAGCGATGGATTTGTACCTTACGTAGCTAAATTTTAGCGACGCGGCTTTTAGCGACAAATATGGATACGAGCATTATCTGTCGCTGAAGCTATATTAGCGACGGAAGTTAGACATTTAGCAACAGATTTGGCTGTAGCTAAATCATGATTTTCTAGTAGTGTCATAATCTTAATCATAATCATAAAACTGACACTAATTCTAACCCTAATACTAATCATAATTCCAATCCTAATAATAATAATAATAATGCAAATGCTAATCATAATTTCAATCCCAATAATAATATTAATGTTAATGCTAATCATAATTCCAATTCTAATCATAATCATAGTCATTATCCTAATACTACTACGTATACTAATACAAACTATAATCTCAACGCTAATGATAATGGCAATTGTAATCCTAATTCTAATACTAACCTTTATACTAATCCCTATATTAATGCTAATGCTAATGCTAAGACTAATGCTAATACTAATGCTAATGCTAATGCTAATGCTAATGCTAATGCCAATCCTAATCTTAATCCTAATCATAAAACTGACACTAATACTAACCCTAATACTAATCATAATTCCAATAATAATAATAATAATAATAATAATAATAATAATAATAATAATAATAATAATAATAATAATAATAATAATAATAATAATAATAATAATAATAATAATAATAATAATAATAATAATAATAATAATAATAATAATAATAATAATAATAATAATAATAATAATAATAATAATAATAATAATAATAATAATAATAATAATAATAATAATAATAAATAATAATAATAATAATAATAATAATAATAATAATAATAATAATAATAATAATAATAATAATAATAATAATAATAATAATAATAATAATAATAATAATAATAATAATAATAATAATAATAATAATAATAATAATAATAATAATAATAATAATAATAATAATAATAATAATAATAATAATAATAATAATAATAATAATAATAATAATAATAATAATAATAATAATAATAATAATAATAATAATAATAATAATAATAATAATAATAATAATAATAATAATAATAATAATAATAATAATAATAATAATAATAATAATAATAATAATAATAATAATAATAATAATAATAATAATAATAATAATAATAATAATAATAATAATAATGCAAATGCTAATCAAAATTTCAATCCCAGTAATAATACTAATGTTAATGCTAATCATAATTCCAATTCTAATTCTAATCATAGTCATAATCCTAATACTACTACTTATACTAATACAAACTATAATCTCAACGCTAATGATAATGGCAATCGTAATCCAATTCTAATACTAATCTTTATACTAATCCCTATATTAATGCTAATGCTAATATGCTAATGCTAATGCTAATGTCAATCCTAATCTTAATCATAATCATAATCTTAATCCTAATCATAAAACTGACTCTAATACTAACCCTAATACTAATCATAATTCCAATCCTAATAAATATAATAATAATAATGCAAATGTTAATCATAATTTCAATCTCAATAATAATACTAATGTTAATGCTAATCATAATTCCAATTCTAATCCTAATCGTATTCATAATCCTAATATTGCTACTTATACTAATACAAACTATAATCTCAACGCTAATGATAATGGCAATCGTAATCCTAATTCTAATACTAATCTTTATACTAATCCCTATATTAATGCTACTGCTAATATGCTAATGCTAATGCTAATCCTAATGCTAATGCTCGTGCTAATGCTAATTCCAATCCTAATCTTA
Source organism: Erythranthe guttata (assembly GCF_056151865.1). Lineage (NCBI taxonomy): Eukaryota > Viridiplantae > Streptophyta > Magnoliopsida > Lamiales > Phrymaceae > Erythranthe > Erythranthe guttata. The sequence continues at coordinate 8,872,837 of NC_142538.1, forward strand.
ATCCTAATCTTAATCATAATCATAATCATAATCATAATCATAAAACTGACACTAATACTAACCCTAATATTAATCATAATTCCAATCCTAATAATAAAAATAATGCGAATGCTAATCATAATTTCAATCCCGATAATAATACTAATGTTAATGCTAATCATAATTCCAATTCTAATCCTAATCATAGTCATAATCCTAATACTACTACTTATACTAATACAAACTATAATCTCAACGCTAATGATAATGGCAATCGTAATCCTAATTCTAATACTAATCCTTATACTAATCCCTATATTAATGCTAATGCTAATATGCTAATGCAAATGCTAATGCTAATGTTAATGCTAATGCCAATCCTAATCTTAATCCTAATCTTAATCATAATCATAATCTTAATTCTAATCATAAAACTGACACTAATACTAACCCTAATACTAATCATAATTCCAATCCTAATAATAATAATAATAATAATAATAATAATAATAATAATAATAATGCAAATGCTAATCATAATTTCAATCCCAATAATAATACTAATGTTAATGCTAATCATAATTCCAATTCTAATCCTAATCATAATTATAATCCTAATACTACTACTTATACTAATACAAACTATAATCTCAACGCTAATGATAATGGCAATTGTAATCCTAATTCTAATACTAATCTTTATACTAATCCCTATATTAATGCTAATGCTAATATGCTAATATTAATGCAAATGCTAATCCTAATGCTAATGCTAATGATAATGCCAATCCTAATCTTAATCCTAATCATAAAACTGACACTAATACTAACCCTAATACTAATCATAATTCCAATCCTAATAATAATAATAATAATAATGCAAATGCTAATCCTAATTTCAATCCCAATAATAATACTAATGTTAATGCTAATCATAATTCTAATTCTAATTCTAATCATAGTCATAATCCTAATACTACTACTTATACTAATACAAACTATAATCTCAGCGCTAATGATAATGGCAATCGTAATCCTAATTCTAATACTAATCTTTATACTAATCCCTATATTAATGCTAATGCTAATATGCTAATGCTAATGCTAAAGTTCATGCTAATGCTAATCTTTATACTATCCTAATCTTAATCCTAATCTTAATCATAATCATAATCTTAATCCTAATCATAAAACTGACACTGATACTAAACATAATACTAATCATAATTTCAATCCTAATAATAATAATAATAATGCAAATGCTAATCATAATTTCAATCCTGATAATAATGCTAATGTTAATGCTAATCATAATTCCAATTCTAATCCTAATCATAGTCATAATCCTAATACTACTACTTATACTAATACAAACTATAATCTCAACGCTTATGATGATGGCAATCGTATTCCTAATTCTAATACTAATCTTTATACTAATTCCTATATTAATGGTAATGCTAATCCTAATGCTAATGCTAATTCTAACACTAATGTTAATCCTACTCCTAAACCTAATTATAACCCTAATTAATCCTAATCCTAATCCAAATACTAATTCTAGTATTAATTCTAATGGTAATCTTATCCATAATATTAATCATAATCGTATTGGTAATCCTAATTATATAATACTAATACTCATCCTAATATTAATACTAACGCCAATTCTAGTTCTAATACTAATCATAATCATAATTTTTATCGTAGTACTAATATGTAATTAATATTAATACCACTGATAATGCTAATGTTAACCTTAATGCTAATGGTAATGATAATATTAATACTAATCCCAATATGGTAATGCTAATGTTAATCTTAATCACAATTCTAACCCTAATGCTAATCTTATTCCTAATCTTTAATGTAAATCTTAATTATAATTCTAATACTAATCCTAACACTAATCATAATGATAATTATAATTTTAATACTAATACTAATATTAACACTAATACTAAAATCAATACTAATCCTTATTATAGTTCGCATTATTAGTAATTATCAAAGTAATGAAAAAAATGGTTCGATGGACACGGAAATTTGTGGCTATTTAGTGTTTTTAATATTGTATAATTTGTAGTTGATATATGCATTGCAAAAATAAGCTTTCGGCCCTACCACAATTATCTCAGTGAGACAGTGACTTTCAACATTATATAATTCTTTAAGCAAAATAAGTAAAATGATTACCAAACAATTTGATGATAGTAAAAAAGGCAGCAAAATATATCGAGTATAATTTACATAATTTTAGTTTATCATAATATACGTAAAATAAATCATAATTGTACAGGAATATATGATCCATTTCAAGCTTCCTTATTGTTCATTGCTACTGTTATACCAACTTCAGCTGGCCTTACAACTCAGTAATGAAGCATGTATTCAGCCTGAGGAATGGAAAGTTAAGAAAAATACATAAATAAAAAATTAATATTATTACAATTATTGTTTAATAGGTTAAGTAAAAGGAATCCTAATTCCCGATAATTAAAAAAAAAAAAAAAAAAACGTGAGTCTCGCCACTATAAAAGAAGCAAGATACATAAGTGTAGCGAAATCAGACATTTCAATCCAAATTGAAGCTTTTCAAATTGCTATAGGTCATGACTATAATTAAACTTAAGAACTGTAAATTAGGTGTGAAAAATTGGGATAAGGCGTTGGATGGCTTTTATATTTGCGTGAGATAAAGTAAAAACTAATTTAGGAAAATATATTAATCTCATTGAATATATATATGGTCAACATTTTAATTTGAAATTCGGTAACTACTTTGATTTGAATTTGAAAGTTAAACGCTGAAATTCGGTGACTATTTTTGTTTGATTGATTCATATGATTTGAGTATGATATGCAAATCATTAATATACGTTCCAAAAACAACCACCAAGAAAATATATGTATAAATTTGAATTTTATTAGCTGATATTTGATTTAAATTACATTTGTTCATTTGTATCATTATGTTCCGAAGTATCGAAGGAAATAATAATAATAATAATAATAATAATAATAATAATAATAATAATAATAATAATAATAATAATAATAATAATAATAATAATAATAATAATAATAACACTAATTCTGGAAACTAAGTAAAATTCGAAAAAAAAGGAAAATGTGTAAAATTAATAAAAAAAATTAAAAATTTAATCAATTATAAATTATCACAAAATCAATGCTCAAATAATAATAAAATCACTTGATTAAGACGACCATATATTAAGGAAATCAACAAAAAAGTCACTATATCCTTTTTATTTTTTGTTGCACGTGTGAAATGATTTCTGGAAGTGAAGTTAGTCCAAAGAAATGGTTTTTAAAAATTCGTACAGATTTCGCTTGTGGCTGTAACAAACGGAGCTTGCAAATGGGAAGCCAGAGGAATTCCGGGAAGCAAAAAATCAACCAAGTAAAAGCCAGTTGGACGCCCGAGAATCATGAATTGTTCATCGACTTGTGCCTCGAGCAGATATCGATAGGAAATAAACCAGGCACGCATTTGACTAAAAATGGCTGGAATAATCTTTTGGGTTCGTTTCACTCAATAACAGGTGTAAAATACGAAAGAATTCAGCTGAAGAATCACTGGGATATGACCAAGAAAAACTGGAAAATCTGGCACGATCTCGTTTCCACCGACTGGCTTAAATGGGATCCAGTCGAACGAAGCTTTGGAGCCACTGAACAAGAATGGGATCAATATATACGAGTGCGTACATCTCTTTTAATTTTTCTTATGTTAATAATAATGGTATAATACTATAAGTTCGGGACTATTTTTTTATTAATGGTTTTAATTACAGGAAAATCCAGACGCCGCACAGTTTCGATCGAAGGAGCTCCTATTTGCAGACAAGCTGGACATTGTGTTTGGCGGGGCTGAAGATTATGGGGTGAGAAAAAGACGAAATTGTGGTGCGAGAAAGATCAGTTGTTATACGAGAGCAGAGCCTATTAGTGTTGTTAGGAAGCATAATAATTACCCGGGAAATAATACATATATGCATGTGGAAGAAGAGCCAATGGTTGGGAATGGTAATGATGCAGTAGAATCAAGAAGCGGTGTCACCGTGCAATCTCCACCACAGAAATTGAGCTACAGCATTGAGGAATGCATCAAGGGCCTGGATTCGATCGAAGAACTGGAGCAAGGATGCGAGCTCTATTTATTTGGGTTGGATATATTTTTGAAGAAGGAATATAGGGAAATTTTCCTCAACTTGAAGAAGTCGAGCACGAGGATTGCATGGTTAGAAAGGCTGCAATCGAGTAACTCTTTGCCGATGAATTAGTAACTCCTTTCGTAAGGGAATAGTTAATTAGTGTATCTGCTCTTTTTGTACAATATGCGAAAGCAAGTAGCAACTAGTCGTTTGTTCTGCTCGACATTTAATATGCTTGTTTTCTCGATCGATGAAAGTAAATTATCTGCTGAACGGTGGTGGTTATTATGGAGATTTCCGTGCTAGCGTGCACTCCCGTTGGTATATTTTCTTGCAAGCTACCGAGTTGAGCTCGAACGGGCTTTGGTCGAGTCGAATAAAATAGTGTTAGGCTAATTTGATCGTTACGTAAGTAATTTATCATTTTCTTTCAGCCAAGCTTGATCTCGAGCTGAAGCACGTGCCTTATCAAACAAAAATATGTATTCAAACTTGATTCGTTAGTAATTCGTAAATCGTAACAAACCATAGATTGGAAGATATCTATGTTTTTATTGAAAATTACAAATCAAATTGAATATTTTTTTTCTAAATTTATAATTTGTAAATCGTAATAAACTATAAATCGTAAGAATTCTATATTTTTGTTGAAAATTGCCAGTAGTATAAATATATTTACATATTTTTTGCTGGACTTATAAATTGTAAGAATTCAACATTTTTATCAAAAAATGCTAGTGACATGATGATGTTTGAAAGAAGTTATATTTAATATTGAGATATACAAGGAGAAAGAGTTGTGAGATAAATTATCTTTGTCGTTTGAGCTAAAAGTGTAAAGATTTTTATGTATTGTTTCGAGAGAATTACATTCATGGACAAATTTCAAATTAAATTTACTACTTTTAGACACATTCGGTCCACTATCTGAGTTGATCGTTTATATCTAGGGTCCATTAGATATAACCCCTGAGAATTTCAAAAAATATGGATAAATCCAATCTTATATTTTTCATTTGAAAGAAACCCACATTTTTTATAATACCAAAAATGTCCTGAATAAAATTCCATAAATCATGTTACATTACCTTTTGAAAATTAGAAGAAATCACTCCCTATAATATCGTCAAAACAACAACTACCCATTAAACCACTACCCCATTCTACAGACGGCAACAGAGATCCAGAAATCCTCTCTAAACCAGATGCCGAAATCCAGCAATCACATCCCGTGGGACGACGGCGCAACCGACTTCACCGGACCATCACACCACCGTAGAAGGAACGCCTGGTTAATTAATCGACTAATGGAGTGTATTCGTTCATAACCCCCAAAAAAATCCACTGACAGGGGTTTATTTCGCTGCGTCGCTGTTGGAAATCCTTCGCCAGCAAACAACAACTCACCTATTGGATAATAAATGAATAATAGTCTATTAAAATATGAATGATAGTCTATTAATATATGAATGATAGTCTATTAATCGTTTGGTAGTACATTAATATATGAATGATGGAGTCTCAATGTCTGTGCGTTATTATTAGTTTAGTAGTATGTTAATATATGCATGATAGTCGGTTAATTGAGTTAATAAATGCACGATTGTCGATCAAATGCATGGTATTACATTAAATATCTAATAGTTTGTTAATGTCTACTGCTTATTATTGAATAGTCTGTTAATAAATGTATGGTAGTCCAGTAATATATGTATGATAGTCTATTAATCGCATGGTAGTACAATAATATATGAATGATAGTCTACTAATTCGACTACGTGAATTGAAATCTACTATCATGTGATATTAAATCGACTCTGGTATATCACATTGGACAAAAAAACATCACCATTGCTGAACCTAAATTCGGGACTAACATCGCTTATGACCAACAACATAGGATCTTACGAACAAAAACTGTAACACAAACACACATCCAAATTCAATAATCCATGGGAACGAAATCATCAAACTACGAGAAAGAATACATAAAAAATTTACGAGATAAAAAAAACAACAAAAACAGAACCACGCAAGAATACTCACATCTAACAATATATGTACGAGAAATCAGACCAAGTTTGATGGAAAACGATGAAAAAATTCTTCAAAGCCGATGGAAAACGATGAAACGATGGAGAAATTCTTCAAAGCCGATTGTACACGATTTGATAATAACGAAACCGCCAATATAATCACCTAATTTATTCTGTGATTTTAGGCAACGTATCAGCAATCTCATATCACGTAGTTAAGGAAATAAATGCCGTTCAAAAATAAAACAGGGGTATTAAAGGGAAATTAAATAATATATTGTGTCAAGTTGGCATATTTGAATGTATCTCAAAAAGGGAAAAATCAAATGGATCTACCTCATTTAGAAAATCTCAACACGGAGGTTATCCCTAATAAATCCTTATATCTAACGTGAAACTGACTTTTTTAGGCTAAAATTACTATTTAGAAGTATTTTGGAAATATGGTTTTTAACAATTATTTTTATTTTTATTATATGTTTTAATTAGAAAAAAACGAAAAGAGGTTTTATATTTTAGTTAAATTATCATATAATATTTGTAGACATATATAGTTTAAAATTTTGTGATATATTATATAATATTTTTGTGGAAAAAATTACTCTAATCCTCTAAACACACTTGTTTCATGATTTGAAATTCGAAATTCTAACTTCACCCAAATTTCATCAATAGACCATCTTTTTTACCATGACCGCCGCCGACCATTGATGTCGAACATCGGTGTGCTGTCAACATTTTCAAACTTTTTTCTCCCATAGGAAATTTTGTTGGGTTGGCCGGTCGATACAACAACATCAATTTTTTTCGGACAATATTGCTTTGTTGACCAATGTTAATTTATATGCCTATAAAAATCAATTAACCTAATTTGTAATTCTAGAGACAGTATTATGTTACAATTATAAATTATAATTCTTGTGTAAACACAGTTATATCAACTGAAAGCAGATAAATGAACACAAGAAATTAATGTGGTTCAGACATAAATGTGCCCTATATTCAGGTGAATTTGAAAACATGATTTCACTAGTTCAAATTTACAGTGTACATTAATAGGACTTATTAAAAACAATTAAGGTTTCGTTTGATAGGATTAAACACTGAATGCTGAATGCTGAATACACAACTAAACTGTTAAGAGTATTGTCTGAATGCTGAATACTGAATGTATAAGTTTGTTTGGTAACTTCAATGCCCATCATAACTGAATGATGTAATTTTACTATATTAACCCTCATAATTTCTAACAAATAAAATTAACTACTAACTAAATTGTAATGAAAAAATACTAAAAAAACCATGACACTCTTAAATATTAGTTTATTATACTCTTTTAATGAAAATAAGGCCAGGTTTGATAGAATTAAGCGATGAATACTAAATGTTGAATACATATCTGATTGATTAAGAAAAATGTATGAACACCAAATGTTGAACAATTAAATTTGTTTGTTAACTCAGAACTTATTACATCTAAATCGTGTGATTTACTATATTGTCCTTAAGAAAGTTTGATTGGCACAATTCTAAGTTTCTAGCCATGGAAATGAATAAAAATATCAAAGTTCATTTTTTTTCTTCTAAACCCCAATATAAAAACATCCTCACATCCATCTATCTATTATAAAAAAATATCGGTATATCACTTCTATCCCAAACAAACGAACCCAATTGTGTTCCACTTTCAATAAATGTGGCATATTACATAGATAGTTGAACCCCCACTATATAATTTAATATAAAATTGGTTGATATACTCAAATTACCATGGGACATATTTGTGTTAAATACATTCAGTTGTACTGCTGAATGAATAAGCTCAATTGTTGGAACTAGTAAGTGAATATCAGCTCCGTTCAGAGTTCCATGCCAAATGCGCTGAATTGTGAAACATCTGACCGAGTAAGAGATGGCTTCTGTTAAGAGGCCATTAAGAGCTCATTAAGCACTGTCAAACAAGGCCTAAGACTCTCTCTTAATTCTTATGTCGTTCTTGTACACAACTCAAACTTCGTGTCTCTTTCCACAGTAGCTCCACCCCGGATGCCTTGAACTCCCTTCAAGCGTGAACTCCCTTTAAAAACGCGGTTGATCTTCCTTGAGATCTATACAACATATCTGTATATGTTGGCACATGCAACAATGACACAGTTCTGTCTTTCCAACAGCTCCACCCCGGGTGCCTTGAACTCCCTTCAAGCGTGAACTCCCTTTAAAAACGCGATTGATATTCCTCGAGATCTATACAACATATCTGTATATGTTGGCATATGCAACAATGACATAGTTCTGCCCCACAGAACGTCTTAGCAATTTTTCAATACTATGAAGTGATTTTTTTTCCAAAAAAATGCGCACGGTTCTTTAGTGTCTTGGAGGCTTATAGCCACGAAAATAACCTAAGACCTAACTTGAACCTAAAGATTGTCTGCAAGTCATCAAAGCACTTCGTGATGGAAATAGTGTGACTGAATCTTTCGGAGCTATTGTGGAAGATTGCCGAAGAATAGCTCAAGATTTTCATTGTTGTTTGGTTCGTTTTGTAAAGCATTCGGATAATTGTTTAGCCAACGGTATTGCTAAATTGTCCTGTAATATTGTGCTAGAGGGTTTAACTCTTCGTTCTGATTTGGCACATATCATCTAAATAATAAGTGTTCTCTTTAAAAAAAAACATCATGAATCAAAAGTACAATTTGGGGTAAATTACAAACACCCCCCTGAGGTATGACCAAATTACAAAAACACCCCTCTTGTTTGGATAATTACAACCACCCCCTCAACTCATCAAATTTAGTAGAATCTTCGAGATTATATGGAACATTATCACTTTTGTACCCGTTTTATCCCATTCAAACTCTACATTATGAAACAAGATGACCATAATATGTGATTTTTAGCTTGTATATATCAGTTTGTGGTGCATCAGAAACTGTATTTTTTACACAAAGAGTACAAACTAGAGCACATTTCACGGAATCTAGATGACTATGTTGAATTTGGCACCATAAAGGTAAGAACAAATCATAGTTGAGGGGGGTAAATGTAATTATCCAAACAAGAGGGTTTTTTTTGTAATTTGACCATACCTCAGGGGGTGTTTGTAATTTACCCTACAATTTGAAATGTAAGGAACGAAAAATGTAATTGTGCTTATTTTGTCCTAAATTTTTCTTATTTAATTTTAACATAAAAAAGTAATTAAGTTTTGAATCGTCAAAAATTCAATGAATTGTGAAAAAAACAATCCAATCATGTAAAAGTTGAAAAATCGAATCGAATCTTAACCTGAAAATCATAATACTTAACCGAGAATTGTGTAGTGGACCAATCTAATCCTACTATTTAATTGGATTGGATCACATTAAAATCAATTTTATCTTGATTTCTCAAATCAAATTTGTAAGAATAAGAATCACGAATTTGAGAAAAAAAGAAAAGAAAAGAAAGAAAGAAAGTAAATTATAAGAGAAAAAATTACGTTTTAGCCCTTCCCTTTCCCCATAAATTCTTGTAATTTGCTCTTTTCCCCACCAACTCATTTTTTCTTCTTTTTTCACCCCCAAAACTATTTACTCAATCTGGCAAATTTTCCTTTTTGTTCACCGAATTCGACTGTGCTTGAAAAGCAGCATCAACACTTTCACCACCGTCAAAAATCAAAACCCTCCCCCCTCTTCAAATCATCCTCTTCATCAACAAAATTGAACCATTGTTCTCGTTTTCACCTTCAATCCTCAAAATAATATTTTTCCGCCATTAATGAAGTAGGATCAACTTCTCTCAGTTCTAATATATATCGTAACTGATAATAGTAAATTAGCTAAAGTTGTGCAAAAAAGAGGGCTGAAGATTTTGTCTGAGAATCATCGGCTGACACTCAAACGAAATCAATTGCTATCCAGGTACCTTCCATTCTTCTTTCTCTTCTTTTTGCTCTAAGTTAATATATCGACTATCTTTTGTTAACTCTATTTCGATGGGATTGCCCTCATTCTAAAGTAAGTGGCAGAATTAGAATTTTGTATGCACGTTGTTGTTTTCTTTTCCTATGCACATTTCTTAGATTTGCTGTTTGAATGCACTTTTTTTGGGATTTATTCCAATTGTTGATTCAATGATGATGATTTGTATAGGGAAGTAAAATTTAGTGAGAGATAAAAGAGTGAGTAAGTTACCGTAAATTCTATAGTTGCTTTATTGTAGAAGAATTGTTGTGCCACGTTGATTGCATTTTCCGGATAATTGGACTATTCTCTCAATCAATGTACAACAATTATGGAGCAGGGGATTTTCGAAATGTTCTCGAGTGGTACGTGCATGGGTATTTTTCTTTTTCTGGCTGTAATCCAGTCGATTAATGGTTTTTAAATTTGATGTAATCATTGATGGCTTATGTGGATTGTTCTTGTTCTCGATTTGGTCTTGTAGAATTATTGAAAGTAGAAAGGATCTTTGAAATGGCATGAGTTTTATGATTAACATGTTATTGCAGCCAATGAATGATTTATAAATGTGATTGTTGTCATTTTTCCAGTAGTATTTGTAGAATGTCTGAAATGCCCTTGAGTAATACTACGTAGGTGTTATGTCGATGGATGTAGTTGCTGTCAATTAATAGTTTACATGTAATGTAGCCATTAATGGGCTTATATGTGACCGTTGTCGTTTCCCTTGGTGTTGTAGAATCATCGAAAATAGAAAGAATCTTCGAAACGTGGTTTCTTTTTTTGGTTAAGATCAATATTTGATTTGTAGCCTATTAATGATTTATAGATGCGATTCTTGTCATTTTCCAGTAAATTTTGCATGAATTCTGAACTAAAAGTTTTTCTTCTAACTGTGGTAAAAAAGTTTTTCTTTGGTCTTTGTTACTGTGGGAGACTTTTTATGTTTGTTTGACATTTACTGTTGTCAATTGTTTTATTAGTGTCTAAAAAATTATGTAAATGTGTTCATGACATAATTGTCGCATCCGATTCGGTGATGGTTAAGATATCCAGTTTGGACAACATAACATTATGTAGAATCTTGATTTGGCACCAGTAATACACCAATCTTCGTATTTATAACAACATAACATATTATAAAGCTTGATCCGACACTAGCAATTATAATAAAAGTTACGTCAGAGGATATTTAAATTAGGAAATGTCCAGTTTTATCCATGCACGTTCCCGTAAAATACATTACCTAAGATATTCCGACTACCCATCCAACACTAAATGTGGTAATTACAATTTGCATCTAAAAAAAACTTATAATAACCGTGGTTGCAACCTGAATGGAATTCATCACAAAAGCAAAAATGAAATAAGCTTAACATTCATTGAGTTTGCCACACAGACCACCTTTTCCTTTTCTCTATTGGCCACCGTGGGTGTGGCTTAAAATGGAACCGTTTTTTGTGTTAAAGATTACTTTATTTATTATTCTTGAGTACTATATTTATCATCTTTTGCATGGATATAATATATCTGACAAAATTTTGAAATAAAAAAGTAAATTTCTTAAAACACAACCACATAGTAAGAAATTTTAATTTTTTTTTTCTAATATGTCAGGTTTTTGTACTTGTATTATTACAGTTGATGGAGTTTATTCTTCCGCAGATATTCTGGTCAATTACTAGAATTATGACATTTCATTTGGAACATTGTTTTTTTTAGTGCAATAGTGAGATCATAGTTTAAAATTTACCAAATGATTTAAGTTTATGTAGTCATTATCGAGCTTCCACCTGAGAGCACAAATCTAGCTCACAGTTCTTGGTAGATGTATTCGTAAATTTCTGAGATTATAAGGTTCATTCTGGTCCTACACTATAAAACTTTAAACACTACTATGCAAATTTGTTTGCCTGAGAATGTACACATATATTAAAAGACAACTTCTCTATTTGGCACCTTTCTTCTTTGTTTTTTGGTTTCCTCCTCACCCTTTTCTCTCCGTCTCTCAACTTGTATTTTATTTCTCAAAGGTTTCACACCAAACGTTCAAATCAAACTTCACCCCCTGAAAGAACCGTCAATAACAATTCTTAACTAATAATGGTTGAGAGATCAAGGAAGCCAAAGAAAGGCTCCATCGATGAAGAAGACATGTCCATTCTCTTAGAAAGGTAATGTTATTTTCCCTATTAAATATTGGAACGTAAGCGACAAAATTAGAGAAAATTCCTTTACGGTTGTTCCTTTTTTTTTTCTTCCCTTAAGGTACTCTGTGAAGACAGTGCTGACATTACTGCAAGAGGTGGAGAAAGTTGCTGGAGAGAAAATTGATTGGAATGCAATTGTGAAAAACACTACTACCGGAATTTCCAGTGCAAGGGAGTGTCAAATGCTTTGGCGCCATCTTGCATATGGGCAAAACCTAACAGATCAATTTGACAATGCTACAAACCCTATGGTATGCGTACCTTTTCAGATTCTTATTTAGGTCTGTCTGCTGTATATATTTTAACGCTCGTCAACTCATAGCCAGTCTTACTAATAATTTTGGATACTAAGGCAATTTTACATGCCTTCGTTAGAATTTCGTGAATTTAGTCTCTCTAGTAGGCTTGTTAATTTGATTGTTGGTCAATATTTCTGATGTTTATTTTCTGCTTTCGGTTGTAGGATGATGATAGTGACTTAGAATATGAGGTAGAGGCTTTTCCTGCTGTCAACAGGGAAACTTCAATGGAGGCTGTGGCATGTGTTAAAGTAAGTATGTGATTTATTCATCAGAATCGTTGCCACGATTCTTGTTCTAAAAATTTAGTAAGCTAAATATTGTTAAATAGTGTATTTTGTACTCACTAGAAAGAGGAAACTATTGTAGAATGGAGTATAAAACATGAACTATTTATCCCCAGATATATAAACATTTACCAGATGCGACATAGACGCATACATATGTTCCTTTTCCCCCATTTCACTCTGTCAGCTGAAATATTCGAGTCTTTATAATTACCTCATTCCTTATCATTTAAAGACATCCAAATCAATTCTTTGGCTATTCCGAGGGGTATCACTTGAGCCACTTTATAGATACTTATTCATAGATCACCCTATCTTGTTTTACCTCTAATGCATCTCAGACAGTGTATGCAATCCTTCTAAATATTAACTGCTTATCATGGAGATCAGATAAAAGTTACCCAATTATGCCAGATTCTGATTCTACTCCGTGCACCCAGATAGATTATGAGATTGTTGGGCTTTTGTGCAGTGTAATGATCTGATTCGCCGGTTTAGATAATCTGATTATAGTCTTACAAAGCTTTAATATTGTGTTGATTGGGGCATAATTGTGGCTAATAGTGTTTATAGGTGGTCACGTTGGTAGAAATTTTTAATGATACAAGATGTGTGTATGAGAACCCTCGATCTAGTTGAATACTTATTCTAAGAGTATTAAAGGAAATTAAGAGGTAGTTAATTTCCAATATGGTGTTTACTGAATTTGAAAAAAGTTACATTGCTGTCTTAATTTGAAACCTGTAAAATGCAGAAGAGTGTGTGCTAATGAACGATAATGTCGGTGTGGTTGAATTATTTATTATTCGTCTTTAGGTCCTCAGTAATGTTTCTTGGTTGTACTGTTTGTCAAACTTCCTTGTTGGTTGTGGCGCAATTAGTTTGTCTCCAATTACTAGCGTTATGGTTTGTTTTGTTTAATCTGTTTTGTGGGAATTTATATGAGGGTATAACATATTGGAAACGTGATGAATATTTGGTTATATTGTGGCAGAATAAATTGAGAATGAAAAGGTTGTAAGAGTTTAATATTAAATATAGGATTTCCTGAGTTCACCTGTTTTTTAATTTGAAAATCTCTAGAGCTAAGTCACCTATTTTTTTTAAATATACTGAATAAATGTACGTGTCATCAGGTATGCTGATTTTCATACTTCCTGTTCATAGAATCATTCTGTAATTAATATGGTGTATGTTTAGTAACTAATCTGCCAAGTATGTTTTTGTTTTTCTTTGATTGGCTTGCTAGTGCTAATTTCCATTTGTGTCTAACGAAGGAGCTTTTATTTTTTGTAGGTATTAATTGCTTCTGATTATCCAATAGATTCACATCCCCCAAACAATTTGACTATTGAAGCACCGATGACTATTAACGTGCCGAAGTTGAAGGCATTCACCTCGGCTTCAGATAATTCAGTTATTGCTAGAGCTATACAGGGGACAAATATTAGCATTCCTGTTTCTGTGCAAAAGCAGCCAGTGTCTTCTGGGACATGTGGCGAGAAAAGGCCGCCTAACAATGCGACATCTGGAATAACTTTTCCGCCCCGAAGAAGAAGAAGGGGTTGGTCCACAGAAGACGACATGAAACTCACTGCTGCAGTTAAAAAATACGGAGAACGAAATTGGGCTAATATTGCAAGGGGAGATTTCAAGAATGACAGAAAAGCATCAGAGCTATCTCAGGTACTAAATTCATGTTTCATGGTTTATAACACTTTTACGTTTAGTAGTTTGAGGAGGTTCGTCTTTTGTTAGCATGCTAGTTTTAATATGTATCCTATTTGTATTTCTTTCCCCTTTAGAATTAAGTACAAAAATAACTATAGTTATCATATGCGTTGCTATTAGAAATTCTTAAGTTTTGGGAATTAAACGGGAAAAGGGATCAAGTTCAGGTTCGACTTTGGAATGAGGGTTTGCTTTGATTTACCCGAAGAGAGCTTGAAAGCTAGTTTCACTGATCTGGGGGTGAATAGATAGAATACGAATCGGAATTCCATTAGTGAGGTAAAGCTTGCTTTTAGGTAAGGGCAAATTCGAATATCATAGTGAATAAGGCATATAACAAGGATATCCTTGATTGACCGTTGAGCCACCGTGGAGTATTAATGCCATAAACGTGCCGCAAGACTATATTTCGACTAACTTTGATTATACTCGTTGTCTGGCATTGTCAGAGAAGTGGTTATCGTTTCTGTAACTGATTAGGTTTCCTTGGTTCGGTACAGTCATTTGTATTCATATGAAGAATTTTTATTCAATTTAACTGAATGCAATCAACATGCACAGAGGTGGGGAACTTTGAGGAAAAAGCAGAGCGATTCAAATGTGGGAACCAGTTCGAAACATTCTGAATCTCAATTGGCTGCTGCTCATCGGGCCATTACCCTAGCCCTAAATACACCAATGGGCGACAATTTCCATGCAAATCGTAATATGAGTACTGGTAAATCTCTCCACTTCTTCTATACTACTCGACTTTTGATGATTATTATTGATTTATATATAACTATTTTATGGCGAAATGTACCTACAGTCATGGTTATTCCTATCGAGCTTTTGAACAAATTTACCTCTATTTAAACCTCGGTTTGGTTAAAAAAAAAGAACCCCTTTATCTGGATCCTGGCAATAATTGAGCTTCCCCGTAGGGTCTCCCTCGTAAAAAAATTGGGTGGAAAGTATTGTCTTGGGATCGTTTACTTGACACTAAACCGTCTCATCTTGCACATATATATAATTATTTAATTGCGTGCACTTTTTTTTATTTAATTTCCTTGTACTTATTCTGATCTTTATTTTTGAACTATCATCAGGTGGCATAAAATCCCAGCAACAATTTCAAAAGGCTTTAAATCCACAATTCGGAGTGGCTGGCCCTCCAAAAACTCAGGTTCCCACCATAACAAAGCCGAATACTATTATCCCAGATTCAAAGATCAAAGCTGCTGCAGTTGCTGCGGGGGCCCGCATTGCCACATCAGCAGATGCCTCCTCACTAATCGAGGCGGCGGCACGCTCTCAGAACGTGGTCCACATCACCACCGGAGGTGGAGGCACTTCGATGATGAAATCCTCCTCAACTACAAGCATGTTGACCACCACAAGTCAACTCCCTAGTAATGTGCATTTTATGCGCACTGCTCAGAAGAAGGCAGCACCGATTCCGATTCCACCCCATTCCGCCACTCTACCACCAAACAGGCGGCCCGGTGTCGAAGCTCAACCACCACAAGGTAACTCGGCGAAACCTGCTGAGCTGGCGACTGTTGTTGAGCCTCCATCTGGTTTGCCGAATGCTGCAGCTACTCCTCCGTCTGTTGAAGTTGCTGTGGTTTCTAAGTCGGTAAATGAGACGAAAGAGATTGTCCAAAAGGCTGTTGACCTATCGGCTCCATTGGTCGACCAATCAAAAGAGGGAGTTGATAAACACCAAACTTCAGCTTCAGGTAATGAATGTATGTTGAGAAAGAATTTGTATTTGTTTAAAAGCTTTGGTTGAATGTTGAGTTAGTTATAAAATGATGTGTTTGTGGTGTGCTAGGTGAAAAGAGTGCCGATAACCTATGCACAAGCAAACAAGCAAACGGTGAAGCAACGACAAGTATCACAGAAGCCGCAGTTGGTGATGCGGAGAACAAATAAAGCTATGTATGAAAGTTCGTAACGTACGTGTTGGCTTCCTTCACTGTGGATGGACGTAGAAAATATTTCTAAATTGGTTATATTATATTATTTATACATTTTCCCAAATGATAAGCATTGTGAATTCAGGTTTGAAGGCAATGTATCTTGTTGTGTTCTACATGTAACTGTTTTACAAAAGTAGCAGGAGTTTTATCTTATACTATTACAAATAGGAAAGTATTTATGAACTATGAACCGTGTAATCGTTTAGTTGAAAAGAATGTTGCTAGACACCCATTTTATGTTTTATTTTTGAAAATTCTTGTAGCTCTAGTTAAATGATTCGTGTAATTTCTTCTAAATTACGGCCAACTTCCTGAAGTTAAATTACGAAAAACCCCCTTCAACTATGTATTCGATCATTCAGTTGGTAAATTTGATCTTGTAAGTGTGAACGTATAAGACAATGCATAGTTGAGAGAATGGTTGCAATTATACAAAAATGAGGGGTTTTTTGGTAATTTGACCTTACCTTAAGGGGGCAACTATTTTAAATTCCAACTTTTGCTTAGTTGAATACTACCAAGTTGAAAACCACAATTGAGTACATATTTATAAGTTTTTGGGTAAATTACACACACCCCCCTGAGGTAAGCTTAAATAACTATAAGGTCCCTGTGGTATCGATAATTACACTTAGCCCCCTGAAACGTAGTCAGAAACTCTAATGGGATAATGAATTGGATACGTTATTCCGATAGGGTTCTAACGGAATATTGGTTTCAGAAAGTGGTGGAGACAACAAAAAGCTATGGGTGATTTAAGAAATGTTCGGGAATGTTCGGGGAGCCATGTCACCTCATAGCTCTTTGTTGTCTTCACCACTTTATGAAACCTTTAGTCCGTTAGAACCCTATCGGAATAACGTATCCAATTCATTATCCCATTAGAGTTTCTGAGTACGTTTCAGGGGGCTAAGTGTAATTATTGATACCACAGGGACCTTATAGTTATTTAAGCTTACCTCAGGGGGGTGTGTGTAATTTACCCTAAGTTTTTTCTTACTTTAATACCAAAATAAAAATAAAAGTACAAAAATACCCTTTCTTACAAAATATTAATTACATCAATTTTTCTTTGAAATTACCTATTTGAAAACCAAATAAAAAAAAAGAAAAAAAAAATTCAAACACAAAAAAAAAACGGCCAAACAAACCTTCAAACCTCCCTCCGTCCACCCCTCCCACGCCGCCCGACGCCGCCGCCACCGCTCCAACCATCGCCGCCGCCGGACGCCGACGCCAAACACCGCCGAACGCCGCCCAACGTCGCCCAAAGCCGCCGCCGTCGTCGTCTTCGAATAGTAAGTTATAGTTGTTTCGATTTTTTTTCTTTAATATTTATTTAAGATTTGATTGTTTGATATGGGTAATTAGGATTTGGTTGTTTTAGGTTAGAATGATCGTTAATTAGTAATGGGTGCATATCGATTTGAGCATTGATTTGAGATTCGTGGGTCGGTTCTTCGTTCACCATTTTCGACCTGTGTATGTCGATTTTTGATGAATTTTCGACAGGTTGATGTCGAAAATTCATCAAAAATCGACATATAGGTGTCGAAAAGGTGAAATTGTTGAATTTGGTATTTTGGTAATTCGACAGGTAGCTGTCGAAATTTGGATGAGTTTTCGACAGGTAGCTGTCGAAAATTCAACCAATTTTCGACAGCTAGCTGTCGAAAACTCATCCAAATTTCGACAGCTACCTGTCGAATTTGAACTGTGATTTTTTTTTTTTTTTTTTTTAATTTGTTTTCTTTCCTATTTTTATTTGCTTGTGTTTATATTATGTATATTAATTTTTATTTGTGTGTTGTTTTGCAGTGGAAGAACCACGTGAACCTCGTATACCTCCGACTGTCTCGAACCGTAAGAAGAGGAAGGAATTATCCGATAGAGGCAAGGGCATAGCAGTCACGACCAAGAAAAAGACCACGACCAAGAAGAAGTCTGGAGAGGGTTCTTCGTCAACGAATCCGGTGCCGGCTCTACCTTCGACTGTAGAAGTTGGTGATTCGAGCAACGAACCGGTCCGAGGTCCCGAGATACCGGAATTGTACACAAAATTTGATAAGCACATTGCTTATCATATTGTGAACGGAGGGCCAGATCGCTCGGAGCGCGGCTCAGAATTTCGAATTCGAAATCACACAGGAACATTGAAATGTTGGGAGCCGGCGCCGTTTATTACAGAGGTAGTACAAAGATGTGGATTAATGTCAGTTGTACAAGCATCGTACAACACTGTGGACGGCCATCTACTTAGAGCCTTCATAGAGAGATGGCAGCCAGCTACCAACACATTTCACTTACCTGTTGGAGAGATGACCATCACACTTGACGATGTAAGTACGTTGGTCGGTTTGCCAGTTGTTGGGCGTACCGTATCTTGCGAGCGTTTGATCCGTGATTCCAAAACGAAGTCCAGTAGTTTGATGTTCGAGTTGCTAGGTGAGTACCCGGACGATGTAAACAAGAAGAAAGCGGTGAAGTTGGAATGGTTGAAGGCTAAATTTAGCAAAGTGACCATGAGAGATAGTGCGGAGAAGAGGACATACGCCATTCGGGCGTATTTGTTATTTTTGCTCGGGTGTACTATACTGTGCGACAAGACAGGCAACATGGTAAGCGTGAAGTATCTAAATCTTGTATCTGATTTGGATCGGATCGGCGAGTATGCTTGGGGCACTGCATGTCTTTGCCGGTTGTACGATGAGCTTTCCTCAGCCTCACAAAAATCAACGAACTCGATGGCTGGCTGGCTGACGCTCTTTCAGTCATGGATTAGTCTTGTATTTTTTTAGATGGATGTTGTTTGATGGATTTTATTTGATTTACTTGTTTTTTAATTTAGTTTTATATGGATTTTGGTTGTTTTAAATGAAAATATTTTTGATAATTTTCAATTTTTTTTTTGACCAAAAACACTTAGAATATGTTTTTTATCTTACATTGCAATAAATTTGGGGTTAATTTCACAAAAAAAAGAAAAAATTGCAATTTTTTCAAAAAAAAAAAAATGATACAGATCAAATTCGACAGCTAGCTGTCGAATTTCATCTGTATCATTTTTTTTTTTTTTTTGAAAAAAATGCAATTTTTATTTTTTTTGTCCAAAAACACTTAGAATATGTTTTTTATCTTACATTGCAATAAATTTGGGGTTAATTTCACAAAAAAAAAATAAAATTTGCAATTTTTTCAAAAAAAAAAAAAAAATGATACAGATCAAATTCGACAGCTAGCTGTCGAATTTCAATCGACTTGTATTTATTTTGACATCAAATTATGCAATAAACCAAATTGCAGATACAAACAAAATGATGACAAAATGAAAATACCATTTTCACACAATATCTCAAATTATTAGCACACATATATTTGAGCCACAGATTTATAAGAGATAGAAAATGCCCACAACCTTTTCTCACTATATACATCATCCAGTCCATCTACTAAGCAGAAGCCACGTGTCACCACATGGTTAGCTGCTTATCTACTATCCCCTCCACTCCCAAAAAAATTCAGTTAAGTGGCTGAAAACTAGTTACAAGAACTTCCTCCTATAAGCAAGAACATTTTTTTCTTGCAAATAATTTTATTTTATTTATTAAAAAAAAAGAAAAAATATGGAGACTAGCATTGCATGTTGTACTCGTTCAACAATCTTGCCTAATGTTTCTTCACAGCAATATTCGGCTGCCCTCGCCTCGCCCCGCTCCGTTTATCCTTCTTTTAGCTCCAAGGTTTGTTGTTTTTGAACTATCCATTTAATTTAATTGAATTCTTGTTTTTTTTTTTGTTTTTTATGAATATCATGATCCTCGTATCGGATTAGAATAATAACGTAACAAGGAAATGATTAGCAAAAAAAAATTAATTTGTTATATTACAAGTTTTATAAACTATGAAAGTTGGAAAATGCAGAGTTTGAAAGCAAGCTCGCTGTTCGGAGAATCGTTGCGTGTGGCGCCAAAATCTTCGTTGAAGATTGTCAAGGCAAAGAATTCTTCCTCCCTTGTGACCAAGTGCGAGATCGGTGACAGCCTGGTGAGCATAACAAATTTTGCTTATCCTATGTCATCATGTGATTGATTGATTGATTGATTAATTGAATGATGTATTGATTGATTGATTGCAGGAAGAATTTCTATCGAAATCGACGAAAGACAAGGGTCTGATTAGGCTAATGACATGCATGGGAGAAGCACTAAGAACAATTGCATTCAAAGTGAGAACTGCTTCTTGTGGAGGAACAGCTTGTGTCAACAGTTTCGGCGACGAACAACTAGCCGTTGATATGCTCGCCGACAAGCTTCTTTTCGAGGTCAATTTATATAATTATATATATTATTTATTAGAATTGAATAATCTCTATCTATGTATATTAATGAACCACGTTAAAATTCGTGTCCTTTTTAATTCTGTTTCTACGAACTGTTACAACACTTTACGCAAGAGTAACGAAAAACTGATCGAATTCGACACAAATAAATAATATTTGCACGAAATGAATCTAACAATTTTTGAAACTTGGCGACGCGTATGTAATAATAGGCACTGGAATATTCTCACTACTGCAAATACGCATGCTCCGAAGAAGTACCCGAGCTACAAGATATGGGAGGACCTGCTGAAGGTGTGTATTATCAAGATTCGATTTATTTTTTTCCTCGTATATTTTAGTTTAATTATATAAATAAATAAAAAAATTGTTTATGTGTGCAGGAGGATTCAGTGTAGCGTTCGATCCACTAGACGGATCGAGCATAGTGGACACAAACTTCACAGTAGGTACAATATTCGGAGTATGGCCAGGCGACAAGCTTACTGGAGTAACCGGTTCTCAACAAGTTGCTGCAGCTATGGGCATTTTCGGTCCTCGTACTACTTACGTTCTTGCCCTCAAGGATGTTCCCGGAACACACGAGTTTCTCCTCCTCGACGAAGGTCTTTTTCTTTTTTTTTTTTAATTATTATTTATGTGATTTGATAACTTATTTATTTTATTTAATTTCATATTTTCTTGCAGGAAAATGGCAACATGTGAAAGATACAACCTCAATTGGAGAAGGGAAAATGTTTTCCCCTGGTAACTTGAGGGCTACCTTTGACAACCCTGACTATGCTAAGGTCTTTTTTGTTTTTTATTTGTATTTATTATTTAATATTTTAAATAAAATGTGAAATATAAATGACATAGCAATTTGTACATATATATATCGAACAGCTGATCGACTACTATGTCCGCGAGAAATACACGTTGCGATACACAGGAGGAATGGTCCCTGATGTTAATCAGGTAATCAACTAGTTTTCGACTTTTCGTTCATCCTTATATTTATTTATATAACCGTATTATATTTTTTATTAAATAAAAAAATGAATTTTATTACATGCAGATCATAGTGAAAGAAAAGGGAATATTCACAAATGTGATATCACCAACTGCAAAAGCAAAGCTGAGGCTGCTGTTTGAAGTTGCTCCGTTGGGATTCTTGATCGAAAAGGCAGGCGGATTCAGCAGTGACGGAAAACAATCGGTTCTCGATAAAGTGATTATTAATCTTGACGACAGAACTCAAGTTGCTTACGGATCGAAAAACGAGATCATCCGATTCGAAGAAACACTCTACGGATCATCCAGGCTCAAAACCGCTGCACCCGTTGGAGCTTCTGCTTGATCACGACGAATTTTATGAATTTTCTATTATTATTATTTTTTTCCCGTTCGGCTAGATTGAAAATGCTGTGTACACAAACTTGTCGATGATGTTATTTTTTTTCTACGAGAATTAATGATGCAAGTGAATTTATGATCATGGTATCATCAATTGTTGTATCAATTTGATCTCTCCTTAACTCCTATTTCATTTCTACGTCGCTATGAAAATCGTTTCGTTTCATTAGAGTTAAATTCTAGGAAAACACGATTTTTTTTCGTAATTGTAAATTCGAGAAGATCCCTTTTGGTTTTCGTAGTTATTTATTTCCAATGACGTTTGTTGAGTTTACTGCATTTACTAACCTTGTGTTATAACGAATTGCTAAAAAAAATCACTGTGTTATTAATATTTGCAAAATACCCTTGTAATGCATTTTTTAACACACAACCCCCTAAATGATCCGGTGATGTTAGGGGCTAGTTTGCTAAAAAGTTGCATTATAGGGTTCTGTTGCCAATATTAATAACACGGGAAACTTTTTTAATAATTAGACTACACATGGGGGTGTTGAATGCAATAAACGCGAAATTTGTGGTACATAGGAAGAACCCTTTGGAATATCAGCCTTTCATAGGATACTTACACAAGAAAATATGGCTGTCAAAGTTTCAAGAAAGCAACTTAGTTTCTTGTGAACATCTCAAAACTTATTGTATATAAGCTATGGTTAATATAATCCTTTATTAAGATTACAAACTTTTACTTCTCATCGTCATTTAATAAAATGTCGAGTCCTCTACAGAAAAACGAGGCGGTGAACCAAAAATGGCACGGGTCGGTGGGAGGAATAGTAGATGCACCAATAGACGAGGTGTGGAAAATAGTGTCACAAAGCAGTAGATTGCACGAGTGGATGCCTATGGTCAAAAATTGCACTGATTTGTCGGGAAAAGAAGGTGTTCCGGGTTATAGCCGTTTAGTCTCGGGTTTCATGTTCCCACAAAAAGACGAAGATAGGTCTTGGGTTAAGGAAAGACTTGTACTAATGGACCCTTTATCTTACATTTCCGTTTATCGAATGGAAGCAAGCAATGTAGGTCTCGATGGATCTTTAAATTCGTTGAAACTCATTCATTATGGTGATGATTCGACACTAGTTGAATGGACGTTCGAGATTGATCCCGTGGAAGGTTTGTCTGAGGAGGGTATAGTAGACTACTTAGGGTACATTTATAAGTCTTGTATTAATAGGATTGAGGGTGCTATTGAGGCAAAAAAATCTTGTGTAGCATTCTTGAAGAAATTGTGAATGATATAATTACCGAATCCATTTTATGTACAATTGTTAAGTGTATATTTTTACACTTAATTGTACCTTTTAATTGGAGCTTTTGGTGTGTTTTAACGATAATTGGTGCTTAAAATGTTGATTATTTGTATTTTAGGTACAAATTGAAGAATTGGAAACTTATGGGGTAAAAAATGTAATTTAGGAGAAAAAGTGGGCCAAAAGTAAAAAAATCAAAACTTCGAAGAATTGAAGACCGGACGGCCGTCCGGATTTCAGAACTATTTCTCGCACGGGCGTCCGGGTTCACGAAGTGGCGCAGTGAAGGAAGTTTAATTACACAAGGAAACCGCCCTCTTATGTTTTTGCACCCTATTTAAAGGCCAAAAAGCACACAATTAGGAATCTATCTTTTTACACGCAATCTAGGAGCAAGAGAACGGAGCAACGAAGACGAAGACTTGACGATTCTTCATCATAGTTCTCCCTTTACTTTTATTCATAATTTTTATGATTTTTCGTATTTTTATTATGCTTTTCGTAGAGAACATGAGTAGCTAAGTTTTTAATCTAGGATTTTGTTGGAACCCTATGTGGTGATTCGAACCTATTTTTCTAATATTATGCAAGTTTAATTTTTTTGATTATTTCTTCTATTTGATCTTATTTAGCGCATGAACGTAGCTAATTTATGTTGCTATATGTTATTGTTAGAATTGATTGACAGATCGTTTTAATAATTAGAACAAGGATAGAAGAGCATTCAAGTAGTTTTCACCGGATGAGTGTGTTAATTGCATGTATTATCGTAGACATATAGATAATACCTTAGGTAGCCGTTTTCGAGACTTGTTGTTTAATGCTTTATTCATCCTAGGTTTGCATAGACATATAGTGAATCGTTTATGAATAATAGACTCATAATACACGCAACAGCGGATTATGAGTAATTTCGTGTCTCGGGTTAATAATCAGGAATTGTAATTTGCATGATAGAGGTTTAATTGGGTGATGAATTATCGCATAGGGGGGAGATAAAATCCTAGACCCGTTCTTATATTAATACTTTCTCGTGATTATTTGCTTTCTTAATTAGTTTAATTGTTTAATTGATTTAAATTGACAAACTTGCGTAGGCTGGATAAAAATCATAATTGTTAGAATTTGGTACTTAGGATTAGGTAATTTGAGTATTCCCTGTGGGATCGACATCCGACTCTCACGAGTCCACTTTTACTACTTGTTTGCGATACGTGCACTTGCGTGTTAGGTATTTAGCACCCAACAACAATAATCTCATTAAAGATGGAATTTGGATGTTTGACAAATTAAAAACCATTACCAATTCACTTAAAATTTAAATTAAAGATTACAAAATGACATTTTTTTTTGGAAAAACAAATGTGGGACAAACCACTGGGGGCAATTTTTTTTTTGCTACAATAATTTGGCTTTTTTATTATTGAAAATGACACTTTTTGGTTTAATTTCATTTCTACAACAATACACATTTGAGAAATGCGTATCATAAGGAGACGACACATGACAACATACTATTTTCTCTGAAGAAGCAATTTTGCTAGCTGCGCGTTATAAGGAGTTGACATGTGGCAGCTGACAATTATTTTAAAAAGCAAGTTTTCTAACTACGTGTTATAAGGCATCGACACTTATCATCAACCCACTTTCTATTTATATATGCAGTATTTACTTTATTTATTTAATTTATTTTAATTAAAAAATCAATGAAGAGACCGTATAATTAATTAAAAAGTTATTTTAAAAAAAATATTATTTTGTACGTTCAAGTTTTTTTGATAACAAAAAATTATGAAAGGTTTTATTAATAAAAAAGTCTTTTTTTTTAAATTAAATTTATTTTTATTTGAATAACTAAATAAATAATAAAAAAATTAATTAATTAAACAACATTATAAATAAATGCAAGAAAAAGAAATTTTATGTTTCAACAATATTTTTGGTCAAATATGCGGCATATGGCTCCCGGTGCTACATCCTCGAGGCTTTCTAATTTTGTGCCCTCTACCAAGATGTCCACTCTCATCTGCAACGTTAACACTCGATGGATCTGTGGGTTGAAATATGTTGGTATCGAATGTAATAGGTGTCAGTTGACGATCCGAAAATTGTGATGATAAAGAGCCCAAGTGAAGCTGTAAAATCGGGTCTTCAGAACCCATATTCGGCTCATAATACGAGGGGGTATATTGAGTTTCCATCATATGATCGTTTGTAGGATGTTCATCATTATCGAATACATGATTATATCCTGCAGAAGTAAACATAGGCGTCATAGAAGTTCCTACCTCCCCATCGTACATCCCCGTAAATCTAGGCATCTAAGACTCGGGTATCTGCGTCTGTGACTGAGGCATTTTTGACTAGGCATCTAAGTCTGATATTGAGGCCTCTGAGACTGAGGCATATGTGGAGGGCCATGTCGAGTTTTGAGTGCGGAAAGAGTCGTCCCGAGCGTAGGGAGATACGAACAAAGCCATCCTCATGTATGGTGGCTCCATCTTCGATAGAAATGATCAACGATCGAAGCTGCTGACTCTGAGATAAACCAAAATATTATAAGTTATATAAACTATATTATTTCGACACAACTGTTGTAAATCGCCCTAATGGTATTGCTCTCTGGTTTGATGATTGTGGAAAATAAAGTATGACAACAATATTAAAATATAAAGAGAGAATACAAAGACAAAAATCCGTAGAGAGATTAATAAGGGTGTAATATTGGGGGAGGGAGAATTCCATTATATAGGTGGAAAAATCACCAGGAGTTACAAAAGGAAGATAAGCTACCACTAACACAAATGGAAAGACATGGGGTAGGTTAGTGATCTAGTGGGAAGTTGGGTGGTTATGTTAGGAAACCTCACAAACATATTATTTACAACACTCTCTCTTGGGGATTCCTATCAAAACCACTATTGTGCATTTCATGTTACCTCATTAAAACCTTCAGAGCAATAAAACCTTGTGGGACAAAAACAACCTCGGTTAGGAAAAAGAGTACAACGCACAATCTTTCCAATCAGCATATATTGCCTCGTTAAAACCTTAGCGGGTAACCAAAAACCCTGTGGGAAAATAAATCCCGCAAAAAGGAAAGAGAGTACAATAGGACATCTAGGTATCTTCTGGATACTGAGTACCTACACGGTACTCCCCCTGAAGTTAACTCCCCCCTGATGTTTATAAGGGAGCGAGCTCAGATAATCTACACATGCCAATAGCCTTAACATGCTTTTCGAAAGTGACTTTAGGTAATGACTTAGTAAATAAATCAGCGTAATTATCCTCGCTTCTGATCTGGTGGATCATTATTTATTTGAGCTCTTGTTGTTGCTGATTGAAGAAAAAAATTGGAGCTATATGCTTGGTGTTGTCACCTTTAATGAAGCCCGTCTTCATTTGCTCAATGCACGCTGCATTATCCTCGAATATGATCGTAGGATCTTCTGTGGTAGCCAATCCACAGGAATCTCAAATATGCCCATTCATGGCTCTAAGCCAAGTACATTCACGCACTGCCTCGTGAAGTGCTAAAATCTCTGCATGATTCGATAAGCTGGCAACTAAGGGTCTGTTTTATAGACCTCCAAAACACAGCTGTGTTCCTAATGGTAAGTACATATCCAGTTTGGGAACGAGCCTTGTGTGGGTCTGACAGATACCCAACGTCAACATAACCCACAAGCTTTGCATCATTTAATGATGCATAGGGATAGAACAAACCTATTTCTATTGAACCCTTAAGGTAACGAAATACGTCCTTTACACCATTCCAATGGCGGCGTGTTGGTGCTGAGCTAAACCTTGCTAGAAAATTTACCGCAAATGCGATATCAGGTCGAGTACATTGAGCTAAGTACAATAATGCGCCTATTGCACTTAGGTATGGCACTTCAAGTGTTAACACTTCTTCGTCCTCCTCCATAGGACGGAACGGGTCCTTCGACCTATCCATTGATCGAACTACCATAGGCGTGCTCGATGGTTTCGCTTTATCCACATTAAAACATCTTAACATCTTCTGGATGTAGTTCGATTGATGGACTAAAATTCCATCAGCACGGTGTACCATCTCAAGTCCGAGACAGAAATTAGTCCTACCGAGATCTTTCATCTCAAACTCATGTTTTAGGAGTTGGGCTGTTTTACGGACACCTTCAGGAGTCCCAATCAAATTCATATCATCAACATAAACTGCTACAACAACAAACCCAGAACATGTTTTCTTAATAAACACGCAAGGACAAATATCATTGTTCACGTATTCCCTTCCGAGCAAGTATTCACTTAGGCGATTATACCACATTCTTTCAGATTGTTTCAAGCCATAAAGTGAACGTCTCAACCTAACTGAGATCGTGTTCCGTGGTCTGGAACTAATTGATTCGGGTAATCGAAGTCCTTCAGGAACTTTCATATATATATATATATATATATATATATATATACTCGTATCTAGATCCCCATATAGATAAGCTGTGACCACATCCATGAGCTGCATAGTCAGTTCCTCGGATACAACCAAACTGACTAGATATCTGAATGTAATTACATCCATAACAGGAGAATATGTCTCCTCAAAGTAAATCCCATGTCGCTGAGAAAAGCCTTGTGCTACGAGACGAGCCTTATATCTCATAATCTCCTTTTTTCTCATTTCTTTTCCTTATGAATACCCATTTATATCCCACGGGTATAACTCCAGGAGGTGTAGGAGCTACCGGCCCAAACACTCAATTTTTACCAATGAGTCAAACTCAGCCTGAATTGCTTTTTCCCAATTCGGCCAATCATCGCTCTGTTTACATTCATCAATTGATCGAGGCTCAATATCATCACTAGATACAATTTCAGTAGATACTGTGTAAGCAAACACGTCATTGATGATTATTTCATCCTGATGCCACACCTCATTCATGCATGAATAACTAACCGAGATTTCTCTATTCTCGGGAATGGATACTAATGTCGAGGCGTCCCCAAATTTCGTCTCCAAGACGGATCCATAGTCCGGAACTATTTCATGAGATGGAGCAGGTGAGATCCCATTGTTATTAGTGCTAACCGCATTCAACTGTTGGGCATTCATCCGCTTCCGGGGATGAGAATCCTTTGATCCAATTGGTCTCCCCCTCTTCTGGGCAGGGAGATATGATTGGTTAGCAGGGACTGATGGCCTTCCCACGTTTTGTCCTTCTGAGACATCTATCCTTGCAGACACGTTTGCAGCTGGTATATGAAATCTCGTCACTTTTTCTAAGGCAGAGAATGGGTCTGGTATATTATTGGCTATTTTCTGTAGATCTACGAGTCTACGTACTTCAAACTCTCTGACTGAAGTAGGGGGATCGTGATGAGACACAGTGGGGTCATTCCACACGACTTCACGCCGTTCTTCAGGAACGTTAGTGTGAACGTTCTTTCCTCCCCCTAACGGCGGGATGACGGTCTCATCAAAGTGAAAGTCCGCGAATCGAGCGGTAAAGAGATCGCCTATCAAGGGTTCTAAATATCGTATTATAGATGGTGATATATAACCAAATAAATGCCCAATCTACGTTGAGGTCCCATCTTGGTCCGTTGTGGCGGATCAATCGGGACATAAACTGCACACCCAAAGTGCGTAAATGAGAAACGTTTGGTGTACTTCCGTAACGCAGAATATGGTTGGGTTGCAGTGGGCCTCAATCGCAATAACATAGCTGCGTGCAATATTGCATAGCCCCAAGCAGAGATTGAAAGTTTGGTGTGCGTTACCAAAGTTCGTGCAATTCTCTGTAAATTCTTAATAAATGCCTCTGCAAGGCCATTTTGGGTATGAACACGTGTTACAGGATGTTCTATGTCAATACCTAAGGACATGCAATATTCGTCGAAAGATTGCGACATAAACTCTGCAGCATTATCCAGTCAAATAGACTTAATGAGATAATCTGGATAGTGTGCTCTCAATCTTTTTATTTGAGAGAGGAGTTTAGCATAAGCAACATTCTTCGTAGACAAAAAATCGACCTGTGAACACTTAGTCGAAGCATCAACCATGACCAAAAAATATTTAAAAGGTCCACATGGTGGTGAGATGGGGCCACATATATCTCCTTGGATTCGTTCCAATAAACCAAGAGAATCTTTACTAGTTTGGGCATAAGGTGGCATATGATCAACTTTTTCAATAGAACATGGTACACATATCTTATCATTGTGTACAAGATCCTTATTCGTTAGTGGATACCCAATAGATGTGTTAATAATTCGGCGCATCACACTTTGACCCGGATGTCCAAGTTGGTCATGCCATAGAAAATATTTGCTTGGATCACTAGACTTCGAGCAATCGACAAGGTGTGCTTCCGGCACTCGAATTTTGGTCCTATATAACCCTATCGAAAGTCCCTCTAATTTTCCAAGGTACGCTACTGGCCGTACACGTTAGAGGTGATGCACATATATTCATCAGTTGTTTCTGTTGGGGATCAGGCACGTGTACGCAACGGAAAACAAAAAAACAATATTTTATTTATATAAACTAATTTATATAAACAAACACGTGCACAATAATTACAATTAATTGCATACCTTTTCGATTCCAATCACCGACAAACATGATCGCATATATAATTAATTTAAATTACATAAATTAAATCATCATAGCATGCTCGCGAAATTAAATCAAGTAATAAACATGTTCAACGAACGATTCACATAAACACATAATCGAACATATAGATTCATGTGATTCAATAATCAATTAACATACATTAATCTTAATTAACATACATTAATCTCAATTAATATAAATTAATTAATATATGTACATTAATTAGGGAAAACGAGATGTTACCCTTGAAGCGTGAATCGAACGAAGACTCGAGAAGATGGCTAGCTGCTCTTCCCACTCCTACTGATCCAACCTCTTCTCTGATCTAAAATTACAGGCGTGCTCCGACTTCAATATCTCCATAGTTATGCACTGGATGCACAATTCCTATTGGAAGATTGTTTATCCATGAATTGTGAAGTTTCTATCAAAATTTCACGTCCATCCGATCACCGGTTGATTGAAGGCGAATTTCTTCGCTGGACTACGTAGAAAATCCGAGAGCAATTTATCAGAATTGCCTCCTCGCATCACCTGCTTGTGGCGGCGCGTGGAGGCGCGTGGAGACGACCCTTGTGGCGGCGTTGGCGGAAAAATAATCTTCCTTGTCTTAGGTTTCACCTCGTATATTCAATCCACTATCCACGTAGCACTAGATACGTGATAGGCTAAGTACAACGAAGAAGAACAAGGGAAAAAGGAAGATGTCGATCCGGCGGCGCGACGGCTGGTGGCGGAGGTAGAGTTTGGCTGCAAGGTGGACGGCTGATGGAGAGACAGAGGCTACGGTTTCAAGCTTGTGTTGTGTTTTTTGTATGTGTTTCACAAGATATTCATAGTGAAATGACATTAAATGTCCAAACATGTACGCAAAATATTCATAGTGAAATCATTCTACAAGAATATTACATATTACTCATCTTGGCAAATACATTAATTCATAAACTTTTTATCTTCATTCACCAACAAAGTACAACTCATATAACAATCTATTCATGAAAATCATACAGTACTCGAAACATCAACCGAGATTTTCAAACAAATATCAAATGACATCAAATACATATGCTACACAACTTTTCATGCTAATTCGAATTTATCTAGCATGCATTCATATAATAAAGAATTTCAAGAGGTTAAGGCTTACTTGAAAATTGATAAAATTCAGATACTACAGAGAAGATTATACGTTCTATGAAAGTAGATCACCGTCTCACAAACGAACCACACTCACAATTTCTCGAAGTATTCTAGCCCCACGATCAATTGATCTTCCACGATCACCGCGAGCAATTTCGTACTGATAACATGTTATAAATCGCCCTAATGGTATTGCTCTCCGGTTTGATGATTGTGGAAAATAAAGTATGACAACCATAATAAAATATAAAGAGAGAATACAAAGACAAAAATCCATAGAGAGATTAATAAGGGTGTAATATTGGGGGAGGGAGAATTCCATTATATAGGTGAAAAAACCACCGGGAGTTAGAAGAGAAGTTACAAAAGGAAGATACTCTACCACTAACACAAATGGAAAGACATGGGGTATGTTAGTGATCTAGTGGGAAGTTGGGTGGTTATGTTAGGAAGCCCCACAAACATATTATTTACAACAAAAAATAAATAAATAAATTTAAATGCATACCAGTGTGATAAGACCATAATGATCCACCAATTACATGGATCCTCTAAAATGTATGGATTAATAACTCATATATGTGTCTATGGCATTTATCGGGCCCAAAGAGGAGGATACATTTTCCACCCAAATATGTTTTTCCTTACTCTTTCTCCTCGGGACCAAAGTAAGATGATTTTGTCTATAATGTTATATTTTTCGCTAAATTATTATGTCTTAGGCTACATAGATGAGAGGAAGTATTTATACTAACATCTTATGAGTCATTTGGGCCCCATCTGGTCTCGTGAATGATCTAAATTAACCTATTTTTCCCACTGTTCTCTTATCCTAGTGTTGGTCTTTTCACATTATTCTTCCACCTCACTATTGCATGTTAAGGGAGATAAAGATGACCCTAGACGAGGTAGTCTACTAGGCGAGGTCATACTTCCTTGGGGGCGAGCTAGCCTTTAGTAGACCTTTGTTGCTTCTTTGATGGACATTTAATGCGATGGAAATTTAATGATTTGATGGACCTTTAATACTTTAATGGCAATTCAATGCTTGTTTCTTTATTCTTAGGGAAATTTAATGATTTGATGCCTCTTTTCCCAACTGTCCTATCTACTTTTATGTGGGCTCCTAGGGACAAGCTCTCTTCTCCTTGTTGGATCCTTGTTACTCTCAAAGCCGAAAGGCTTCATGGCCCAACATGCCTAAAATTCTATTATTTTTTTCACGGGGAAATTGACCCAGATCACACTGTATCCATATAAATATGTTCTCCTACCTCAAAACCTGTACTCTCAACTGTGGTACTTGGTGATATGAACCGACAAGTATGCAAGTCATACCACTCAAAATAACCATCATTTTTAGTAGGTCCATCATTGACAGACGGATAACGAACAATATAGTTGGATCTCTGCTCCCATGCAAGGATATTAGAAGCATGTGGTACCTCTACGTTGTTATAGACATGCCTCTTAAAGTTTACTTCGCGGTTTTCAAGATCTGCTTGTATGGGTTGTATCATCCCAAACTATCGAACCACCCTCTCTGGTCAATGCATCTATACAACTACGTAGCATATTAAAGGGGCTCTCGCTGTCTAGATACTCTCACAATAGATCATAGGATCCTGCCCTAGAAATCTAAACTCATGATCGTTAACAGAATACTATAAACTGTCCTAGGAGCATCTGGTCCAACATCATCCTAAAAGGACGAACAGAGTGTGCACCAGACTTTTTTTATTTTTTATTTTGTCGAAATTGATATTATTCATTTTATTTTATTTTCGTATTAAAAAAAATTAAAATATTTTCTTTCTAAAATTTCAGAATTTTGTAAAATTATTAATTTTCATCCCAATTTTGGAAATTTCTATTGTACGTTGTAAAACAACTCAAAGAATTTAAATTAAGAATCAATTTTATTTTATCTAACACACTTAAGAACACTAACAATTTAACTATTATCCTACAAATAACAAAAAAAAAAAGTACTTGTGAACACAATATAATTTTTTCCTTTACGAACACATAATCAAACAAATAATTTATGTAATTTTGAAAAACAATTATTTAAAATTTAAGGAAATAACTGACTAACCTGAAATTAGTACACGATTACTTGCACCAAAAATTTCTCTCAAATGTTGCAGCAAGTGGAAGCCTTTCTCCCACAATACACTACAAATAAAAAATTTGTAAACCCTAACACACTCAAAACCAAAACAATAAATTAATACTTTTCCAACACATTAAAGTTAATCATGTTAATCATATTTTTCCAATAATAAATTTATTTCTACAAATAAATAAATCATATTTACCTCGAGTTAATGCTACCACAAAAAATCTCCCGCGATACACTCATGAATTCAAATTTTGAAAACCCTAATACACTCAAAACCAAAACGTAGATCAAACTACGAATTAACATTTTTTCAAACAGTTTCAAAAATACAAACAATTTAAACATTATTCTAGAAATAACAAAAAAGAAAAAAATCACACTTACCTCAAATTAATGATGGCACGAAAATCCCTCATATAAAACCACAATTTTCGAAATTTGTAAACCTAACACACTCAAAACCAAACCACAATTAACATTTTTCAAAAAACATTCAGACTTACAAACAATTTAAAAATGAAAATCATATTTACCTCGAAAAATTCTACCACCGAAAACCTCCCACAACACACCACATTTTTCTAATTCAAGCTACAATTGTAAAGTGTAAATAACTAT
Organism: Erythranthe guttata; assembly: GCF_056151865.1. NCBI lineage: Eukaryota > Viridiplantae > Streptophyta > Magnoliopsida > Lamiales > Phrymaceae > Erythranthe > Erythranthe guttata. The sequence goes on from NC_142538.1 coordinate 8,906,945, forward strand.
TAAAAAAAACAGTGTTAATAAATAATACAAATACAAAGTAAATGAAAGTTAAAAAATGTTAAAAAAATACTTGTTGAGGAATTCCAAAATTATGAGAAACTATATACATAAATAAAAAACAAGAACTTATTAGCAATTGATGACAACAACAACAAAAAAAAAAAAGCTGTGAAAAGAGGGAAAAATTACATGTTGGACAAAATGGGAAGTGGACGAAAAGTAGGCTACTTGCCTCCTCTTTATGAAATAATTCCAATGTTCATCTCAATCCTTGAAATTAAATCAACGGTTGCCATAACACAATTTTCGAAAAGTATGTCATGCAATAAAGTGGGCAGGTCAAAAGCAAATTTCTGTACCTATACGTTTCCCCATCTATTGGATTGAAATCGACGGCTCGGATGAAGGTTTGTGGAGCAGAATTCCTGACACGTGGCGGATTTTTATGACGCACTATTTTGAACTGCGCAATGTAGTAAATCCGGAACGACCACGCCAACTACCCTATTTCTGAAATAAATTACTCAATATGTGGTAGAAAAAAAATTGTCCCAAACCGCCAATTAAGACCATTTGCCATTGCGTAACCAATCTCGTCGAGATATCTGACATAAAGAAGTATCAACGATTGAGGTCAGTTCGGCACCAATGAGCCAAACGCCCTACGTCCGAGATCATTAAGTCGAGGTCCACCAACTGATCAGAAACGAAAGCCCATCAAACTAAGGCCCAATGAATAATAGGTGCCACGGTGGGCCAAAGTGTTCGCTAAAATGGAGTTTGACAAAAACAAAAAAAAAATTGCCAACAGTTAGCCCACGGGCGCGGAGCCCATCTACCCGCATCAGGTCGCATAAAAAGAAAGGTAACCGACAATGAGTGGAGAGCTCGGAGATTTTTATTAAAAAAGAAGATCATAGAATAATTTCCGTAAATAAATAAGAAAAGTGTGTAAATAGAATCAATGATCTAGTAATCAATGTAAATGTCGGTCAAATTAACATGTGCTAAAATAGGTAATGTCTATTTAGGAGTTCCATGTATAAACAAATGTATTAACCCAATTAGGGTTACAATTTATCATCAACATACACTATTTTCTGAATTCTCTCTCTACTTTTACATTTTATATTTGTCTTGGTCATCTTCACCAGTGACAACACCGGCATTAAGTTAGCTTTTCTGGCGGTCAAAAGAGTAGGACTTGGAACGAGGTCTTGAGGGTGTAGATTCTACACCATCAAGTGGCGCCGTTTGTGGAAAAATGAATCAAGCTCCAAGATGTTGAGTTTTCTCAGATCTAAAAGGAAAGAAAACTTTTAAAACCTTTTAAAAGGGAGTATTAGTCTTTTTTGAATTCATTCAGTTATTTACCCTGATCAATTAAATACGCACAGTCCATTATTCTTTACACAAAAAAAAAAAAAAAATCAAAATCAAATAATTTTGGATAAATTACACCTACACTCCTGATGTATGCTAAAATAACTGAAGGTATCTATAGTATCGGTAATTACAATCACCCTACTGAAACATTGTTAGAAACTGCATTGAATAAGTTATTGCATGAGGATTCTAAGGGACAATTGGTTTTAGGCAGTGGTGTACATAATATAGAACTAGGTGGTGACATTGCTCTCTTAATATTTCTTAAATCCTTATTATTTGATATAAGATTTATAAATTTTCGTCTATGGTAGCATTAACAACCCCGTCAGAAACAAATATAATGCATATCGGTCCCTAGAACATGAAATCTTGGCTGGACAATACCACAGTAACATTAAAGTTCTTCTAGCATTCCTCTGGGGTGTATGTGTAATTACACCATTTTCTCACCTCTTTCTTGATTTCAGTTATTTTATATGTCCGTTCATCACGTTTGCCCAAGTTTCCATTTTGAATTCGGGAAATTCCTTATCTCACATCGACATATTGCATTCCAAATCCCTTCTTCGAATCGACATATTGCATTCCTTATTTTCATTCAACCACTTTTCCCAAAGTAAAAAAACTATTTCTGATTTTTCCAATTCTCTAATTTTCAATTTTTTTTGGGAAACCGTATAGTTAGATGATGACATGGGTTCTTGATCTAAGGACAACAAAAAGTGGTCAGCATCTCGTTACGTACGCCAAAGATTTATACACCTTAAAATTTGTATCAAAATTGTATAAACCAGCACATATCTAGTGTGTTGTGCTTTCCTCGGCTCCTCATGTCAATGAAAGAAAACAATGTAAAGAAAATAGTGAGTTCAAATTATATCTATTTTGAAACGATTATGTTAGTCAAATCTTAATAATTAATGTTCTTCGTAAAGCTACGAGGAACTTAAAATTTTGATGATGTAAACTGTAAGCATTGAGTCACAATATCACTGATGGAGTGATTTATGTGTTAAACGAAGAGCTGTAACCAAAGTTGTAAAAAGCGGTAATCGGGTCGGAGGAGGTTAGGCACCGACTCACGATCAATCGGTGCGGCGATGATTAATCGGTGGTAAATCGGAGATAAATCGCTTTTTAAAATTTAATAAAATATATTTCTAGATATTATTTATAAATACTCAAAACATATATAAATAGACATTTAAACATAGTTATATCCCATCATGTATACATCCTAATAACATAATAAAAGTTTAATAATAATAATAAGATCATAATACATAAATATCCTTATAAAAAATAAATAAAAAGGCAATTTTTTTGAATTTACATTTATTCTTGAACATTCTTGGCATACAACATTAGTTCTTAACAATAGTAGTTAATATAAACAAAATAAAGCATAAATTCATTTTTTTTTAAATCCCAACTTTTATTTTGAATTATATATTAAAAAAGAAAAAGAAAAAAAGAAGCGATTTTGACCGATTTTTGGCCGATTTTTGCCACCGAGTTTGACCCGCCTGAAAGGTTTGACCGCCTCAGACCGCCTAAAACCGTCTCATAGATAAAAAACCGATTTTTCAAACATTTACACTAAATTTCGTAAAGGTTTTGGACCGCCTCCGCCTCGGAGACGAGGCGGCCGATTTTTAGACCACTGGCTGTAACTAGGGATTTGCAGAGGGAAATGTTTGGCGCAATTTGAGATTAACTACAACTGATCAAATGAAATGAAGGGTGAAATTTCAAATACATGAGTTTGACAGGTGTTGTTTTCTATCAAAACTGACCAGCCAATTTGACGGAAAGACGAAAACCACAGAAAAATGGCATGTTTAGGGACATAAAATGTCACTTTAACTTGTTTCAAGACATAAAGCGAGTAAGTGGCAAAGTATATGGAAAAAAAATGTAATTATCTCTGATAGTTGTGCTTTATTTATGTGAGTAGGTAAAAAGAAAAAAGTGGAGAAACAATGGGGATTAAAGAAATCAATCCCAAATTTGAATTCCAATTGGGAGCGAAGACACCACCAAAATATCCGAAAGACCCGAAAGAAGTCATGAGTGCGGATTGGAGACATGCAAGAAACGAAAAGCGAAGAGCCGCCGCGTTGAGTTCCTTACCTCTTCACTTTGGTGACCAAGGGCTTGCAAGAATTGATTGACCTATAGATCGCACTTAAGGCGAACGAAAGAAATTAGATAAGCAAAAAAACGAGACACTTATGCTCAAAGCTCGAAGTTGTAATGAAGAAGGAGGGCAGACACCTCCATTCATGGAAATGGGAGATTCACACCGATAAAACATGCACTGGATAGAGCAGGAACAAAGGGAGGGAGAAGTTACAAAGTTATGTGAAATGTTTACACAAAACTTTAATAAAAATTCCTACGGCTCAGTCGATGATATTAGTAGGGGCATTCGTCTAAGGACTTAGGGAAGGAGAGTGTTGGGGATCTACATTTGTTGAGTGTAGATATTAAACTCAATACGTTTACTTTACGCGGATCTTTTGTTTAGATTTAATTATATTTGTACTTTAATTGATTGATTTTGTGTTTTATAGGTGAAAAACGAGAAGTAGGTGTCCATGAAGGAAAAAAGATCAAAAAGAAAGGAAAAAAGTGCAAATAAGGAAACAAATCAAATTGGAAGAAGGAATCCCGCCACAGCTTTGACAGGGTCCACCATTTCGAGCATATCTCTCTCATACGAACTCCGAATTAGGTGATTTTGGCGGCCATGGAAAGCTAATTTCAAGGGCTACAATTCTTATTTACACAACAATCCGAAATTGGGACTCCAACATGGCGAAAATGGAAGAACAAATCCTGATGAGGGAAAGTGGCGGAAATTGATTCGTATTAGGTTTCCATTACTTCCTTATCAAGAAAAGCCTATAAAAGCAACAATTCTGTACACCATAAGCCCGAAAATTTTACACCACAAAACGTGAAGAACGAAGATCAACGAAGACTCAAGCATAGTTTTTCTTATTTATTTTATTTATTCTATTTTTTTTCATAAGAATTACGAGTAGCTAAGTTTTTAATCTAGGATTTTGTTGGAACCCTATGTGGGGATGGTGAACCCGTTTTCTTGAGATTATTCAATTATGATTTTATGATTATTTCTTCTACTTGTTATGATTGTTAGTGCATGAACTTGATCAATTTATGTGCTTTATCTGTGATTATTGGGATTGACTCGACATAGCTATTTTGATAATAAGACGTTAAGTAGAAGAACCTTCAAGTAGTTTTCACCGGATGAGTGTGTCAATTGCATGTGGTGTCGTAGACATACAGATATCACCTTAGGTAGCCATTTACGAGACTTGTTAGTTAATGCTTTATTCATAATTTGTTTGCACAGACATATAGTGAACCGTTTATGAATAATAGACTCATAATACACGCGACAACGGGTTATGAATAAATTAGTGTCTCGGGTTAATAATCATGAATCATATATTTCATAATTGAGGGGTTTTGGGTGAGCAATTATTGCATAGGGGGAAGATAAAATCCTAGGTTCGTTTTTATTAATATTTTCTCGTGTTTATTTGCTTTCATAATTAGTTTAACTATTTAGTTGATTAGATTTGACAACTTTGCATAGGCTGGATAAAACTCATAATTGTTAGAATTTGGTACTTAGAATTAGATAATTTAAGTATTCCCTGTGGGATCGACAACCGACTCTCACGAGTCCACTTTTACTACTTGTTTGCGATACGTGCACTTGCGTGTTAGGTATTTAGCCCCAACAAGTTTTTGGCGCCGTTGCCGGGGAATACGGCTAAATTATCTATTTATTCTAATATCAAATTTTAGCAATTTTTCTTACTTCAGCCATTTAATTTTTTTTTTTGTTGTTTTTGTTTCATGTCTGGTTACAATGTCCGGGCACATCAAACGGGATATGAATGGCTTCCATCTGACGAAAACCTCCAAAACACCTATGATATGCCTCCGTTTTGTTCAGCATGTGGTGGAAATCATTATTCCGATCAATGTTGGGGATCACCAACTGATAAGTGTTCGTTTTGCACGATTTTTACTTATCAAATCTTCGAGTTTTGGTCTTCGTTCGTCCGAGTTTCGGCTTTATTTGTATATATTATTGCGTTTCTTGTTTTATTTCTATTTCAAGGTTTTATTAGGTATTTTTGCCAAGTCGAAGCCATTTGAAAGCGAAAACCAAATTTTCAAGCCAATTTTTGGGGCCAAGATGACCCAGATCGCGATCTGACATCTCTGGATCGCGATCTGGGGGTTGTTACAGAGCCGAAATTGATCAAGACCCAGATCGCGATCCAGCATTCCGTATCGCGATCTGGGGGGTCTGACAGAGAGAATATAGGGGTCAAATCCAGATCGCGATCCAGAAAGTCGGATCGCGATCTGGGGGGTCTTACAGAGCTGAAATGAGTCAAGATCCAGATCGCGATCCAGCATTCCGGATCGCGATCTGGCATGGCGGTGGGCAGTTCCCCGAGGCTGCCAGATCGCGATCCAAACAACCCGGATCGCGATCTGGGCACGTTTTTTGAGAAAGATATTTTGTTTTGCAAAGCTTCTTGAGGAAGCTTTGCATTTCACTATAAATAGAAAGGCCCTTCATTCTTCATTCTTCTTCAACTTTTTACGGTTTTCGACGGTTCTTCGCGGGAATCATCAACGGGGGTTTCGACTTGGGTTTTTCTTACGCAATTTCTTTACATTTTGTTCTTCATTTCCTTTGTACATTCTTTTGATACTATGTTTGTTATGAACTAAGAAAATTTTCTTCTAGGGCAATGAAGCCTTGTATATATTGATTTCGATCGTCATTTCTGTTATCTTTTTGTCGTGTTTCGATTTCGTTTATGTTTTCCTGTATTAAATGCTTCTGATTGTTTGATCAGCTATCGGATTATATTAAATAGGAATGAACTCGAGAGAGGATTTCTTGTTTGAAGTTAGGAAAACATAGCTCGGGGTGTGGAAACGGAGACCTGATGCACTTCGGGTAGCCCTTAAGGAATTGACCAAAATGCTCTTAATAGTAGGTTCTGAACGGAGACGTCGGACCTGTGGGTAGACTCTAACTACACTGGAGACGGGGGTTAGAGTACATTAGCGTCTGGGTTAACGAATAGGAGTGTGGCATTAGATAACGGATTTGTAGATCGTTGTTGATTAAACATAGGTGGATTTGGCCCTAGAAGTCCCCTTTAAATCGAAGTCCCCCCGCGTTGAGTTGTCGTTACTTTATTTACGTACATTCTTTATTTGCATGTTTACGATCTTGCATGCTTTTAAATTAGGGTTTCCCACCATTCCTAATATATACGATCAGTTAGATAATATAACGATAATATAATTACACTACTCAGCATGTGAATCTACAAGGTCCATGTGGATCGATATCCGGAACCACTGTTCTGCAAAATGCGATACCGTATACTTGCGATAATTTATACGTGAGAAAAACGCGTATCAAGTTTTTGGCGCTGTTGCCGGGGACCAATTTGATTTTATCTTTTTTGATAGTGTTACCAATTATCTGATTATTAATTTAGCTATTTACTTGTTTTATTTTCGATTTTTACCTTGATTTTAACCAATCACTTTGTTTATGCCCATGAGTCGAAATTTGGAAATCATACCTTACGATCCCGAGATTGAAAGGACGTTTCGAAGACGAAGGGCCACGCACAAACAACAAAGTGAACCAATGGCCGAAGATCAAGGAAATCCAGAGCACCTGGCCTTTGAGTACGATCGAGAGCCAGGACGAGATCACGAGCAGCCAAGACCGAACCTGCCACCCGAGCGAACAATGCGAGAATACCGAACTCCAGCTGTGAATGAGAACTATTCGGGAATCAGGAAACCGACGATAGCCGCAAACAACTTCGAGCTAAAGACGTGGCTAATCAACATGGTCATGGCGAACCAATTCTCCGGAGCAGCCACTGCAGATCCAAATCTCCATCTTGCCAATTTCTTGGAGATTTCTGACACAATCAAAGTTAACAGAGTTTCTGATGATGCCATCCGGTTGAAGCTATTCTCATTTTCTGTCAGAGATAAGGCAAAGAGTTGGCTTCTGAGTCTTAATCCAGGATCACTCACCTATTGGGAAGAATTATCACAAGCCTTTCTGGCACGATTCTTTCCACCCTCAAAGACCGCACAACTACGAAGAGATGTAGGCAATTTCAGACAGATGAGCCAAGAGCCGATGCACGAGTCTTGGGAGAGATTCAAGCACTTGTTACGACAATGCCCTCAACACGGATTCAACCCGTGGGATCAAATGGAGTTATTCTACATTGGGCTCGATCAACCAGCCCATCCTTTACTCGATGCTGCTTCAGGTGGATCATTGCAAAACAAGACTCCCACAGACGCTCGAGACATTGTCGAGCGAATGTGTGAAAATGCTTACCATTGGTCGTCCGAACGGAGTGGTATACAAAAGGTGGCCGGAGTCCACCAACTCGATCCGTTAGCCGCAGTTTCAGCACAATTAGCGACCCTATCAAATCAGGTCGCCCAATTATCGGTTCGAGGGCCACAGACCGGACGAGTAGCAGCAGCAAGTACTTCACAAGCCACAAACGACGATTGGGAGCAGGCACACTTTATGAACCACCGATTCAACAATGTCCGGGGAACCAACAATCAGAACCAAAACCCTACTCATTACCACCCGGGAATTCGGAATCACGAAAACTTCTCCTACGCCAATCCAAAGAATGCTCTACAACCAGCTTCCGATTTCAACCATCAAAGAGAGCAACGAGGGCCAACGTATGACGAGCGTCTTCACCGACAAGAACAGGAAATGGAGGGTCTGAAATCAACAATGAAGAACATGGAAAAGCAAATAGGGCAAATCGCCCAATCCATGTCCACAATGGCCAAGGGTGGATTCTCGAGCAATACCGAAGTCAATCCAAAAGAAAGCTGTCAAGCCATAACCACCCAAAGTGGTTTGCAAATGACCCTTCCTCCTTATCCGACGGACGAGTCACCAAGGCCAGCTGTACAACCGACCCCGATCGAGCCGGAAATCACCATTTCAGGGAGTGGTACAAAAGAGGCTAGTAAGCCCAATAACATTTCTTTTCCTAATAATCCTATTCCTTTTCCAGAAAGACAGAAGAAAAAGAAGTTCCAGGATCAATTGAAGAAGTTCATTGAAAAGATCAAACAAATTCGAATCAACATCCCTTTTGCAGAAGCCTTGGAGGTAATGCGAAACTACACCAAGTTCATGAAGGAAGTTCTATCCAAGAAAATTCGGATCGAAGAAGAAATACCAGTGACACTCACGGCAACTTGCAGTGCCATTCTTCAGTCGAATCTACCACCGAAACTGAAAGATCCAGGGAGTTACACTATTCCTTGTATTATTGGAAATTCTACTTTCGACAAAGCTTTATGTGATTTGGGGGCAAGTATTAATTTGATGCCTATGTCTGTGTTTCTAAAACTGGGCTTAGGAAATTTGAACCGCACTCGCATGGCTTTAGGAAATTTGATCGTTCATTAAAATATCCCGATGGGATTGTAGAAGATGTGCTAGTTAAAGTAGATAAATTCATTTTGCCTGTTGATTTTGTAGTACTTGAAATGCCTGAAGATGATGAAGCACCAATCATTTTAGGTCGTCCATTCTAAGCCAGTGATAAGGCGATGATTGATATGGAATTAGGATCTTTAATGCTTAGGGTAAATGGGGAAGAAGTTGTTTTTAATTTGACACATGCATTTAAACACTCTGAGCATGTTGAGCATTGCAGTAGAATAGACGTGATCGAGGACTGTGTTTCCTCCTTTTTTGATTTGTATGAATTGTGTGATTCTATTGAGCACTGCATTGTTAATTCTATTGATTTGCATTCTGCCTCCCCTGAAACTCCTATAGAAAATGATGTGCTTGATTGTGTGTTGTTTCTTGAGTGTACCGAGATTTTAGGCGTAGACGAGGTACGAACCATCCCCGAGATACCAGTTAGTGTGAAAACGGCCCCCGTACTGGAATTGAAACAATTACCGGATTATCTTTGTTATGCTTTTCTTGGAGCAGACAAGACATATCCGGTGATTATTTCTTCTAGTTTGAGCGAGGCCGAAACAAACACACTGCTGGAGGTCCTTAGAGAATATAGGTCGGCTATAGGTTGGTCTATTGAGGATATTAAGGGAACTAGCCCGTCTATTGTTCAACACAAAATTCTTATGGAAGACGTCTACAAACCGAGAGTCCAACCTCAGAGGCGGTTAAACCCGTCAATAAAAGAGGTAGTAAAAAAAGAAGTCTTAAAACTGTTAGGCGCTGGTATGATTTATGCAATTTCTGACAGTTCGTGGGTCAGTCCGGTGCAGGTTGTGCCAAAAAGGGGTGGGATGACGGTTATTTTGAATGATAAAAATGAACTTACTCCATCTAGAAAAGTCACTGGGTGGCGTGTATGCTTCGATTACCGATTGTTGAATGCAACCACTAGAAAAGACCATTTCCCCCATCCCTTTATCGATCAAATGCTAGACCGACTAGGAGGTTTCGAGTATTACTGTTTTCTTGATGGTTATTCGGGGTACAATCAAATTTCAATAGCCCCGGAAGACCAAGAGAAAACTACTTTTACTTGCCCCTACGGTACTTTTGCATTTCGTAGGATGCCTTTCGGTTTATGTAATGCACCTGCTACCTTTCAACGATGTATGATGTCTATTTTTCATGATATGGTAGAAGAATTTCTTGAGGTGTTTATGGATGATTTTTTTGTGTTTTGATCGTCTTTCGATCATTGTGTGCACAATCTAGAACTTGTTTTGAAAAGATGTACATAAACGAACCTTGTTTTAATTTGGGAAAAATGTCATTTTATGGTTCGTGAAGGAATTGTTCTAGGTCACAAGGTCTCGAAAAAGGGTCTTGAGGTGGATAGGGCAAAAATCGAAACGATTGAAAAATTGCCTCCACCGAAGGATCTCAAGGGGGTTAGAAGTTTTTTGGGGCATGCTGGGTTTTACTGTAGATTCATTAAAGATTTTTCGAAAATAGTAAAACCATTATGTCATTTGCTTGAGAAGGAAGCCGTCTTTGATTTTGATTCTGCTTGTTCGCAGGCTTTCACGTTTCTCAAAGAGAAGCTAACCCAATCACCGATTATGATTACTCCCAATTTGGAGGAACCATTCGAGATCATGTGCGATGCGAGCAACTATGTTGTAGGTTCAGTATTGGGACAGAGGAGGGACAAAATCTTCAAAGCCATCTACTATTCGAGTCGTACACTTGACCAGGCACAGAAGAACTATTCAACGACCGAAAAGGAAATGCTTGCTGTCGTTTATGCCGTTGACAAGTTCAGACCGTATATTTTGGGGTCTCAGGTGATCATTTACACCGACCACGCAACAATTCGATACTTGTTCGCAAAGAAGGATGCCAAGCCCAGACTCATCAGATGGGTGCTCCTACTCCAGGAGTTCGACTTGGAAATAAGAGACAAAAAGGGGAGCGAGAATCTGGTAGCAGATCATCTTTCTAGACTCATACTAGACGAAGCTCCAGCCAAAGGAAATATTCAGGAATCATTCCCAGACGAGCAACTGCTCGTCATTAGTACTCACACTTCGTGGTATGCTGATGTGGCCAACTTCTTGGCCAGTGGAATCATTCCTGACGATCTATCTTATCACCAAAATAAAAAATTCCTTCACGACAGTCGTTTCTACCTATGGGACGAGCCATTGCTTTTCAGAATCGACCCCGATCGAGTCATCCGAAGATGTGTTCCTGAAACCGAAGTACGTGAGATCCTCACACATTGCCACTCATCACCTTGTGGCGGGCATCACGGGGAATCTCGCACAACCGCCAAAGTTCTGCAGTCAGGCTTCTTTTGGCCAACCCTATTCCGAGATAGTTACGAGTTCGTGAAACGGTGTGATCGATGCCAACGAACAGGGAACCTATCCAACAAAAGCCAATTGCCTTTGAACAACATGCAAGAGGAGGAGCTTTTCGATGTTTGGGGCATAGACTTCATGGGACCATTCCCTTCTTCGAACGGGAAGTTATACATTCTGCTTGCCGTGGACTACGTGTCCAAACGGGTCGAAGCAATTGCCACCACTGCCAACGATGCTCGTACAATCCTCAAATTCTTCCACAAGAACATATTCTCAAGGTTTGGGACACCTAGGGCGATCATTAGCGATGAAGGATCTCACTTCTGCAACAAACTGCTCACTGATCTCACGAACAAGTTGGGGATCCGACACAAAATTGCGCTTGCCTATCATCCACAAACAAATGGCCTTTCTGAGTTGTCAAACCGAGAAATCAAACAAATTCTGGAGAAGACCGTGAGCACGAACCGAAAAGATTGGGCGTTGAAGCTCGATGATGCACTTTGGGCCTATCGAACCGCATTCAAGACACCGATTGGGATGTCTCCGTACAAACTCGTGTTAGGGAAAGCGTGCCACCTGCCAGTGGAATTGGAGCACCGAGCTTATTGGGCAGTCAAAAAGCTCAATTTCGATCAAACAGCCACCGGCGATCGTCGATTGCTTCAACTCAACGAAATGGAAGAGTTCAGAAACGATGCTTACGAGAATGCCAAGATTTACAAAGAAAAGACGAAAAAATGGCATGCCAAAAGGATTACAAAGCGAGAGTTCCGGGCAGGTGACCAAGTCCTGCTATTCAATTCTCGGCTACGACTATTTCCGGGAAAGCTCAAGTCCCGTTGGTCAGGACCATTCGTAGTCCTGAGCGCAACCCCACAAGGAGTTATCGAAATACGAGGATGAGACGGTCCGTCGTTCAAAGTGAATGGGCAACGAGTTAAGCATTACTATCCAAATGGTGCTCCCGAGGAAGTGGAGCGTGTCGCACTAATTTTCTCCCAATAAATCCAAAAAGAAGTCGAGCCGTCGACTGTAAAACAGGCGCTGAATGGGAGGCACCCTATTATTGCTCATTCTCTGTCATTTTTTCTTTTGTTCTTGCTTTCGTTTTCGTTTTTAGTCTTTTCTTGTATTTTTGTATTTTTTTGGGTTCAATATCTCTATTTCACCCGTTTAAATTTCAAATTTTGTGCAGAATACAAGACCCAAATCGCGATCCATCATTCCGGTTCGCGATCTGGGGAGTCTGACAGAGAAGAAATTGAGGTCAAATCCAGATCGCGATCCAGCATTCCGGATCGCGATCTGGGGGGTCTGACAGAGAAGAAATCGGGGTCAAATCCAGATCGCGATCCAGGAAGTCGGATCGCGATCTGGGGGGTCTGATAGAGAGCAATTGGGGTCAAATCCAGATCGCGATCCAGGAAGTCGGATCGCGATCTGGGGGGTCTTACAGAGAGCAAATAGGTAGAGGACCCAGATCGCGATCCGGCAGATCGCGATCTGGGGGCAAAAACTGTACTTATTCGAAAAAACCCTCTCTTTTTCTCACTTCTTTCTTTTACAAAATTCGAACACCCCCCTTTCCCCAACTCTAGAACTTCGATTTTCTTTCAAATTTCCTCTTCAAACTTGCATATTCTTAGATTTTCATCAACTATTAACGATTATTGCTTGTTTATATTGAGAATTGTGGACGAATCTTCAACAAAGGTATGTTCTTGACCCAAATTTTTTAGTTTTGCTTGAAAATTCGAATTTCATCCAATTTTCTTGTCTTGTCCCTTGGTTCTTCAATTCTTATTGCTTGTACGTAATTAGGTACTTGATTTTGGGATTTAAAGGCTTGTTTAATTGGTTGAACCAATGTTTAGATATAGGAATTGCCCTATTATGCTTAATTTCGAATTTCTTGTGAATTTTTGAATGGGTCGAGTCATATTATACTAATTTTTGCTCGTTGATCGTTATTAATTGTTGTTGTTGTGGTGATTGATGTAGGAGGGTTAGTTTTCGAAAGAAACTAACATTCAAGGAGTTTCAAAGAACTTGCGCACGCCAAGTGTTCGACGAATTGCCCGAACCAGTTTCAAGTTTCATTTTGCACCCTCTTTCACACCATGACTTCACCGGCAAACAAACTCCAAAAGACGGGCGAGAATTCCAAGAAAGCCCAACCAAAGGGCTAAGGAAAAGCACCGGAAAAGAAGAAGGGCAAGGCTCAAGGCAAAAGGGGGGAGAAGGCTCTTCACACTCGCCGTCACATTCGGAGGAACCAACCGAGCAAACCATGCCAAGAACCGGTGACGTGCCACTAAACACGGGTGCCCATGCCAATCAACGCACGCTCGTGAGCGAAGTTACCTTCGACGAACACGATGAAGACATCTATGTGAATGTCGAAGCCAAGAGCGAATTTATCGACCGCCTCCCTCGTCCGATCGTCCCAGAGCGTGAGTTGTGTGTCCGTACGATTGGATGCCTCTCGGTCGTCAACAACATCCACGAAAGGTGGTGGAGAGCACCCCTCTGAACGTGGGTGCCATTATCCACTCAGAGATTCGACGGTGCATGGGCGACACCTCTTTGGGCCCGATGTTCCCCTCCCTCATCACCGCCTTATGCAAAAATGCCAACGTGGCGGGGTTTGCCGACGACAAGGTCACAAAGGCTCCGAAGCCAATCTTCTCTTCCAGCCAGCTTCCGGTCCACATGGCGAGGACGATGGACCTGAGCCAGACGCGCTACCATCCGAGGATTCCCGACCAGCCCGAGCTGCACCAAGAGGCGGCAAAAGACAGCAGACAGCAACAGCAGCATGTCCGCCACTTCCGGAGTATATGACCGAGTGGATGGATGCCATGGAGGAGAACGTGGGCTGGTTCAAGAAGATGATCAAGGTGATGGCAGCAGCACTCCAGTGCAGGGCGGACGACGTTGTCGAGCCACGACCATTCCCACCACGGCCTCGTTTTGACGGAGCATCTACCTCCACCGCAGCCACAGAAGAAGCTGCACGAGCGGTAGCCACCACACTGGTGAGGCCCGTCTGGGAGGAGCACGAGCGTGGACTTCGAGAGGACGAGGACCAAGCTATCGAGGAAGACCATGACTTCTAGGGACGTTGTGTTTTCTATCCCTTTTATTTTTTATTCTGCTTTTGAGGATAGGGACTATGCTAGAGTTTGAGTTTGAGGGTGGTGTTTGTTGAACCTCTTTGTTTTTGTTTTTGTTTTTAGTTCGTTTGTTTTGGGATAAGTCGTTGGATTGATATTTCGTTTACGATGTATCTTTGCTAGACTTTGTTTTTATTTTATTTTATTTATCTTATTTTGATTTGGTCTTTTGCATGCATATCATATAATTTAGTTTCGTTTATGTATTTCGATTTCCGTAATTGTGTTATGTTTGTCACATGCATTTCATTTAGGATCGAGTGTAATTTGCATTTCCGGGTTCTATTGAAGCAAAGCAATTAATGAATTAGTAGATGCCTAGTTGATTCTAAAATTGAAATTATGGATAACCGACTAATTATAGATGAACCTTCCGACTGCGTTTTTGCAACTTGTGTGGATAGCCTTTCGAATCCTTTCCGATTAAGCTTGAGCGCACTTTTCAGAGGGGTATAATAGTCTTAGGTTTGGGGGGCGAGTTATAATTGAATTATGTGTTCACGATTTCCAGTTGTTGGCTAAAAGTTCTATCAATGGTCTTTACGTTTTTATTTTTTTGTTCGATGTTAAAAAAATAATAATAATAATAATAATAATAATAATTTGTGGTATTGTTGTGATTCACGCTCTGATTTCCCCGCCTTTCTGACTCGATCTTAACCCGTTGGGTGCACCTCGTCGCCTAAGTCTCCCGAGCTGTCGAGTTTGGGGGTTTCTTGGACTAAAGTTCGATACATGGGTCAGGGAGATAACACAGTGGTGTCGAGCCTTGCACGAGTCACGATTATGCCCGTTTCAAAAAAAAATGAAAAAAGGAAAATTGTGATGAAAATCACCAAAAATATTGTTGTTGTCATTTCTTTTATTGAATAAATAGACCTACTTATTCCCAACTCGAGTTTTTGAATTTCAGAATCAAAACTTACTTTTCACCCACATTTCTACTCAAAACCCTCGATAATTGTGTTTATTGTTTAATTACGGATTCTTGAGTCTATCTTTCATTTTGGTGTAGAAACAACTAATTGCGTCGGTAGGAAAGTCGAATACCTTAAGCCGTATGCCATTCTAAGATTTTAAGTTATCTAGCTCGTTTTATCTTTGGAATTAATTGCAATTCTTGACCAATCCGGCAACTTTGTGGGTGTGTTGTCTGAAAACCCTCACGAGACACAACTCATCCTTTGGGGGTACCCAGGGGTTCAACAGCTTGTTGCATATGCTAAATGCAATCGTGTTTCCTTACGTTAGTGGCCTAGTTTATTTTGTTGTTTTTATTTCATTTTTGTTGTAGTTTCGTTTTGATTTACTCGGGACGAGTAAAGATCTAAGTTTGAGGGTGTGATAAGTGTTTGTTTTGCATGATTTTTACTTATCAAATCTTCGAGTTTTGGTCTTCGTTCGTCCGAGTTTCGACTTTATTTGTATATATTATTGCGTTTCTTGTTTTATTTCTATTTCAGGGTTTTATTAGGTATGTTTGCCAAGTCGAAGCCATTTGAAAGCGAAACCCAAATTTTCAAGCCAATTTTGGGGCCAAGAAGACCCAGATCGCGATCTGATATCTCTGGATCGCGATCTGGGGGTTGTTACAGAGCCGAATTGATCAAAACCCAGATCGCGATCCAGCATTCCGTATCGCGATCTGGGGGGTCTGATAGAGAGAAAATAGTGGTCAAATCCAGATCGCGATCCAGAAAGTCGGATTGCGATCTGGGGGGTCTTACAAAGCTGAAATGAGTCACGATCCAGATCGCGATCCAGCATTCCGGATCGCGATCTGGCATGGCGGTGGGCAGTTCCCCGAGGCTGCCAGATCGCGATCCAAACAACCCGGATCGCGATCTGGGCACGTTTTTTGAGAAAGATATTTTGTTTTGCAAAGCTTCTTGAGGAAGCTTTGCATTTCACTATAAATAGAAAGGCCCATTCATTCTTCATTCTTCTTCGACTTTTTACGGTTTTTGACGGTTCTTCGCGGGAATCATCAACAGGGGTTTCGACTTGGGTTTTTCTTATGCAATTTCTTTACGTTTTGTTCTTCATTTCCTTTGTACATTCTTTTGATACTATGTTTGTTATGAACTAAGAAAATTTTCTTCTAGGGCAATGAAGCCTTGTATATATTGATTTCGATCGTCATTTCTGTTATCTTTTTGTCGTGTTTCGATTTCGTTTATGTTTTCCTGTATTAAATGCTTCTGATTGTTTGATCAGCTCTCGGATTGATATTAAATAGGAATGAACTCGAGAGAGGATTTCTTGTTTGAAGTTAGGAAAACATAGCCCGGGGTGTGGAAACGGAGACGTGATGCACTTCGGGTAGCCCTTAAGGACTTGACCTAAATGCTCTCTTAATAGCAGGTTCTGAACGGAGACGTCGGACCTGTGGGTAGACTCTAACTACACTGGAGACGGGGGTTAGAGTACATTAGCGTCTGGGTTAACGAATAGGAATGTGGCATTAGATAACGGATTTGTAGATCGTTGTTGATTAAACATAGGTGGATTTGTCCCTAGAAGTCCCCTTTAAATCGAAGTCCCCCCGCGTTGAGTTGTCGTTACTTTATTTACGTACATTCTTTATTTGCATGTTTACGATCTTGCATGCTTTTAAATTAGGGTTTCCCACCATTCATAATATATACGATCGGCTAGATAATATAACGATAATATAATTACACTACTCAGCATGTGAATCTACAAGGTCCCTGCAGTGGATCGATATCCGGAACCACTGTTCTGCAAAATGCAATACCGTATACTTGCGGTAATTTATACGTGAGGAAAACGCGTATCACCAACAGCGACGAATTTCGACGAAATTACCAACGCATGTTCTTGGAACACTTACACCAACAACACACATGAGCAAACCTTTCAAGACCAAGATTTGAACGAGTTTCAACATTGAGAGCCACAATTTCATGATTTTCAAAATTATTATCCAATGCAGCAGCAGCAGACCACTGATGAACAAGTTGATTTGGTATCTCTCATTGCCGAATTCATGAAGTCCACTCAAGCATCGTTTCGAAACATGGAGATACAACTGGAAGAGATGATGCTCAAATTAAAATCTGAATCTCTTGAAAATATTCCAGACGAAATCAGCAATGGTTATATCAAAGAAAATTCGGGTGAAGCCTGCGGTGAGAAGAATCTTCTATGTCCGGAAAATAGTGTCGATGTGAGAGTAATAGAAATTACGAAGACACTTGAGCATGATGAATCTGAGAAGGCAATCGAGCTAACCACGAAGATGCCTTAGAACAAGAGAAGAAGGAGATGGATGTAATGATTGAAGATATTCTAGTTGTGGACTCTGTCGTTGATCTAAATGTGGATTTGAAGGCATCAAGAGTGGTTGATGAGAAGACTAATATTTTTGAGGTGGAGGTTATACGCAGACTGGAGACTTCTGTATACCGATTTGAGGGAGCGGGTGATGAAGATCCCATCTTGGCTTCGTACCGATTAATTACAACCAAAAAAGACTACAAGCTAAGGTGGACCGTGACATATTGCATTGCTATGCATGCCTTGGTTGCAATTGAAGTGATAGAGCTCATGGATGGATGCGCAATCTACAAGGCTTTGGATTGGACATAACAATTTCAAGAAGCAAAGTCTGGCTGAAGACTTAAAATTTAGCGCTTCTCGGGAGGCAACTCGAGCTTTACTGTTTTTCATATTTTTCTTTAATTTTATGTTTTATTTTTATTTTCATAGGCATGCATTCTAATTAATTTATTTGATTTCTTATTTCTAAGGTCGGAATTGCGATCGGGAAGTCATCCGAGAGACATAGAGAGCATCTTCGCAAGAGGAAAATCAGATTTCTTTCCCACAAATTCTCATACCCCGAAGACAACGATTCCAATTAAATCAGGTGTTTTCTATCCTTAAACTTGTGCTAATTTCGTTGAGGGCAACGAATATTTTAAGATTGGGGGTGAAAAAAACATGTTTTTTTTTTTGTGCTTATTTGTTTTAGTTTGCATGCATTAGGTTTTATTTATTTTTATTTATTTTTATTTCTTTTATTGTTTTCTCCGGAATAAAAAAAAAAAAAAAACAATTGCTTGAGTCGAATGCATCGATGAGTTATAATGATTAGAGATGATCAATGTTTGATGATGAGGTTGCTTGTTTTGTGTGATAAGGATTAGATGTTTGTTTAGCTTTCGATTCAACGGAACTTAGAAAAGAATTATTGCTAGAAATCACACTTTGTGCATTGCTTTAGTTGAATGTTTTGTATTTTAAATTTGGAGTTAATTTGTGTTAGATCATGCTATGTTCGGTTTTAGACCTCACCTTAGGAAATTTACGATACGAAGTATTGAGTAGTGAGTGATTTGGGATATGATTTGGGCCTTCTTTGAACCGTTTGAGCCTTTCAAGCCGACCTTTTTATCGAAATTATCATTAGAACCTTGATTTGAGCCTCGGAGAAAAGGTGTTCTTTCTTTTAGCCAATGTGTATAAGGTAGAATAGATGGAGATTCTTGAAAAATTACCACTTGGAGTTCGGTTGAAATTTTTTATAAGGTCCTTCTTCTTCTTCCCCCCAAAAAAAAAAAAAAAAAGAGAGAGAAAGAAAAAGAGAAAAAAAAAGAAGAAGAAAAATATACATGTGTCTATATATATATATAAAAAAAAAGAAAAAAAAAAGAAAAGAAGAAGAGACTAGAAGGGAGAAGTAAGGACTAGTTGTTGAATTGTTTTGAAAGCTCGATCCATTGTCTTAAGAGTAAAAGTGGAGACTTTTGAACTCTTAAGAATCAAGTCTATTAGAGTCCTTAGAGGTGACTTCATTGTTTCAAACGCTTATATTTCAAATTTTGGCGTATTCACCTCAATTCAAGAAGAATAACCACATATACCCATATTTCTTACCTCGAACCAAAGAGCCTAACAATTGAAAGCCAAAAAGCCCCAATGATCCCAATAGCTTAATGTTCGATATTAGTAGAGTAGAATAATTTGGTGAGTATTTGGAGTCAAACATATGCATGTAAGCATAAATTTTTTCTATCTTTAATTTACGAATATTGGATGCTTGAAGCAATTGCATGATTTGTGGTTTTTGGCTATGGTAAGTAACTAAGTGCTTTTGAATTTTGAGCTTGCGAATGCCTAAGAATTTTCATTATAATTACAAGTTCTGAAAACGTGAAGTTGGTCATTAATCTATGTGATGAGATGCGGTAGTTGAGTTTTTTGCTTACGATTAGATTTTGCTTGAGGACAAGCAAAAGTTCAAGTTTGGGGGTGGATCATCCCCAAACTTTAAATTTTTGTTGAAGACTTAAAATTTAGCGCTTCTCGGGAGGCAACCCGAGAAGCGCTAAATTTTAAGTCTTCACCTAATTCAGAGTATAACATACACAACGGAAGTTTAAAATTTTTCTATCATGCAATCTCTATGAACAATCATTGCATCATCTATTAGCATGCTTTGATCACGTGTTTATTTTAATTTCAAATAAAATATGCTATTCAAGTAATCATGTAATCAAATAAATTTAATTCTATTAATTAACGAGATTCAATTACATATTCGTGAACGTAAGCTCCTTAGAAAGTTGTCTCTGTGGTCTCATTGAAGTCCTAAGTTGAGCAATTCCACGCCAATCTTCTTCGCCGGAATTGGATTTAACTTTGAGATTAATCCACCAATAGCTTGCACTAGAAAACTATAAGTTTACTATACTGAAAAATGTTTGACAGAAAATCAGGCTTTCTGTCAAAAGTAGTTTGGAAGAGGAGAAGAAAAAATTATTTTCCTCACGTAAAGAGAGAGATGTGGATGTGTGATTGTGAGGTGGAGAATTCTTGTTTTTGTCAGTGGCGAATCGAGGATTTTTGTCAAAGGTGTTTGGAATCCGAGTATAATATAAAAAAATAAAATTATAGTTAATATAAATAATGGACTAAAAGTTTACGAGTGTGAAGAGGCATCGCCCCGATTTTTAAAAAGAATAGTATACACATAAAAAATACAAGTATGTAAAAACTTCAAAGTTAGAAAGATCATTTGGAAATTTCTGGAGAATTTTGGAAAACTTTGGGGAGAAAGTTGTAAATAAATTAAAGTTTTTTTTCTTTTCTTAGAGCATGTAAAGATTGATATCTTTGTAATTGATGTCTCTTAAATCTGACTTTTTTTTTTTTTTAAGAATACGGGCAAAACAGGTGGCCCAAATAATAAAAAAGGACGGGGTGGGAATGATCATAGAAGGTCGGGGAAGACCAAGGAAGACCGTTCGCCTCACCACAACAGCCGAGGCCACTTACACTTTCGCGAAAAATGTGCGAAACAGGTATAACGGCTGCGAAATGTGTGGCACCATTCGGCAAACAGTCTAGTCTTGATAGACCCTAACAATCCATAATCACCCCAACCCTTCCTAACATGTAAAGTTCACGAAAATTCCTAAATTGCCAATAATATAAAAACGTGGAATGCATGGCACTTATGTGCGAGACTGTCGTCGAAAGGATGGATATCCAAGCTGGTCCATCCGAATCATCTGCTGAATAGGTCGGGGAAGCTCCGCTGTTGTGAAGGTACGAGCCAACTCGGTCTGACACCCCAAGTTAGCTAATGCATCAACTACTGTATTGCCCTCCCGGTAGATATGTGTAATCGTGTACTCCAAAGTAGAAAGAGAGTTCCGGATCGCCGTGAGAGAACTCTAAAGACTCCAATGACCTTGGTCCGTGTGCGAAAGAAGTCGAACAGCGACTTCTGCGTCAAGCTCGATCCAAACTCTAGTGAATTGCCTTTGAATAACAAATCGCAGCCCCGATGCAAGGGCAGCAAGCTCGGCTGCAATACTGCTCGGGGCAGAGATCCTCTCGTGAAATGCAAGTATGGCCTCAGCGTCCGAACCTCTGATAATCCGGCCAATAGCTGCAATCTGGGTGGATGCTCTATGGGCTTCGTCTGTTTTTAGCTTCACCCAACTCGGATCCGGTGGAAGCCAAACAACTCGATGAGGTGTGAGAGTTGGTGTTCTGACTCGGTAATATAGGCCAAGAGACTCAACCACGTGGGGAATGCCAGTCCAGCTGTAATTTCTTGCAATCCATAAGTACCACAAGATCAAGCAAGGCACAATGGTCGTGATGTGTGTGTGGTGTGTGAGTGTGTGCGAAGTGAAGTGCTGCCAATAAAGTAAAATCTGGGGTATGTGCGTAGTGTGTGCAGGTGTATAGCTAAAAAGATAGAAAAAATGATGCCATACCCTCTTAGCCGTCAGGCTCTCCACGAAGATATGATCAATCGACTCAACAGAAGGAGACTCGACAGACTGAGATACAAGACTCAACACAGGAAAAGATGGATCTGGACAACAATAGCACCTCGAGGCAAGAGAGGTGCCTCGAGACTGAAGTTTGGTATCCACTGGAAGATGCTGAAGAAGGAGACGCCAAAGAAAGATAGAAATTGTAGGAGTAAGACAAGATCCCCAAAATATACGAAGAAGAGGGGTAGGGGTATGCTGCTGTCGTATCAAGGCCCAAGCCGAGGTCAAGGAAAACTTACCATCCGAAGAAGCTCTCCAAATGGGCAAATCACCCGAAGCACCAGAGATTGGGACCGAGCAAATCCTATCAATCCACTCAAAAGGAATATCCTCAGCTAGCTTGTTTCGATCCCACTGACCGTTAACCAAATAATACTCCACACGAACTGACGTTAGCCGACCACCATCTATAATCCCCGAATGGGGACCATCGCCAAACCAGTGGTCGTGCCAGAAATAAACATGACCTGGACCAATCCACCAAAATATTTGAGCTTGGACACGCTCTCGGACACGGCACATGCGCTTCCACACCGTGTTATAGAGTGAAGACACAGCGGATGAACCTGGGAACCGATTCCGACAGTACTTGTTTCGGAGAAAACGGGCCCAAAGAGAATCCTGAGCACGGAATCAGAACCAGAGCTTGTAAGTGAAGGCGTCAATCACATCCGTCAAACGCCTCAACCCCAAGCACCCTTACCAATTGGCCGACAAATCGTCTCCCAAGCAACCCAAAGAGGCCGGCGCTGATTACCATAAGATCCCCAGAGAAATCAGGCCATGCACTACTCAATCTGCTGAATAATGTACTGCGGAGGTTGAATAACCTGAACAAGATGCAAATCCATAGTCGAAAGCGTACTCCAGATCAAGGCAAGACGGCCCCCGAAAGCCAAAGCGGTCCGAGCCCAACCCGAAATCCTGGCTTGCATGCGATCAAGCAAAGTGTTAAACAAACTGCCCCGGTCCCTCTCTTTGTATAGTGGAGCTCCAAGATAAATGACATAAAGATCCTTTTTCGGATAACTGAGAATCCGAGAAATAGTGCGAAGATAACCATCAGAGCATGCCCTATCAACTGTGAAAGTGCTCTTGTGCACACTAATCAACTGACCCGTAGTCCGACAATAATGATCGAGAAAATCCCGCAGCTTTTTCAGGCCAAAATTATGGCACGAGGTAAATATCATCACATGCTTGGGCAAAATTATGGCACGAGGTAAAATTATGGCACGAGGCAAAATTATAGGGATGCCTCCCCTTGTAGAATAAAACATGCTTGGGCAACGGCTGTATAGTGCATCGAGACCTCTCGAAAAATACTCAGCCGCAATTACAAAAAGACTCGGCGAGAGCGGATCTCCCTGCCTTAGACCATGAGACGAAGTGAAATACCCCGTCAGCTCCCCGTTGATTAGTAAAGAGAACTGGCACGAGGAAATATAAAAATACCCGCATGTTTATAAATTTGGCTTATTTTATATATACCACTATGTGCCAAATAAATTAGGATAACCCCAAGTCAAAATCATCCTTTGACATACCCTCTGAATAGGCAAAAGTACTATACTACCTGATGCTGCTCCAAAATGGTGGGTCAACCTAATGGTCTTGAAGCCCACTGGGTCCGGGAATCTTCAAGCCCAATATCGGGAATGCCGAGGGTCCTTGCCACGTGTCCAAAGGGATCAAAGGTGTGGGTCCGCCGAATAACCTACAAAACAAATCAAGACACTAAGTGACTCGCCAGGGTGGCCCCGACGATTACACTCGGACGCTCAAGTCAGGTATTGGAAGTGATACTTTGCAAAGGCTAAAATATCACCCAAATTAGAGATCCCTCATCAAATGAATCATACCATGTCTTTATAGTAGGACTTGACTATTAGTTTCTTATAAACTTTCGATGCAGGACAAGTGTAGAAGTGTGAAACTTCTTGTAGAGATTCAATGTGGGAGAAAATTATAGAAGTGGTGCTCTAATTGGACTTTTACCTTTATTGAGCCTTTAATGGACCAATTGGGTTTAAGATCCAATTAGACACATCATTAAGCCCCCCACTCCCAAATTGGACCACGGTCCGTGGGCCGGCTTGGGAGTAGTAGATAAGTAGGAGTTTGGAGTTGTTGCTCCGTGAACTGGAGAGTTGGGCTATTTGCGCTACGGCGGGTGATCCGGAGGGCGGGGGGTTGTCTTGGGCGTATTAGGACGAAATTCGTCTGTTTTTCGTACGCGCGCTTTGAGGAGTAGTGGCGCTACAAAAGTGAGTGGTGGTTGGGCGGTGGGGATGACGAAGTGGCCGGTTGGGTGCCCTCGGGAAGACTCTTGATGGGGCGGGAGTCATCGGGTCCGAGCTTGGCTGACGGGAGCCATCAACCTTGGTGGGCCAGAAGCCGTTGGGTCGAGAACCTTCGGGTCGCGAGGTAGTGGGCCGGAAGCCGTTTGATCGAGAACCTCCGGGTCGTGACGTAGTGAGCCAGAAGCCGTCGGGTCGAAATCTTCTGGGTCGTGACGTAGTGGACCAGAAACCGTCGGGTTGAGGACCTCTGGGTCGCGACAAAGTGGGCCAGAAGCCGTCGGGTCGAGGACCTCCGGGTCGCGACGTAGTCGGCGGATCGAGGGATGCCGGGTGGGGATCTGGCGGGCCGGGGGATGCCGGGTCGGGAGCCGGCAGGTCGGGGGATGCGGTTCGGGAGCCGTCGGGTCGGGGGATTCCGGTTCGCGGGCCGGCGGATCGGGGATGCCGGTTCGGGAGCCGGCGGGTCGGGGGATGCCGGTTCGCAGACCGGCGGGTTGGGGATGCTGGTTCGGGAGCCGGCGGGTCGGGGGATGCCGGTTTGGGAGCGGCGGGTCGGGGGATGCCGGGTTGGGATCCGGGTAAACGGGGCGACGGCCGACCCGGGTTCGCGGCTTCGGTTGACATCAAACCGTATGAGCGAGCCGTCGGGTGATTGGGATGGACTTGGAGAAAATTCTCCCGTCTTTTGTACGGCTCCGTCGGTGTTGGGGGTGGGTGATTTTGGAAAGACTTAGACAAAATTCACCCGTGTTTTGTACGGCTCCATCGACGTTGGTAATGGAAGACGGGATAATGGCTGAAAGTAGAGGTGCGGCTAGAGTGATCGACTTGGATTCTAGTTTGGAAGATGACCCATGAGAAAAGATTTGGGGCGGAGAGGGTGGGTTGGTATTAATGGAGTGTTTAGACACCAACTCCTCTCCTATCTTTTTATCTGTACCCATTTATTATTACTATTATTTTTTTTTATTTTTTATTTTTTTTTGGTGTAAGATACCGACGGCTAATTTGCCGGCCATTACGCCAAAGGTCGATTTTCTTTCAGAAAATATCAATGGCAAGAAGCTCTTCTCTCGCAAATAATGAGTTATACTCTGTCTTTTTTGGGTAAGACGATATCTCATGGTTATTGCCTGGTGGGAACTCTGACTTTCGTAAATGATGAGCTACGTCTTATCTTTATAAGCAAGGAGGTATCCCTTGGCTTCGCCTAGTGGGAAGTGCACTTTTTGTGAAGAATTAGTTTAACTTTATTTTTTAAGGCGATGCCGTATCCCTTGGTTTTTTGCCTATTGGGAAGTCCGACTCTCGCAAAGAATAAGCTAATCTTTATCTTTTAAGGCGATGTGGTATCCCTTGACTTTTTGCCTAGTGGGAAGTCCGACATTTGTAAAGGATGAGCTATGCTTTATCTTTTTAAGGAAGGTGGTATCCCTTGGCTATAGCCTAGTGGGAAGTGCGCTTTTGGAAAAGAATGAGCTATGCTCTATCTTTTTAGGTGAGACGGTATCCCTTGGCTACTGCCTGATAGGAAGTCCGTCTTTTTATTTTCTTTTGGTGTTTCAGGGAACAAAATTCCAATTTCAGTATGTTATCACGTATGTAAATTGTAGTTTTATGGGTAGTTGTTTGAAATGTAACTAAAACGAAAGTAATCAGCAGATACATATAATGAGTAATTAGATAGTAATTAAAACATTCAATTATCACTGTAGCTGACAATACGGAATATATTGCGGTGAGCGACATGCCCCCGGCTTGTTTTTGAAAGCTCTTAAGATTTTCAGGTTTTTGGCCCTTATCGCCTATTCATGTGTTGTGGCGCTATCCTTTCGATGGCTATGCGGCGTGAGCATTAGGTTAGGTGAGCGTTGGGTGCATTTCTTCTCTCTCTCGTTTCGTGGTGCTTCTCCTTGTGCTTTCCCCACGCAGGCAAACCCATCTCCGCAATCTCCTCAATGCGAATGTACTTCTCGGCCCGACCGATGAGCTCATCCAGTGTCTAGGGGGGTCGGCCAGCAAGGGACTCTCGAAAGAGTTCATGCCTCAAGTTGCTCATCAAGATCCCCGCCAAGAACTCGTGGTTTACGTGGCATACTTCATGCACCGCGCTAACAAACTGTTGCATATAATCTCTGAGCGCCTCGTTTTCTTGCTAGACGACCTTGAAAAGGTAGGTTCCAGTATTGGCGTACTTCTTGTTGATGGAATATTGGCTAAGGAATTGTTCCACTAACTGCGACCATCCGTCGATAGTCCCTCCTGGCAATTTGTTGAACGAACCTAGCGTTTGGCCACTCATGGTAGTTTGAAAGATCTTGCAATATGCCGCATCCGTGAGACCGTAAAGATCGACCTTGGCATAAAAGTTATTTATATGGTCTTGGGGATTTGCCGTTCCGTCGAACTGTGGAAGATCGGGGATCCGAAAGCCGAAGGGCAAGGCTTTCTCTAGAATGGCGGGGGTAAATGGGCTTACTCTTGTCGGAAGCGCTTTTACCGGGGCAAGGGACGCCGACTCTTTTTCCTCCGTCTGTCGGCTTTCTTGCATCGTTGTCGTCAACCTTTGTGTGACGTCGGCTTCTCTCCTTGTGTTGGGATATTCTGCTACCGTCTTCGCCTTGATTAGGGCCTCCACGGTGGTTGAGATGGTGGTGTCTCTTTTCGCCATTCTCCTCTTGACGCATACGCTCCTCTTGTCCTCTTGAGCGTCCTCTATGTTGACGGCTGCCCCTTCGAAGGGAGTAATTTGAGGAGACGTTAAACGGTGGCGACCAACGGCGATTGTTCCTTCGAGGCACTTGCTCCGGCAAAAAGGCTAAGGTGAGTCGTCTGCCGTTGGGCATTCCTAGCAGATGCTGAGGGAAAGTTTCGGTCTCCCATTGACACTCTTTCCTCCGAATGGTAAGGCTCCACGATAGGTGAGGCAGGTTGGTTTGGTTGAGGCCCCAACAGGTCACCGGTTATCGGGCTCGGGTCTTCTTCTGGGGCTACACCTTGGGTGACGAGGTGATGCACCACTGCCGCCGACGCCGCCTTCGTTGCCACTTGGTCCATCAAGGCTTCTAATTCTTTCGTCCTCATCTGCAAGACTGGCGGGGGCCCTCCTGGTCGATTTGCAGTTCCCGTCGTCCTTGCCATTCGGGGGGGATCTGGGATCTCGGGGTCTTCTTAGGGAGGGAATCCATCCGTCCTTCAACCACCTTCTTCCATGCCACGTACTCTGGTAAGCATTCCCACATACGGCGCCAAAATGATGGTGCTCCAAAATGGTGGGTCAGCCCAATGGTCTTGAAGCCCACTGGTCTCCTAAGTCCGAGAATCTTCAAGCCCAATATCGGCAATGCCGAGGGTCCTTGCCACGTGTCCAAAGGGATCAAAGGTGTGGGTCCGCCGAATAACCTACAAAACAAATCAAGTCAGGTATTGGAAGTGATACTTTGCAAAGGCTAAAATATCACCCAAATTAGAGATCCCTCAACAAATGAATCATACCTTGTCTTTATAGTAGGACTTGACTATTAGTTTCTTATAAACTTTCGATGTGGGACAAGTGTAGAAGTGTGAAACTTCTTGTAGAGATTCAATGTGGGAGAAAATTATAGAAGTGGTGCTCTAATTGGACTTTTCCCTTAATTGTGCCTTTAATGGACCAATTGGGTTTAAGATCCAATTAGACACATCACTACCCTTATATGCAATTTTCAGCTAAACTGCATTCAATATTTCTGGTCCTGCATTTAGCATTTTCGCCGATTTGTTTTTTATTATTTATTGTATCTTATTTTTAAACTTGTTTGTTTAATTTATATATTTTTTATTAATTTTTTTTAATTTTTAAATTTTATTTTTGAATAAATATATTTACTATACTGAAAATAACGACATATAACTACATGTAACTCTAGTAAACTATAGTAATTCGTAGTCATGTTCTTTTTTGTGACCCCATTTTTTTAGTCGATTAATTATATTATACACACAAATACTGGCTTATACACAATAAATTCATAAACCCCAATAATAAAAAATTATAAATTTTAATATTTGTATTATAAATCACCATAAAACGAATAAAATAAAAATCGAAAAATACCCAAATATATGCATATGTAACTAGTAATATATAATAATGTATACAGTCTGTTGAACACTGTAACTTGAAGCAGATGTAACTTCAATCAATTTTTTTCACACCTTCAAGGAGAGGATCAATGGCTTGCATTAAGCTGCAATTGCAAAATCAAAACCAAAAAAAAAATATTTTAGTGCAAATCAACAGAAATTGAAGAAACATACAGAAACTCAAAAATCAACAAACATTATGAGATCGAGAGATAGAGAGAAAGGCCATAGCTGCGAAATACTACAAATTTTAGACCAAACCGTCAATGACTCATCAACCCAAGTGCCTCCTACGAAAACCCTAGCCGATGCTTAACCATCCAAGGTTTCGTGCTCACAAATGAAAAAAAATATAGAAATAAATCTGACAATATAAAAATGAATGAAATTTCCATCAAAATATAGATTTCAACGAGAGGAATCCAACGGCGGGTAGCCCGTCAAATTCCGACTAGCGGAACACAAATTACACCTCCGACAAGGCCCACCATCGTCGAAATACGTGTGCGGACTGAAAAAAAATTGCAGAAACAGATCCAGCACTCCAAACTGATTGAAATCACCAAAGGAAATCGAACGGTAGTTAAACCATCAAATTCCAACCACCGAAGAGAGAGTTGTGACTCCGGGAAGCAACATCGCCGGTTAGAGACCTTGGGGACGGGATTTGGATTTGGGTATTGAGAGAGGAAGATAGAGACCGATATGAGTTGGCTAGGGTTTAAAATTGATTTAAAAGGTTATTCTGGGTACTTCAAATCTGCCGAGGAGCGTAATTCAAATTATTATCCAAATGAAGGGGGTTTGTATATATATTGAATGAAAGGAGGACCCTAAAATAATCCCTTATAATTTTAGAAAAAAAGTTCACATTTGTATAAATTTAGGATAAAGACACAATAAATGACACGAGAGAAAATAGAAACATCAACCTCAGGAGTGCAAGAAAAGATCTCTACCACTTAAATACAAGTTAATCCTGATAAATTATTACATTTGACTTAGCATTAAACATATATATAATTTTTTTTTCCAAAAATCAAGGGTGCGCAGCTGCGCACCCTAGACCATAGCTACATCCGTCACTTGTCTTTGTCATTTTCTCTATCCACCATTTTTGTACCAAAAGATGAAATATTTCGCCTCCAGGGTCTCCATCCCTTGGTCCAACAAGTATTTGATGGAGGAATGTAAATTATGGTAACTCAACGGTCCGTTAGGATAGTGGACCCGGACTTGGTTCCCATAAGGAACCAACACTCATTGGAGTTGAAAGTCCTACACTACGGCTGCCAGGATTCGATCTTAGGACCTTGTACCAATTTACCACCCCCGTAACCAGTTGAGCTACACCCATGCAGGCCTATTCACCACTTTCATTTATAAGGATTATATTCCAAGCCTAATTTTAATTCCCAAATAAAAAAAAATACTCAATTCTTATCTAGGAATGAGAGCCCCATCAAATTAAGAATCTTTGAGAACTATTTCTTAAATTCCTAATATATCTCAAATGGTAACCCCGAAAATTATAACAATTATATTTTTGTGACGATTATAATTTTCTCGTCAATTCAAGTACCATATTGCATATCTTAAATTTCCATTTTTGGAAACTCTATTTCACCGGTACCTACTAAATTAGGAAAATTCTCAATTTAGAAAGTTCACTTGAAATCTATAAAATTGTGTTCCTCTTTTTCTTATAATTCATAATCGACTATTACGAAGTTTAATTCAATCATACTGAATTCCAATTTAGCTCAGATTAACAAATTAATCTTAGTTCACCTTATTAAGGAATCCTCTCCATAAGAAGTGTGACCCTCAATGGTTCGGGTGTAAACTATCCAAGGGCCCACAACTATTCGGGACTTGAATAGCTCTTTATTCAACTACGAACTCGTCCCAAATGTCCCGATTTAGATTAAAATATATTTTAATATATATCGCCGATCATATCGGTTAATGCCTAACTAATCATGATTGACGCCTAGTAACTAAATGAAGTGCCTGCAAGATACAAATGAAGTGCCTGCAAGAACCTTTATATTATAGTTCATGTTCAATACGGTCCCTATGACTAAACATATGTCTCGATCGAACTAGAGGTATTGGTTAACCGAGACCTCTAATATTATTCGATAACTATGCGATCGTTTTAGAGCTATAAAGTCCATTTGTGT
Source organism: Erythranthe guttata (assembly GCF_056151865.1). Classification (NCBI taxonomy): domain Eukaryota; kingdom Viridiplantae; phylum Streptophyta; class Magnoliopsida; order Lamiales; family Phrymaceae; genus Erythranthe; species Erythranthe guttata. The sequence continues at coordinate 8,937,376 of NC_142538.1, forward strand.
TTGACTTAGAGAAACACCTTTTTTCTAATCACTACACTTTCTACTTTTGTCGAAGATTCTTTGGACGATATACTTGAAGAATACATAGGACATCTATGCAATTAAGCAAGCGGTCAAATCCCTAACTACAATGCACATATTCTCACTAGATTTCTGACTGTGCGAACGTTGGCCCTTGGAGCGGTCTTCGAGGAGACTCGAGGACATGTCACAACACACCTGGTCCTCTAATGAAGTCGCGTGATGTATTAGGTCCTAAGAACTAATGGTGTACAAATATAATCATAGAACGTCTATGTGATTAATGGGAACAACTTAGAGATTCTAGGACGAGGGAGTTCAGTGATCTCATCGACTATGAGCACCCACTCATGTATCCTACAGTGCCTGATGATACTCAACTCACATACACTAAGTGCTAGTATCAAACGGAAATGCCACTATTCTAATTATTGGCGTAACCAATCGACTATGAACTTTGTTTAATAGTCATCTTACTAAATGAAATCTTATGATTCTCCTAGATCAATTCATAGTAATTTAATAATAACTATAAGGTCTATATCCATGCATAATGAAATGGGACAATATATATAGCTTGCCAAATATAGAATTTCATTAATAACAAAATAGACTGTTACAAGTAATATGGACATACCACAGCCACAACTTGGCTTGTCGGTCACCTACTCTAATTAAACTTCTTCTTGACCTAAGGCCAACTACCCATGAACCTTTGTCCCATCGACTCTCGATGTTTCTCGTGGACTGCTCGAGGTAAAGATTTGGTGAAGGGATCAACAATGTTATCTACCGAGGTAACTTTCTCAATCTAAAGTTTATCTCTTATAATTAACTTTCGATAATACCAACTCAGTACGTGTTTAGATTCTGGTGAATTACTGGAACAACATACAACTCTTTTGAATGAAGTTTTGTATCCAAACATCTACATTTGTAGCATTTACTGCTGCAATATATTCAACCTCGGTGGTAGAATCCGCCGTTGTGTTTTGCATGGAAAACTTCCAACATACAGTACCCCGATATTTAACATAAATAAAAATCCCAACATTGATTTTAATTCATCCACTTGCGATTAAAAACTAAAATCACTGAATGTCTTTATTTTCAGTTCGGAATCCCCACTTTGTTATTTGCATTTGATAGATCCCCCTAACTTCTCATAACCTCATTTTACCATTACATTATTCCAATTCCCAATCCCTCTTACCCACTACCTATATATCATTATATTTTCTACATTGTTTTTCTTTTTAATAAATTTTTTTCATAATAAATTCGTCTTTTTTTTACATGGCAGATTTCCCATATTGTAAACAACTACAAATTACAATAATCAACTACAATTATTAAATTGTAATCGACTACAAATTTCAGTAATCAACTACAATTTATCACAAAAACAACTATAAAAACACCTCAACCCAACTACAAATTATAGCAACCAACTACAAGCTACTTCTTATAGTAATCCACTACAATTTACCGAAAATGACTACAAATTCATCAAAGCGAACTACAAATCATCAAAATAAAATACTATATTATCGAAATCCACTTCGAAAATAGCGAAATCAACTACAAAATCAATGAAATCAACTACTAATTATCGAAATCAACTACCAAAGAATAAATTATTTTGTACCGCGCGACTAAATTGTAAGAGAAGGGATGCAAAGAGGAAGGATGAAACCAATACCAAACCCTAGCCTCGTCGTGTCAAAACCATTGACGCCAAGAAAACCTAGATAACAACCAATACCAGACCTTAGAGCCGTCTCGCAAAAATATTAACACCGTTGAGCGAAAAAAAGTAAAAAAAACGCCACCAATCGTGTTGTACCACCTAATCCGTGGATATCTAGATCACACCATCTCGTCGTTGCCGTATGTCTCTCCGAGAAATGTCGTGGCTTTGAAATGGAAGTAGATCGCCATGGTAAAACACCTTTGTGGAAGAAGTTCGGGTGGTTTCCGCCGCCGGAGAGGGAGAGAGAGAGAGAGAGAGAGAGAGAGAGAGAGAGTTGTAGAAAAACACGAATTTTTCTAGTTCGTGTTTTTAAGAACGTTGTTGCGAATGCACTTTTTTTGCACATGTTTTTTTACATGTATGTTTGTGCATGTCCAATTGAGCGAGTGTCTCTTTGCATGTTTGTTGATTTGTATTAATGTCATAGGATTGTAGTCTGTGTTTTCATGATCCTTTTTGCGAATGCACCTTTGCGTGAGTACTTTTTTGCATGCTTTTGTACTTTTACTTGTGTCCGTATCATTTCTAGCGAGTGTTTCTGTGCACGTTTCTTGATGCGCATTCATGCCCTCGAACTGTAGTACGTATTTTCACGATCGCTTTTGGAATCCAATTTTGACCATGTTCGAGTCCGAATTTGGAATTTTGCCGTTAGACAGAAATGGTAGCCAGCTGAAATAGCTTTCTAATGCCGCCAGAATCATGTGACTTGGAGTCCGGATGAGAAAGTTATGCTCGACTTCATGGACACTACCAAAGATGTTCGGGTATTCTCTCTTCTAATTTGATTTTATTTTCCTAATTGCAATTCTTTTCTTACTCTACGATCATTTTTGCTTCCTGGGCACCTAATTTTTGATTTGCACCTATAAGATACCAAATCCACCAATTAATATAGAAATATAAATTAATCCAAAAAAATATCCACGTAAACGTAAACGTAGAGTTTTAATTCTACACTCCACTGTATCTTTTTTATTTAGTGTTTTTGCTGGTTTTTGTTGATGCGTATTAAAGTCCTAGTATTGTAGTTCGTGTTTTTAAGAACGTTGTTGCGAATGCACTTTTGCGCATGTTTTTTTACATGTACGTTTGTGCATGTCCAATTGAGCGAGTGTCTTTGTGCATGTTTGTTGATTTGTATTAATGTCCTAGGATTATAGTTTGTGTTTTCATGATCCTTTTTGTGAATGCAACTTTGCGTGAGTACTTTTTTGCATGCTTTTGTACTTTTACATGTGTCGGTATCGTTTTTGCACGTTTCTTTGTGCGCATTCATGCCCTCGAACTGTAGTACGTATTTTTCATGATTGCTTTTCGAATCCAATTTAAACCATGTTCGAGTCTGATTTTGGAATTTTGCCGTTAGACATAAATTGTAGCCAGCTGAAATAGCTTTCTAATGCCGCCGGAATCAGTTGATTTGGAGTTCGGATGAGAACGTTGTATTTTGAGGCGAGTCAAAATATGACTCGCCTCAAAATATAAGGGTATATTGAGTAAATTACCAAATAATATATTTATATTTAATTAAAATATAAAATCAAAGGGTCTTGGTAAGATGAAAAAAAGAATGGGCTTGGAGAAATATAAATGTGTTTTGAGGCGAGTCTCCCTAATCAACCCATGAATTTGCGTACAAATAAAATACCTAAGTAATATCTTAATACTATTGTTTTACGGTTAAGTATAAAAGGAATTTTTTTTTTTAACTAGCAGGTGTCACCATTAAGTATAAGTTGTAAAATAATTTAATTTTTTTTTTTTATATTTACTATATGGTTCTTTTTTTATTCTCAACAGGGATGTACTGAAATTAAACAAAAAAAAAATATTAACCATTGATTTTTTGTATTTATCAAACTTTTCTGATATTTAATCAAAATTTTACTTATTCTTATAGGAATTTACGATTTTGAAACAAGTTTTTTCATTGAATATCCGCAATTCCAACTTTTGATTTTTCCAATTGTATTATAAATTCATTTATTATTAATTTTTATTTAAACACAATATGGCCGGTGTGAAGTTTGTTAGTAAAAAATGACAGATTAGTGGGAACTTGTCTAACAAAATCTCACTTCTAACGGACCAGCCTGAATCACTTAGTATACTGGTATTTTTGCGTGTTTCTCGCCTCTGCCCTGGTTTCATGGTGGCTGTCTAAAAGTGTCACAATGTCGTAATAAAAAATAACTCGATCTCAGCTATCACATTCCCAACTATACATCGTATCATATTATGTATAAATTCTGAAGTTTGAACCCTTGCACGGTAATTGACTGCTTTCAATATTCTTTCTTTCCCTGTCACTGAGAAACTTCATTTATTGTTTTAAGAGGTTCCCAAAACCGGGCCAACTCAACAGATGTTGGCCCGTGGGGTGTGCTTATTAGGTCTCGGTCGAAGCGGCCCCATCTGGGGCCACCATAAAGCCGTCTAAGCTTGTTTTTGGAAATGTCGGAGATTTTCGAGGCTTTGGACCAAACGAAGTGTTGAAAAGGCCCTTTTTATTTAGGGTATCTCGTATTTTATTTTTATTATTATTCAATCTGAACAACTTACCAAGTTCCATCCTGCCATCTGAAAATATACATGAAATCCAATTGTAAAACAAGAATCGGTCCTAAGATACCGGCCCTAAGATTTCGGAGGCCCTCGACTGAATATAGTTTATGAACATCTTCTATCGCGTAGTTGTTGTTTTGATAGGTAACCAACTTATGTGTTTTACTATTACTTTAAATGTTTACATGCGTTTCTTGGTTAGTTTACAAATAAAATCCTACTCTTATTTATACTTCTCCACCTTCGTAATGGATGATGATAATTAATTGAATCATACGGTTTTGAGTGGCTTTGTAGATGATACACAAAAGTTGTACTAACTTCTAGAATGTAAGTATATAGATTTCTAGGAAGTTCATGTAACTTAGCAATACTTAGTGACAAACTTAGTGAAAACTTCTTACGTACTTCAGAAAATTCCTATCACAAGTAATCTACTTTCGATTTTTTCTTTCAGCTAGACTTTGGCACCTCAACCTCATTTCATATTATTTAAAGTTATTTTTTATTATTATTGTTATATAAGTTTATTCACAAACATATTATTTGTATAAAATGATATTTTAAGACACCTCAAATAGTATTTAAGTTATTTTTTTGGACTTCCTGAAAAAATTGGTGATATGAGAAACTTACCTGACATACAAGTGATTACATTAATGAAAGATGTAAAACAATTATTTGAATATTAATCTTATAGTCTTAGGTCCATTTGGATGAAGGGATTTGACTTGAGAAAGGTATTTGAAATGACTCCAATTTGGAGTCATTTGAAATCAACCACAACTGCTCAAAAAACCACTAAAAAGAAGGGGTGTGGATTTGAAATTTCTTGTCAAATCCCTCAATCCAAATAAATGCAAGAGATTTGTTATTATGGATTTGAAATCTCCCTCCAAATCCCTCTATCCAAATGAATCCTTATAGTATTTCTCAAAAAATACACTTTTGTAGTTTAATTTAAATTTACAACAAATGACAAACTTATTTTATATGTATATTACGAGAACAAAGATGAAAGATCGATTTTTGTGAAGAAAAAAACTAATAGTTGATTTCTTATATTTTAAACTAAAATTGGTAAATGCTTTTGTTTTATGTTAAAAAAAAAACTAAAACAGGATTTTAATTGTATTTTATAGGGGTTTTTCCTCATAAATAACTATTGCCCAATAACGTTTTTTGTTCAGTCTCTATACGTTTTTTCTTTGTCTGCACTCTCTACTTTTAACTTTTACTTACACTTCACTCCCTACCCACTTGAATTGACATGTTTGGCCTTCGATAATTGATTTTATATTTCTTTTTTCTTATATATATTACTATTCTTATAACCAAAATAAAATTTGAAAGACTCCGGGAAAAAAATTGAAAAACTCCGGGGAAAAAAAACGAGCTTTTTTTCTAGATTGTCCTCATCTCTACTTCTTTTCATCGTATTCTTATTCCTCTTCATCTTCCTCTTTTTCTTCTTCCTCATCATTCTTCTTCCTCTTTTTCTTTTTTAATTATCAGTTCTTGACGAATTTCCGTCGGGATATGGATTGTGTGTTGTATGATGATCTTGAATATGATCAGTGTAATTGTAAATCGGAAACAACTTTGGGAGAAACGACACGGGCAACGGGGAATCTGCCCCTGCAATTCCTTCCGCCGCGAACATTGACGCACACAACGATGATACTTTTTCGATACATAATATATACGTTATATAACAATCGATGATACTTATTCAGTACTCTAGACATACATTTGTGTTGAATGTATAATACGATGATTTTCATTATTTATGTAGCACCCCCTCTATTATAGGCGATAAATCGAACCGGTTTATCGGAATTTTTTTTTGGAAGGAGTTTATTCGAGTGCTACACTATCATAAAACGTAGGTTCGAAATAAAAATCAGAGTTTAGAAATATTTTGGCAACGAACGATAAAAACACGGAATAAACTAACTATTCATAAATATAAACGGATCAATATATTATAAGGTTCAAAATAGGATCCGTTACCGATTAAAGTCCCATCCTTTAAAGAGGAGTACGATAGTAAACGAAAACGGAAATTATCTTATATTACATCACCCAAATAGTACTTAGCCACACTTATAGAACCTCGTTCGAACTTCCAAAAACTCCGGGCAAGACTTCGACCCACTACTCGGTCCATTACGGGGGAGGGTTGCCACTAGTACTACCTGCAATTAGAAAGTATCTAGATGAGCTATTAAGCTCAGTAAGAAATCCGAGGAATTACCGAGGGTTGAAAATAGGTTATACATATATCTATATTATATATAACATTTCGATCACCTTCGTCGAGTCATACAAACATCAAACAAGAATCGAGTCACAATAATACTAAAACATATAAGTCACAAACATGCTCATGAATGCAATCCGTGTAAAAATCAATTTTTCATTTATCGGATCCGTGAAAGATTAATTTCTATATTCGGATAATAAACCGTTTCAAGCCCGTCTATGGATCCAATACCACTCATATCACTCGTATCGTTCCTCTCAACCCTAGTTGGATACCGGCCCACCGTATCGATTTGTTTATTACCCAAACATTCCATTAATCTTTCAATTTTGTCAAAAGCAATGCATGTCATGGACAAGTCAATATTTAAACACCACAAATATGAATCAAGTGAGTATCAAGCCCAATCACATAAAATTAGCAACTACTTAATTACTCAATTAACCAACACATATATCATCACCACACACACACACTGCCCACATACACACACGTACACACATCACACATATGCATATTTATGCGATGCTACCATAAACATGCATAATAAATAGCACACTCATGCCTTTAAAGTAAAGACACTTTTATTCCATCATTTAATTAGTTTCTCACCACTTTCACTCATTAATTTCAACTTAATAAATTCCAGCAGCCTCATAAACATGTCTCGGCCATCAATCCATGTTCATAATCCTATGTCTTATAATTTAAATCACACAATTCCAAGACATAATACTTAAAGCACAAAACTTCATATTAGCACCTAAACCTTTAAAATTCAAAATAATTGTAAATGATCTTTAAAAATTCTCAAACTTAATCCTAAGACTTCTAATTATATAAATTTTGATATTTTGAAATTATTTTACAGATTTATAAATTTTCGAATTTTGTTAATAATAAAATAGCTAAATAACTCATTTCTTTACCGAAAATTGATTTTGCTTTCAAATATTCAATAAATAGTTGAAACCCCTTAAATCAATTCATTTATTACGATAGATCTACTGTAAGTAACAGTTCAAAACTTGTTTAAAGCTGGAAGTTTTGGAAAATTACAGTTTAGCCCCCAAACCTTTTAGATTTGCATGAAAATCTCTATTTTTCTTGTAAAAATCATTGAAATTTCGAAATCTTCAAATCTTTAGTCAAGAAATGGTAGTACTTACAGATCTTAAGCATATATTACACATGCAAGAAGAGGAGATTAAAAATTAACACAAAATTTCCATTTTTCCCCAAAAATTCCTAACTTTCGAAATACTTAGAAATCTTTTAGGTAATCTTGAAAACTCTTTGAAAATAATATGATATCTTCTAATTGCAGCAAGAAACTCGAAATTTCTTACCTAAATCACCAAAAGGAAAATGAAGAACAAGCCAAATAGAGAGACTTCAAGGGTTGATGCCAAACTCGAGCCAAACCACTTTTATGGTGAAAGATATAGTGTGTGCTTCCACAATGGATGTGTTGTTTTCTCCGGTGAATGGACAAGTAGTTCTTATGGTGTTCTTTGCATACTCTAGAGCCATGGTTCAATAGGGGATTTTCATGGTGGTTTTTGATTTTTCTTGCAAAATGAGTGGTGATGTGGAAGAAGATGAACAACAATGGTGGTGGTGATATATATATATATATATATATATATATATATATATATATAATCATGCATGTACACATAGTAGGCATAATATGCAAATTAATTTAATTAATCCATCAAATACGTAAATCATATATTGCACGTAATCACAAAATCACATATTTATTAAACACATAATAAAGCTACCAATTAAATATGGCACGTCAAAGTACCTAGAATATTTATGCAAGTTATTAATTTAATTTGCGTAAAAAAATTTTTTTTAGGGAAAATTTAAGTTCGAAGTTTGGGGTTTTGAAAGTATAGGGTATTACAATTTAAATTTTAAGAAATTTTAAATTTATAAATAATTAGTAGCCATTACATGTACCTAAAACTTGTTTGATAATATCAATAAAGTAAATATATATTGAAAAAAATTAATTGTATTAGTTGTTACAAAGAATCGTATGACTAGCGCACTGTAATCGTTTACAGTTGTTCGCCATAATGTATATGTTATGTATACCTCGTGTTCATAAATCGTATGAGTCGAGCACAGTAATCGTATGACTAGAGCATGGTAATTGTTTACCGTTGTTCGCCGAAAACGTAGACATTGTGCTTACATACCGTACATTCGTAAATCGAGTGGTTTGAAGTTTAAATTACAGCCAAAGACCCACTTTCAATCAATTATCCTTGTTCCCAAACATATCCGTATCTTGCATCATTCTAAACTTACTGAGGCGAAAAAAATACGACGAGCGTCTTCGTTCTCTGATCCTCTCTCAGCCTCTGGTCGCCGTCGTCTTCGTCGCCCCATTGTTGTGTCTACCTCTGGTCGTCGTCGGTCTTTGCCGGTGTCGGCTGTCCTTTTTTCGTCGTATTTACTCTAATTTGCTACCTACGGGAACAATAAAAGCAATAGGTGACAGCCAACAACTCCCTGTCGAAATCTTAGCAAGCTGTTGATCCAGGGGACAACTCCATATCTTCGCAATCAAGAATAATGCGACTTTGGCGGACCTTTATTTGATTGTAGGACATAGGTGGTCTAATGCAAATTATAGTACAATGGTACTTGAATACCTAGCCCAGAGTGAAAGAATTCTCGTGAGGTTGAACATCGACGAGGACGTGCACACAATGTTGTTGATGCATTAGATTATGAAGATGAACATCGTTGATATGTTTCTGAATAGAAATGAAAGAGACGACGAGCCTCATTTGCGTGACAATGGCTAGGACAATACAACGTTAGTATTTTCTTATTAATGTTTACGTTAACGTATTTAGTGTACATAAAACCCGTATAAATACGTGGTAAATATGTATGTACATTACTGTAGTAATGTATACTTGACCATATCGGTTAGTATCCACCCAGACACATATCGTAGATAACATATCTTAAGGACGTATCGTCTCACAATAAATATAGTATAGTCACTGATTAATTTAATTATTTATTTCATCTGAAAGGTTGGCAATAGTTGAACAAGAGGATGCGAACGATGTGCTTCTTAAACCCTCAATTGATGCATAGAGACACTGTATTAGAGGAGAGGGCCAAAGTGTCAGAGGTACTGATGAGTTTAGAGTAATGCTAAAGAAAAATTGTGTTGCCAATTTGCGATCATTTAATTATAAGAAAAATGATCAGCAAAAATCATAGCTGTTTGCGTTGATGCGGAATGCAAATGGCGAGTTTATGCATCCGTGTTATTTTGATCCAAAATGTGAACTGCACCACACGTCTGAAATGGATAGTCTCCGTTCAAGAAGTCACCAAAGCTGATGCAAGTTGGGTTGCAGCTATAATGAAGAAAAAATTAAAATTTACTCCAGCATATAGACCCATTGAAATGTCGATTGATATCCAAAAAGACTATGGTGTGGATATTCAACATCACAGAGCATTGGTTAAGGATTTAGCGATGCATAACTTCCATGGAGTTGAGCGTACATCTTATGATAAACTAAGGAGATATTCTCGCGCTGTAAAAACCACAAATCCAGGGAGTATTGCATATTATGAGATCGATCCCGTTACTCAACAGTTGTTTTGGATGTTTATTGCTTTCATGGCTTGTTTTGTTCATGCATATAGGCCCATGAAATATTTGGATGGAACACATATTGAAAATAAGCAAAAATGATGTTTTCTTAGTGATGTGTGCCAGGATCCAGTCGATGGTATATTCATGATTGCATATGCAGTTGTTAGTTCCGAAAATGACGTGAACAGGGAATTGTTTTGCCTCAGGTTGAGAGAAATTTTAGTTTCTCGCGGAATTTTGTCGTGTGAATTTTACTTTGTTTTCCGACTGTCACTTGGGGCTTATCAAAGCAATCCCAAAGATGTTCCCGAATAGCCACCATGCTTATTGTTTGCGGCACTTGATTGATAATTTTAGAAAAAGGTACAAAGCGTAGTTGTTTTTTAGAAAAAAATGTACAAATACGATATACCTTTATGCATTATACGCTTTTTATTTAGTCTGTATATGAATGTTTATTTTTTTACACATTACATAGATTTTAACGAAGTACCAACTGCACAAAAAACACAGAACATCCGTCTTCAACAAATGTGCATATGCTCCTACGCTACGCGAACATAGACAACATCTTGATAGCATATTAGAGTCTATGCCTCTTGCAAAGAATTTACCGCTAATTCCAAACCTGAGTGTTGGGCAAAGGCTCTATTTATGGAGTTTGATGAGGGATCATAAAAATTAATTTGGTGGAATGTTGGAATGGATGGATTAAAGAGGACCGATTGTTACCTATTGCATCATTGGTCGATCACATACGGAAAAAACATTATGGGTATGATGAATAAACAGCGACGGAATCTATGGAGCATAAATATGAATTGTACAAGAAACAAAACAAAAGGTTGAAAAAGAATTATTTCGACTCTCGTTGTTTGAAGGTTGATTTTTCTAGCGAATGGATCTTTTAGGTCAAAGCCGACGGCATGTCGTTTGCTATGTATTTGGAAGATATGACTTGCTCTTGTGGAGAATGGCAAATCCAAAGATTACCGTGTAAGCATGCGTGTGCGTGCATCAGTAAGAAACACATTTCGGTGGTTGAATACGCTGACCTATACTTTCGTGTTGAGATGTTTAGAGTGGCATATGAAGGCATACTATACCCCATCCCCTACTTCTGAGGTGGATTTTGTGGATATTGATGATAAATGATTGACGACACCTTCATTCATCCACCTACTATACTATCTCAACCTGGACGTAGAAGGACCAAAAGGATACCGTCACATGTTGAAAACGCACTATAAAGTGAAAACAGTGTGGTAAAAGTGGTCACAATCGTCGTACATGCAAATCAGCGATAAAGTAGATTGTGTATGATAATAACGTATTATAAACAATGAACGTACTTATAAACAATACTCAGAATTTTAGATATTTTGTACGCCCTTTTGTAATATTTTGGATATTTCGTGTATCGGCGATCAGCATATTATGTATTTTTGGACGCCCTTTTGTATTATTTTGAGGGAAAACTACACTTTATGTCCTTAAACTTTACCAGTAAAACGATTTATGTCCTCAAATATTTCAATCCACGAAATATGACCTCAAACTTGCCACTTTTGATCAATTTATGTTCTGCCGTCAACGTCGTCAGCCAACTTTGACGGAAATAGCATAGGTGGCTCTCGTGACGTCTATCTAACCGTTAAATATGACGTGGAATAGCTACCTACATCGATCTGGCCAAATAAAAAGACGTGGAGAGTGACACGTAACTCTCTTCTTCTATTTCAATGTCACCAACACTCACATTTCATTACACCCAAATATATTGAACCAAAAAACAGAAACCCTACCCCCAAATTACCTATAGGAAGCTTAAAATTGAGGTGAAATTCCCCAATAACAAGATTTCCCACCCCTAGTTTCGCAGAGTTTTGAACATTTGTGGAGCTGGGACATCATAATCGAGCAACAATTTCTGATTTTGAGTAAGTTTCTTCAAAGTTGATATCTTTGAACTTCGATTCTGGGATTTTGGGAGGTGTGTGGTTGTTTTGATTTCACCCAAAGCAGTGCGGTGTCTTGAAGGGAAAAACTCTTGCAATGTGAGAAAGTCTAGATTTTTTATGGGTTTATGAATTCGATTTTGGCATGTGTTTGACCAAGAATGCAGATTGGATTGGAAATTTGGGATTGGGTTGAGCAGATTGAAAGATATTTTAGAATTGAATGGGTAGGGTTTATGAGATGACCTTGAAGTGTGATTTGGGAGAGTGAGATAGAAATGTGAGGGAAAATTAGTACATTTGTTTGCCAGGTCAACATTTCAATGCCATGTGTTCTTCCACGTCATATTTAACAGCCAGATAGACGTCACGTGACCCACACGTGCTATTTTTGTTCAAGTTGGCTGACGATGTAACGGCATAACATAAATTGATCAAAAGTGGCAAGTTCGAGAACATATTTCATGGATTGAAATATTTGAGGACATATCGTTTTAGTGCTAAAGTTTAGAGACATAAAATGTAATTTTCCCTTATTTTGGATATTGACGATCAGATAATATATGTATTTTTGGAAGCCCTTTTGTAATATTAGTATACGATCAACTATTATTGGGGAAACTATGTTATAAATTCTGGCAAACTCAAAGCGTACGGTGTGCATGCTTCAGGAAAAACATGGGTGTAAATTCTGGCAAACTGAGAGCATACATTGTGCACGCTTCGGGAAAAACACGGGTGTGTTGCGGATATACGTCCATACTATAGGAGAAATAGATTTGGAGAAAAGAGAGAGTGAGTGTCTCTCACGTATATTAATCATATATATAGTTACATGTAGGAAACCCTAACCTACTACACAAGGTAACCTATTATACAAGGTAACTATAATAAATAAGAATAATAATAATATACGTAATATATATATAATATATACGCTAATACACCCGCGCCGTCGAAACGGGAAAAGAGAGGACGTGGAGACTGGAGACAAACTGTTGGAACAATTGAGTAGGGAGTCCTTTCGTGAAGATATCGGCAAACTGGTAGGCCGATGGGACGTGAAGAACTCGAACGTGTCCCAAAGCAACTTTGTCTCGGACAAAGTGGATATCGATCTCCACATGTTTCATACGAGAATGTTGAATGGGATTGCTGGATAGGTAGACGGCACTGACGTTGTCACAATAGACAATAGTGGCTTTCGAAAGTGGGCAGAGCAACTCAGAAAGTAGGTTGCGTAACCAAGTCGTTTCGGCGACGGCATTTGCGACAGCTCGATATTCGGCCTGCGCACTCGATCGAGAAGTAGTGACCTGTCGTTTGGAGGACCAAGAGATGAGGTTGTTGCCAAGAAAAACACAATAGCCCGATGTCGAACGACAAGTGTCAGGGCAGCCACCCTAATCGGCGTCGGAGTAAGCGATAAGGGAGAGGTCCGGATTGGGGGAGAGCTGAAGGCCGTGATCGAGAGTGCCACGAATGTAGCGAATGATACGCTTGAGAGCAGCCATATGAGGTTCCCTCGGATCATGCATGAATAGACATATTTGTTGCACAGCATAGCAGATGTCGGGACGAGTAAACGTGAGGTATTGCTGTGCACCGGCAAGGCTGCGATAAAGAGTAGGGTCAGCAACGGGGGGTCCAGTGGTCGAAGACAACTTGCTCTTTGTGTCAGCCGGCGTAAGACAATGGTTGCTGGAAGCCATGTGTGCACGCTCTAGTATCTCGTCGGCGTAATTGCGTTAAGAGATAAATAGCCCATTCGACGAGCGAGTAACTGAGATGCCGAGAAAGTAGTGAAGATCGCCAAGATCCTTCATTGCGAACTCTTGATTGAGGGCAGCGATGATAGAGCGGAGCAATTCAGGTGTGGAGGCCGTAAGTACAATTTCATCGACATACAGCAGAAGGTAGGCGTATGAACTGTTGCGACAGTCGCGTGAGCTGTTGCGACAGTTGCGTGAACTGTTGCGACAGTACACAAAGAGTGAAGTGTCGGACTTGCATTCTCTGAACCCCATGGTAGTAATGTGAGATGCAAAACGTTTGTACCAAGCACGTTGTGCCTGCTTGAGATGGATCGACGAATCCGGGAGGCTGCTCGCAGTAGACAGTTTCAGAGAGACTGCCATATAAGAAGGCATTTTTCACATCAAGCTGGTAGATTGACCATGATCGCGAGAGAGCAATACTGAGAACTGTTCGAACAGTGGCTGGTTTGACAACTGGGCTAAAAGTCTCGTCAAAATCGATGCCAGCCTGCTGGTGAAACCCACGAACAACCCACCGTGCTTTGTATCGATCAAGGGAGCCATCAGACTTGAGTTTCTGTTTGTATATCCACTTACCAGACATTAGTGAACGGGGGGCGGGGCACAACATTCCAAGTATTGTTTTTAATTAAAGCAGTATATTCCTCAATCATGGCGTTTTGCCAGTTTTGGTCAAGAAGATCTTGGCGATAGTTGGTGGGAATGGGAGAGGTAGAGGACGCAACGAGAGAGAAAGGGACTTTGGGTTTGTGGGTGCCCACTTTACTGCGAGTCACCATAAGGTGAGCAGGGGGAGGTGGGGGAGGTGGGGGAGGTGTGGGAGTAGGAGAAGGAGTTGTGAGCTGGTCGTGGTCGAGAGGTGGTGCTGCAGGAGAAACAGGTGTTGGCTGTATTATAGGACTGTTGGACGAACTGTTGGAACAGTCGGAGGAACTGTTGCAACAGTTAGACGAAGTCTGAGGGAGGAGGAACAGGGAGGGTGTGTTTTCGTCCAAGGCAGAGGTAGGAAGTGTGTTTTTGGGGGGAGTGGACTCAGCAAAAGGAAAGTGAGTTTCGTCAAAGGTAACATGACAGGAAATTATGATTCGGCCAGTGGATCTATCAAGGCAACGATAGCCTTTGTGAGAGCAAGGGTGACCGAGATAGACACAAGGAGTAGAACGGGGGGCGAGTTTATGTGGTGTGGTGGCGGTGAGGTTGGGATAACAGAGACAACCGAATACTCAAAGATGAGAGTATGTAGGTTTGATGAGGTAAAGAGCTTCGTGAGGAGTCCGGTTTTGTGTGGTTTTGGTAGGTAAGATATTGAGTAGGTGTGTGGCCATATGAAGGGTTTCGACCCAATAAGTAGGAGGATCATTCATTCTGCGTGTCCGTTTTGAGGGGAGGTGTCGGGACACGAAAAACGATTTAGGATGCCTTTTTAATGAAGTAGTTTTGACAATCCGCAATTTTGAATTCACAACCATTATCACTTTGTAAGGCTTTCAGGGGATGCTGGAATTGAGTTTTGAGAAGTGTATGAAAATTGACAAAGGTTGTAAAAACGTCAGATTTATTTCGAAGAGGAAAAGTCCATAAATAATGGGTAAAATCATCAACTAACACAAGATAATATTTGAAACCCGTAAGACTAGAAACAGGAGAAGTCCATAAATCAGCATGAATAATTTGAAATGAAGCAATAGTAGTAGATTTTTGAGAAAAAAATGGTAGACGAAAATGTTTGCCTAATTCACAGGCATTACAAAGAGACTCCCTAGGGTCTTCATTATGGGAAAGAAAAGTGCTAGAAAATAAACGAGACATGACGTGTTTGCCGGGATGGCCTAGACGCCGATGCCAAAGTGTGCCAGACGAAGGTGTTGCGATAGTGAGGAAAGCAGCGGGAGGTGAGGTGGGGGGAGGGACGCCAAATGGATATAGGTTACCGGAGCTATTGCACCTGAAAATCTCGACTCGACTCCGAAGGTCCTTCACAGAAAAACCAAACGGGTCAAATTCAACCGAACATGAGTTATCGCGGGTGAACTTTCGAACAGAGATAAGGTGTTTGACGATATTGGGTGTGACATAGACATTTGTGAGGCGGAAATGAGTGGTGGGGAGAATTGTGTGGCCTATGTGGGTTATGGGGAGGGTGGAACCATTACCGACGACGACATGTTTGGGGAAATTACTGCCAGGATTAAAAACAAAATTGAAATTACCAGAGTGTGGTGCCATATGAGAGGTCGCCCCGCTGTCCATGAACCACTGTGAATCGGTCGGCTGCTGAAGTGTCACCGTATTCAAACGGTTTGCGAGATTCACCACGTTCGCACTGTTGCAGGAACTGTTGATGGAACTGTTAGAGCTGTGGCATGGTTGCTGCTGCGGATGAATCTGAGTAGGAGCCGAGTGGCCGCTGTAGGGTTCATGTGGTCCAGTAAAGTAGGCTTGAGCCGCTGGAGTGGATGGGTGGCCCGATGTATTAGGAGCGGATCCCATAATATACTGTTGTCGGTAAGGTGCGCGCCAGAGTTGAGATGCGCCATGGGCACTATGGTAGCCGTGGTGCTGCATGGGGTGACGGTTAGTGCTGCGACCTCCGCGACGGTTGGATTGGCCACCCCCGCGCTGATAGCGCGAAGAACTACCTCCGCGGGAACTGTTGCAGGAACCGTTGTAACTGTTGGATGGACAGTTCGCGTTGGAGGCGTAGAAAACAGCAGCGGTCTGCTCCGGTTCAGCAATTCTTGTTTCTTCCATCTGAAGAAGTGATCGAGTCTGTAGAAAAGTGGGAAGGGGATTCTGAAAGGAGATGAGGTTGGCGACGGTCCCGTAATTTTTCGGAAGGCCGTGTAGGGTTAGGAGGACGAGTTGTTTGTCGGAGATTGGATTTCCGACATCGGCCAAGTTGTCCGCCGTGGTTTTGATTATTTGGCAATAATCGTTAAAGGAGAGAGCCCCTTTCTTGAGGGACTTGAATTTTTCTTCAAGTTGAATGGCTCGATAATCTTTGTTATCGGTGAAGAGAGAAGAGATGGCGGTCCATAGATCACTGGCGGTGGAGGTTTTTGAGAGAATCATGCTGGACAGATCGTCGCAGATGGTGCCGTAGATCCAAGATTGGAGGAGATAGTCGGCGCGCTGCCATTCATCGGCGGAAATCGAATCCGGTCGGGGTTTTCCATGTAGAAGATCGGAGAGACAGAAACGACCGACGGTAATCGTGAAAAAATGGCTCCACTTTTGATAATTAGGATTTTTCAGATCTAGAGTAACGGGGATAAGAGATTTGATATTAGAGATGGCATGAGCAAGGTGAAAAGGATTGAGAGGGGCGGTGGAGGGAGAAGAAGCTTCGCCGGCCATGGAGAAGAAGGGGGGGCGGCGACTATGGAGAAGAAGAGAAGAAGAGGTGGTGACGGCTAGGTTAACCTAGTGTCTGATACCATATAGGAGAAATAGATTTGGAGAAAAGAGAGAGTGAGTGTCTCTCACGTATATTAATCATATATATAGTTACATGTAGGAAACCCTAACCTACTACACAAGGTAACCTATTATACAAGGTAAGTACAATAAATAAGAATAATAATAATATATGTAATATATATATAATATATACGCTAATACATACAATGTACTCGGATACAACACTAATAAAGTACGTATATTCCGGCGGCGCATAATATATACCACGTCATTCAACTTAAAAATTTACTTGTTTCTTAGTTAATATCACTACCCATTAACCTCCAACGGCCCTCAAGCATGTTTATATTGGTCTTGGAACAAATAATATAATTACCCATGTGTCAATATGATCCAATCCGGTGCCAAGTTCGATGACTCACCATTATTGAGTATAAGTTATTGATGTAGTAGTGATATTAGTAGATGGAGGGGAATATTATAAATAGAAACCACCATTCGATGGACACGATATTACTTTCACACTTAATGTGTTACTTTTTTAACACACAGTGTGACCAACGTAACGTATAGGTTTATGTTTAGTGGGAAAACTCAGAGCATACGTTGTGCAGGCTTCAGAAAAACCACGGATGTGCTGCGTATATACGTCCATACAGTGTACTCGGATACGACACCAGTAAAGTACGTATACGGCGGCGTCGCATTAAATATACCACGTTACTTAACTTCCAAATTTACTTGTTTTTTATTTAATTTCACTACCCATTAACCTCCAAACGGCCCTCAAGCATGTTGATATTGTTCTTGGAACAAATAATATAATTACCCGTGTGTTATATATGAGCCGATCCGGTGCCAATTTCAATGACTTACCAATATTGAGTATAAGTTGTTGATGTACTAGTGATATTAGTAGATGGAGGTGAATATTATCAATATAAACCACCATTCGATTGACACTATATTACTTTTCACACACAATGTGACCCATGTAACGTATATGATTAGGTTTAGTGGGCAAACCTAGAGCATACGTTGTGCACGCTTCGGGAAAACCACGAATGTGCCGCGTATATACGTCCACACAGTGTACTCGGATACGACACCAGTAAAGTACGTATACGGCGGCGTCGCATAAAATATACCACGTCATTCAACTTCCAATTTTAGACACACATATGAGAAATAATCAAATGGTACACGTCAATCGTATATGAGAAATAATCAAATCGTATAAGAAGTAGATGCACATCGTATTTAAGGGTGTAATGTGGAAAAAAATTGATATTCATATGACTTATCACAGATGATTTTATAGTACCTGTTTACAACAAAACGCGTCCTTACAAAACAAATAACCACCAGTTTTTAAAAAATACCATTTGTGTCGAAAAATTCAAAAACATCTCGTTATACAAAAACAACCCAATGTGTATGCACAACAATGCACTTCTGGTCAATAATGCATATGCAATTACAGCGCGCCACTTTTTCATGGAGCAAGTTTATGCATCCTCCCAAACACTTTCATCGTCTCTAGCGAAGCAGTAAGCATTCAAATGTACGCACCTATCACTAGTACCCACCTGTTGGCTCGAATTTATAACATCTTCGACTGTGTGCGGAGGCAACTCCATCCGCATGGTTTTATAGAAAAACCTCTTGTAAAACAAAACCTACATCAAAAAACATAGAATTGTTGACTATAATTTATAAGAAACACGCGTGAGTGCATAAAATGAATAAGGACTTACGATTGTATCAGCAACGCATGTGCATATATGGCATTCTTGATCGAGTTCATTAAATGTAAAGTGCAATCTATCGTGTCCAAAACTTGCATGTACGAATGGATGCCATCGCAAATTGGAAATAAAATGTACCTAGTATGGCTAAAGTTGATTGACAAAAGTTCCATGAAAACTCTATTGGATGGACCAAATTAGCTTACCCGTGCCAGAAACTGATCAAAATCCTCATCAGTGAGAATCGACAAATCCAACCCTTCTTTCTTTATTCGCGACAAAATATTTGCCTACGAATATTAAATTACACATGTAACATAACTGTATTTTCACTAGTCACTTAAACGTACACAATGAGAGCAAAAAACATATTATGTGAAGGAACCATATCGATCAAATGTCCCGCAAAGTTATCTGAGCTAGGTTGGATTGCATAACAAATATAAGTAGGAATCGATTGCGAAACTCAAAACCTAGTGTTACAATTTCGGACCCATCGACATCCGCAAAGTTTTTTGACCATATTTTGCTTAAATTCACCTTTCATAATGAATTCATCAATGACCACTCTTTCGCGATCTTGAATCTCAAACCGCCTTCTGTAAGTGAGTTTCCCTTTATATGCTGAAAGTGTATCCCGTTTAGGCTTACCGTCCTTGTCAATCGTGTCATCTGTAATCTCAATTGATGAAGGAGTAACGCGTCCATGTCCACGTCCCCGACCCCGTCCACGTTCATTCCATTGTCTTTTGGGTGCTGGCGAAGTGGTTCCTGGACTGACAAAATCAGTCTCATTTCTCTTTACCATGGGTTCATCTCTCTCTCTCTCTGATCCTCTTAACCATGGAGGATGGGTTGTAGACAACCAGTGCCTATTTCTCCCCCTCGTTCTCTCCATTTTCCTCATCGACCTCATTCCTCTGTTCCCTGTTATGATCATCGTTTTCATGTTCATCATCTCCGCCTTCATGAAGTATTTCTAACACGTATAGTTTTATAGAGAACACGTACTGTTACCAAAAACACCAAAAACAAGAATGTAATTTACGACACAAACGTATATGTTTCATAAAGAAGACGTATATGATTTACAAATAACACATATATGTTTTACAACGAAACAATATATGTATGACACATAAAACGTATAAAAGCAGTATGCGTATTGTACTTACCATATAGTCATCTCTCTGTCTGATCCTGTTAACCATGGGGGACAGACTGTAGACAACAAGTGCCTGTTTCTCCCCCATTCTCTCCATTTTCCTCATCGACCTCATTCCTCTGTTACCCTTTATAATCATCCTTTTCATTTTCATCATCTCCACCTGGGTTTGATTCATTTTCATCTGAATAATCATGAAGTATTTCCGCACATAGGTTCTGGTTTATAAAGAAAATGTATATGTTTTTATAAAGCAGACGTATATGTTTTACAAAGAACACATATAGTTTTACAAGGAACACGTATACTATTACCAAAAACAGGTATATGTTTCACGACTCAAACGTATATGTTTTACAAAGAAGACGTATATGTTTTATAAATAATAAGTATATGTATGACACATAAAACATATAATAGATGTACATCAACTGTTGGGTTTCGGGCACGTGTACGCAGCGGAAAACAAAAAAAATATGCGATTTAAACAACTTTAAAGCACATAAACACATGCCCGATAATTTAAATCAATTACTTGCGTACCGTTGCGCTTCCAGCGAAATTAAAAACAACATACATTGCGTACCTTTGCGCTTCCAGCGAAATTAAAAGAACAACATGCTTGATTACTTAATCGAAATTAAATCAATTAGCATGCTCGCGTTTAAATCAAATAATCATGCTCGCAATAATAAAACAAATTTCATGTAGACACATAAAGTCATACAAGTTTCTTATTAAAACGAACATGCATATATTAATTTAAACGTAACCGAATTGAATGACAATAGATTCGAAACATTACCTCTTGAAGCGTGAGGTAGGCGCACTAAGCAAAGCTAGATTGCCACGGAAACCAATCCGTGCAATCCGGGGCAGCAACGGCGATGATCCGAGCTACGGCGGCGCGTGTGATTCACGTGCTGTCCTTGAAGCATCAATCGAACGAAGACTCGAGAAGATGGCCAGCTGCTCTTCCCACTCCTATTGATCCAACCTGTTTGCTGATCTGAAATTACAGCCTTGCTCCGACTTCAATATCTGCATGCTTATTTACTGGATGGACAATTCCTTCAGGAATAATGTAGATATATAAGTCGTGAAGCTTCTATCAAAATTTCACGTCCATCCGATCACCGGTTGATTTATGGAGAATTATCTCGCTGGACAGCGCAGAAAATTCGAGAGCAGTTTTTCAGAATTGCCTTCTCGCATCTTCGATTCTTCAATCTTCCTCCTCTTGGATTTCACCTCGTATACCTCGATCAACTAAACACGTGGAACTAGACACGTAATAGTCAGAAAAACGGAAGAAAAGAAAGAAGGAAAGGAATACCGAAAGAGATCGGCCAACGGGTGGCCGATTCCGGCGAATTTCCGGCGACGGCGCAGTGGTGGTGGCCGTGGGAGAGGGTGGCTGATCGAGAGAGGCAGCGGCTAGGGTTATGAACGTGTGTTCTCTTAGTTGTGTGTGTGCAAGACCTATAAATCAAGTATTTATATGTCTGGCATAAAACCCTAACGGGCTTAAGTTGGACCCGGCCCAACAGCTTAAGTTCGTTAGTTCTTTTACTTGCTCATCTCTCTCAATTCGATGATCAGAAAATTGTAACGATTATAGTTTCGGAATCATTATAATGTCCTCGTCATTACGAGTGCCAACTCTCGATTTCCAACTTTCCAAAAATGGAAACCCTAATTCAGTGCACTTTCTAAATTTGGAAACTTCCCGATTTAGAAGGTTCACTAATACGTTCGCCTATTCTTTTCCTTTTCTTATTCTCACTCATAATTCCAAATTACGAATGTTGGAACCAATCATATTGACTTCCAATCATGCAAAGATAAACATATTTTACCTTTGACCGTTTATTCAAAGATCTCATGTGCACGAGCGGTGTGACCCTCGATGGTTCAGGTGTAAGCTAGCCGTGGGCCCACAACCCTTTGTGGTCAAAAATCGTCCCTTTAGAGTTACGATTAAGATGAAACTCGTTTCACCTTAATCACCCAACGAATCAAGATTGGCGTCTAGCAACTACGCGTCATGATTCCCTAGATACAAATGAAGTGCCTGCAAGAACCTTCAGATATAGTTAACGTACAGACGGTCCCTTCGATTCATATGTCCCGATTGAACTAGAGGCATTGGTTCATCGAGACCTCTTTATATGTTCAATGACGGTGCGATCGTTCTAAGTATTGTAATCGTCACGTGCATGACTTAGAGAATCGAATCCTCTAATCATCACTTAGTCAGCTCTGGCCAGAGACTTAGAATGATTATAAACTATCAGAACACACAGGACATCCAAGACTATTCTAGCGATCGAATCCCCGACTACAATGCACAGACCTCCCACTAGATTTCGGACTGCACGAACACTGGCCCTTGGGATGGTCCTCGGTGGAACTCAGAGACAGGTCACGATACAGCTGGTCCTCTAGTGAAGTCACGGTGATGTCTAGGTCATAAGGACTAATGGTGTACAACTATACCATAGATATCTCTACTCGATTATTGGGAACCACTTAGAGATTTCTAGGGTGAGGGAGTTCAGTGAACTCGTCAACTTACGAGCACCCACTTATGCATGCCGATATCACAATACCGTTTACTGATGAGATGCAGTACACATACACTAAGTGCTAGTCTTCTAATGGGAAAGGCCGATATCCTCATTGGTGGCGTAACCCTTCGACTAGGAACACGTTTAACAGTTATAATACTTAAGTAAATATCTCACGATCCTAACGATCAATTACTAGTACTTGTAATAACTGTAAGGACTATATCTATGCTTGTGACAAAGGGACAAAGATATAGAATGCCAAGGTGTTTTATCATTAATACGAATAAAGGTTCGTTTATTACCATAATAAATACGAATGACCACATCCACAAGTTGGCTTGTTGGTTACCTACTCTAACATCAACATTATGCATAATGTACTTACATGTATGGTGGTGTTAAGATCATTAATCTCCCCCGCTTTCTCCTCTTCCTCTCCACCATTACCCTTTTCCTCTCCTTTCATGTCCTCGTCCTCTGCTCTCTCCCCCTCCTGGTTTTCTTGTACCATTTCCCATTCCTCATCTTCAGTGACCACCTCCCGATCTACTCTATCATCGACTTTCTTCTTTCTTGCAGTTATTTTGACCTTTGTTTATTTTTTCTCAATTTCTTTATTTCTTGTCGTCTTTATTTTTGTGTCATCATGAAACACTTGTATCGGCATCTCAAATTCCTTCACAACGTGTCAAATTACATGCTCAGGAATATCATATATCTCTATCTATGTATCATATATAATTGGTACTGGAAATGTATATAGATAGATAAAAGCTTACATGTGTTGTGGGTTCTTCTTCCTTTGAATGACTTCCTCTTTCTAATGTCTTCTTCTTCTTCTTCTTCTTCTTCTTCTTCTTCTTCTTTTGCTCCAATTTTCCTATGGTATTCTTCAACAATGCAATTTGTTCTCCTTTAATCTGAAGACGAGAGGTATCCAGCGATGAACCGCCAACTGTAGATATATTCCGGCCAGCAAATTTCTCCTTTTCGGACAATGTATAAAAATTCTTCACCCAAAACCTCGTTATTGAATTGAATGTTGATTCAGCTTCTTCTCTTGCAACGGGGATCCTGTTTTCCCTCCACAGTAGAAGGCGAGGACGTATGTCCACATATATTAGATCGCCCATGGAAGGTATCCTCTCATCCAGCCAAGCCTGCACAATTCTAACTCATCATTTGACTGTCCTTCTATGAATAAGTATATATGAAGTACATAAAACGTACCAATCCGCGTCCAATAGTGCAACCGTTGAAATATGGCGCACAATCAACAACGCGAAGTGAAATTTGGCTAACCAAATACTCATAAACAACCATCCCCCATGCAAACAATTCTATATGCACCACTTTATTAATGTAATGATAAATAAAATGGAGGCATGTTCGGATAGGGATTGGAAACAATAGACAGTTACAAATGTATTAAGTGTACAAACGAACGAAGTCTTCCACTTTTTCATTCTTATCAGCATACTCTTCCACCATAGTACTAAAACGATTTCGGTTCTCATTTTTAAGATCACCATCGAAGAGGTGCATGACAATAGGACAAGAGCTCTCGGCTTTTAGATTGATGTCAATTGCCTCTCCATCTTTATATAATCCCAGCGTTGTAGAAAATTCTACTGGATCTAACGGGGCCGCAATTGGATGTTTTATATCCCCGAACTCAAATTCATTTGAATCAACACTATATCTCCTCATCAATTTTTTAACTTTGCAAGGTTTTGACCCAGTTTGGTCATGTCTACATAGTGTCCAAATGGATTTGAACTCAATGTCTCACATTGTTAGGGTCCCATCCTTGCCTTCACTTCGGTCACTTTTTCATGTAATGATGAGGAAAACATCGAGTCTCATTTTCCCTTTTCCTCTTGTTGTTAGCCGACTCTTTGTTTGGACCCATTTCTGGGAATACGACAAACACTACAAAATATACGAACGGTTAAGAAACTAAACACTATAGAATTGCTCTGGAATACGAAAATACTCTGTAATTTACTCCACTATCACACTCGAATAAACGAAAAAGACAAAGTTTTTTGACCAAATGGGTCTAGGTATGAGCGCACATGTCTCTTACAACATATTACACATGTGTAATCACAAAACCTACCCACTTAAATACTCAAAATCGTTCAGTTCGACCAAAAAGAAGACGTTTTCGCGAAGGTGTTTTACTCAGCCAGAAAAGCACAAATTTTTATTGTGTAATTTTAGGGTTTTTCAAATTGGGTTTCCATGATTTTTCAAACAAACATGCAATTGTTTCAGATCAAGAACCGAACCTTCAAGGCAGGTTACTTTTCGTATTTTCTCTACTTCGAGGTTGAAGACGAGACTGAAGTATTTTCGTATATCTTGTTCTTCTATTTTTCTCGTTTCTTTTTTTCTCGTCGTCAGCTAATTCTTCTTCGTGGGTATTCACAACGTTGGGTTTATTCAAATTCGATCCGACGTTTCGTATCTAGAAAATGTGCTTTGTTCGGCACATTTTTACGAAAAAACTTATTCGGCTATGACAAAATCGTAATAGTAAAACGTGTTTTTGTTCGGCACGTTTTTTACAAAAAACGCGTTCTGTAGAGGAATAGAATGGGCGGGTGTAATTTTGTATTAAAGAGAGGCGTATTCCAGAAAGTTTGGGTGGGTTAGGGAGTGAAGTGTAAGTGAAAGTTAAAAGTACGGAGAGCAGACAAAGAAAAAACGTAAATGAACTGAATAGAATGTATTTATGAGCAAAAACTCCTATGTTATATGCATTACATTTTTTTTCGGAAACTCTTTTAGGTTAGAGGCCCCTAAATAACCGCATGTGTTGCCCTCAGGCCCCGCCCCGGTAAAATCAACTTACCAAATAAAGAATGAGAAGATAAAAAGGTAACTTGGTTTAGAATGGAACGTCTACAAATAACATAATCGAATAAATTGAATTAATTTAACTAACGAGGTGAACTGTAGTAAAAACTTTATAAATTAATATAGGATTATTTGTCAAACCCCCCTCATATACATTGTTCTATTATGAGAGCTCCAAAAAATATTCTCATTTATAAGATAAATCTAAATTATTTTTTAATTAATTATAAATAATATAATTCACAATTATACCCTTCCCCTTCCCTATAACCCAACGTTCTCAATCTTTTTTTTCCCTCCATATTTATCTTCTCTCTTTCTTTCAACACTAGCTGCCAGCGACTCTTCACCCAAATCTCGATCCTCTTCGCCGATGGTGAGATCCGCTCCACCCCCCTCCACCATTGTTAGCCGCAAAGCCTCTCTTTTCTCTCCGATTAAAATAAATATGTGCCCCTATTATGGGGCATAATTCCCTTTTGGCCATGCTCTAGGAGGACACATGAGGCAGATATAGGAGCAGCCCGCAGTGACTCTGTTGATGACCCCGAATCAGCAGGAGACTGAAGATCGATGAACTAAATACAAGAATACAATATTGATCGATGAGCAATTATTTTTTATTTCCTTAATTTTTAGTAAGGGAATACAATATGTGGATTAATAACCAAGATTTTTGAAGCATTTAATATTATCCATAATTGACATAATTTCCAAATGTTCGATTCTTTATTTCAAAAAATTTAGAATTGTAATTGTTTTATGCAATTTGCTACTGTTTAGCTGTTGTTTTTGCTGTTGTTTTCCTCTTGGTTTGCTGCAATTTGTTGCTATTTGACAGCTAATTTGCAGCTGATTTTGCTTCTGAGTTTGTTGTTGTTTATCTATTAGTTTGCAGTTATTTAAGATATTGGTTTGCTGCTGGTTTTGTTGTTGTCCTTTTATCTGTATCCCTCCCACCAACCCACGAGAAAGAAATAACAAAATTCTATATGACGGTTAATAAAATAGAAGTGGCAACTAGTCGGATTACAGAATGAGCTATTATATATGAGATTTTCAATATACCTCTATGTCTCTTTAATATTTTAGGTCACTATTTGTTATTATAATTTTGTTGTAATTGGAATAATGCGTTTGGGAGTTTCGATGAATTTGCTTCTTCAAAGTGCTATTTTATGAGTTTGATGCGTTAAATTAAAGTGCTACTTTATGAGTTTTTTGGACCCAAGTTGATCTTAATCTTGCTAAACATTATGATTGGTAAAGCCGTGTAATGTTTATTTATGGAAAGTTGGTGGATCTCGATAAGTTTTCAGTGGATTTTTATATAATTGTAGTGGATTTTTTCTTTCAAAAAGGATTTTTTTTGTAGTGGATTAGGTTAATTTTGTAGTGGGTTATATTAATATTTTAGTGGATTTCTATATTCTTTTAGTGGTTTTTGATGAGCTTGTAGTGAATTTTAAATTCTTGCATTCGAAACAGGTTACATTTATCAAAGTTCAGTATTGGATTACATTAATTTTGTAGTGGATTACGTTAAAATCGTAGTGGATTATGTTAATTTTCTTATGTTCAAGTTCTTGAGCAGACGAAGTGATGTCGGCGGGGTGGCGAGATTGGTTGATGCTAGGGTAACTGGCTATAACCGTGGATTTATGTTTCAAATTGTGGATTTACGGTCTTTTTTTGTTTGTTATTTTTTCAGGTGTATTAGTAGTGGATTACGTTCATTCGTAGTGGATTGCGTATAATTTTAGTGGATTTCAATAAGTTTGTTCTGCATTATGTTAATACTAAAGTGGATTACGTTAATTTCAGACTGACTTTTACAATATTTTTTACATTGATTTTCGATATAGTAGTTTTCGATGATTATAAGATGTATTTTAATTTTCATAATTCCGGTGGAAAAAAGAAAAGAAAAAGTACCTAAAAAATGAAATAAAAAAATTAAAAAAAATTGGGGATTGAAAACCCTACTTCTTAGACCTGGTGGAAAAAAAATGAATTAAAATAAATGCAATATTTTTTTAAACCGAAATAAAAAAAAAAACCATATTTTTTGAGAAACATCAGAAAAAAAAAAGAATGAAAAAATAAAAAAACTTAAAGGACGCGAGCTTTATAAGGAGTTATTTTGGGAAGAGAGTATAATAAGGGTTGGATAATTTAGTCAATGGATTTATGTCAAATTTCGAAGACTGATACCCCTAGATTTGAAAATATATACGGATAGGTTCTATGAGTTTTTTGTCCTAATAAAAAACTCAATGTGACCGTTTTACCTTTAATGGACAGTTTTTTTGTGAAATAAGGTCAAGCCACATCCCGTTTCTCGTATGTTTCTCTCCGTTCTCTGTTCGCAGGGCCGGCTCTAGTGCATAGGCAACTTAGGCCTATGCCTAGGGCCCCCAAACTATCTGTAATATTCATACGACCCCCTAAATTATGTGTTTTATAAATTAGGGCCCCCAAATTTGATTTGTTTTTTTGTATATATTTTCATAAAACTAAACAAAAATATTTATATGAAAGACAAATTGTATAAAATATAACATAAGGTCTAATAATTTTAATATTTCCACTTCAAATAATAAGAAAATGCCAAGAAAAAAATGAATTTTAAATAAAAAATTTAATATAAGGACCCCCAAAAATATTATTTGCCTATGGCCCCATATGGGCTTGAGCCCGGCCCTGTCTGTTCGTTTCCCTCTTTCTTTTCTCGTTGTCCATCGAAAACTTATTCCTCATTCATCCATCAACACCCACAACCGTCCACCATCTTTTCGCAATTGATCCGCTTCAATGTCGGGAAGCCGCCGCCTCCGCAAGATGTTAAACCCAAGCTAGAGAAGTGGAAGCGTCATCGCCGCCGCCGAAAGACATGAGACCAGTCAAGGAAGGGGAAGACTATAAATCGGCCAAGATCAGGGTGTTCTTGTCGAGTTCTATGCTCCACGGTGAGTTTTGTTTTTTTTTTTATCGAAGTTTTTTTTCAAATTGTATTTTAAGTTTGTGCTTTTCCCATTTTTATATTTATATATACTGTATACTTGGACATATACTTTCATTTTTGTAATTACGATGTGTCCTTTTGATGGTTGTGGATATTGATTTTTTTATTCGTCTTCTAAATTTATTTTTTCTAATTTCCTTCACTTAATTTGCTATTGTGATTTTTGCTTGGAATGTTTTATTTTTTTATACATATCTCCTCCTCCCCGGCGGGGCTTCCGTCGTTGCCGCCGTCGAGGTCGTTCATGCCGCCCTCGTTGCGGTTACGCTCCTGGCCGGCCATGTTGAGGGCGCCGCTAGTCTCACTTTGCTTGTCCTCTGAGTTGTGGGTCTGGTGGTGGTAGAATTGGTGTTGCAAATTGAAATCTCTGGTGTGGAACGGCGATAGTGCCATCATCAGATCAGTGCTGCAAATTGAAATCTCTAGCATGTATTCTCATTGTCTATATAAAGCTTGTCATGAATTCATTGGTCATATTACTCTAGTATTTTGTTCTCGTTAAGATGATTGTGACAGTGATGTGGCCATCATTTATTTATTTTTCTATGCAAGGTTTTTGCATTGCAAGGTGACAAAGTAAGTTAGATCTCTCGCTAGGCTGCTTCCTCTACACGATTTCTTATATGACCATGATTGGCCGTATTTGAGGAAAAAGAAAAGGTATAGTCGTCCGTATAAAATTTGATGTAATTTTCATTTTCTATTTTTCTATTTGTTTTCTCTAACTCGTATTTTTTTGCCACATAGATTGTTATTTTTGCTACTTCTATACATTAAGGGATGATGGAGGAGTGAAGTACGCTATGAAATGAAATTCATTCACTGTATAGAACATTATAGATGACTATAGTCGTATATAGCAACATTACTACATGTTATTGTAGTCATATAGATGACTATAGTAACATTTAGGGCCTCTTTGGTTGGGAGGTTTGGATAGATAGCTATGGATGGGATATGGTACACTAGGACTAAATTGTTGATTCACAGTGAGTAATCCATTATTTGGTTGGAGTTATGGGGGAGAAACTAATAATATCTGCAATAATAATATCATGTTTTGTTTGAGTGATAACACTGTTTTCTATGGATTTTTTAGGTAAATTACTGGTTTGCCCCTTTTAATACATTTATTAATTAATCGATTCTTTCTCAACCAATATATCCCCTCTTCTTCATTTATATTTGGGTACAATCTTCTGCGGAAGAAACCTTAATCTTATGCGATGTCTGTGATTGCGGCAATTTAAAAGATCTTCAATTTAAAAGCCGCTGATGAATTCGAGCAAATAATTATCCCAAAAAAATTGTATGATCGAATTTAAAAGAAAAAAAAATTGAATGGAAATTTAAAATCAGTAAACTGTAAGCATACACATGAGAATCAATTACATTCCTGAAAATCTTCATCTTCCGAGTAGAACCAGCATACAATTCCTCCAAGCTACACATAAGCGCGTTCTCCACCGGTGTCGCCTTCCTGGATCCTCCACCGCCGCCGCCGCTAGGAAATTCTCTAGCTCCACCGCCGTTCATTATAGAGAAGTAGCTCACAATACCAAATAGAATTATTGATCAAATTCAATTCCTGACGTACAGAATAGGTAATCAATCCCACAACACAAACAAGATCAAGAAAACACACACACACACACACACACACACACACACACAAAAGAAACCAATTGCAACGATAATGTAACAAGAAAACGAACCTGCTTTAACGAGGCGATGTCCATCCATGAATTATTGAATTCCTCGTCCAACAATTCGACATCTTCCAGGAATACTACAAATTGAAGAAAAGAGTCGTCATTTCATTTCATGCAAATTAAAATTTGAATTCAGAAGGTCGAAGAAAGATAGTGTAGTTTCGATAACTAACCCATTAGAAAATATTCGCTGGTTTTCTTTCTCAGATATTGCACCAGCTTATTCGGGGATTTTTTCGAATTCTCGTCTCTCTCATTAACCGTCTCACTAATGTCTCGCTAATGCAGATTCCTTCCAATCTCCAGTAGACGCCATTACACCCGATAACTGTACAAGAGCACCGAAATTTCGAGGATCGAGCTCGATAATTCTCTTGGCAACTTTCAAAGAAAATGACTTTTCGCCGTTTTCGATGCAACCTCCAAAACCGCTGACCACATAGTTGCATCGGACTGAAAAGGAATCTCGTCGATAAGATCAATTGCTTCTTTCAGACAACCTGCTCTAGCAAAAAGATCGATCATGCAAGAGTAGTGTTCAATACCAGGATTGATGCAATACTCGTTTTTCATTATGTAAAACAATTTTTTCCCTTCTTCGACTAATCCACAATGATCACAAGTCGATAAAACTGCAGTAAAAGTAACTTCATTAGGTGTAACATCCACTCCTCTCATTTCTTGAAACAGAGCCAAAGCTTCGACTCCGAATCCATTTGTAGTGTAGCCCACCAACATTGAATTCCATACAACCTCGTCGAATTTCGTCATTTGGTCAAATAATTTCTGACCGTTTTTTACGAGACCGCACTTACAGTAGAAGTCTATAAGGGAAGTTGCTATGACCTGGTCGGAATCTACACCAATGACAGTAGCTCGAGCAAAAATCTGTTCGTCGAGTTCGAGCGATGCAATTCCAGCACATGCAGTAATTGCACTAGCTAGGCTGTATCTATCCATGCTTAAGTCGTTGTCGTTGTTCATTGTGCAATAGAGTTCTAATACTTCCACAGCATAGCCATTCTGACTCAGATGCTGCTGATGGTTGTTGTAGTAGAAACTCTGATTCTGGACGCGAGAGCTGCGGTGGGAGGGGGAATTGGCCCGATTTGAGGCTCTCTTCGCCGTAGAAATCGTAGATCTGGCGCTTCTGAAGGTCGATGAGTACATCGTAGGCTTCGGAAATCTGCCTGAATTTGGCCTCGGCCTCCTGCAGCTTGTTGGTGTTTTTGTCGGGATGCCAAATCATGGCGAGGCGGCGGTAGGGTTTCTTCAAGTCTTCGTCGCTGGCGTTGCGGTTCACTTTCAGGATGTTGTAGTAATCAATCCCCATATCTGTATTCCAATTCCG
This sequence comes from Erythranthe guttata, assembly GCF_056151865.1. Classification (NCBI taxonomy): domain Eukaryota; kingdom Viridiplantae; phylum Streptophyta; class Magnoliopsida; order Lamiales; family Phrymaceae; genus Erythranthe; species Erythranthe guttata. The sequence goes on from NC_142538.1 coordinate 8,969,222, forward strand.
ATTGTTGAAATTGGGGATTTTTTTTTCTTAATTCCTGTTACGGGAAGTGATTGATTGCAGATGTGAGAGGAGGAGGGCGGTGGTGGTGGGCGGGGCTGCGGTGGTTGAAATTGAGAGTAGTAGAGAAATTGGGTTTGAACAAGGAAGGTGGTGACGAGGTGTGAGATTGGGAAGAAGGAAGAAGGTGGGGTTATTTTTTTTAATTTTGTTCATATGAGTTTTTACCTGGAAAAAAACTAGGGCACGATGCAAGAAAGGGGAAGATGAAGATTATAGTATTTATACCTATTAATTTCGTAATTGATGTATTTTCGAAGGATATTTTCGACATTACACATGGGTTACAAAATGGGATTCAATATGTGATAACCAGTCAAGCCAATTTTGGCTTGACTAGCAATAATTCGAATGGGGTATTAAATGGGTGGGCCCAACAGTCAAGGATAGTAACTCAAGCAAACCAAACGTTGTACAAAACGGTATAACCCATCCCATCCCTTGTAATACCCCCAACCAAAGAGGCCCTTAGTAACATGTAGTCATGTATGGGTTATGTAGTATTTTTTAATATAGAGTGATGATGATGGTTTGTTCTTTGTTGAAGTGCATGTGATTGTTGAAGATCTATATTTATACAAGTTGATTTATCATATCAAGATTTAAATTGTGATTATTGTTGTTGGTATTTGTACAAGTTGATATATAATATCAAGATTTAAATTGTGATTATTGTTGTTGGTGTCGATGAAATTCTTTTTTCTATATAATCAGCGTTCTACAAAATCAGTTGACTATATATAACTTCGGAGTAAAAAGAAGGTACATGATTATATACAACTTTGGAGTAAAAAGAAGATACATGACTATATATAACTACGTAACTATATAACATATAATATACTATAGTCATCTGTAGTCAATTTCTATACAAGAAACTTGTTGAAAAATCATTTTTAAGAAATTAAAAAAAAATTAAAAAAAATAAAAACATTAAAATAATAATAAAATAAACATTTATATTTTTTTATTAAAAAAAATATGTAAAAATGATAAATGCAGATCCATAAATGATAAATGCAGTTGATGAAAATGCTGAATACAGTTGGGCAAAAATTACAAATAAGGGCAAAATAGTAATTTTGCCTCTCCAGGGGTTATTTCAAATAAAGAATTTCAGGGGTGAACCTATCTCTATGTATTTTCCATATTATGGTGTGTATCAAATGACCTTAATTGTGAATTAAAAATTGAATTTATCGTAAAAAGAAATTTCACCTCGGGGTTTTGTCAAATAGGTCCATTAATATAAGGGACAATGATATAGAGGTCCCTCTTACAGAATGATTTAATATCTAAGTGACATCCAATTTAGTTTTTTGGGAAGAAACCTACTCCTTCAACATTTATTACTAAGAGCGTCTTCCATGGAGAAGGGGTTTCCCCCCTCCCCATCCCGTGACCTACTCCGTTTTCACCGTTCGATCTTCTATTACACTTTTTTAAACCGCCACTCTCACCACCATAATAATAATAAACTAATAATAACCACAACAATAATAATAAGGGTTAACTGCAAAATATACCCTAAACTGTGGACGTTTTTGCGCTTTACCCCTGAACGGAAAAAACCTTGCACGGGCATACCTGAATTTGTCAAATTGTCGCACCGACGAATAAAAAGTCCATTTATAGCCAAATTTCTGCCTTTATTGCACACGTGCAACTCACACGTGACAGTGGAAGGGCAATTTCGTCGATTTGCAAGATTTTCAGATAAAATAATAAAAAAGAGAAAAAAAAAAAGAAAAAAGAGAAAAGAAAAAAGCAAAAGAAAAAGGCCACCTATCATCTTCTTCGTGGGAACCAGGACTTTTCACACCACCGCCGCACCACCACCTGAAATTATCATATCAAATTACTAAAAACTCAATATGAAAAGTCCCTAATCTCAAAAGAAAAAGAAAAAGAAACATAAAAAGAAAAAACAAAGTAGGGAAAAAGGAAAGAGAAAAGACCTGCTCCGTCTTTTTCCTCTCTCCGGCGCCGCATCACCACCACCACATCTGTTCTGCCACCGCACCACCACCAAATTTGCCACCAACATCGCCACCTATACTAACGCCTAAGCCTCCACCGACTCCACCTTCACTTCCTCCACTGTCACCTCCCACTCCACCACCAATTCCTCCACCAACACCTTGTCCAAATGTCCAATTCCTCCGCCTATACACAACAACCCCTCGGGATGCCGTTGCGGCCAATTTCTTTTCTAAAACCACCACCACCACTAAATATGCTGATAAGGGCTCGATCGGTTACCTATATTGGATTAGATTGGATTACATGAGATTAGAATTAATTCCCTACTGACTAATTAATTATTTAGTTAGTAGCATGTCCATTTTTTAGATTAGATTTTCTATTAATTTTTTTAAAATCACTTATTATATATGAATTGTCTATAAAACCACTTAGTTTACAAAAAAAAAATATGATTTAAGGATAAAATTGTATTTTTCCTTGGGGAAATATGCAATAAACCCCTTAAATGGAAAATATTTTGAACTAAACCCAATTTACTTGTAAAGACTTTTGCCTACACCCAAATTCCATTCTTAATTAGTGGGACCCCCCTAGACTAGTGTGAGAAGACAAAAGTACCCTCAATTACTATAACCCTAATTATTTTCCCACCTACCACTTTCATCTTCTTTCTTCTCCACCTCTCCACCTAAATCCCTCAAAACACTCCTAAAATTTCAAGCTTCATCCACCGCCGCCACCGCCACCGCCGCCGCCGCCGCCGTCACCATATACACTCACTGGAAAAAAACACATACTGAAAAAAACACGCACTACACCATATACACTCACTGGAAAAAAATACACACTGCACCAAAAACACACATTGAAAAATAAAATACTCACTACATCAAAAACTCACATTGAATTACATAATAACTACACAGGAAACACACACTGGAAAAAGAAAAAAAACCACGCAGTACATAAAAAAGACGCACTGAAAAAAACACTCACTAAGTCTTAAACACTCACTTGGAAAAAAACACACACTACACCAAAACATACAATGAAAAATAAAACACTCAGCTCCCCAAAGTTAGGAAAAGCTTTTTCCGCCACTAGGGTTTTCTCGACCAAAGAGGTGCTTTCCGGCGGCCGTTCCTCCTTCTCCGGTGATCAGATTTCCTTGGTGGTAACACCAATCGATTCGTCTCATCGGCGCGCTCACATTGAGGGTGTTTTTGCGTGGATCTGTCGTCGGGTAAGGGAGTTCCGTGTTTAATATCGGCTTCGCTATTTTAAGGATTTGTACGTGTGTTTTGTTCGGTGTTTGTTCGTGTTTGGAGCGGTGATTGAGTGTGTGATTGTTCCGATACCGGGTGGGGAATCGGATCTACGAATTGGCGTGAGGAAGGGCCACGATTTGGTGGTTACGGTGTGATTTTTGTGGAGTTACCGGTGAACGGTGTCTCGGCGGTGGGCAGGTCATTGTTGCCGACCAAGAGCAATCGGCAGCCGTTAGGGTTTTGCCGATCCCTTCCGCTAGGGTTTTTTCGAATCCTCGGCGGCTAGGGTTTGGGCGGCCGTCAAGGCTAGGGTTTTTTGGGGCATTGGCGGCTAGGGTTGTGGGACGGCTAGGGTTTGGATCTAAGGTGGGGCTATGGCGAGAAAGAAAGCAACGGCTGCGGCCGGCAAGGGCAAAGGACCGGCAACGGCAACCCCCCTTACGGCCCCCAAAGTTACGGCCCTGGTGGAAATCCATAAGGAGAAGACGACGGCCCCCATTCCACATGCTGAAACATCAAAGGCTGGTGAAATTCGAGGGGCTACAACGAGTATCCATTCTGCAGAAGGTGAACGTGTGAATTGGTCACAATTCTTCAAAGGCAACCCCCCACCATCGGAGGAGTTGGCGTTGGAATCAGTGGATGGTTTGGATGACTCAAACGTCCTCTGGTTCGAGGAAGATGATGAGGTTGATTGGGGTACGAAAGGAGTGTTCTTGGCCGTTGCATATTTTCCGGGGAAATTCCCTGGAATCGAGGCCATCCGTGCTATCAAGACGAAATGGGAGGTCCCGGTGAAGTTCCAAATCCACCCTACGGGATGGATCGTGTTCAAATTCACATCGGACCAAGATAGGATGACGGTGGTCGAAACGGGGAAGTACGATCATGGCTTGGCGACGCTGTATATCCGAGCTATGCCGGAGTTCTTCAATTTCGACATAAATGATATGATGTTTGTACCGGTCTGGGTGATCCTACGAAACATCTCGGCGGAACTCTATAACAAAAAGGCGTTGAGTAAGATCGCTCAGAAAATCGGCAAACCGGTCCAAATGGACAAAGTAACGAGTGAGATGGGGAGGCTAGGGTTTGCACGGCTCCAAGTGGAGGTGGATGCGTCCAAACCATTACAGCGTTCGCTCACGTTGATTAATGCAAAAGGGAAGAGTTACGAGGTTCCGATAGAGTATAGCTACGAACCGGTGTTTTGTGCGAAATGCCAGACCCTCACGCACAAGACGGACCAATGGCGAGCGGATGCGGTGCTTCAGCGTGGTAGTGGCCGGAAGCCCAAACCGGTGGTGAGTGTACCACAAGAACCACCGGTGACTGCAATTTGGGCGGGCAAGAGGACGGTGATTGAAGATGAAGAGGTCACGGACATTGCAGTGGAAGGTAAAGACAGGTCCGTGGTGGGAGAGACATCGGATGATGCCTCGACCGATTGTATTCAAGCGGATATCGATGATCGGAGTTCTTTGGTGGAGTTTAATGCCCTAAACTCACCCATAACCCCGGGAACAACCCCTAAGTCGATGATCACTACGAAGAAAAAACTCCTCCCTCCGGATGCGATCCTTTTGCCGAGACTTGGAAGAGTAAGTGTGGACCCACCAATTTCGATGGGGAATGAGGGTGCGAAGTATGTGGATTCTGAGCCGCGGGGGGGCCATGTACCCCCAAGGTCGGAATGATTGTTGGTTGTTGGAATGTGAGGGGGTTGCTTAACGCCCTCACGCAAAAGGAGGTCGTAGACCTCATTGGTAAGCACAAGCTTTCGGTTTGTGGCTTATTGGAAACGAAGATCTGGGACCCGGGCACGCTTAATTCTATCATGGAACGGCGTTTTCGGCATTGGGAGAACCTCAACAATTTCCACCTCCACGTGGCTGGCCGGATCCTAATTGTATGGAACCCGGACGTGGCTCGGGTGGAATTGGTTGATATGACGTCGCAGGTGGTGCATTGCAAAGTAACATGTAGGATCACTCAACGGATATCCTATGTTAGCTTTGTATATGGGCTCTTCACGCCGGTTATGAGACGGCCGTTGTGGCAATCACTAGTGGAGTTTGGATCGAGCATCACCGAACCATGGCTTTGCTTGGGTGATTTCAACGTCGTCCTCAATCCTTCGGAAAAATCGGGAGGTAATCTGCTTACCCCTTACTTGCTGAATGATATAAGGACATGTTTTAGACAGAGTGGACTTGAGGACTTACCCTCAACGGGCTTTCATTACACATAGACGAACCACACGGTGTGGAGCAAGCTTGACCGTGCGCTTGTAAACCAAACTTGGCGAGACGAATTTGAGGGTAGCTCGGCAAAGTTCCTTCCGTTTGGGGCGGTGTCGGACCACTCCCCGATTATTGTGCACATGGGTGGGACCGAACCCCCGGCTTCTCGACCCTTTCGGTTCTTCAATATGTGGACTCAGCATGACGAATTCCAACGTGAAGTGAAGGAGGTGTGGACGGCCAATCACCGGGGCAGCCGACAATGGGCCGTGTGCAAAAACCTAAAGGCTCTTAAGCACCCTCTCAAGCGTTTCAATCGGCGTGAATTTGGGCATGTTTCGGAGAGGGTGAAACGAGCGGGGGATGAACTTGAGGGAGCCCAACAACGCTACCACATAGACCCTCATAATCAGCAACTATGTGGAGAGATGTTGGCTAAAGTAGAGAAATTTCGGTTTTTGGCGAAAGTGGAAAAGAGTTTTTTCTACCAAAAGGCGAAACTTCACCATTTACGAGATTCGGACCGCACGACGAAATTTTTCCATGGGATTGGTAAGCGGAATGAAAAACGGAATAATATTGTATCAATCCGTAAAGAAGATGGATCGGTCACTACCTCTAGAGACGAGGTCCTTGGAGAATTCGAGGCATTTTACAGAAAAACTTCTTAGGTACTCGTACTACTTGTGAACCGGTTGACCCTCACATCATTGCCACGGGACCGGCTCTTGGAGAAGCTGAACGGGACGGTTTGATCCAACCAGTGACGGGGGTTGAGATTAGGGAAGCTCTTTTTGATATCGGCGATGATAAGGCACCGAGACCGGATGGGTATACGGCCCTTTTCTTTAAAGCTGCATGGTCAACCGTGGGACCACTCCTCACGGAGGCAGCCTTGGAGTTCTTTCGAAGCGGCGAGCTGCTTAAATAATGGGATAACACGGTCTTGGTTTTTATTCCAAAATCAGCCCAGGCCGAAACGGTGGGAGATTTCCGGCCGATTGCATGTTGTAATGTGATTTACAAGGTAATCGCTAAGGTTATTACGAAGCGTGTCGAGAAAGTGCTGCCCACAATTATCGATCAAGCCCAATCTGCCTTTGTAAGTGGACGTTCCATTACAGATAATATACATATGTTCGAGCAACTTATGAGGGGTTACGAACGCAAACGGATTTCGCCCCGGTGCATGCTTAAGATGGACTTACGGAAAGCCTATGATTCCGTAAATTGGGACTTTCTGCGGTCGATGTTGGTGGGGCTAGGGTTCCCGGATTTGATGATCCGATGGATTATGGAGTGCGTGACATCGGTCTCCTATACGGTGTCGGTTAATGGTGTGACGAAAGGTTTTTTCCGGGGATGCGTGGACTTCGACAGGGGGACCCGTTATCACCTTACCTCTTCGTGATTTGCATGGAATACTTATCGAGATTGATGCATGTTCGTTCGAGAGAGCAAGAGCTCAACTACCACCCGATGTGCCATTTGCACAAACTGACGCACCTCATCTTTGCCGATGATCTGATGCTTTTCTCAAGAGGCGATGTTGCCTCCGTTCGTACGCTTGCGACCACGGTGCTTGAATTTGGGAGAGCGTCGGGACTTCTTGTGAACAACTTGAAGTCGAACTTATTCCTTGCCGGAGTTCCCTTGGCCAACCGGACGACGATTGAGGAGGAATTCCGTTTTGCCACCGGTACCTTCCCATTTCGATACTTAGGTATTCCACTCGCTGCATCAAAACTCCGAGTGCTGAATTACCAACCTCTTTTGGACAAAATCGAGCAAGCCATTGGAGTATGGATGGGTCATACGCTATCGTACGCCGGCCGTTTGGAGATCTTGAAGGCGGTGGTGCAAGGTACATGTTGTTATTGGCTTTCGATTTTCTCGATTCCGGTTACGGTTATTGGTCGCATTGAGGATATGGCTCGTGATTTCTTGTGGGGTACTACTGCCCCTAAAGTCGGTTGGGAGCATCTGTGTAAACCGAAGGCCGATGGGGGGCTGGGCCTGCGGTGCTTGCGGACGTGGAATCGAAGCTTGCTAGTGAGGATCTATGGGACTTCAACTTGAAAAAGGACTCCCTATGGATCCAATGGGTAAATGAGTTCTATCTCAAGGGCACGGCCGTGTGGGAATGGCAACCGTCGACGACTTCACCCCCATATTTTAAAAATATTTGTCGAATTAGGGATGAACTCGTGGGCAAGGCGGGGTCCATTCCACTGCTCCTTGCTCGATTGGAGACGTTCTCGAGCATGGGAAAGATTACAGTAGGGCGGGTCTACGATTGGATTAGGGCCCCAACCGGGGGGCCGCCATGGGGCCGACGTATTTGGGACCACTCGATGACGCCCAAGCACTCTTTCATTCATTGGCTTGCTGCCCTTGATCGGTTGCAAACCCTAGAACATGTGGCTAAGTTTGAGACCGTTGAGACGACTTGTGTGATGTGTGGAGTTGGAAACGAGGACCGTGAGCACCTTTTCTTCCGGTGCAACTTATCGAGAGTTGTTTGGGACCGTATTCGCGTATGGTTGGGGATCTCACAAAGGCCGACAACGCTACGAGCTGCCCTTAAATGGCTCGTAAAGGATGTTAAGGGCAAATCGTACCGAAGCAAGACGAGGAGATGCGCCTTAGCGAGCGTAGTGTACCATATTTGGGAGGCGTGAAACAAATGGAGGTTCGACAAGACGGAGACCACGGCAGACGCCCTTACTCGGAGGATTCAAACTCATGTTTACTCAGCTATGTTCATGCAGTACCCGGAACTGACGACAAGCAGTGGAGGCCAGTTCATCATCGGTCAACTTGATGCCAATTAGACCTAGGGGGCTAACCCCAATCGTTACTTTGTTCTTTACGTCTTTTATGTTTTTATGATTTTGATAGCTTGTTGCTATTGCTTATTGCATCAATTCCCTCGGGTATGCCCGTTGTAATTGTCTAAGACTTTTTTTGATTTATATTATTTACATCTTCAATCAAAAAAAAAAAAAAAACACTCACTACATCGAAAACATACATTGAATTACACAAGAATTACAATAGAAAATAATTACCCGAAAAAAATCACGCACTACACCAAAAAATACACACTTAAAAAAACACGCACTACGCCAAAACACAGATTGAATAAAATGCACTACACCGTGAAACACACACTGAATTTTGAGTGTACTTCTTGTGTAATTGAGTGTGTATTTTTATGTTTTTTGGGTTTTACAAAAGAAATACACTGAATTTCCAGTGTGTATTTCACGGTGTAGGGAATTTTATTCAATGTGTGTTTTGGTGTAGGGCGTGTTTTTTTCATGTGTGTGTTTTTTGTGTAGTGTTTGGTTTTTTTACCGGTTGAATTACACGAGAACTACACTGGAAAAAAAACCACGCAGTACATAAAAAAACACATACTGAGAAAAACACGCACTGCACCATAAACACACTAGAAAAAAATACACATTGTACTGCACCAAAAATACGCATTGAAAAATAAAATACGCACTAACATACATTGAATTACACAAGAAATACACTGGAAAACACACAATGAAAAAAAAACCATGCAGTACATAAAAAACACACATTGAAAAACAAGCACGCACTACATCGTAAACACTCACTTGGAAAAACACACACTACACCAAAAATACACAAAAAAAAACACGCACTACATCGAAAACATACAATGAATTACACAAGAATTACAATAGAAAATAAACGCCCGAAAAAAAAAGCACACACTACACAAAAAATACACTTAAAAAAACATGCATTACACCAAAACACACATTGAATAAAATGCACTACACCGTTAAACACACACTGGAAATTGAGTGTACTTTTTGTGTAAAACACATATTACAAAAGAAAAGAATAATAAAAAATATATAAAATGACATGGTGAGAAAAGAAAAGAAAAAAGAGGGGGGGGGGGGGGGGGGGGGGGGAGTGAGCATCCCATTACCCATGTCCATTGGAGGTGGTTTTGCCTCCCCACCCTACCCGCCCCCATCTCCATTGAAGATGGTCTAGTTACCTCTAACTTTTTAAATTTTATTTTTCCTTTTCGGTGAAAGACTTTTCATGTCTAGACCTATTTGTTTATAGGGTTCTTTGAGAAAACCCCCCATTACTTGTTTTAATGGGAAGAGGCCCAAAATATTTTGCTCCATTTGAGAAAAGCTCACACCAATTTCCAACAAATAATTTTTCCAATTTTGCCGCCGCCCGCCACATCATCATTGTGTCACGCACTGGTCATCAGCCGTTTTTTTGTTCATTTTTTTAACTTTTTTTCTGTATCACTTTTACTAATCGACTATGAAGCATAATCGATTAAGGCAAATCGACTATGAAACATAGTCAATAAAGGAAATTCTTTAATTTTTTTTTATATATTTTTTTTTTGTTTGTTTAATTTTTTTTTTCTACCAGGTATATTAATCTCCTATGAAGCATAATCGATTAACAATCTGACTACTAAAAATAATAAATCATAACTATAAAAAAATGCAAGATCAACTATATTTTACAAAAACAAAAAATATACAAACATTATAATTGATTTATACAATTGGAATAAACAAAAAATCCAAAAAAAGTTAAAAATTGGAGTCGATTAACCCTAATCGACTAAACATGTACGTAGTCGATTAAGGTTCCAGCCTGCACGAATTTCTCTATATGCACCGTCTTCCACCCAATCTACCAAAAATACCCTAGATCGGCCTCCCCACGCCGTGGCAACACCACACCATGCCATAATCCTTGCAACTTCATCCCACACCTTGCGACTTTATCCCTCCCAAAATCCTTGAATCCAAACAAATCATTTCTCCTTCTCCAACTATATTTTGATTGAAACCAAAAACATAATATAGATCTAGATAGAAATCGACTAGATCATAGAAACAAATTTAGAGGTACTCAAAAGACATAGTTTCCGGGTCGATGACTTGAGACATGGTCTTCACTCTTCGTCGCCACTACCATCTTCTCTATCTCCGCCGCCGCTGCCATCATCTCCGCTGCTGCCATGGTTTTCACGTCTCCGTCGTCGATGACTTCAGACATGGTCCTTCCCCCTCTCTAGTGTTTCTGTGAGTAGAGAGAATGAAGAACGATGAAAAATAGGGCTGGGGTATGTATGGGCTTTTAAAAGTAGTTTGGGGATTATTAAAAATTCATTCTGTTGAAAATATACATAAGGGAGTTTTCTCTAATTATTTTGGGAGGGGTTTTTCTCTTAACCACATTTGCTATCGGGGGGTGTCTTGCAGAATATTTTCCTTTGTTTATAGGCGTATGGATAAATGATATTAGCCATATATATATAATTTGGAGTGGCAAAATTTTCACTAATTTAGCGAGATATTGGGTAACTAGTAAATTATTAATTTATGAAACTATTATCATTGTTTAATAAATATATTGTATTATTTATCATAGGGGTTTTTGTGCATAAGTCCCTACCCAACCATCTTTATTATTTTCTAGGTATAGGGGTTATATTTATTTCGCTAATAAGCTCATCCCTTCAATATGTATTATAAATAAAGAAAACATTATGTATATGACAAAATTACCCCAAACTCTTTACACCAAATTCTTAATTGTAACCCTAATTTAAATCAATTTTGACTTTTTTTTTACACTTTTCTTTCTCTGAAATTATTTTGTTGCCGCCATTTTTCGGCGTTGACTCTTTCGATTTTTTTTCTGTCTGCTTTTTCTGCCGCTGGTTTACCGTATTTGTACTGTTATTAACAATAATTATACTGTTGCGGACAGTAATTGTACTGACGTTGACAGTACATTAACATAATTGTACTGTCGTTGACAGTACATTTATGTAATTGTACTATCGTTGACAGTACAATTACGGTGATCGACAATATTATTATTTTTTTGGAATTTTTTTTGTTTGATTCGTTCACAAGTCAACGTAATTATATTACTGCCGTTGACGGTAAAATAACTGTAAATACGATAATCCTACTGTCAACCACATCAATATTAATTTTTTTAGTTTTTTGTTTTGTTTGAGTTGTTGACGGGTTAACGAAATAATATTACTGTCTACTATTGTAATATTACTGTAAACACAACAATAGTACTGTGATTGACGTAATATTACTGTTGTTAACACAGTAATATTACTGTGGCTGACACTAATATTAGTGTCAACCACATTAATATTAATTATTTTGGTTTTTTATTATGTTTACCTTTGTTGAACGGTCAACATACTATTACTCAATAATAATGACTTTTGTTGTGTTGATATTACTGTGCTCGAGATTAATACAACAATATTACTATGTTAAACTGTAGTATGGTTAAAATTACTGTGTTTAACAGTAATATAGTTAATATTACTGCCAACCACAGCAATATTGATGTTTAAACGGGCCAAAAAGATGAAGAAAAAAAATCAAAAAAAAAAAGTCAACACCGTCGGAGACCGGCGTTGACCGCCGGTCAAGAGCGGCAGAAGCCGGAGAAAAAAAATCGAAAAAGTCAACACTGAAAACCGGCGAAAAATGAGGAAGACAAAAAAAATCAACGCCGGAGATTGGCGACGACGGGCGAAATTGTACTCGAAATTGTGTTTTTGGTCAAAATTGAATAATTTGTGGAATTCGGGCTTAAATTGAGGTTATACTAAATTAAAGGATGAAATTGGAATATATTAAAATGTGATGGACTATTTTAGTCTTTTACAAATCTCTGGACAATGCGTGAATTTTTTTCTGAAATAGTTTTTTGTTTGGACCCCTTTATGAATATGTATCACTTGATGAACTTACTTGTAATGCACCATTTATTAAAATTTACATGATGTAATAAGGCTAGAGATGGAAATCATAAGGATAACATAAGAACTAGCACTTTTGAAAGGAAAAAAAAAATGATTTAAGTTAAAATGAAATCTCAATTATGTTCCCAAAAAAATTGGAAAAGGTGAAAAATCGAAATTTTGATAGTTGAAATGAAAAGAATTTTTCCATAATAGAAAAATACAAATACGAACTGTAGTTCATAATTTTTTTTTCAGTCAACTATAATATACACATAATAATATTGATGTTGTACGAGTACTTGTAGAAAAAAAATGGTTTTTTTGAAAAACAAATTCGGAAAATTAAAATTGAATTGGAAATCAAAATCTAATATGAACTCCAATCCATTCCAAAGAAGATCAAAATAATAAAAAATTAGAACTTCCGGAATTTAGAGTGCATGTATTATTTCGAAATCGAAATTATTCAGACAGTATTGGCGAAATTTGAATATTTTGTTCCAACTGAAATGATTTGTGCAGGCCAAAATTAAACATTCAGGCACATTTTTTACCATTGTTCAAAAAACTAAAAGTAAAAAAACTCAAAACTCTCTTAACCTTTCGATTTTCTTTCGCAAAGCCCGTGCAAATCGTCAACAGATCGGAGGTAATTTTTACGTTTTTACGATCCTCTTGTTATGTAGATTACGAATCTGGAAAAAAAAACGAAAAAAATCACACGTTGGCCTGCTCGTGTGAATTTACACGAGCACATCCACTGTGCTCGTGTAAATCCACACGAGTAGGCATTTTTATTATTTGTTTTTTTTTTAATTGCTCGTGTAAAAACACACGAGCGGTTGCAAAGTGCTCGTGTGATTTCACACGAACGTTTTTCAACCGCTCGTGTGTTTTTACACGAGCAGATTAATTTTTTTTTTTTTTTTTTTTTGAATTATAAGATGCTCGTGCAAAAACATGCGAGCATTTCAACAGTACTCGTGTGAAATCAGATGAGCACTGTTGAAATGCTCGCATGTTTTTGCACGAGCACAACAATTTAATTTTTTTTTTTTTTATTGGGTAGGAATAGTACAAAAGGTAAAATAGTTATGGTAAAAAGGTAAAAAATCATGGTAAAAAAATGCCTGAATGTTTAATTTGGCCTGCGTATATCATTACCCTTGTTCCAATGTACACTCATAAATAAGAGTCATTTTAATTAAGGGTAAATTCCACTTTTTCTCTTGTATTTTGACTCGACTTGCCCTTCTGTACTTAAAAAATTGGCTCAATGTGGCATTCGTTGTTAGTTGTAATACATTTGTCATTAACACCGTTTGGTCTAATCTGTGAAATTAGAAAAACGCCACCCATTCCAGTTTAAAGAATTATTAAAAAACAAAAAATAAATTAGTATACAAAAAAATTAAAAAAAAAAAAAATCAAAACAACGAGAAAGCATAGTCTACGACGGCAGCCACAATTTTTTTTTTTTATTTTTTTTTTTATATTTATGTAAACTGGGAAGAGTTGTTTTTTTGTAATTTTCAGACCTTAGACAAAACAGTGTTAAGGTCAAATGTCTGAAAATTAACGGCGAGAACCACATTAAGACAATTTTTCAAGTACATGGGGCAAATCGATTCAATCGAAAGTAGAAGGGGGAAAAGTGATACAAGTCAAAATACAAGTGGAAAAGTGGAATTTACCCTTTAATTAACGATCTCTTACTTTAATTAGTGATAGCAAGTGAGTACGGAACGTCTAACAAGTAACACCATATGTCAAACTCATAATGAACATTCACTAAGAACACTGAAATAATTTAACTTCGAACAACCCAAATATAATCATCGACATCAAATATTGGCTACTAATAATCACACAACTCGTTCAATTTAGAGATGAAACATCACAACAACACACTATATTGATCTCACATTATATTTACATTGATCAAATAAACTTGTTCACAATCTTTTTTCCTATCTATCTTCTATGTCGCAACATCAAAATAATCTCAATAATCCAATCATGCCAATCACCAATATGTAAAACCAACCACTCAAACACCCGAACATGAAGAATCGATTACCAATCTAGAGTAATTTAATAGTCTCGTTAGGAAAAATAACATTCGGATTCCTAATGTGCGGATTAAGCTCCGCCAATTCCTTACATTCATCACCCGTCCCATAAACACGAAAAGATATATATACTCCACAATGTCTCTCTAGGTTGTACCATTGTAGTCAAAGTGGGGCCCATAGGCTTGTCAACAAGCTTTGACTTCATTAACGAATACTTATTCTTCTTCCCCATTCCGTTAACCAACAGAATACATGAAAAATGCCTCTCAAGTCCCTTTAAACTCGAGGCACACTATGCCGTCTATCGCATGCGATCAATCCGAGCCACTAGAAGGAGAATCTTGAAATGTCATCTCGTTAAAATACCACTTGCGATATTTGTATCAAAATAATCCGAGATTGTAGTCAAAGCCCTCGTTTTAGTCTTGAAAATGCATCGGTGGTTGTAGTAGTGTCTTCAACAAGCTAAGTTCGGTCGGTCATAGTCGATATCAAAAGTTGCGTAAAGCTCCATTGTTTGCGAGAGCATCCTTTCTGTATAAGAGCCTAGCTTCCTTGGAGAATCGGACGACTCAATTTCACGATGCATCTCCAAGAAATAACTTTCACTATGCATCTTCAATGGTTAATCTTCTGGTTTTGCTTTCATTGCGTTATTCTCACTTACAACACATCCTAATAGACGAAAAAAAAATTTGGGATCATTTATAGCTTAATTGGTTGCGTTCACCTGAATTACGAAGAGCAGTGGTAGTTCTACTATGTTTGTTTAGTTGGTATTCATACGCTGCGTTTACGAGCTTGAGGAGTATTTGACACGTGGATCTGGTGCTAATATTATATAGCTCGAGTAGTATGAGTTTGTTCTACTGGGCCTTAACTTAGTTATGCCTCTTTAAAAGGGACTATGCCCGATCATGGATTTATCCTGTTGGCCTGTGGCTCATTACTTTTTCAATTGCCGATTAAACTGGATTATACTTGTTGGGCTAAATACCTAACACGCAAGTGCACGTATCACAAATTAAATTGGATTATACTAAAAAAAGAATTAAAACAAATTAAACAGGATAATACTCAAAAATATTAATTATGGTTGATGATTAAGGTCTTGTCAAACTAAGGATGATTAATTTTTTGTTCAATCCATGGAAGGATCATAACTTTTAGTTTGGTATAAGGATATAAAGTATTATAACTAAGGACACCTCTTCACACCCCAGAAGAAGGTCAGACATCTTCCTTTTCTCTTATCTCCAGCCCTTATAATTATGATTCACAAAAAAATAAATTACAACTATATATTTTAATGAGGCCCCATTGTACTTTCATAAGT